>NC_132794.1:52498138-53110221 GCF_048418805.1 Vulpes vulpes | reverse complement strand
GGATTTTCTCTGTATCCCTGAAATATGCAAGCTTCACTGTTATATGTTGGGATGTTGATCTATTTTTATTGATTTTGAGAGGGGTTCTCCCTGCTTCCTGGAGTTGAATGCTTGTTTCCTTCCCCAAAATAGGGAAGTTCTCAGTTATAATTTGCTCAAATATACCTTCAGCAGCCCCTTTCCTCTTCCTCTGGGATCCCAATTATTCTAATATTGTTTTGCTTTATGATATTACTGATGTCTCAAATCTTCCCCTCATGATCTAGTAGTTGTTTATCTCTCTTCAATTTCTTTATTCTCCATAATTCTGCCTTCTATATTACTGTTTCTCTCTTCTGCCTCATTTATCTAGCAGTAAGAGCTATTTTTTATTGCATCTCATTAATAGCCCTTTTGATTTTGACCTGATTTGATTTTAGGTCTTTCATTTCTCCAGCAAGAGATTCTCTAGTATATAATATCCTTTTTTCAAGCCTATCTAGTATCTTTATAATAATTATTTTGAATTTTAGCTCCCATATTTGACCAATGTCCATATTTATTAAGTCTCTGGCAATTAGTACTGTCTCTTTTTCTTTTTTTCTGGGAATTTTTCTGTCCTGTCTTTTTGTCCAGAGAAGGACAAACATGAGAACAAAATATAAAATATCAACCATGACCATCATGAAATATACACTAGACAAATCAAATGATATTATAAACCAAAAAAAAAAGAAAAAGACAAGGTGAAAAAGAGAAAATATAATTAAACAGGTAGACAGAACAGAGTGATTCACCCAAAATAAGTCCTGGGTATACTTTGGTTGTTTGTTAGAAGACAGACAAAATTATAAAGAAAGAAAGACTTTTATATATATATATATATATATATATATATATATATATGCAAAAATAAAATTGAATATAATAAAAGGAAGCTAAAAATGAATATATATAAGAAACATAAATGTAAAAATGAAAATTTAAAGTCTTAAAAAAGGGTTGTTCAAATAAGAAACTAGTTGAAAAGGTAAAAAAAGAAAAAGGGAAATTTTAAACTGAAAGACTAAAGAATCATGAGAAAAAACCTTGAATTCTATTTATTTTCCTCCATCATTGGTGTTTTTCAGTTTTGTGTGATGGGTAAAATTGGTATTAGCTACATGTTCCTGCTGATCTTCTGGAGGAGGGGCCTGTTTCACTGATTCTCAGGTATCTTTGCCTGGGCAGAGTTGTATTTCTTTTGCTCAGGTTTGGGCTCTGTAGCAGCTCAGAGTTGCCCTATGTGCCTTTGTTTCCTGAAGGCTTTCCATGACACTTTAAAGGATGAAAACAAAAATGGTGGCACCGCATCTCCAGCCCCAGAGCTGAAAGTGCACTCTCAGGGAAAAGCAGTCAATCACTTTTGTGGGTGCCAAACTCTGCAGACTCCTGCAGTGTACACCTGCAAAGATCCTCTCTGGGGAAAGGAGGAGGGTCTCACCTTGGTTATACTGCTTGCTGAGCCCCTCCTCAAAGAGCAGTTGCTTGATCAAGTCGTGGTTCATGGGTTACGGTAACACCAAGCTGAAATTGTATCTCTTGGCTCACTGTTTACAGTTGGCTTCCCAGCTCCAATGTTTGGGAACTCTGTAGCACTCAGGCATCCTTGTTCTTTCTGTAACCCCAGAGATTCTGAGACTACACTGTCCCACCTAGGATTCTGCCCCACTTTGTCATTTGAACACCTTTCCTGCAGGGATGTCCCTCACTGGAGCAGACTCCTAAAAAGTTCTGATTTCATGCTATATCACTTTCTGGTAGCTGGCTTTCAGAGGGTTCCTCCCCTTGCCGTAGTTTATCTTCCAAAAATCCCCTCAGATTCACTTCACCACACCTACTACCTTGCAAAGAATTGGTTGCTTTTCTATTTGTGGAATTGCAGTAATTCTTTTCTTTTATCTCGGGTTGGGTCCACAGGTGTTCGAGAATGGTTTGATAGCTAGCTGGCTGAATTCAAGGGACCAGAGGAAACAAGGGTCCACTACTCTTCCACCATACCTCCCTGTAAGTCCAAAATTTTTAAGTCAGATACTAGTTCGTTGTTCACCCTTGAAGAAGTTGGGACATTGGACACACAGATTGATTCTTTTCCTCCTTAGAGGGAAGCTAAGAATTGAGAATTTTCATACATTTACTCTGTGGATGGTGGCTATGAGCCCAGGTGTTTGTCTTCAAGTGTCTTTGTTGTACTTTGCTGGGCCTATCAGAACTCTAAGTTTGGCAAGTTCTCTGGGGACTCCTCTTAGAAAAGTTGGGACACTAGATGCATGAACTAAGCCCTTTCCTCCCCTGGAAGAAATTGGGTGCTAAGAGGTCTTCTGATTGTATGGTTTGTGTCAGAGCCACAAACTATAGAAAAGGTGTCCTGATCTCCATTCAGGCATCAGTTAGTCTGGGTTTGCATTCATCTTGGGTGCAGGAACCTTTTAATTAGTTTCTAGATTTTTCACAAAGTAAGTTTATCTGTGTGTTATTGTTGATTTTGTGTGTGTGTGTTGGCAGAGGGATGATAGAAGGCTTCCTACTTGTCATCTTGCAGATGTCACTTCCTATGTATTTACTTTTTTATAACTTACCTTTATCCAATTATGTAGCTTGACTATTCACATTATTTAGCAGAATTATATGTCAATAACTTTTGCTGCCTCCAAATCTCCAATATACTATCAAAAATGTTTAGTAATAATATTGAAGACATGCCAAATAATTTCTCCATAAGGTAGAAGGTTGTCTTCATGTTAAGGTGTCAGTTCTCACCATTTTCCTCTATAGATTTAATGCAATCCCCATCAAATTCCTCATCTACTTTAAAAAATAGATATTGACAAGCTGATTTTAAAATTAATATGGAAAAATAAAAGAAGGAGAATAATCAAAATAATTTTGTATATGGATCTTGAGGTAGGAAAGGACTTTTATATGAATACAAGAAGCATGATTGAAAAATGATAGATTGAACTTTATCAACATTAAAATCTTGTTCAATGAGGTCAATGAGGGGAACCTGGGTTGCTCAATTTGTTAAGCGTCTGACTCTTGGTTTCAGCTCAGGTCATGAATTCATGGGTCATGAGATGGAGCCCCACATCATTCTCCACACTTAGTAGGGACTCCATTTGAGATTCCCTCCCTCTGTCCCACCTCCCTCATGTGCACCCTCTCTCTCTCTGTCTAAAAAGAAATAAATAAAAATAAATAAGATCTTGTTCAATGAAAGACACTGAGAAGAAAATAAAAAGACATGACATGGACAAGTAGAAAATATTTTCCTGCAATCTTTCTAAGAATTTGTATTGAGAATATATTTAAAAACTCTCAAAACCCAAATAATAAAAACTTAATAAAAGAGGGCAAAAGTTCTAAACATATACCTTACTTACCAAAGAAGATATGCAGATTACAAATACCCATGAAAAGAGGCTCAATATCATTAGCAGTTAGGGAAATGTGAACTACCACCACAATGAAATGCCTCTATGCAACTATGGAGTGACTGAAAAAAAAAAATAAGGTCTGGTAATATAAATAAGACAAGGTCAAGAAAATTTGCAAAAATGAGGAAATTTGCATAAATGGCGAGAAAAGAAATCAAGAGTCAGGAAATAAGAGATAAAAGTTAAGAAACATGGAGAATCATTACTATGTCCCATATCTGTCTCATAGGATGGCCAATAAAAGGAGTAAGAGATAGATAAGGGAAGAATAATCTGAAAGACAATAGAAGGAAATTTCCTTTGGGTGAATAGAATATTCAAGTTGAAAGGGCCCATCAAAGGATGAATATGATGAATGAAGAAATATTCTACACCTTGGCATACTCTTCTAATGTTGCTGAATTCTAAAAATAAAAAGCAAATTTCAGTAACTTACAGAAAATGAAAATAAAATATCACGAGGAAATGAGACCCAGACTCAATTTAGAATAGAGATATGCTATAAATGCTGCATGAATGTGTAACTCTCATACTGTCCTTGAATTTTTTACTGTATCCTCCCCAAATTGTTAAAACACTATTTATTATCCAAACAGTTAAAGTGTCTATATTAATATATTTATCCAAATGTTTTGATGCTAAACTGGCCTGTACATTCTAATCATACTTACTTTAATAGACTTTTTTCCTCTTCAATTTCCATTTGTCTCTTTATCTTTCAAAATATTTCAGTTGTTCCAGCATATCAGTTTTTTGTTCTGTTTTCATTTGTTAAGGGTTGGTAAGACCTATCTACCATTGTGTTCCAATAGGTGCTGCTTATTTTAAGACTCACTGTATTGTATCAATCTAATAAGGATGGATTGTTACTGGAATCTCAGTTTTTTCAGTTTCTATGTTTACATCTTTATTCTATTATTACATCAATCATTTATCTTTCTTAGAAAGGTTTATAGAAGTAAAATTACTGTGCCATTATGTGCTTGGAAATGCCTTTTCTGTACACTTTCCTTTTTATTTTTAATTATATACCTAAGAACTGAGTATAGAACTCTAGGTTGAAAGATAGTTCCTAAAGCAATATTCATTAAAAAAAAATAGCCAATACTTCTGTTGTGTAGTCTCATACCCTTCTTCTTTTGTCTTTTTGTATCTCATCTCTTGATTCCTTTTTGGAGTTTTGGAGCATCTCTTAACTCTAATTTTCAGGAATTTTCTGATTATATAATGCATGTCTGTTTTTATTCATTTTGCTGAGGACTTGATATATCCATTCAATCCACATGTATTAAAATATCTTATTTATTTTATCCTTACTCTCTGGAATTTTTATCAATTAGATAATGGCCTTTTTTTTTAATCCACTGAATTAAAAATATTTAGCTTATTGCGTGAATTTTCTCCTATTCCCTACCTCTTGAGAAATTCTTTATATTTTAATTTGAAATTGCATCTCAGCAATGCTTTACACTTCTAAGAGCTCTTTATTATTTTCTGGTTATTGATTTCTTTTTTTTTAATTCTTTGTTTACCTGAAATCCAAATTTATAGGCATCTTATATTTTAAAGTACTAAACCTGGGAATCTTACCCTCTTTTGCCAAAATTTAATTAGGCCTCAAAAATACACATATTCATGTACACACACACACACACATACACCTTTCATATTTATTGTTTTATTGTTCTGAGCAATTTGTACTGGTTTTATGGTTAAACATGAGGTCGACCTAACATACTGGTTTTATACACACATACATACAGACATACACATTAAGAAAACATATGCAAAGGAATAGGGGATCACATCAATAGGAATGAGATTAAATGTATAGTACTAGACATCAGCACGGAGGAAAACTATGAAGATATTAGAAAAATCAAAGTAGATCTTTATTTATTAATTTGAAAAGTATCCATAAAAGGACATACACATTCATTATTTATGCTATAAATATTTATTGAACATCTATATTAGGCATTGTTCTAGGCATTGGGAATACAGCTGTGGGCAAAATAAACAAATTCCCTTAGCCCTTTACTTCAAATAGTGGTAAGTAGGGATCCCTGGGTGGCGCAGTGGTTTGGCGCCTGCCTTTGGCCCAGGGCGCGATCCTGGAGACTCGGGATCGAATCCCACGTCAGGCTCCTGGTGCATGGAGCCTGCTTCTCCCTCTGCCTGTGTCTCTGCCTCTCTCTCTCTCTCACTGTGTGCCTCTCATAAATAAATAAAATAAAATTAAAAAAAAAACAAAAAACAAAAAACCAAATAGTGGTAAGTAATATATAAATCAGGAGGTGTATATAGAACAATAGAAGAATAATCAAGGAAAGTCTCTGATAATATTTAAATATATGATTGAAATAAGGTTTTTAAAATTTTTTAAATTTTAATTCCAGTATAGTTAACATAACAGTGTAATATTAGTTTCAGGTATACAATATAGTGATTCAACAATTCATGATTATTCAGTGCTCATATGATAAGTATGCTTTTTCATCTCCATCATCTATTTCACCCATCCCCAACCTACCTTCCTTCTGATAACCATCAGTTCTTTTTTTTTTTTTTTTTTTTTTTTTTTAACCATCAGTTCTTTAGAGTGAAGAGTCTGTTTCTTGATTTGGCTCTCTTTATTCTCTTTGCTTGCTTGTTTTGTTTCTTAAATTCCATATATAAGTGAATTCATATAGTATGTCTTTCTCTGACTGACTGACTTTGCTTAGCATTATACTCTCTAGCTCCATGCATGTTATTGCAAATGGCAAGATTGCATTTGGTTTTATGGCTGAAAAATATTCCATTGTATATATATACCACATATTTTTTTATCTGTTCATCTATCAGTGAGCACTTGGGCTGCTTCCATAATTTGGCAATTTTAAATTATGCTGTAATAAACATAGGGGTATATATCCTTTCAAATTTGTGTTTTTTGTATCCTTTGAGTAAATACCTAGTGGCATGATTATGGAGTTGTAGGATAGTTCCATTTTTAAATTTTTGAGGAACATCCACACTGTTTCCACAGAAACTTCACCAACTGTTGGCATTCCTACCCAACAATACACGAGGATTCCCCCTCTCTCCAAATCCTCACCAACACTTATTGTTTCTTGTGTTGTTGATTCTAGTCATCTGACAGATGTGAGTTGATATCTCATTGTAGTTTTGATTTGCATTTCTCTGATGATGAGTGATGTTCAACATCTTTTCATGTGTCTGTTGGCCACCTAAATGTCTTCTTTGGAGAAATGTCTCTTCATATCTTCTACCCACTTTTAAATTAGATTATTTGTTTTTGAATGTTGAGTTGTATAAGTTTTGGATACTATTTTGGATACTATTTATCAGATGTGTTATTAGCATATATATTCTCCCATTCAGTAGGTTGCCTTTTAGTTTTGTTATTTCTTTTGCTGACAGAAGCTTTTGATTTTGATGTAGTCTCAATAGTTTATTTTTGCTTTTGTTTCCCTTGCCTCAGGAGGAATATATAGAAAAATATTGCTATGGCCTGTGTAAGATGAATTACTAAGTGTGCTCTCTTCTAAAACTTTTATGGCTTCAGGTCTCATATTTAGGTCTTTAATCCATTTTGAGTTTATTTTTTTGTGTATGGTGTAAGGAAGCAGTCTAATTTCATTCTTTTGCTTGTTGTTGTCCAGTTTTTCCAGCACCATTTGTTGAAGAGACTTTTTCATGTTGTACATTCTTTCTTCCTTTGTCAAAGATTAATTGACTATAGACTTGTGAGTTTATTTCTTGATTTACACTTCTGTTCCATTGATCTATGTGCCTATTTTTGTGCCAGTACCACACTTTTGTATATACTGTTTTGATTACTATATCTTTGTAATATAACTTGAAGTCTGAAATAGTGATACTTCCAGTTTAGTTTTTGTTTTGCAAGATTGCATTGGCTTTTGGAGGGCTTTTGTGGTATCATATAAATTTTAGGATAGTTTGTTCTACTGTGAAAAATGCTGTTAGTATTCTGATAGGGGTTACTTTAAAGTTCTAGATTGCTTAAGGTAGTAGAGACATTTTAAAAATATTTGTTCTTCCAACATATGAACATGGAGTATCTTTCCATTTCTTTGTATCATCTTCAGTTTTCTTATCAGTGTTTCATAGGTTTCAGAGTATAGATCTTTCACCTCTTTGCTTAAGTATATCCCTAGGTATTTTATTACTTTTCATGTACCTGTAAATGGGACTGTTTTTTAGATTTCTCTTTCTGCATTTTCATTATCAGTGTATGGGAATGCAACAGATTTCTGTACAATGATTTTGTATCCTGCAATTTTACTGAATTTATTTATTAGTCCTGGTAGTTTTTTGGTGGAGTCTTCAGGATTTTCTTTTCTTTTCTTTTCTTTTTTCTTTTCTTTTCTTTCTTTCTTTTTTCTTTCTTTCTTTTTTTTTTCTTTCTTTCTTTCTTTCTTTCTTTCTTTCTTTCTTTCTTTCTTCTTTCTTTTCTTTCTTTCTTTCTTTCTTTCTTTCTTTCTTTCTTTCTTTCTTTCTCTTTCTTTCTTTCTTTAAAGCTTTTGCTTATTTATTTATGAGAGACACAGAAAAGAGGCAGAAACATAGGCAGAGGGAGAAGGAGGCTACTCACAGGGAGCCCAATGCAGGACTTGATCTCTGACCCTGGGATCACACCATAAGCTAAAGGCAGATGGCTCACCACTGAGCCACCCAAGCGTCCCTCTTCAGGGTTTTCTATGTATAGTACCATGTAATCTGCAAATAGTGCAAGTTTTACTTCTTCCTTTACGACTTGGATGCCTTCTTCTTTCCTTTGACTGCTGTGGCTAGGACTTCCAGTACCGGGTTGAATAAAAATGGTGAGAGTCGATGTTCTTGTCCTGTTCTTAATCTTAGGGGAAAAATCTCTTCACTTTTCCCCATTTATTATGATGTTGGCTGTGGGATTTTCATACAAGGCCCTTTATTATGTTGAGGTATGTTTCCTCTAGACCTCCTTTGTTGACAGTTTTTATCAAGAATGGATGTTGTACTTTCTTAAATGTTTTATTTGCATCTATTGAATTTATCACATGGTTCTTATCCTTTCACTTATTGATGTGATACAACACATTGATTGTTTTGTGAATATTGAACCATGCTTATATCCCAGGAATAAATCCTACCTGATCATCCTAATGTAACTTTAGATTTGGCTTGCTAAGTTTTGTTGAGGATTTTGGCATCTCTGTTCATCAGAGATATTGGCCTGTTCTCCTTTTTTTGTGGTGTCTTTTTCTGGCTTTGATACTAGGATAATGCTGGCCTCATGGAATAATGAAAGTTTTCCTTCCTCTTATATTTTTTGGAATAATCGAGAAGAATAGATATTAACTCTTATTCAAATGTTTGGTAGGATTCACCTGTGAAGTCATCTGGTTCTCTGTTTTACCTTTGTTGGGAGGTTTTGGATTATCAATTCAGTTTCATTGATAGTAATTGGTATATTTAAATTTTCTATTTCTCCCTGCTTCAGTTTTGGAAGGTTATATGTATCTAGGATATTTCCAACCTAGATACAAACAACTAATTTCTTTAGGTTGTCCAAATGGTTGGCATATAATTTTTCATAATATTCTCTTGTAATCCTTTGTACGTCTGTGATGTTGGTTGTTATTTCTTTCCTTTCTGATTTTGTTTGAGTTCTCTTTTTCTCTCTCTCTGTTTCTTTTTTATGAAGTTTATCATTTTTTTCATTTTTAAAAAGAATCAGCTCTTGGTTTCATTGATCTGTCCTATTTGTTTTTTTTTAATTTATATCATTTATTTCAGTTTTAAGATTTATTATTTCCTTTCTTCTGCCAGTTTTGGGATTTGTTTGTTGTTCTCTTTCTAGCTCATTTAAGTGTAAGATTAGGTTGTTTATTTGAGATTTTTCTTACTTCTTAAGGTGGGTTGGTATTGCTGTAAACTTCCCTCTTAGAACTGTTTTTGCTGCATCCCCAAAGTTTTTGATCATTATGTTCCCATTTTCATGTTTCCATGTAACTTTTAATTTTTCTTTGATTTCTTGGTTGACCCACTTACTGTTTAGTAACATGTTATTTGACCTCCTTGTATTTGTCTTCTTTCCAGATTTTTTCTTGTGGTTGATTTTTAGTTTCAAAGAAGCATGGTGAGAAAAGACGCATGGTGTGCCTTCAGTCATTTTTGAGATTTGTTTTGTAGCCTTATATGTGATGTATTTTATGTGCATTTGAAAATAGTATGTATTCTGCTGTTTTAGGATGGAATGCTCTGAATGTTAAAATTTTTGAGGTGTGTTTTTACAATAAAATGTTAAAATCATATGGTCTAGTATGTCACTCAAAGCCAGTGTTTCCTTGTTGATTTTCTGTTTGTAAGATTTAACCATTAACATAAGTGGGGAGTTAAAGTTCACTGTTATTGTATTATTTTCAATTAGTTCCTTTATGTTTCTTATTAATTGTTTTATGTATTTGTTATGCTCCCATTTTTGGTGCATAAATGTTTAGAGTTGCATATCTTCTTCTTGGATTGTTTCCTTTATTATTTATAGTGCTCTTCTTTGTCTCTGGTTATCGTCTTTGTTTTAAAGACTATTTTGCCCAATATAAGTATTGCTACTCTGGCATTCTTTTGACATCCAAGTACATGAGAAATGTTTCTCCATCTCTTTCAATCTGCAGGTGTGGTTTGGTCTGAAATGAGGCTCTTATAGGCAGCATTTATTTATTTATTTATTTATTTATTTATTGGCAGCATTTAGATGCATTTTTTCTTTCTTAAGTAGCAGAGGCAGGATTTTTTTTTCTTCTGAATTTTTATTTAAATTCAAATTAGTTGCATCTTGTTTTTTGATCCACTTTGTCACCCTTTGTTTTTATTGGCGTGTTCAGTCCATTTACATTCAAAGTAATTATTGATAGATAATTTATTTTTTGCCATGTTGTTACTTGTTTTGTGGTTGTTATTATAGCTTTCTCTTATCGTTTCTTCTCTTGTCCTTTATCATGGTTCATTGCATTTCTTTAGTGATATACTGGGTCTTTATTCTTTGAATATCCATTATTGTTTTTTGATTTGTAGTTGCCATTTGGTTTGTATATAACATCCGATGCATGTTATATTCTATGTTAAATTGATGGTCACTTATGTTTGAAACCATTCTTTACTCCTCCCACCACGTTTTAGGCATATGTTGTCATATTTTACATCTTTTTATTTTATGGTCCCTTAAGTGATTTTATAAAAATACTTATATTTACTGCTTTTGTGTTTTTTAAATTATCATATTAATGGTCTTTCCTTTCCCACTTTAAAGATCCCCTTTAGTGTTTCTTTGTAGGGCTGGCTTAGTGGTCATGAATTTTATTAGTTTTTGCTTGTCTGAAAACTCTTTATTCCTTTTTCTATTTTGAATGATAGCTTTGATGTATAGTGTATTCTAAGCTACAGATTTTTCCCTTTCAATATGTTGAATAAATCATGCCACTTTTTTCTGGCCTGCAAAGTTTCTGCTGAATAATCAACTCATAGCCTTATGATGGTTCCCTTTTGTATTACTATCTTCTTTTTGCTTGCTACTTTCACATTTTTTTTCTTTATCACTGCTGTTTGCCATTTTAATCACTATGTGTCTTGGTGTGGACCTCCTTGGGTTGGTTTTTAGGGGGGATTTCTGTCTCCTGGATCTGGATATCTGTTTCATTCCCCAGATTTGGGAAGTTTTCAGCTATTATTTCTTCAAATAAATTATCTGCCCCGTTTTTCTCTCTCTCTAGGGATCCCTGTAATGTGAATATTATTGTGCTTGAGGGAGTCACTGGGTTTCCTAAGACTTTTCTCAAGTTGCATAACTTTCTTTCCCTCATTTCTTGCAATCAGCTTGATTACTTTCTATTACTCTGTGTTCTAGGTTAATAATTCATCTCTCTGATTCCTCCAGCCTCCTATTTATTCCATCAGTGTATTTTAAATATTTTTATTGTGTTCTTCATCTCTGATTTGTTCATTTTTATCTCTTTGTTAAGGGTCTCACTGATGTGCTCCACTCTTTACTAGGGTCCAATGAGTATCTTTATGATTATTATATAAAAATTCTCAGACTGGAATGTTAGTTATATCCATTTCACTTAGTTCTCTTGCTGTGGTTTTTGTCCTGTTGTCTCATTTTGGATATATTCCTCTGTCTCCTCATTTTGTCTAACTTTCTGTGTCTGTTTCTCTGTTAGGAAAGTCAATTCTGTCTTCTGTTCCTGAAGGTAATGGCTTTGAGAAGAAGAGGTGCTATAGTGCCCTGAAACTCAGTTTCTCCTTTTCCTCATGACCTGGTGCTTCAGGGAGTACCTTCTGTATGTGTTAGATATGCTCTGCTATTTAGTCCTGGCTGCTTTTTCCACTTTTCCCCTCATTCTAGTTTTCTGCAGAGACTCTCCTTGCTTGTTGTGGGCAGTGTTTTGTCTTTGGATGCTTGGGGTGTGTTTTTACAAGTTCTACACTGGTGTGCTTGCAAAATTAGATCTGCTGCCATTGTCATTGGAATTGAGGTCCTGCAAAAGATGCAGGATAGGAGGCGTTGGTGGGGTTTGCCTAGGTGTTCTTGTGGATGGGGCTGGCATCACCAGGATTATGGCAATTGTGACTGGAAAAAGAGGATCTAGGAAGCACAGTGGGCTGGGGCTTAGTGTAAGCAAGTTAGAGAGCGAGTGCCATTGCCATGCTGATTCCTGCAGGTGGCTGTGTGTTTATGCTCTGGAGTGGAGAAGGAAGTGGTACCTCCCAACTACTTAGTTCCTGGAGGGGTCACCCCATGATCCTGCCTCTCCAGGCCACACTCTGAGATGAATAAATAACTTTCCCTCCCATTTGCTCCCTGCATTTTTTAAACTGCTGATTTTATGCTTTATCTCTGCTGGCTCTTTGTTATGCTGTATTTTTAAGAGCAGGGACTCCACTTCCTAAGGCCTTCCAGGCTCTCCCAGAATGAGCCTTCAATTTTTAAAATTCCAGGCTTAAGTCACCCTGGTTGTAAGAACTCACAAGATGCCAAATGCTATGGGGATTCGTCTTCACTATGCAGGCTCCCAGTGTTATAGTCTGTTTTTTGTCCGTATCCAGGCCACTGACTCCCTCTGGAGCTCAGTCAGCCAAGGTCTATTTTACTCTCAAACTCCCTTCTTTGATATGGCCTCTTTTCTTCCTTTACTTGCGGAGTTTGTTCTGCTAGTCTTCGCTCTGTTTTCTGAGTTATTTACATTGATGTGAGTTTTATCTAGTATATTAGTGGGACAAAATGAGTTTAGGGTCCTCCTACTCTGCCATCTTCTCAGTCTCTCTCTGAAAATAAGGCTTTATGCAATGTGTATATCTGAATATTGGTGGACTGATTCAGTTGATGGGAATATGTATGTAAGTTTCTGTTTACTTGCATTTATATTTATATTCATGGTAAAGTAAAAACAAATTTTGAAGTATATATATTAAATGTTGGTGATTGGGAAAAGAAAAGAGGAAATGAGTTTTACTACTTTTAATAGTCAATATACATTCCATGAATTTACAAAATGCAATAGACCTTATATAAATAAATAGACAAATGTTTTAAAACAAAAAATAGCAAAGCTTTTAAACACAAAGTTTAATTTGTTTCTGCCATTTTTAAAGGAACCACTACATTAAAGGTGTCTTTATAGTTTCTTTATTGTTATTGTGGACGAAGTACTGATAAAGTTTTTGCCACAAAATACTAATTATCCAGTTTTCATGTATTATGAAATTATTGATATCTTTAATTTTTATTTTTTGGTTCTAAAGTAGATATATTTATGTTTCATCCTGACCTGAATGGGGAACATCTCATTGATTATAATATACTAGTTATTATGTAACATAAATATTATGGGTTACCTTAATTCCAACTTTATAAATGCACAGAAATGAGGAATATTACATAACTTCTTAGATATTGCCACTCCTTTCCACATTTGATTCCCTTTTACTTGAAGTTCCACGACTCTAGAATGTGTATGAATAATAACTCATTCACATTTTAGAAAATGTTTTCCTCAGAATCTTCATTCTAATATTGATTTAATTTTTAAAAAAAGTTTTATTGAGGTGTAATTCATATATTATACTATTCACACGTTTGAAGTGTACAATTTAGTGTTTTCAGTATATTCATGGTTTTGGGAAATCTGCCACAGTCAATTTTAGATTTTTGACAACTCAGAAGGAAATTCTATTTACGTTGGGTATTTGATTTCCTAATCCCCATCTCTTCCCTTGCCCCAAGGAAATACTAATCTATTTTATGACTCTGCTTTATGACTCTAGATTTTTTTATTCTGGACATTTCATGTAGTGGAATCATAGAATGTGTGGTCTTTCGTGGATGGATTTCTTTATGTGACACATTTTCAAGGTTCTACCATGCTATAGCATATATCTGTATTTAATTCATTTTTACTGCTGAAAAATACTGCATTGTATGAACATACCTCATTTTATTTATTCATTCATTTGTTGATGAACAGGTGGAGTGTTTCCACATTTTTACTATTATGAATAATGGCTCTACCACTTTATATTTTCCACCATCAATGTATGAAATTTCAATTGCTTCACTTTCTTGCAAATACTAGTTATTATCTGACTTTTAAAATTTTAGGTTCCTAATGGTATCACCATGTGATGTGGTATCTCATTGTAATTTTGATTTGCATTTCCGGATGACTGATGATATTGAATATCTTTTAAGTGCTTATTGGTTATGTGTATATATTCCTTGGGAAATGTCTATTAAGATCCCTTGCCCATTTTTTAATTTGCTAAGAATTCTTTTTATATTTTCAACAAAAGCCTCATATATATGTATATATAACTTGCAAATATTTTCTTCAATTCTGTGGGTTGTTTCTCTTTCTTGATATGCCCTTTAAATAGCAAAGTTTTAAATTTTGATGAAGTCCAGTTTATTTATGTTTTCTTTGGTTGCTTGTGCCTTTGGTATTGTATCTAAGAATTCATTGTCAACTCCAAGTTCATAAAGATTTACTCATAACATTTCTTTTAAGATTTTTATGATTTCATCCCTTACATTTTGGTCTTTTTGATCCATTTTGTGTAAATTTTTGTAAATGGTGAAAGGTAGGGGTTCCACTTCATTCCTGGGCATGGGACTTTCTTGCTGTCCTGGCACGATTTGTTGAAAAGATGATCCTATTCCCATCGAATGGCCATTGGCATTTTGGTCAAAAATCAGTTGACTACATTTTTATTTCAATTACAGAATATGTATGTGGTTCTTTTTTTATAGTTCCTTTTTGCTAATACTCTCTATTTGATGTGACATCATACTTTACTTTTTAATTATGATTTTCTTTGAACATATTTATAATGGATGCTTTGAACACTTTCTCTGTTAAATCGGACATCTGGATTCTTTCACAGATTTTTTTCCCCCTGATGTCTGAGTCATACTTTCTTGTTTTTATTCCTGATGCCTGAGTCATACCTTCTTGTTTCTTTGTATGTCTCATAATTTTGTGTTAGAAACTATAGATTTTGGATAATAATTGTGGCAACTCTGGGCATTACCATTCTCTCCTCCACCTCTATAACCTGTTACTATTATTTGCTTATACATTTATGACTCGCTGGATGATTTATTTTGAAGCCCCTGATGTTGTTCCTCAAATGGTGCAGCCTTGGGTGTGTCCACAGTTTCTCAGATAATAGTGATTTACCTGATCAAACCAAGCTGCCAAATTGTATAATTGACAGCTGATTTGTTTATTGTTTTCAGCAATGCCCTGGGGTATAAGTTGCTCCCTACACTAAACCAATCAAATTTCAGTTTCTTTAACAGGAGCTGAGGTCAGCATTTGAAATTTTGAAATTTTTTCTGATCCTAGGTCAATTTATCTCATCCTCCTTGGTCCTCTCTCTCCTATCCCCCTTCTATCAGGCAAACTAGCTGGCCTACAGTTTAGCCTATACATCTACTGGATCTATGAATTTCTGTTTGATTGCCTTTGGCTTAGTATTGGAGCCATTGTTTTCCAGTGCCCATTATGGTGCTTTTCTCTGAATAAAGGAACTAAGAACAGCCCGTCAATGATGCAGCCATATCCTCTGCTGAAGCATCTTAAAATATGGAGTACAGGGACGCCTGGGTGGCTCAGTGGTTGAGCATCTGTCTTGGCTCAGGTTGTGATCCTGGAATCCCGGGATGGAGTCCCACGTCAGGCTGTCTGCATGGAGTGTGCTTCTCCCTCTCCCCGTGTCTCTGCCTCTCTCTCTCTCTCTCTCTCTCTCTGTGTCTCTCATGAATAAATAAATAAATAAAATCTTTAAGAAAATCTGAAATTTTTAAATCTAATTATTTAAGAAATCAAATAATAAAAATGCTCATATAAGGAACTTATCTTAGTATTAATATATTTTGCTTGGTTACCATCAAACATTTTATAAAACAATAAGTTAATAGTATGTGTATTTAATTTTCCCAAATGCAAATTATAAATCCTTCAAATAGAAAAAAATGCCAAGGTTTCACCTTGAAAAATGGTTGCCTTGTAATTTTAAATGCAACTGAAAGACTATTCCTCCTAGTGAATTCATAATCTTAATAAAAGTCTTAGGAAAAATTATGTATTCATTATAGAGGGAATACAATAAGGGAAGAATAGTTATTTTTTTACATTGCAACATCTGCTTTTATTTAAAAATCACTTTCAGGTATTTTTGTAATATATTTATTGATTAACATTTTTATTAGGTTATAAGTGAAATGGTTGCTATGCTGGTAATGCACATTTTCCCATTACAGTGTCTAAAACATCTAGACTCATAAGATGAATTGGAAAGATGTACCAAAAATAACAAAGAACATTAAGTTAGCACAAGTTAAATGTCATAGTAATATTTGAAACATTCAAGAAAATTGTCTACAAAAGTAATACCAGTGGCATTAATACTTAATATAGTATTTATACTCTCTCAGGTTATGTTTAGGTAGATAACAATAACATGCAGCTAAATGTGCAGTATTTGTATTATCAGTGTCAGTGATTTCAAGGATGTGTGAGGAACTGTCAATACTTTGGTAGCATGTTTATTGTGGAAGAAAAAGAAGCATGACACTCCTCAATATCCCTGCTGGGGTGGTGTCAGAAGCCTAGTGGACAATTGGGACTTTCACTATTGTCCATTGGTAATGAGGCCACTGTTACCATGTTATCACTGGAGACCATCTGGGTGGCTAGAACTCACCTTTCTGCTTATTAGAGACAAGGAGTTCCTCACCTCTGGTGTTAACAGAGGCCAAGTGGAAAACTTGGCCTTTTGCCTCCACCTGCAAGTAGAGAAATGGTCTCACTTTGGCAACAGCTATGTCAGAAAAAGCTAATTAAAACACAAGAACTTAATAAGACCTAAAGTCTCATTACATACGATAAAAATATCTAGATTTCAATTTAAAAATCATTTGTTATTCCAAGAACCAGGGAGGTATTGATCTACATGAGAAAAGATAAGCGATAGTTGTTAACAGTTTAAAGACAGAGATTTTAGAAATGACAAAGATTTTAATGCTGCATGATAAAAATGCTTCAAAAATGAACACACTTGAAACAATAAAAATATAAAAAGCCTCAACAAAGAAATAGAATACTTCAACAAAGAAACTGACACTATGAAGAATTAAATGGGAAATTTAGAAATGCAACATCTAGTAACTGAAATAAAAAGTTAAGTGGATTGTCTCAACAGGAGAATGATTGGGGCAGTAAAAAGAATCCATGAACTGAGAGAAAAAAGAAAGTTGCCAATCTAAACAACATAGAATAAATTACTAAATTAAATAAAAGATGAGGGGATCCCTGGGTGGCTCAGCGGTTTGGCACCTGCCTTTGGCCCAGGGCACAATCCTAGAGTCCCCGGATCGAGTCCCGCGTCCGGCTCCCGGCATGGATCCTGCTTCTACCTCTGCCTGTGGCTCTGCCTCTCTCTCTCTTTGTGTCTATCATAAAATTAATTAATTAATTAAAAAAATAAAAAAATAAAAAAAGGTGGAAAATGAAAAAAAGTTTGAAAGTGTGGAACTATAACAAAAGGTCTAACATTTGTATCTTTGAGTTCTGGAAAGGGAAGAGAAAGAGCACAGGGCTAAAGGGCTAAAACAAAGTACTTGAGGAGCTAATGGCTGAAAAATTTTCAAATTTGGCAAGAGACACAAGATGATTCAAGAAGCTGAGCAAACTCTAGCTGGGGTTAGCCCAAAGAGATTTATGCAAAAACACATCATAATCACACTTCTGAAAACTATAGACAAAGAAAAAAATATATTAATAAGTTCAGAGAAAATTGGTACCTTAGCTCTGGGGGAAAGCATTTCAAATCACAGTAGATTTCTCTTGAGAAATCAAGGAAGCCAGGAAGAAGTCACACAATACTTTAAGGAGCTGAAAGGAAAAAAAAAAAAAAAAAAAAAACTGCCAACATACTCGTTATAAGCCCACTAACTGTATTTTTTAGGAACAAAAGCTAAGTCTAGACATTTTCAGATAAAGGAAAACTTAAGAGAATTTGTTGCCAAGAGATCTACTCTAAAATAATGGCTAACAGATATTCTCTAAACTTAAAATGAAAAGGAAGGAATTTTGGAATATCAGAAATGAAGAAAGAACATGGTCAGCAAAAACGTGGGTGAATGTAATAGACTTTTCCTTTGTTGATTTTTTTACACTATGTTTGATGATTGAAGCAAAAATTACATTCTCTTATTCTAAATGTATGTAGAAGAAATATTTATACCAATTATATTAAAAGTGAGGTTAAAAAAAGGGATGCCAAAAGTTATAAGATTTCTATATTTCACTCAATGAAAACACAAGTAGTTTGTGAGAAATTATGCATGCATGATGTAATACCTAGAGCAGTCACTAAAAAATTTATATGAATAGATACACTCAAAAATAATATATAAAGCAAAATGAAATTCTAAAAAATATGTCGAAATTACCTACAGAGTGGTAGAAAAAAGTGAAAACAGAGATAACAGAAAACAAATAAATGGCAGATTGCATTAACATATCAATAATTAGATTAAACATGAATCATCAAAATATACTAATTGAAGGACAAATATTGGCATAGTGGATTAAAAATGTGACCCAATGATAATGCCTTTTACAAGAAACCTGCTTCAGATATGATGATATAGGTAGGTTGAAAATAAATAATAGAAAAAAATACATATCATGTAAATATTAATTGGAGGAAAGCAGCAGTGACTATATTAATATAAGATAAACCCCAGAAAAAATTATCAGAGAGAATTCATTATTATATAATGATAAAAGGAGCAGTCCACAAAGAAGGCCTAACAATTCTGAATGTATATGCATCAAACAACAGACCTGCGAAATATGTGAGACTAAAAATGATATGATTAAAAGAAGAAATGGATAAATTAACAATTGTCATCAGAGACTTCAACACTTCTCTCTTACAATTTGATAGAACTAGACTGAAATTAAGGATATAGAGTGATTCAACCACACCATCAAGTAACATGATCTAATGATATTTGTAGAACTCTTCACCCTAAAACAGCAGAATATGCATTCTTCTCAAGTACTTACAGAACATATACCAAGATCATGTATAGGACCATAAAACAAACTTCAACAAATTTAAGAGTTGGTACCACACAGTGATACACTGACTACAAAGGAATTGAACTAGAAATCATTGTCAGAAAGATACCATGAAATTTCAAAACATTTGGAAAGAAAACAACATACTTCTAAATAGTCTGTGGGTCAAAGAGGAAGTCTTAAGAAAAATAAAATAAATTATGGACTCTGAAAATGGATATATAACATACCAAAATTTGTAAGACCAAGATAAAGCTGTGTTGAAAGGGAATTTTAAAGCACTAAATGCATATATTAGAAAAGAGGAAAAGGCCTAAATCAGTAGTTTGAGATCCTAATTTAAGAACATAAAAATTAAAGAGCAAACTAAAATCCAAAGCTAGCAGAAGGAACTAAAGAATAAACAAAGGAAGAGAAATCAATAATTAAACACATAAAAATAACAGATAAAACCAATAACTGGGACTTTGAAAACAATAATAAAATTAACAAGTCTCTAAGAAGACATACAAAGAAAAAGAAGACACAAATTGCCAGTATCAGAAATGAAAGAGGGGATAGACTGTAGATAGCAAAAGGATAAAAAGAATAAATGCCACAAGCAACTTTATGTACATAAAAATGACAACCTAGATTGCCAAGTCCTCTAAAACAAACACCATAATTCATCATTATGGAATAGATCATTTTAATTGCCTTATGACTGTTAAGAAATTGAATTTGTAATTTGAAGACTACCAAAAATTCTTTCAAGCCAGATGGTTTCACTAGAAAAATCCACCAAATGTTTTAAAATAAGTGAAACAAATTCTACATAATGTCTTCTAAAAAATAGAAGAGGAGAGACTTCTCAACTCTTTTAGAAACTAGTATTACCTTGATATCAAAAACCATACAAAGTATACAAAGAAAAACTACAGACTAATATTCCTCATAAATATACATAATGTCTTAAGAAAATACTAGCAAATAGAATATAATAATAGTAAAGATTGTACATTATCAATATACTGGGTTTATTCCAGAGATTAGAGATTGATTTCACTCTGGAAAATACTTGTCAGGCTTTTTAAGAACAAGAAATGTAATTGCTATATGACCTAGCACTAATCTTTTCAGGCATTTACTCTCAAGAAATAAAGATTTATGTTTACAAACAAACCTGTACTTGAGTGCTTTTAGCAGCTTTATTTACAATAGTCAAAATTGGAAAAAAAATCCAGATGTATTTCAATGGGTCAATGCTTAAACAACCTATGATATAATATATCCATACTATGAAATACTACTCTGCAGGAGAAAGGAACAGATTATTGATACATTCAACAACCTGTTTGAATCTCCCAAGAACGTATGTGTTGAATGAAAAAAACTAATCCCAAAGAGTTACATACTGCATTATTCCATTTCCCTAATATTCTTTAAATGACAAAATTGTAGAAAAGGAGGACACAATGTTTGCCTGGATTAAGAAGGTGTGGTGGAGGTGGCAGGAAGGTGAATGTGCCTATAAAGGACAAGTGAGATCTTTGTGGATATAGGAATATCCTGTGTCTCGACTCTACCCATGTCAGTATTCTGGTTGTGATAATGTTCTATGATGTTACAAGACACTTTCTTTTTTTTTGGGGGGGGGGGGGGGACTATGTAAAGCAGACATGGATTCTCTGTATTATTTTTTACAATTGCATTGTATCTATAAGTATTTGAGGTAAAATCTCAATTAAAAATATGTCTTAGTTAAGTCTGATTGGATTTTGTAATTAAATAACCTCTCAAATTACACTAATTTCACTTCTGAATAGAGAAACAATATAGAGCCAAAATAATACAAAGGATATACTGTAATTGAGTGCTTTAATTGGATGAATGAATGCCATAATTATTCAAAACTACAGGAAGCTTGATTTTCCAGATTTTCAATGGTTAAGGATGTGAAAAGCATTTATATACTTTTATGTATTAAGCATTATAAGAGGGTATTTCATTTCTATAGACTCCTTAGGCGTCTAAAATAAATATTAGCAATAAACGTCTATGTTTTCTTTCTTCAAGTGACATCTTAAGAGTTTCTATAGCTGATGTGTGTGGTTATGCCCACATTTATATAACACAGTAAGTATTTTATACTGTAATAGTGTGCATAAAATAAGATTATAGACAATCACAATTAAGATAGATAAAAATAAGACTGGTTGTTGTAAGTTGGGACAAAGAAAAATGATGAATAGTTTTTTGAAGAATATATTAATTTTATCCTAATACAGGGCTAGTCTTTTCTTTTTAATATCTGACTGTGCTTTTAAATTAAAAATAGTGTTCATCTGTGTTTCTGCCTTGCAGAATGCTAAGAGACTTTGGTGTGAAAGCCTAGAATGGATTTAATACGTCATTTGCAGCACTGGCAGCACTGAGAGGAGGAGGTGGCAATAAAAATATAACTGCATAGCAACTCTGGTGAATATGGGGATCTCCCAGCTGGGAGAAACTGGCATATGGCATCTTATGCTATGTGTGAAAGAAACATAATGGGAAAAATCATGCAATTAGACTGAGGGCTATGACAGAGTCACAAATATGTGTGCAAGCCAAAAATGTATGTTGGGATATTCCAAACTTTTCCAAAGAAAAGCATAGAATCAGTTTTTATATCTGTTCTGGGCACTCTGTGCACTTGCTGACAATCTCCATCCATATTTAGGTACAAGAGGAATAAAGTCACAAATGTCATGAGAAGTAATAAGAACCCTACCAATGTTTTAGCATTCACTATGGGGAGAAAGGCAGTGTTGGATTACTCTATTGAGGGAAAATGTATCCCCCTACCCCTGTAGCATAATCACACATATATTTTCATGTATTAAAGCACCAGGATATTGTTGATAATATAATACAAGGTCATTCAATATCTATTAACATTGAATAAATATTAATTCTTTTAAATAAGATTATTTTACTTTAACTGTCCAGTATTATTTGACTTTCCAGTCTTTTTTGACCTCTAATTTAATATATCAAAGTTCTCTTGAATTTACAGATGCAAACTAAGAATTACCCATGGGTCCATTAAATCTTTAAAAGGTATACTGGTGAGGTTTCAGCTGAAATACGATTGCATGAAAATAATCCAAAACTCAGTAGTTCACCATAAGAAGCATATAAATATTTCTTTCTTTCTCTTAGTTGTGTATTTCTGGTGACCTAGGTTGGGATTACCTGAGGTTAGCTCTTGGCTGAAATTTGGGTTCAGTGTTGCTCCATATGTCTTTTCATTCTCTTTGGTCCAGTAATACCCAGGACGTGTTCTTCCCATGACTCGTGGCAGAAGCATAAGGACCCAAATTAACACAAGCATATGTAAAGCCTCTGTTTGAATTGAGCTCTTTAACAGTGCAGTGATCAAAGCAGCCATATGGTCACTAAACATCAATAGGACTGGGCAATAAACTGCACCCACAATATTTGGAGGTACTTTAAAGATTCATGGTATTCATAAATCAAATATGGAAAGGAAGTGACTAATTGGAAAAAAAATAACTGAAGAAGCAAGAAACAAAGTAGGTAGAAGGTGGTTGTTCAGATGTTCTTTCTAGTAAGGTTGAATCAAATGGTGCAAAGAGTATATAGTTCATTGAATTATTATAATGTTTGCTAAGAGATTTTATCACAAATAGATCCTGAAATTAAACGAATACCCACCATTTGCTTCAATGTGGATGGAACTGGAGGGTATTACGCTGAGTGAAGTAAGTCAATTCGAGAAGCACAATCATTATATGGTTTCACACATATGGGGAGTATAAAAATAGTGAAAGGGATTATAGGGGAAAGGAGAGAAAATGAGTGGAAAAATCAGAGAGGGTGACAAAACATGAGAGACTCCTAATGCTGGGAAGTGAACAAGGGGTAGTGAAAAGGGAGGTGGGCGGGGGGTTGTGGTGACTGGGTGACGGGCACTGAGGGGGGCATTTGACGGGATGAGCACTCGGTGTTATACTATATGTTGGCAAATCAAACTCCAATAAAAAATATACAAAAACAAAAGAAAGCTTTATGGTATGTTGAAATGATTTCATAACTTTGTTTCTGTTACTATAGTGAATTGCATTCTTACTATCTTTAAATGTTCACCTGAACTAGTCCTCATGGGATAACACAAATTGTTCATATTTTATCATTTGTCTCCCTCTTGGATTTTATCTTGTTTTATTTTTCTCTCCTCTTCCCCTGCTTCTCTGTTGTGTTTGTTAAATTCCACATATGAATGAAATCATATAATTGTTTTTGTCTGATGGAGTTATTTTGTCTAGCATAATACCCTGTAGTTCCATCCATGTCATTGCAAATGGCAAGATTTCTTTCTTTCTCTTTTTTGATGGATGAGTAACATGTATATATATATATATATACATACACATCACATCTGCTTTATCCATCTGCCGATGGACATCTGGGCTCTTTCCATAGTTTGGCTATTGTCGACATTATTGCTATAAACATTGGGGTACAGGTGTCCTGCCGTTTCACTGCATCAGTATCTTTGGGGTAAATACCTAGTAGTGCAATTGATGGGTAGTAGGGTAGCTATATTTTTAACTTCTTGAGGAAACTCTATACTGTTTTCCAGAGTGGCTGCACCAGCTTGCATTCCCACCAACAGTGTAAGAGGATTAGCCTTTCTCCACATCCTCACCAACATCTGTTGTTTCATGAATTGTCGATTTTAGCCATTCTGACTGGTGTGAGGTGGTATCTCCTGTGGTTTTGATTTGTGTTTTCTTGATGCCAGATGATTTTGAGCACTTTTTCATGTGTCTATTGTTCATTTGAATGTCTTCTTTGGAGAAATGTCTGGAGATTTGAGATACTAGCCCTTTATCTGATATGTCAATTTGCAGATATCTTCTCCCATTCATTCAGTTGTCTCTTGGTTTTGTTGACTGTTTCCTTTGCTGTGCAAAAGTGCCTTGTCTGGATGAAGTCCCAATAGTTCATTTTTGCTTTTGTTTCCCTTGCCTTTGGAGATGTGTCTAGCAAGTTGTTGCTGTGGCTGAGATCAAAGAGGTTGCTGCCTGTATTCTCCTCTAGGATTTTGATGGACTCCGGTTTCACATTTAGGTCTTTCATCCATTTTGAGTTTATCTTTGTATATGATGGTCCAGTTTCATTCTTCTGCATGTGGTGTTCAATTTTCCCAGCACCATTTGTTGAAGACACTGTCTTTTTTTCCATTGGATATTCTTTGGTAGTTTATCGAAGATTAGTTGACCATAGAGTTGAAGGTCCATTTTTGGTTCTGTATTCTGTTCTACGGATGTATGTGTCTGTTTTTTGTTGTTGTTGTTGTTGTTGTTGTTTTGTTAGTACCATATTGTCTTGATGATCACAGCTTTGTAATATAGCTTGAAGCCCAGAATTGTGATGCCACCAGCTTTGGTTTTCTTTTTCAACCTTTCTTTGCCTATTTGGGGGGTCTTTTCTGGTTCCATACAAATTTTAGGATCCTTTTTTTTGACCCTGTGAAAAAATATGTTGATGGTATTTTAATAGGGATTGCACTGAATGTATCAATTGCTTTGGGTAGCATAGACATTATAACAATATTTGTTCTGGTAGCATAGACATTGTAACAATATGTGTTTCTAATACATGAGTGTGGAATGATTTCCATTTCTTTGTGTCTTCATCAATTTATTTCAAAAGTGTTCTATAGTTTTCAGAGGACAGATCCTTGACCCCTTTGATTAGTTTTATTCCTAGGTATCTTATGGTTTTTGATGCAGTGGTAAATGGGATTGATTCCTTAATTTATCTTTCTTCTTTGTTAGTGTATAGAAATGCAACTGATTTCTGTATATTGATTCCATATCCTGCCACTTTGCTGAATTCCTATATGAGTTCTAGCAATTTTGGGTTGGAGTATTTTGGGTTTTCCACATACGTATCAGGTCATCTAGGAAGAGTGATAGTTTGACTTCTTCTTTGATGATTTGGATGCTTTGTTTTTTTCTTTTCTGTTGTATGATTGCTGAAGCTAGGACTTGTAGTACTGTGTTGAACAATGGTGGTTAGAGTGGACATCTCTGTTGTGTTCCTGACCTTCAGGGAAAAGCTCTCAATTTTCCCCCTTGAAAATATTTATTGTGGACTTTTTGTATACAGTTTTTATGATATTATGTTCCCTCTATCCCTACTCTATGGAAAGTTTTAATCAAGAAAGGATGCTTCTTCTGCATCAGTTGAGAGGATCATATGGTTCTTGTCCCTTTTATTCATGTGTTGTATCACGTGGATTGAGTTGCTGATGTTGAACCATTCTTGCGGCCCAGGAATAAATCCCACTTGGTTGTGGTGAATAAGCCTTTGAATTTACTGTTGGATCCTGTTGGCTAGAATCTTGGTGAGCATTTTGGCATCCATGTTCATCAGGGGTATTGGTCTATAGTTCTCCTTTTTGGTGGGGTCTTTGGTTTTGGGTCTCATAGAACTAGTTTGGAGGTCTTCCTTCCATTTTTTATTTTTTGAAATAGCTTCAGGAGAATAAATATTAGTTCTTCTTTAAAATTTGGTAGAATTCTCCTGGGAAACCATCTGACCCTAGACTAGTGTTTGTTGGGAGATTTTTTTAAAAAAAATTACTGCTTCAATTTTCTTGCTGGTTATGGATCTGTGCAGGTTTGCTATTTCTTCCTGTTTCAGTTTGGTGGTTTATATGTCTCTAGGAATGCATCTATTTTTTTCAGATTGCCTAATTTGTTGGCATATAGTTGTTCATAGTATGTTCTTATAATTGTTTGTATTTTTTGGGTGTTAGTTGTATCTCTCCTCTTTTAATCATGATGTTATTAATTTGGGTCCTTTTCTCTCTCTCTCTCTCTCTCTCTCTCTCTCTCTCTTTTTGATAAGTCTAGCTAAGGGTTTATCAATCCTATTAATTCATTCGAAGAACCAGCTCCTAGTTTAGTTGATCTGTTCTATTGTTCTTTTGCTTTCTGATTCATTGATTTATGCTCTAATCTTTATTAATTCTTGTCTTCTACTTTGGTTAGGCTTTATTTGCTATTCTTTCTGTTGCTCATTTAGGTGTAATATTAGGTTATATATTTGAGACTTTTCTTATTTCCTGAGAAAGGCTTGTATTGCTATATACTTCCCTCTTAGCATCACCTTTGCTGCATCCCAAAGGTTTTGAGCAGTTGTTTTCGTACTCTGCAAAAGATTAATTTACTGCATAGTTGTGGCTTTCTTTCTGGGTTTTCTGTTCTTTTCCACTGATCTGTGTGGGTTTTATTGTACCAGTAATAAACTGTCTTGATCACTAGAACTTTGAAATAGAATTTGAAACCTGGAGCTGTGATGCCTCCAGCTTTACAGATTTTAATGTCAATTTCATTATGGCCATAAAAAATGAAACGAGGAATATCCTCTCTCTCTCTCTTTTTTATTGTCTTGAGTTTGAGAAGATTAATGTTATATCATTTAAAAATTTTTGAAGAAACTTAAAAGGAAACTTTCATGGCCTTATACTTCATTATAGGAATATATTAAACTCTATTTTGATTTCTTTAATAAAATAGACTGTGCATATGCCAATTTTGGTATGTGGTGTATTTTGAGGAATTTTTCACTTTTTGGCTAAATTTCTTTAGAGTCAACTTTTATTTATTTTTTAATGTTTGTAGAATTGCTGTAATGTCTCTTTTTTTCATTCTTCATATTCATGATATGTTATTTTTTTTCTCCATTAGTCTTGCTGGAGGCTTATTGAGTATGTTTGTCTTCTCAATTATCCAGTATTTACAAGCATCTATTTTCTCTATTGTACACGTTTTTTCTTTTTCATTAATACCTGCTGTTGTTTTATTATTTCCATTCATCAATCTTATTTGAATTTGATGTTCTAGTATTCAAAAGCTGTTTGAAATGGATTCTTCTTTTTTTTTAATTTTTTATTTATTTATGATAGTCACAGAGAGAGAGAGAGAGAGGCAGAGACACAGGCGGAGGGAGAAGCAGGCTCCATGCACCGGGAGCCTGACGTGGGATTCGATCCCGGGTCTCCAGGATCACGCCCTGGGCCAAAGGCAGGCGCCAAACCGCTGCGCCACCCAGGGATCCCTGGATTCTTCTTTTTAAAAAATATTTACTTATTTATTCTACAGAGCACATTCAAATGTGGGGAGAAGTCGAGGGAGGTAAAGAGAGAGAATCTCAAACAGATTTACTATTGAGTGTGGAGGCTAGTGTGAGCTCTACCCCACTACCCTGAAATCATGATGTGAGACAAAATAGAGTCTGACACTTAATGAATTGAGTTACCGGGTGTGCTGAAAATGGATTCTTGTATCAATTTCCAAGCTTTATTTCTTTCATTTGAATTTTAGTCCCTAATTTTTTTCCTAAGAACTGAGTTAGTTGTATATCTCAAGGATTTTTCCATGTAAAATTTCATTTATCATTTAATTAAAATATTTCTTAATGCTCATTGTCTTATCTACTTTAGCCATTGTGTTATTTAGAAGTCAATTCTTACATTCCAAACATGTTAGGGTTTCCTAGACATCATTTTTGTTACAGATTTCTTGTTTATTCTACTTTGATCAATAAACATTTTTGAGGATTTCTTTATGTTCAAGACATTATTATGTTTGGTAATTTGTGTGAATATGACAAGAATGTGCATTCTGGCTTTTGTTGATCCTGATATTCTTTCTATATATGTATTTTGAGGTCTATATTGAAGTGAATCTTTTAATTGGGTTGTTCACATTTTCTAGTCATGTATACACTTACTTTTCTATTTTATTAATTTACCATGAAATGAATGAGTTTCTCTATTTCATAACTTCTGACTTTGGGTTACTGGATGCATATAGATTTAGAATGTCTGTCAGAAAGAGTGAGCTTTTATTATTTTGGCATTCACTTTTATATTTAAATATGTTTTTGTCTCCATGTGTCCTGTGTCTAATATTAGTACAGCTGAACTGGTATTCATTTGGTTACTATTTCATATCATACACTTTTGGATCAAATTCTACTTTTATGTATTCTTAAATTTATATACTCTGCCTCTTATGTGCAGTATAATGTTTTGAAATCCAATTTGATCATTTAGTCCATTTATATATTATTGTAGAGATAACTGAATTTATTTTATTTTATGATTTTATTTTCAGATAATCTGTCCATCCAATATGGGGCTCAAACTTTTACAATCCTGAGATCAAGAGTCTCCTGCTCTACTGACTGAGCCAGTCAGGTGCCCCAGAGATAATTGAATTTAAATCTGTTCTCTTTGCTCCATATTGATTTTTTTCCCCTTCCACTTTCAGGGTTAGTAATTTATTTTTAAAATTATACAATTTTAGGGATCCCTGGGTGATGCAGCGGTTTAGCGCCTGCCTTTGGCCCAGGGCGTGATCCTGGAGACCCAGGATCGAATCCCACATCGGGCTCCCGGTGCATGGAGCCTGCTTCTCCCTCTGCCTATGTCTCTGCTCTCTCTCTCTCTCTCTCTGTGACTATCATAAATAAATAAAAATTTTAAAAAATCTTTAAAATAATTAAAAAATTATACAATTTTACTTTTATAATTCTTTTATTAATAACATGCATTCTTGACTTATTCAAACTCAAAATAGGGGATCCCTGGGTGGCTCAGTGATTTAGCACCTGCCTTTGGCCCAGGGTATGATCCTGGAGTTCTGGGATTGAGTCCCACATCAGGCTCCTTGCATGGAGCCTGCTTCTCCCTCTGCCTGTGTCTCTGCCTCTCTCTCTCTCTCTCTCTCTCTCTGTGTCTCTTATGAGTGAATAAATAAAATCTTAAAAAAAAACTCAAAATGAATTGAGGAGTTTATAACTTTGCTGACAAAGCATGAATCTTAGAATGCTTAAGTCCATCTGTCTTCCTACAAAATTATATGCTTTGAAGGCATATATTCTAATTTTACATAAATTTTTAACCATAAAATTAACTTTTCCTTCAAATACAGTCAATATTTACTTGTATGTATTACATATTTACCTATATGTAATAGGTATATACTAATATACCATTTTACTTGTTCTACATTCCTTTTTTATTTTTTTCCACTTCCATTTAGCATGATTTTTCTCCTTGCCAGAAGAATTTGCTTTGTACCTTTAGGGAGACTTTTAGTAAGATTTGGCCAGTGATGGGTCCTTTCGGTTTTTTTTTTCTGAATAATAGCACTTTCATGTGACTATATTCTTGAAGAACATTATCACTACTAGAGGTGGTGATAGGGGAGGTGGGCTGGGGTGGGGTGACTGGGTGGCAGGCACTAAGGTGGGCACTTGATGGGATGAGCACTAGGTGTTATTCTGTATGTTGGCAAATTGAACACCAATAAAAAAATAAATTTATTATTTAAAAAAAGAAATCTAATTTGGCATTTGTTTTCTTTTACCACTTTAAACTGTTTCACATTTTTCTGACTTCCATAACTTTTATTGGAAAGTAAGCCACAAATTTATTGTTCTTCTTTATAGGTAGTATGCAGTATGCTTGTTCTGTCTTTGGTTGCTTGCTTTCTTCTCTTTCTTTAGTTTTTAGTAGTTTGCCTAAGTTTTTCTTGGTGGTGTTGGGTTTGTTTGATTTGTATTTTTCCTTCTACAATTCTTGAGCTACTTGAAAACTCTAACTAGTTGTTTTTTTCAGTTTTGGAAAAATTTTGGCTAATATCATTTCAACTATTGTTTTTACCCCATCCTTTCTTTTTCCTCCTTTTGAAACTCTTTTTACAGATATTTTAGACCTTGTCACTATGGCCCAGAAGTCTCTTATCTTCTTTTTCAGTTGGTCTTACCTTTCTAACTCTATTCTTAGTGTGGATATATTCTATTGAATTATCATCAATTAATTAATCCTTTCATCTGCTACATTTCATCTGTTTTTAAACCTAAATACTACATTCCCATCATTACTTTTGGTAATTTAAGTCCTAATTTTTGCAATTAATATTTTTATATGACATGGGTTCTCTGGTTTAATTTCCTATCTTATAATTTACTTCATTAACATAATAAGTATAATTATTTTAAAGCTGAAGTTTAAAACCCTAATGCTATTTATATTACTTGAAGTTTATTTCTGTGATGTCCCAACCACCCCTCTCTCCTGTGATATTTGATCAAGTGAGCCTAAAAAATGCTTTGTGTGATACTATGTTTCAGACATTGTTTGCAAAAATTTTAGTAAGCTCTGGATATTATTTGTATGTTACTTGTTGCATGTTTTTGAATACTATTTATCAATTTAAGTGAAATATTCTATTATTAGTTTTCTACTGATTTAAAAATTATGAAATGTGATTGAGCTTGGGAAGATGGCAGAAAGGAGGACCTTAAGCTCACCCAGTCCCATGTTTATAACTAGAAATTACTCACATCCATGTAAACAAGCTGGAGAGTAATCTAAAGGCTGGCAGAACAAACTCTACAACTAAATAAGAGAAAAAGTCACATCTGACAGGTTAAGAAGGGCAGAAGAAGTGGTTGGGAGTTGCCCACAGGAAGGAAGGAGCTGTGCCCAAGAAATGGGGAAAGAAATGGTCCCTTGCACCAGGGAGCTCACATGGGCAAGACAAACCACACAAAGTCTGGCTTTGAAATTCAGAAAGGCTGAATTCCATGTTGTATAACCAGTGGGACTTGGAGCTTGAAGCTTTACAAGTCATCTAACTCAGCACTGATTAAGCCAGGAGTGCCACTGATAGCTGGGTCTTTGTGCTTAAGAGACAACAGACTAGGGAAGGCAAAATAGAAGCCACAATTTGCACAATTCCTAGGGCAAATAGGAGAGAGATCTCTTTATAGAGACTTCAGAGCATTTGGGAGACTTCCTCAGGGATAGAGGAGCTGACGGATGCCATTTTCCTCCTTTATCCCTCTGCACAAACACAGGGCTATCTGCAGAAAGCAGCACTATACAGAAAATTACTATCTAACTTGTTAGCAGTGCACTCAAACCACACATTCTCCTGAGGACTCTTGCACTCAAAGCCTGCTAGTCTAGGCCCTGGACTCAGCACAGATTTTGCTTTCACTGCTGCCTTACCTCTGAGCCTTTCTGTGCTCCAATACCCTAGAACCTGCCTACCTGGGTTTCACTAACTCCACGGAGAGCAAGCACAGCCCACAGCAAGCAAAGAGTAGATTCAGATGTCTGGCCTGAAATAAAAGGTAGACTCAGACACAGTAGCAGGATACTAGCAACACACATAGGCAACTGTTCTGAAGTGCCAGGTTCTGGTTAACAGGGACACTGCACTGCATGGTACTGTAGGACCCCTTCTTCATAAAGCTCCTGCTTTCAAGAGCAGATATAGCTGACTTTTCTAACACAGAGAAACAGAGAGGTAGACAAAATGATAAGACAAAGAAATGTGTTCTAAGTAAAAGAACAGCACAAAATCACAGCAAAAGATTAAGCAAAAACAGAAATATGTAGTATGCCTGATAGAGAATTTAAAGTAATGATGATAAAGATACTCATTGGATTTCAGTAAAGGGTGGAGGACATCACTGAGACATTTATCAAAAAAATAAAAAATGACTCCCAAGAGGGCGGACCTACTGGGCTCCACCCTGAGCTCCACGGAGAAGCCACCCAGCCTCGGGGACCAGGAGTCTTCAGCGCAAGGCCCAAGAGCAGGCTGCGCACCTGAAGAAACTACAGGAGCAAGAGAAGCAGCAGAAAGTGGAGTTTCGTAAACAGGAGAAAGAGGTATCGGATTTCATCCAAGACAGTGGGCAGATCAAGAAAAAGTTTCAGCCGATGAACAAGATAGGAGCATCCTACTCGACGTCGTGGAAGTGGCTGGCCTAATGTCCTTCTCTTTCCAGGAAGATGACAAGAGTCGCTTACATAATGATCTTCAAAAAGGAGTTTGCGCGGGACCCCCAGAAGGCCGAGGAAAAACGGAAGCCGAAGGAGCTGGCCCAGCGGCAAGAGGAGGCCGCGGCACAGCAGGGCCGGGTGGTGGTGAGCCCTGCTAGTGACTACAAAGACCAAGTACACCACCTCATCTGCAAGGGGGCAGCCAAGGACGCCGCCTACATGTTGCAGGCAACAAGACCTATGGCTAGCCCGTGGCCAACAAGAGGCCATGAACGAGATCCGGGCCAAGAAGCGCCTGCAGCAGAGCGGGAAGAGTTGTCACTCACGTCCTAGGCACTGCGGCCCCGGGGGGCAGGCGGGGGGCTGGCGGGGGGACCGGCTGCTGCTGCTAGAACCTATCCTGGAGCCCCAGCTCTGCACTGCCCCTGACAGCCGTGCCTCTGGCTTGCGGGGGGGGGGGGGGGGGGAGGGTGTGCGACGTGTCACTGCTGGAGCTTGGACGAGTGTGCGGCATGCGTGTGCGCAAGTGTGTGAGAGTGTGCGAGTGTGCAGGTGGGTATTTATCGTGTATTATTCTTCTTTCTCCTTGGACTGTCTTCCCCGTGAAAGGGGGCTGGGATGACTTCACATTCAGTAAACACTGTTGGACCTGAACAAAAAAACAATAAAAAATAAATAATAACATAGATAAAGAACTCCATAAAAGTAAAAATACAATAAATGGAACAAATAGGTTATAGGAAGCTGAGAAACATAAAAGTGGCCTGGTGGATAGAATAATGGAAAACCATCAAGATGAAGAGGGAAGAGAGAAATATTTCATAATAAGAATGGACTTGGAGAACTGAATGACTCCATCAAGCATAATAACATTTATATAGCAAGCCTCCCAGGAGGGCATGAGTAAAAAGGGGGCAGAAAATATATTTGAAGAAATAATAGCTGAAAACTTCCCAAATCTGGTGAGGAAACAAGAAATTCAGATTTAGGAGGTACAGATTCCCCCAACAAATTCAACCAATGGAGGTCAACACCAAGACACATAGTAATTAAAAAGGCAAAAAAAAAAAAAAAAAGTCATAAAGAATTTTAAAGGTGCAAGGGAAAAGAAGACAGTTATGTACAAAGGAAACACATAAGGCTATCAGCTTATTTTTCAGCAGAAATTTTGCAGGCCAGAAGAGGGTGGCATGATATATTCAAAGCATTGAAAAGGAAAAATCTGTAGCCTATCTATTCACCAATAAGGCTATCATTTAGAATAGAGAGATACAGAGTTTCCCAGACAAAAGTTGAAGGCATTATGACCACTAAACCAGGAAACACTTAAAGGAACTCTTTCGGTGGAAAGAAAACACCATACATAAGAATTAAAAAACAAAAAAAAGGAAACACAAAAACTAAAAAAATATATCTGTAAAAATCAGTCAAGAGAAGCACAATATGAAATAATTAAAATATGATACCAAATATCTGAAATGTGGAGGGGAGAGGGGAAAAGAATGGGTTCAAAATTAAGCAACTATCAGTTTAATATAGATTGTTATATGCAGAAGATGTTATATATAAACTGAATGGTAAGCAGAAATCCAAAAACAGTAATAGATATGCAAAAATAAAGATTAAGGAATGCAAGTATTTTGCTAAACAAAGTCAACTAATTATGACAAGAGGGAGTAGGAGAAGAAAGGAACAGAGGGGATATAGAAAACAACCAAAAAACAAAACAAAACAAAACAAAAAACAAATAGAAACAACCATAAAACAAGTGAGAAAATGGCAATAAATACATGTCAATACGTATTTTCAATGTCAATGGACAAATCTCCAATCAAAAGATATAAGATGTTGGAATGAATAAAAATATAAGACCAATTTATATGCTGACTATGAGAGACTCATTTCAGATTTGAAAGGAATGGAGAAACATTTATTATGCAAATAGAAGTGCAAAGAAAGCTAGAGTAGCAATACTTACATCAGACAAAATAGAGTTTAAAACAAAGGCTATAAAAGTGAACAAAAAAGGACTATATAATCATAAATGTTATAATCCAACAAGAAGATACAACAATGATAAATAGGGCAGCCCCGGTGGCTTAGTGGTTTAGTGTCACTTTCAGCCCAGGGTGTGATCCTGGAGACCTGGGATCGAGTCCCACATCAGCCTCCCTGCACGGAGCCTGCTTCTCCCTCTGCCTGTGTCCCTACCTTTCTCTTTCTGTATCTGTCATGAATAAATAAATAAAATCTTTAAAAAATGATAAATATTAATACTTCCAACATGAGAATACCCAAGTACATAAGTCAGTTAATAACAAACATAAAAGAACTAATTGATAACAAAACAATAATAATAGTGGACTTTAACATTCACTTACATCTATAGATCATCCAAACAGAAAATCAACAAGGAAAACAGTGGTTTTGAGTGACAGCTTGCATCAGATGGATCTTACAGATGTATTCAGAATATTTCATTTTAAAACAGTAAAATCAACTTTTGATTTTCGTGTGTGCATATGCTATTCTTCAGAATAGATCACATTTTAGGCCACAAAACAAGTCTTAAAAAACTCAAAAAGATTGTAATATTACCATGCCCCTCTTTTGACCACATTATGAAAGTAGAAATCATCCACTCCAAACCAATACAAGTAAGAAAATAGTAAAGTTGAGAGCAAAAATAAACTAGAATCAAAACAAAACAAAACAACAAAACAAAAAACAAACAAAACCCCATCAATATAACAGATCAATGAAACAGTATCTGATTCTTTGAAAAGATCACCAAAACCAATAAACCTTTTCCTAAATTCATTAAAAAACTAATAAAATAAACCTTTTCCGAGATTCATTAAAAAGAAGGATAAAAGGAGGAGAGAGAGAGAGAACTCAAATATCAGAAATAAAAGGGGAGAAATAACTAGTGAAACCACAGAAATACAAAAGAATGTGAGAGAACATTTTGAAAAATTATATGCCAACAAATTGGACAATTTAAAAGAAACATACATTTTTAAGAACATATGACCTCCTAAGGTTGAATCAGGGAGAAGTAAAAAAATTTAAGCAGACTGACAACCAGCAATAAAATTGAAACAGTAATAAAAAAAACTCTCAGCAAATAAAAGTGCCAGAGCAGATGGCTTCAGAGATGATTTCAATCAAACATTTAAAGAGAAGTTGATACTATCTCAAACTATTCCAAAAACTAGAAGAGGAAAGAAAACTTCCTAATTCATTCTATGAAGCCAGCATTACCCTCATACCAAAACCAGATAAAGACACTACAAAAAAGGGGAGAACTACAGGCCAACATCTCTGATGAACATAGATGTAAAATTCCTCAACAAAATACCGAATCCAATGATACATGAAAAGAATCTTTCACTATGATCAAATGAGATTTATCCCTGGGATGCAAAGGAAGTTCAATATTCACAATGTTAAACATCACGTTAAAAAAAACAAAAAACAAAAAACAAAACATCACATTAATAAAAGAAGGAATGAATACCATATGATCATTTCAATTGATGTAGAGAAAACATTTAACACAGCACCATACGATGCATGATAAAAACCCTCAACAAAATAGGGTTAGAGGGAACATACTTCAGCATAATACAGGCCATATATGAAAAACTCACAGCTAACATCATACTGAGTGGGGAAAAACTGAAATTGTTTCCCCTAAGGTCAGGAATAAGACAGGAGTATCCAATCTAACCATTGTTATTAAACATAGTCCTAGAAGTCAGAAAGCAGATAAAAAGGAAGGAATAAAAACCATCCAAATTGGTAAGGAAGAAGTAAAACTTTCAGTATTTGGAGATGCCATGATACTATGTTGAAAACCCTAAAGATTCCACTAGTACACTATGAAGGTGATAAATAATTTGTTGAAGTTGCAGGATATAAAATCTACATATGGAACTCCATGGCGTTTTTATACACTAATATTGAAGCAACATAAAGAAATTGAGGAAGGAATTCCATTTACAATTGCATGAAAGATAATAACATACCTAGGAATAAACTTAACCAAGGAGGTGAAAGATTGGTACTCTGAAAATTGTAAAACATTCATAAAAGATATTGAAAACAGCACAAACAAGTGAAAAGACATCCCATGCTCATTGATTGGAAATAACAATATTGCTAAAATGTCCATCCTACCCAAAGCAATCTATACATTTAATGCAATCCCTTTCAAAATGTCAATAACGTTTTTTTTTCACAGAAATAGAACAAAATATCCTAAAATTTGTGCAGAACCACAGAAATCACAGAGTAACCAACATAATCTTGGATGAGGAAAAGCTGGAGGCATCACAATTCCACATTTCAAATTATAAAACAAATTGTCAGTAATCATAATGGTATGGTACTGGCACAAAAATAGGCTTATGGATCAAGGGGTAGAATAAAGACACGGAAATAAACACACACTTAGATGGGCAATACATCTTCGACAAAAGAGGAAAGAGCATGCAATGGGAAAAAGATAGTCTCTTTAACAAATGTTGTTGGGATAAGTAGATAGCTACATGCAAAATAATGATACTGGAACTGGCTTACACCATACAGAAAGATAAATTCAAAATGGGTTAAAGACCTAAATGTGAGGCTGAAAATATAAAAATTTTGGAAGAGAGCACAGACAGTTAATTTCTCTAACATCAGACATAGCAACATTTTTCTAGATATATCTCCTAAGGGAACGGAAACAAACAAAAAAGTAAACTCTTGGGACTACATCGAAATAAAAGCTTTTGCACAATGAAGGAAACAACAAAAGTAAAAGGTGACCGATGGAATGGGGAAGATGTTTGCAAATGACATATCTGATACAGGATTAGTATCCAAAATATATAAATAACTTGGAAAACTCAACACATATACACATACACAAAACAAATTAACTAAGTGGATAGAAGACATGAATAGACATTTCTCCAAAGACATCCAGATAGCCAATAGACACATGTGAAGATGCTCAATATCATGAGTCATCAAGGAAATGCAAATCAAAACTAATACTTTATCAACTCGCACCTGTCAAAATGACTAAAGTAAAAAACACAAGGAACAAGAAGAGTTAGTGAGGATTGGAAAAAAGGGAACCCTCTTTTACTGTTGGTAGAAATGCAAAATTTTGCAGCCACTGTGGAAGACACTATTAAAGTTCCTCAAAAAGTTAAAAATATTCGATGATCCAGTAATTGCACCACTGAGTACCCGAAGAATCCCCTTTGCCAAAAAAGAAACCCACCAAAAAACAAAAAACAAATTCAAAGGAACATATGTACCCCTATATTTATAGTCGCATTATTTACAATAGCCAAGTTATGGAGGCAGTCCAAGTGCCTGTTGATAGACGTATAGATGCAAAGAAGAAGTGGCATATATGTACAATGGAATACTACTCAGCCATAAAAAAGAATGAAATGTTTCCATTTGCAACAGCACAGCTGGAGCTAGAGAGTATTATACTAAGTGAAATAAGACAGTCTGAGAAAGACAGATACCATATGATTTCATTCATATGTAGAGTTTAAGAAACAAAACAAATGAACAAAGGAAAAAAAAGAACCCAAAATATAAAGTCTTAACTATAGAGAACAAACTGGTGGTTAACAGAGAGGAGATGGATGAAATAGGTGAAGGGGAGTAAGAGTACTTATCTTGATGAACATTGAGAAATGTATCAAATTGTTGAATCACTGTATTGTTCACCTAAAATTAATATAACATGGTATTTTAACTATATTGGGATTAAAATAAAAACAATAAAGAATTATGGAATGTATTAGAGTTTATCAAGTATTTGTTCATCAATAGTTGAGATAATTTGTGAGTCACATTAATGAATTTTTATATTTCATGGAGTGTAGATAACATACTATAAAATTTAGCCTTTTAAACTATATACAATTTAGTGCTTTTTCATATACTCACAAAGATGTGTGATCATCATCATTATTGAAATCAAGAACATTTTCATCACTTCAAAGAGATATATACTCATAGTTCTTCCATGAAATCCCCTCTCAGTCCTTCATCGATACTAATCTACTTTTCATCTTCATGAGTTTGCTTATCTTGGACATTTCAAATAAATGGAATCATGTGACTTGCCTTTTGTGAATGGCTTCCTTCATTTAACATAAATTTTCAAGATTCACCTATGTTTAGAATGTGTCAATATTTTTTTAGATGAGTGAATAAAATTCATTCTATGGATTTGCCATGTTTTATTTATCTGTCCATCATTTTAAGGACATTTGAGTTATTTCTACATTTTGGCTATTTTTAATAATGTAGCTATAAATATTCATATAGAAGTTAAAAATTTTTAAGACAGTTCTTTAGAGTTTTATGTTTACAACAAGATTGAGTAGAAGATACATTTATTTTCCATATCCCCTTGCCTTCATATATATGTAGCCTCCCCCTTATCAACATCACACACCATAATGGTACATTTTTACCGAGGATGAAACTATGCTGATACATTTTAATAACTCAAAGTACATAGTTTAAGTTTACTGTAGGATTCACTCTTGATGTTGTACATCCCATAGGTTTAGACAAATGTTTAATGACATATTGAAGCTGGAAGTCTTGGTTCTTCTTGTCTCACAGAGCTGAAGAATAAATCTTGCGGACAAAGAAGAGTAAAGCTATAGAAGTTTATTAAGCAAGGATAGAGAAAGCTCTCAGAAGTGAGAGGGGTCCAGATTATATCATCTGCAAATATAGACAGTTTTTAATTCATGTCTTCCAATCTGGATGCTTTTTAAGTATGTTTTTTTGCATAATTTTCTTACATAGAACCTCTAGTACAATGTTGAATAGAAGTGGTGAGAGTGGATATCCTTATTCTGTTGATCATAAGGGAAAGTCCTTGGTCATTTATCACTAAGCATGGTGTTTTTTTTTGTTTTGTTTTGTTTTTATAGATGTTATTAAGGAAATCCCTTCTGGTTTTAGTTTCTTGAATGGTATTTTTTTTCTTTCAATCATAAAACGGTGTTTGGTGTTTGATCTTGTCAAATGCTTTTTCTACATCTCCTGAGATGTGGGCTTCTTTCCATTACCTATTATCTGTCTATCTATTATCTATTGTGATTGATGAGGGATCAGAAGGCTAGCTGAGGACAAAGCACAAATGGACGTCCTGCATCCCTGTCCCCCCACTTCTGGGTAGGGTATGTGTGACATTCCTCCAGGAAACTTCCAGCTATCTTAATCTTATGCTTTGCTAAAGGGAAAAACAAACTTAGCTTGTTTGTAGAGCAAATATAGAAATAACTCAAAATAGCAATGCCTCCAGTATCCTGAGGTGGTTCTTTAGCATATGGAAGTCCTTTTGGAAACTTCCCTTTTTCATTACCTCCCCAACCTGTTAGTATATAATCAGTTTCTCCTCACAACCCCAGTGCAGCTCTTTCTGCCCATGGGTCCTGTCCTAGTGCTTTAATAAAACCACCTTTTTGCCAAAAGTCTCAAGAATTCTTCCTTGGCCTTGGGCCCTCGATCTTACCCCAACACACCTTACCTGTATTTAAAAACAGTATCAGTGATGACCATATGCTTTTTGACCTTTATTCTATTATTGTGGTGTATTACTTTGATTGATTTTTGTATATTGAACCAAACTTGAATTTCTGGGATAAACTCCAATTATTCATGAGATATATATATATATATATATATATATATATATATATATATATATATACACATATTGCTAGATTTGAAATGTTAATTTTTGTTGGGAATTATATCTATATTCATAAGGGATATTGATCTGTGGTTTTTTTGTTTCTTTAGTTTTGGTTTGTGGATGTCTTTGATTGGACTTTTTATTAGGGTATTATTGGTTATATAGAATGAGTTGAGGGAGTATTCCCTCTTTTGCCTATAAAAGTTTGTGAAGGATTAGCATTCTTTTATGATACTTTTTATTTCTAGTAATGCCTATTCTTTCATTTCTGATTTTAGTAATTTGATTCTTTTTAATTTTGGTCAACTGATGAGGGAGCAGAAGGCAAGCTGAGTACAAAACACAAGCTTGGGGATGCCTGGGTGGCTCAGTTGGTTGGCTACAAGTCTGACTTAAGCTTGGGTCATGATCTCAGAGTCCTGGGATCAAGCCCCATGTTGGGCTCCCTGCTCAGTGGGGAGCCTGCTTCTCCCTCTCCCTCTGCAGCTCCCCCTCCTTGTGCGCTCTTTCTCTCTGTATCCAATAAATAATAAAAAAAATATTTTTAAAAATTCCCAAGCTGACCCTGCAACCCATCCCCAAGGGGATAAATGTGACATCCTCAGGCACTCCTGTCTGCCCTAAAACTAAGGGAAATGAAAAAAACGAATAGTAAACTGATAAAGATCCTATGTGATAAAAATACTAGGAACATTTTCTGTTCTAGTATTTTGTCTTTGACTCTGGTTCCTGATACTGAGTTTCTAAATCCCTTGGAATTTCCTGAGTGATAGGAATGACTTTAGTTTAATAAGGTGATTTTTGGGTTTTCTCCTGAAAGGAGCTATCACTAGAAAGTCAAAAGCATGGTTAGTAGCTTGGAAGTTTTAGTCTCACATCCCATTCTTCAGAGAGAGCAAAGGACTAGAAATGAAGTTAATGATCAATCATGCCTCCATTATGAAATTTCTATAAAAATCCTCAAATATGGGATTCAGAGAGCTTCCAGTTTGCTAAACACATAAAGATACTAGGGAAGTGGTGTGTGTGTGTACAGGGAATGCATGGAAGCTCCATGTATTTTATCACATATCTTGCTCTACACATCTCTTCCATATGGATGTTCATCTGTGTCCATTATTACATCTCTTTATAATAAACCAATAAAGAGCAAGCAAGCTGCTTTCCTGAGTTCTGTGAGTCACTCTAGCAAATTAATTAAACCTGAGAAGGAGGTGATTGGAATCTCTTATAGCTGATTGTTCAGAAGCATGGGTGACAACATGGATTTACAGTTGGCTTGTGAAGTGGGTGGGGTGCATTCTTGTGGGTCTGAGCTTTTAATTCATGGGATTTGATACTATATATAGGAGATAGTGTCAGGATTGAGTTAAATTGCAGGATGCCTAGCTGGTGTTGCAGATGCTTGATGTGGGGAAAAAAATAAAAATGAAAACACATATCTGGTGTCAGAAGTGTTTTCAGTGTGACAATATAAGTAAAGGAGAAACACAATGGAGGAGTCGTGTACATTTTCTTTATACCTTTGCTCTTTGGGCTCCATTCCCTTCCAAATCCTTTGTGCTGTTGTTGTCATATAAATTAAATCCTTATCTGTTATATGCTTACCAACACAGACTTATAATTATTGCTTTATATAGTTTCCTCTAGATAAGAGGAAAGAGTTACAAACAAACATTAATACTTTTAAAAAGTTTACCTATATAGTTATATTTACTGGTGCCTATTTATTTATTATTGTTTCACCCTGAAGGATTCTCTTCTGTATTTGTTGTAGGGACGTATGCTAACAATGAACTCTCAGTTTTTGTTTTTTCTGGGAATTATTTTAATTTCTCCTTCATTTGTAAAGGATAATTTTGCCTGATATACAATTCTTGGTTGACAGTCTTTTTCTTTCAGCACCTTAAATATACTATGCCATTGCCTTTTGACTCCCATGGATTCTGATGAGAAATCAGTTTATATCTTATTTATGAACACTTGTATATGACAAGGCACTTCTCTATAGCTGTTGTCAAGATTCTCACTTGTTGGCTTTAAATTGTATAATCATGATGTGTCTAGGTTCAGATTTTTTTTGAATTTACCCCACTTTGAGTTAATTCAGACTTTTGAATATGTAGATTAATGTTTCCATCAAATTTTGAACATTTTTGCTTATTATTTCTTCAATATTCATTTGGTCTTTTACTCTACTTTTGGAGCTTTCATTATGTGTATTCTGGTTTTGTTTTATAATTTGCATTTCACATCTTTTAATATTCTCTATTTGGTGAGACATTACTTTTCATATATTCCCTGTGGTTTTTTGGTATAGTCTCCTTTAGTTTTTTGGACATATTTTGAAAAGCTGATCTAAAGCCTTTGTCAGATAAGTCCAAAATCTGTGCTTCCTCAGGGACAAATTCTGATCGTCTTTTTCCGCTTGGTTATGGACCATATTTTCTTGTTTCTTTACATTTCATATATATATATATGAATATATATATTTAAATTGAAAATAGTAATCTCTGTAAACTCTGAAAATCATATTCTTCCTCTTATTGAGGTTTTTGTTTTTGCTGTTTGTTGTAGTGTGTTTGTTTAGTGACTTTTTCTGAACTAATTCTGTAAAGTGTTTATTCTTTGTTATATGAGGTTATGGAGGCTTCAGCTCAGTTATCTTAGTGGTCAGCAAAAGACTGCACAGAGATTTCATGGATACCTGGAACCAGTAATTATTCCAATGTTTGCAAAGGGGCTCTATAGGCATGTTAGTGAATGCATTCTAACATTCAGCCAGGGAGTTTGCAACTCTGCCTTGGCCTTCACTACCTACTTGTGCAGAGCATCATGATTAGCTAGAAATTAGAGTATAGGGCCTTTGGCACTCTTTCCTGTGGTAGTACAGTGCCCTGGGAATTCAGAGCGCTGTGTACATGGTATTTTAGATTCCTAGGATTACATCAGAATTTTTTCCAAATCTTCTATTGATGTCTTAGTTGTTTTTTTTTTTTTCCTTTAAGCTTTTTGGTGAGCCTATTGTGTACTTTGTTTTATCTATCACCTCAAGCCACATCTCAGTATCCATCATGATGTTCAACACTTGTCTCTAGTTGTTTTTGACAAATGCTCCCTTTGCATTTTACTCACAGGAAAAGGCTATGCACACTATGTAGTTACTCTAAGTCACTTTAAATAAAGATAGCATTGCAAGAGAGACCTTCCAAGGAAACACCAGTAGATCAAATAATAAAAAATTCTCTGTGAATAGAACTGTAAAAAAGACTCAACCCTTTACTAGTCCCTTCTAGTGACTAGTATGCTACATTTTCACTGTGGTTGCAGGCTTTTGGCTTTCAAGGCTATTGCATAGCTCAGGAGGTAGAGCAAGTTAAAATATCACAAACATGCTTACAGAGAATCTATTGCTTTTATTGATGATAAATGCTCTCTAGTTTTCTACAAGTCTTTGGTTAATTCCTTGAGTTCTGCAAAAGTTTATTCTGAAATTTTTGCCAATGTTCTCCTTGCTTTTGTGGAGGAGAAAATTTTTTGAGGTCCTTACCCCACAATTTTAACTGATGTCACTACTAATAAATTCTTAATATTATGCCATCCCGGAATTCCTGGACTAAGTTCAATGTGTAGTCTATATGTATTGCTGCATTTAAGCTTTGAAATACTTCATTTAGAATTTTTTTTGATACTGTTCTTACTCTGTTCTTATCTGGTATTGGTATCTTGGTTTTCTAATTTTAATTGAAGAGAGTAACCAAATAATAATTTAAATTTAGCCATTGTCCTGGTGTTGATATGCATACAGACTCTAGTCTTGCCTACAATTTGTACAATTAAAATGGAGGTTTTAAACAATGACCTTTATTTCTATAACAACTAAATCTTTATAAGAATGAAGAATGTGATGCTAAATTTTAGAATAATTTTTATTAGATATTCACATAAATATTTTTCAGCTGATTTGATCTCAAGCATTTCACTTCATCAACATTTTTACTGAGATCCAAAATGATTATTGTACCCATATACATTAAGCTCACCAGTACCCATGGCCAGGCCACTAAGAATACTTAAAAATACTGAGCAGTTCTTCATGTTGAATGTGTCTTTTTAGATCTGAACATTCCAAATTCCAGCCACAGCCCTTTCAATTACTGCAATATCATCATTTTGATACATATATGCCTAAAATTAGTTTTACCTAAAAATTTAATATCATTTCAAAATATACTAGCATAAGTATATTAATAAGATTGTGTGCCCCTGGTATATATCTATCCATTTAGAAATCCTGTCATTAATTATTTCTTTCTCCCCCTAAAATATTCAATTTTGACCATATACTAAATATTAAATGGACCAGTGATGTTATAAAGAAGAATAACACACATTGTCTTTTTCTTTAAGGAATCCAAGACTGGTGAGGAGGCAGGTACATAAACAAAATCTTGTAATAAGTGCTATGCTTTGGGTGACCACATGAATTGGTTTGCCCAGAGCACTTCTAGGATTATATGTGTTGTCCTAATAAAATTAACTGAATCTTCTCCAAATTTAATAAAAGATCCACCTTGGATGAAAAATATTCTACCTATCTATCATATCCAAAATATTGTGGAAGCAAAAGTGGACTATCATTTTTGGGAAAAAAAAATCTTTATTTTCTATTTTTTTTTCTGTTTTTCTGTGTACTTACTAAAGTTTGCTCTTTTGCTACAACATCTTAGACCCGGGCAGATTCAGTAATTTCTTATTAACCAACTGTCTTTGGACTTTATTTTCTCCTCCCTGGAGGTCTGGGATTCATCAAAGTGAGGATTTAATCACATAGGCTCAGGCCAAACATACTGTGAGAACATGTTCCATTTGTTACTTGGCTCTGCCAATGCACATAAATCTATCCTGACTTTAGACTGCTTTGTATCAGAGGCAAACATCCATAAAGGAGTCTCAGATAATTCTAATAGGGCCTCAGCTGAGATCATCAGATACATCTGCTGGTGGGTATTTGGTTCCCATTGAGACCCAGGTTCCTGAAATAAAATTCTCAACACCAAAATCTCTATGTTCATGGAAAGTTTAACATAACCCGCAAAATACATTAATTTATATTGGTATCTTTTAATTTTTAATTGCAGTAATTCAGAGAAGATTAAAAACAAATACTTGGAAACTTAAAAAAAAAAATAAATTCCAGGTGTCCTTAAGATGTAGGGCCTGAATAGGGTATTGCAAGCCAGGGTTTTTCCTAGATGATATCTGTAGTCAGAGGAAGCAGAATCAGGAAAATCATTTTAGGGATTGGAAGTTCCTCCATAATATGCATGAAATGTCTATGTTAGTGCCTTGGTTAATTTTCTTTAAGAATTATTCCTACACCGTGAATTTTTATTTTTGTCTAAATTATGTATATTTGATTTTTGATAGATAGTTCATATACACAGTGAAAAATTCAAACATTATATAAAACCTGGGAAACAATCTTCAATCTACCTCTGATCCCAGCCATATTTCTATTTTATAACAAACAACATTTTCTGTTCCTTAAGTATTTTTGTAAAAATATTTTATGCATATATAACCAAAAACATGCATACATAGTTGTAGAATTTTCTTATGGTTTCTTCAAATAGTACTATGGTTTTATTTACTTATTTTAGTTATTTAATTTACATGTACATGCTTCCTTGAAATAACCTGGATAAGATTATTGTTTCCATGTAGATTCTCAACATAGTTTATTAAATAGTCCAACTTTCCCTTTTAATTTAGATGCCTATTTTGTCATATATTAAGTTCCTACATTTTCCTATTCCATTCCTTTGATGTATCTATACTTTATATGAACAAAACTGTCATATTTTAATTACTTAATATTTATAAAATGTTTTAATATATGCTTGAGCTGATTATTTCTCCATATTCTTCCCTTTTCTTCCCTATTCTGACTTATCTCTGACTATTCTTCCTTGTTTTTTATGACCTTGGCATCACCTTCCATATGCTTTTGGTGTTTTCATTGCAATCTTGTTAAATTAAAGATTATTTTATGCAAAGCATTAACTATTACAATGTTGACTTACTAAAAAAAATCTGATTTAAGTTTCTAAGAGTTTTACTTTGAGTCTCAGGAAAATTTTCAAGTTTTATAGATATAACATCTTACATATTTCTTATTATCTTTACTTCTAATATATTTCAACATTTTTCTATTGAAAATTAATGTTTATTTTATTTATCTTTTAAAATGTTGCTATTTTAATACATGATAATTACAGATTTGTGTGCAACACGTTACTATCAGCTCACTCTGTGGAATTCTGTTTGTTACTGGTTTTCAGTATTAGTTATCTTCTTTTGATGTAAAATTTTAGTGTCTGAAAGTAGAGATAATTCCATACTGTTTCCTTTCCCTGCTTTAAACTGCAATGATAGTACCTTAAGAACAATGCTAAATAATAGCAGTAATGATAAACATCTTACCTTGCTTATACATTTTTTGGGAATGTATTCAGTGTTTTCTCATTATTTGTGATGTTGGCTTTTGAGTTGGTTATATAATCATGTTATTTATGTCCTGTTCATGGAGAGTTTTGGAATCTAGCATGGGTAATTAATATTACCAATTCCTGTTAATGATCTATGGGAATTACCTATTTTTCCTTATGAACTATATGCTTAATTATGTATTTCCCTTTGTTTTTATCCATTGTTGCATTTCTAGAAAAAAATCCCACTTGATTCTTTTTAATGTTCTGTTTCTTTCTGTTTGTTAATATTTTACTTAGAATTTATTATCAATTGTCATGGTGAGATTGCCCACATCTTTTTTTCTTGCAATATTTGTTGCTGCTGCTATATTTTTAAATTATTATCCTCACTTCACATAAAGAATTTAGAAGCTTTCTCTTTCTGTGCTTTGGAAAAATTTAAATAGCATTAACTTGTCTGGTCTTGAGAGATGTAGATCTCCTCTGAAAACTGTCTTAGGCCAGTGCTTTTCAGGGAGTAGCTCTTTGACACCTTTTTCTTTTTTATGGTTGTCTTTTCTGATTTTCTGTTTCTTTACAGTAATTTTCCATAAATATAAATATTTCTGTAGGGTCAGATGGTTTTGCATATAAATTCTATGAAATATTTAATGATAAGAATATTACTAATATTACAACTCAGAAAATAGGGATGGTAGGAACACTTCCAAATTCATTTTATATAGAGATGTAATTTATTAGTTGTGTTAGGCATCTGTATTTTTTGGTTTTTAAAAAATATCCATTTGCTCTGTCATAAACTGAGATTAGTAATTTAAAGTATTTTGCTAATTGATTTCTCTTTGGTTTTTATATGTTTTTAACTCCAATAATCTTTGCTTTATGATTGTTGATGATTGTGTTATTTGGTAATCATGTCTGTTACTTCATCATAAATTTCACCCTTAATTGCTTAAAGTACCCTACTATAATGTGCTTCGTGTCTTTTTATTTATAAATTTTTTAAGATTTTATTTATTTATTCATGAGTGACAGAGAGAGGCAGTGACACAGGCAGAGGGAGAAGCAGGCTCCATGCAGGGAGCCTGATATGGGACTCGATTCTGGAGTCCAGGATCACGCCCTGGGCTGAAAGCAGGCGCTAAACCACTGAACCACACAGGGATCCCCTGCTTCATGTCTTTTAAGTGAATTTTTATCTTCATCTGATATAAAGATCATGCCCATTGTTCTTTTTTGTTTGTTTAATTTGCATTTTTTCTTAGATTTTATTTTTTTCTTCATGAGAGACACAGAAGCAGAGAGAGAGGCAGAGACACAGGCAGAGGAAGAAGCAGGCTCCACCCAGGGAGCCCGAGGTGGGAACTGATTCTGGGTCTCCAGGATCAGGCCTTGGGCTGAAGGTCGTGCTAAACCGCTAAGCCACCCCGGGGTTGCCCTTAATTTGCATTTTACAAACATTTCTTTGCAATCTTTTTATTTATTTTTCAACTCATTTGCTTCGGATTGTGTCTTATAAATAATGTAATTTTTTTAATTTGTAAGGTAATATGAATGTTTTTTACTTTTACTGAGTATAAGCCATTCGCATTTGTTGATATGGCATATATATTTGAGTTATCTCAAGTTTTTTTATCTATTATTTTATCTGTTTTGTGTTTTGATAACTTGTAAAAATGTTTAATCTGGCTCTTTCTTTGTTTCATTTTTTAACATATATTTCTCATGATATATATGCATTTTTGCCATAGTGGCTATATTTATAACCATTATGTCATATAATAACCTTACATGATCTTTCTTCAGGATTATTTTTTTTAATCGGTCATACCATGTATCTTGTTTGTGCCTCTTGATCTACTTTCCATATTCTTAATCCCTCTCCTAGGTCTAGAAGTCTGACTGTTATGGATCATATCAATAAATTTCCATAATCTCTAGCTTCTGGTTGGGCTCAGTCAATGATGAAATCTGGCAAGAACTAGTATGGGAAAGGAAAGTCTTAGTCCCTTGACCTACCATCACTGTCTTTCTTATGGTGATTGATAGTACACAACCCTCTGTAGTGCTTCTCTCTCATTCTTTCTGGGATGGGGTAGTAATTCTGGCTCTTGCTGTATTTCTTGTTATTTCTCTAAACCCACGCATTATAAATTATTCCTTTGAAAATAAACCTACCTCAAATTTTCCTACTTTCAGTATGTCATCTCTTTCCTACTGGACCCCTGACTGCTATAACTATTATAAGCAATGATAAAATAAGCACAATTCCTTCTTTTCTCTCCTTCCATTTATCCTACTGACAGATATTAACTGATTATCATTTTTGTTGATGTCTACCATTGTGCCATTACCTATGCTTACAGCTCTATTACTTGAATAGTCACCTCTATCTTATAAACTCTGAATTCTTGGTATTAAAAATTAAGAACTCTGCACATTTATGCTAGCACTTACATTGCAACCCCCCCCTACACACACACTCTCCAAACGTTAGTTATGTTTTCTATGTGGTCAGAGCTTCAGTTTATATACTATTCTACTAAACTACCCACTATATTGTATCATATTGCTCTTCTATTTAAATTTAATGCTTACTGTCATCTCTTTTACTTTAGTTTTATAATTCTCATTGGTTGACTGGAGATCCACTTCTGATACATTTAAGTTACTTCTTAGAAGGGTTGCCAGATAAAATAAAAGACATCTAATTAAGTTTTGAACTTCAGGTAAATAATGAACTTTTTGTAGTATAAGTATGTCCCAAATATTGCATGAGATGTTTTTATTACTCAGTTTGGCAACCTGCTATCTGGCATATATGCTACTGAGTAACACCCTTAGTGTTAACTATTTGTATAATTTGGAGTCTGTCAAAAACCCTGTGTTTTGATGGCAATTATTTATGTTCAGTTTTTCTTGGGACACAGTATGTACTTTCAGCATGCTACTTACATTTTCTTTTATTTCCAGTATTTTTTAAATTATGTACTTACCAAGTAGTACATTAAAGATGACTATAAATTCTGTGCCATCTCTCACCAAAACTGAGTGGTAGGAATATTACCCTTTGAATCTGGGCTGGCTCTGTGTCTGTTTTTGTCCAGAAGAATGTGATAGAAGTGATACTGTACAATGGGAAACTTCTGCTTTCACCCCTCTTGGAAGCCAGCCACCATAAATAAGTCAAACTACTCAGGGGTGAAGCGGAGGTTAGCCTGTAGGAATGTAAGTCTTTGTGTAAGAACTAACTATATTTGGTACTTGAAATCTAGCTCAGTCACTAGTTGACTGCAGTTGACAGGACAGAGAGCAAAAGAACTGTCCAGCACAACTTTTCCTCACCCTCAGAATCTAAACAAGTAAAACGGTTCTTATTTTGGGTCACCAAATTCTAGGGTTGTTTGCTACACAGCAATTAAATTATTATATCAAATTTTTAAAAATGTGAGTACTCAGTTTTATAAATGTATAGTATCCTTTTCTCTATCTCCAGTATTTTCTTTCTTTTTTTTTTAAAAGATTCTGTTTATTTATTCATGAGAATACACAGAGAGGAGAGAGAGAGAGGCAGAGACACAGGCAGAGGGAGAAGCAGGCTCCACGCGGGGAGCCTGATGTGGGACTCGATCCCAGGTCTCCAGGATCAAGCCCTGGGCTGAAGGCCGCGCTAAAGCGCTGAGCCATCCGGGCTGCCTTATCTCCAGTATTTTCTATTTAAATCTTTTAAGCATTTCTTTTTTCAACATCATTGTTTCATTTTGTTCACTTTAAGTTTTTCATTTTGTAATTCATGATCATTTCTGTGTTTTGGGCACTGTCTCTTTCTTCTTGCAGTCCTTTCAAATTTATCTTAATTTCTGTAAGATTTTATCTCATATTTGTCTTGCACTTCCATTCCTGCATACCGCCTACTCACTGTTAAGCTCTTCTTGATGTTGGCAGTCACTTGGCTGGATTTCTAGATTCTGTGTTTTTGTGCTTTGTTTCAGAGAAGCTTTGGCTTGGTGAACTTTTTTTTTGGTAACTCATAGTGAAATTTGACCACAATTTTCTATGTCTAGACTTTCTTTCTTTTCTTGTAGTACAGTTGTGCAGATTTTCTGCTATTTTCTTTTTTATTAATCATTGAAGTCACAAAGTGAAATTTTCTCCTCTCCCCCCAACCCTCACGCCCCTCAAGTAACAGCTATTTCCTAAATGTTTAATTTAAAGGATGGGTGGCTTCCTGGAATTTCCTTTACTTTCAAGGGTTTTGCATGTGAGATCATGTGGTCATTGCTTCTTGCCATCTATTGGTGATAGATATGTAGTTCTGGGATATTTCTCAATGGGATGGCTTCCTTTTCTCTTGAAGCCACTAAGGCAGACTCTTTAATGAAGACATGGCTAGTTTGTCTGATTTTTATTTAGCCCTGTTTCCTGTGATTCTCAGACTCTAAACTCATCTAGGATAATTTCAGATAATTAGCATATATACCCTATTTCTGCTCATACAAAGAAAGATTTTAGGATTTATGGCTTCGGATATGTCTTTTATCTGTGAAGAGCATAGGTCACTAGTTTGTTGACACTAGCAGCCCCAGTGTTTGCTCTGCTCATCCTATCAGGAAAATGCCTGCTTGTTTCCACTTTCTCTTATATGAGGTGGGAGGTTTTTATCTATGTCCTTATTACATAGCTAATGGAGTATGTAGTTATAAAAAAAATATTCTTGTTGCCTTTGGATACTTTCAAAAAGAAGTAGAGATTATCATATTATCATTATCTTCAAATGGAAATCTCCATAGAAACTTGTCATGTTTCATATTTGTTTTTATTTTGTGATTATATCAAAGATATAAAAAGTGTGGACAAAAGTGTAAAGTAGATGAATAATTTTAAAATATAATAAAATTGACACTATTAAACATAAGCTTAAGAAAAACAAGAAAGTGGCTAATACATAACTCCTAATGTGGTTTCTCCATTGAATAAATCACTTTCCATTTTTTTCATTGCTTTTCTTTGTAGGTTTATCATATATGTTATGTTCCAAGACAATATTTTTGAAGTTTTACCTGTTTTTTTCACTTTGTATAAATATATAAAACATACACTTTTGTAACTTATATTTTTAAATGCCTTGTTATACCTTTGAGAACCGCCTATGATGACATGTGCATCTGTAGGCCATTCTTTTTTATTGCTGCATTGCATTTCTTTTTTTTTTTTAATAAAAAGACTGTATTTATTTATTCATGAGAGACACACACAGAGAGAGGCAGAGACATAGGCAGAGGGAGAAGCAGTCTCCCTGCAAGGAACCTGATACGGGATTCAATCCCAGACCCCAACATCATGCCCTGAGCCAAAGGCAAACTCAACCACTGAGCCACCCAGGTGTCCCATGCTGCATTGTATTTCTTTGTTTGAATGCACAACAATGTACCTATTCTATTCTTGATAGGCACTGAATTGCTTCCAGTTTTAACTCTTCTGAATAGTAAAGATATGAGCCTGTCTTCTTGTAGCATAAAATGTTTTTGTCCAAAGAATGTACATAGGTATGGAATTGTTAAATAAAGATTAGGCTTATCTTCATATTTGTAAGGTAATTCCAAATAATTTTCTAAGGAGATTATACCAATTTATATTACTATGAATAGTATACAAGAGTTCCAATTGTCCTAAAACTTGACCAACCTGTATTCTTATTCAAGTGTATTATTGCCAATATATCAGGTAATTGTGATTTTAATTCATATTTACCTGGACAGTGAGGTTGAACCTTGTTTTCATGAGTAAATGTATATATATATATATATATATATATATATATATATATACATAAAATTATATAATTATATAATTATATATACATGTATATAATTTATATGTATATAGGTATGTATATATATGTATATAGATATGTATATACACATCTATATACACATATATATTTCTACCATTAACGCTTCTTCTTTAAAGTACATTTTAATATTTTTCTCTTTTTGCTTTTCTTTGCTTTTCTGTGTAAACTTCTTAAATATATATTTTGCCAGCTAATCCACTGTAAATTATATGATTTATAAAAATGTTCTCTCAAATTGTAGTTTACCACTTTATACTGACTATGATTTACTTTGGTGAAAAGGAATTTTTAACTTTAATAAAGTCAAATTTAGCAATTTGTTTCATTTCATAATATTTCTAAGAAATCTTTACCCTAAAACTTGAAGATTTAATGGTTTCCAGAGGCTTTATAGTTTCCCTTCTATTGTTATTTCAGCTAGCTGGAATTGCTTTTATTTGTGGCTTGAAGTAGGGATCTAATTTTTTTTTTTTCTGCAAGGGTACTGAGTTTTCCTAGCAGCATATTGTGATTTTACAAATATGAGTCTATTTCTGAGATATCTATTATGTTTCTTTGGTCAATTTTGCTATCATGGATTAATATATCACTGCATAAAAACTACTTGGAATATGTCCCACTCTTTTCTTTAGGTGTAATTGTCTGTAATTGATTCTTATCAATATAAATTTTAAAATATTTTAAGCTTAATTTTTAAAAGAGCCTATTGGGATTGCATCTACTTAAAGTTCAATTTAGGGAAAAAAGGATAATTTTGTAAATAGAGTTTTGATCTCTAAGCATGGCATTGAAATCCATTTGTCTGTCTCTAATATCTTTCAAAAAATTTTTTAAAATGTTTTATAATTCTTTCTAATGTATTTTCTGATCTTTTTTGTTCATATTCAGTTTTTAACCTGTAACATTTTTACAAACTGAGCACATCTGTATATAAAGTCCCAAATCATAAAATAGAATGTTACTCCAGAGGACCGATTAATAGTCTCTTCCAGTAATCATGGCAACTACCATGTGGCTTCTAATAGCAAATTTAATTTTGCATGTTTCAGTGCTTTATATACATGGAACCATGCATTATATACTCACATGTTTATATTATTTTTGCTCAATTTTATGAGTGTGTCTCTCTCAATTTGGCACCTATGTATGTATATCACAATGTGATTCTAACTAGCATTTCTCTAATGATTAATGAAGGGAACACGAAATCATGAGTTGGGAGCTCTGTTGATATATTCCAAAAATATCAGCTTTTCAGGATAGAAACCAGAGTGGAAATGGTTGAAAAGTGAATCTGGAGGTGTAAGTAGAAAATATCTCACATAGGATGTCTAATAAATAGTTGTGGTATGATTTTGGAACTTAGAAAAATGGTTGGGGCTAAAAGTATAAATTTGGTAAATATCAGTATATATTTTTTAAGATTTTTATTTATTCATGAGAGACATAGAGAGAGAGAAAGGCAGAGACACAGACAGAGGGAGATGCAGTTTCCATGCAGGGAGCAGATGTGGGACTCGATCCGGGGCCTCCAGGATCATGCCCTGGGCTGAAAGCAGCACTAAACCGCTGAGCCACTCAGGCTGCCCAGTAAATACCAGTATATGGATTGTATTTGAATCCAAAGAACTCAAAGAAATTTTAGTTTGTGATTATAGACAGAGAAAATGAGACCAAAGATGATTCTGCTACTATTTTGCCACCATTAATATTCAGAATCCTAGGAAAAGAAGAATTAAAAAAAAACAAGCAGCGAGGTGTGGTGGGAAAAACTGGAATATTGAGTCCTGAAAACCAAGTAAAAACATTATTTCAAGGAGAAAGGCATGTCAATGATTTTGATGGAATAAATAGATTGAAGCCTAAAAGCTGACCATTGATATATATGGCAAGATGGAGTCATTATGAGTATGATAAGAGTTATTTCAGTGGAGTAGTGGCAAAGAAAGGCTAAATGGAGTATGAATTGAGTGAAGATAATAGGTTTATATGACCCACTTGGGGACTTTTTAGAATAAATTGGAACAGAAAAATGAAGCCTTGATTGGAAAAGGTTCTGACCTAAAGCAACTTAATTTTATTTTTATTTTTGTATATGTGTATACATATAACCATTTGTTGGGTATCTCCTGTGACCTAGATGTGGCTTAATTTACCTTCCTAGGTATGTAGAATTAGAATCAACAAGAAAGTGTATAGAACTTACCAAGGTCTTACAGCTGGTAAAACCAGAATTAGGACATAAATGTGGCATCCAAAGTGACACAGTACTTTCTAAAATCAACTAATTAATTTAGAGAGAAAGAGGACACACAGGGGAAGGAAGAGGGAAAGGGAGAGAGAGGATCTATTTCAAGCAGACTATGTGCTGAGTGTGGAGCCCAACTCGGTGTTCTTCCCATGATCCTGAAATCATGACCTGAGCCCAAATCAAGAGTTGGACACTACTGACTGAGCCATCCAGGTGCCTCAAGTCACCCTCAATTTAGAAATGAATTAAAATCTTTGTTCATTCTGAAGATGGCAAATATGGGAGAATTAATGCCTCTGTAAAGTTACAGTTTTTCAAATATTTGTGATATTCTTGGTGCTTTTTTTTCATTTCATTTTTTTACCATAGTAAATATATTCTTTAATTTCCATTACCTATTTCATCCATACTCCCACCCACCTCCCCTCTGCTAACCAGCAGTTGGTTCTCTGTAGTTAAGAGTCTTTTTTTTTTATTTGTCTCTCTCTCTTTTTTCCCCTTTACTTATTTGTTCTGTTTTGCAAATTCCACATATGAGTGAAATCATATGGTGTTTGTCTTTTTGTGACTTATTTTAGTTATCATTATACTCTTTACTTGTATCCATGTTGTTACAAAGAGCAAGATACCCTTTTTTATGGCTGAATAATATATCAGTGTGTGTGTGTGTGTGTGTGTGTGTGTGTGTGTGTGTGTGTGTATCACACGTTCTTTACCATTCATCTCAGTGGATGCTTGGGCTGATTCCATAATTTGGCTATTGTAGATGCTGCTGTTATAAACACTGGGGTGTGTTCTTTTCTTCTTCTTTTTTTAAAGAGTTTGTTTATTTATTCATGAGAGACACAGGAAGAGAAAGGCAGAAACATAGACAGAGGGAGAAGCAGGATCCCTGTGAGAAAGCCTTATGTGAGACTTGATCCCAGGGTCCTTAGCTGAAGGCAGACGCTTAACCATTGAGTCGCTGAGGTATCCCTGGGGTGTATTTTCATGTGGACCTCCTTGAGTTGTTTTTTTGGGGGAGAATTTCTGTGCCTCCTGGATCTAGATGTCTGTTTCCTTCCCCAGATTTGGTAAGTTTTCAGCTATTATTTCTTCAAATATTTTTTTTGCCCTCTTATCTTTCTATTCTTCTTCTGAGATCCCTACAAGGCAGATGTTATTCTACTTGATGGAGGTCACTGATTTTCTTTTTCTTTTATTTTTTTTCACTGATTTTCTTAAGACTATTCTTAATTTGCCTAATTTTCTTTCCTGTCCTTTGCTCAGCTTGGTTATTTTCCATTCCTCTATCTTCCAGATCATTAATTTGTCCCTCTGCTTCATCTACCTGCTATTTATTCCATCAAATATACTTTTAATTTCATTTATCATGTCCTTGATTTCTGATTGTTTTTTTTTTTAAATCTCTGTATTAATGGTCTCGCTGATGATCTACACTCTTTTTTCTAGTCCAGTGAGTATCTTAGGATCATTACTTCAAATTTTCTTTTTTTTAAAAAAATATTTATTTGAGGGAGAGAGAGAGAGCGCGAGAGAGAGCGAGAGAAAGCTTGAGCAGTGGGGAGGGGCAAAGGGAGAGGGAGAAGCAGACTCCCTGCTGAGCAAGGAGCTCCATGTGGGGCTCCATCCTGAGACCCTAAGATCATGACCAAGGCTGAAGGCAGACACTTAACTGACTGAGCCACCCAGATGCCCCTACTTTAAATTTTCTATCAGGCATATAATTTATATCTGTTTTGCTTTGGTCTCTTGCTATGGTTTGATCCTCTTCTTTCATTTGGGAGCTATTTCTCTGTCTCATTTTGTCTGAATTTCTGTGTTGTTTCTTTGTGTTAGAAGACTTAGCTACTTCTCCTGCTCTTAATGAATTATAGCCTTATGAAGAAGTGGTCTTGTTGTACCTTGAAGTGCATTGTCCCCTATTCCCCAGGGCCTGGCACTTCAGGGAGTGTCACTTATGTATGTTGCATGTGCCTTGCTGTTGAGTCTTTCAGTGTGGTTGTCTGTAGAGGCTCTATTTGCCTATTTTGGGCAGTGTTTGGTCCCCAACAGGATTGGGGCATATTTTAACAAGGTGTTCAGTGGTGTGCTATGAAATGAAAGCTGCCCACTTTGGGCAGGCCTGGAGTTGTGGTGTTGGCAGATTTTGTGCTGGTATTTGAGATAAGGGGTCTGTAGCACTGGGACTAAGGCCAAAATGGCTAGGAAGGGTGGACCTGCTGAAGGGGTCTTGACACAAGCATGGTAGGTAGCCAGTATGGATGCTGGATGTGCTGGTTCTTATAGGTGACTATTGTTTATGGTGGGGCATGGGGGAGAGAAATGGGACCTGCCAGCTCCTTCATTCCTGGAGAGGTTGTCCAGTGCTCCTTGTCTGAGACTTGTTCTGAGATGAGCAAATCACTCTCCCTCCAGTCTGCTTCAGGGACTTGTCAAGCTGCTGATAGTCAGCTATATCTGCACTGAGTTGTTTGTCATGTTATCTCTTTAAGGGCAAAGACTCTGCTTCCTAATGCTCCTGTGTCTCTCCCAGAGTCAAGACTGCCAGTTTTTAAAATTTCAGGCTTTACGTCCTGTTGGTTGTAAGAACTCAGGAAATTTGGCCCTTCTCACTTTCAAAGGCATATATTACAGGCATTTATCTGTACAGTTTGTGGGCTCCCTGGTGTGAATGTTTTCTGCCCTTCTCCCCATCATGCATGGCCAATGTCCATTTTGCTCCCTTACCACCTTTTTACCCTTCCTACCTTCTTCAATGTGGCCTCTTCCCAATCTTCAGTTGTGGAGTTTCTTCTGCCAGACTTCTTGTTTTCTGGGCTATTTATGCTGAGATGAATGTTATCTAGTTGTATCAGTGGGGCGAGGTGAGCTTAGGATCCTATACTATTTTGCCATCTTCCTTAAAAATTACTGATTTTTTGATAAAAATATTTTGTATGCTTTATTTTGAGGTTTTTAAATTTTTTTCTTTAAATTCAATTTATTTAAAATATAGTGTATATTATTAGTTTCAGGGATAGAATTTAGTGACTCATCAGTTACATGTAACACCTAGTGCTCATTATGTCAAGTGCCCTCCTTAATTTCCATCACCCAATTACCCCATCCTCAGCCTCCTCCCCTCCAGCAGCCCTCAGTTTATTTCCTATAGTTAAGAGTCTCTTATGGTTTGTCTCCTTATCTGGTTTTATCTTATTTTATTTTACCTTCCCTTTCCTTATGTTCATGTTTTCTTTCTTAAATTCCACATGTGAGTGAAATCATCTAGTACTTACATTCTCTGACTGATTTATTATGCTTAGCATAATACCCTCCAGTTCCATCTATGTCACTGCAAAAATGGCAAGATTTCTTTCTTTTGATGGCTGAGTAATAACCTACTATATATATATCTCACATATTCTTTATCCATTTAGCTGTTGATAGACAGCTGGGCTCTTTCTGTATTTTTGCTTTTGTGGACATTGCTGCTATAAATATTGGGGTGCATGTGCCCCTTTGAGGCACTATTTTTGTATCCTTTGAATAAATATCTAGTAGTGCAATTGCAAAGTTTTGGATAGTTCTATTTTAACTTTTTGAGGAGCCATCACACTATTTTCCAGAGTGGCTATACCACTTTACATTCCCACCAGGAGTGTAAGGTTCCCCTTTATCTACATCCTCACCAACATCTGTTGTTTCCTCAAGTATTAATTTTGACCATTCTGATAGGTGTCTAAGGTGCTATCTTATTGTGATTTTGATTTTATTTCCCTGATGATGAGCAATGATGAGCATTTTTTTTCATGTGTTTGTTAGCCATTTGTTTGTCTTTCTTGGAGAAATGTCTGTTCATGTCTTCCACCCATATCTTGACTAGATTTTTTTGTTTTTTTCAGTGCTGATTTTGATAAGTTCTCGATAGGTTTTGAATACTAGACCTTTATCTGATATGTCATATTTGCAAATATCTTCTCCCATTTGGTAGGTTACCTTTAGTTTTGTTGATTGTTTCCTTTGCTGTGAAAAAAAGAAAAGAAAAGAAAAGAAAAAGCCTTTTATCCTGATGAAGTCCCAACAACTTATTTTTGGTTTTGTTTCCCTTGCCTTTGGGGACAAGTCTAGCAAGAAGTTGCTGTGGGTTGAGGTTGAAGAGGTCCTGCCTGTATTCTCTTCTAGGATTTTGATGGGTTCTTGTTCCACATTTAGGTCTTTCAGCCATTTTGAGTTTATTTTTATGTATGGGAAGAAGATTATGTATTATGCATAAGAAAGTAGTCAAGTTTCATTCTTCTGAATGTGGTGTCCCATTTTCCCGACATCATTTGTTGAAAAGACTGTCTTTTTTCCATTGGAAATTCTTTCTACTTTGTCAAAGATTATTTAATCAAATACTTAAGGGTCCACTTCTGAATTCTCTATTCTATTCCATTGATCTGTGTGTCTGTTTTTTTTTTTCAGCACCATGTTGTCTTGATGATTACAACTTTGTAATACAGCTTAGAGTCCAGAATTTTGATGTGTACAGGTTTGGTTTTCTTTTTCAACAGTACTTTTCTAGCTCTGTGAAAAAAGCTGGTGGTATTTTGCTGGAGATTACAATGAATATATAGATTGCTTTGGATAGTATAGACATTTTAACACTATTTGTTCTTCCAACCCTTGAACATGGAATGTTTTTCCATTTCTTGTGTTTTCAATTTCTTTCAAAAATGTTCTATAGTTTTCTGAGTACAGAAAACTTTTATCTCTTTGTGTAGGTTTATTACCAGGTATCTTATGGTTTTTGGTGCAGTTAGAAACAGGATTGATTCCCTGATTTTTCTTTCTTCTGCTTCATTGTTAATGTGTAGAAATGCAAAAGACTTCTTCATATTAATTTTATATCCTGTGATTTTGTTGAATTCCTCAACGAGTTCTAGCAATTTTGGAGTGGAGTCTTTTGAGTTTTCTAAGTGGTTATCATGTTGTCTGTGAAGAGTGGATGTTTCACTTCATTGCTCATTTGGATGCCTTTTATTTCTTTTTGTTGTCTGTGAAGGCTATGACTTCCAGTACTATTTAGAACAACAGTGGTGACAGTGGACATCCCAGTCACAGTCCTGACCTTAGGGGAAAGGTCTCAGTTTTTCCCTGTTGAGGATGATATTTACTTCTGGTTTTTCTTATATGGCTTTTATGATATTGAGGTATGTTCCCTCTGTACATTGTGGAGGGTTTTTATTAAGAAAGGATGCTGCTTTTGTCAAATGCTTTTTCTCTATCTATTGATAGGATCATATGTTTCTTTATTCTTATTCATGTGCTATATCATGCTGATTGATTTGTGGATGTTGGACTACCCCTGCAGCCCAGGAATAAATCCCACTTGGTCATGGCAAATAATCCTATTAGTGTACTGTTGGATCCAATTAGCTAGTACCTTGTTGAGAATTTTTGCATTCATGTTTGTCAGGGATATTGGTCTGTAATTCTCCTCTTTAATGGGGTCTTTGTCTGATTTTGAGATCAAGATAATGCTGGCCTCATAGTATGAATTTGGAAGCTTTCCTTCCATTTCTATTTTTTGGAACAGTTTTAGAAGAATAGGTATTAATTCTTTTTTTAAATGTTTGGTAGAATTCCCCTGGGAAGCCATCCAGCCCTGGAGTCTTGTTTTTTGGTAGATTTTTGATTACTAATTCAATTTCTTTGTTGGATATGGGTCTGTTCAAGTTTTTTATTTCTTCCTGTTTCAGTTTTGGTAGTTTATATGTTTCTAGAAATTTATCCAATCTTCCAGATTGCCTAATTTGTTGGCATATAATTGATCATAATATGTTCTTATAATTGTTTGCATTTTTTTGGTGTTGGTTGTGATCTCTCCTCTTTCATTCATGATTTTATTAGTTTGGGTCCTTTGTTCTTTTTAGCAAGTCTGGTTTGAGGTTTATCAATCTTACTAATTCTTTCAAAGAAACAGCTCCTAGTTTGGTCAATCTTTTCTTCTGGTCTTCTGAATTCTATGTCATTGTTTTCTGTTCTAATCTTTATTATTTCTCTTCTCTCGCTGGATTTAGGCATTATTTGCTTCTCTTTTTCTAACTTCTTTAGATTTAAGGTTAGGTTGTGTATTTGAGACATTTTTTGCTTCTAGAGGAGGGCCTGTATTGCTATATACTTTGCTCTTTGCTGCATCCCAAAGTTTTTGAACTGTTGTGTTTTCATTTTCATTTGTTTCCATATATCTTTAAAAATTTTTGAACTGTTGTGTTTTCATTTTCATTTGTTTCCATATATCTTTAAAAATTTTTATTAATTTCCTGGTTGACCCATTCATTCTTTAATAGGATATTCTTTAACCATTTATTTGTGATCCTTCCAAATTTTGTCTTGTATTTGACTTCAAGTTTAAAAACATTGTGGTCAGAAACTATGCATGGCATAATATTAATCTTTTTATACTGGTTGAAATATGATATGTGAACCGGTATGTGATCTAATCTGAAGAATGTTCCATGTGCACTTGAAAAAAATGTGAATTCTGCTAGTTTAGGATGGAATACTCTGAATATATTTGTTAAGTCCATCTGGTTCAGTGTGTCATTCAAAGTCCTTGTTTCCTTGTTGATCTTCTGCTTAGATGACCTATTTATTGCTGTGAGTGTGGTGTTAAAGTCCCCTATTATTATTTTATCATTATCAATGAGTATCTTTAAGCTTGTTATCCACTGATTTACATATGGCTTCTCCCAAGTTAAGGGCATAAATATTTACAATTGTTAGATCATCTTATTCAATAGACCCTTTAATTGTTATATTGTATCCTTCGTCATTTCTTATTACAATCTTTGATTTAAAATGTGGTTTTTCTGATATACGGAAGGGTATTCCAGGTTTCTTTTTGTGTCCATTAGCATGATAAATGGTTCTTCATCCTCTCACTTTCAATCTTTGTGTCTAATACGTGTCTCTTTTAAGAAGCATATTGATGGGTCTTTTTTTTTTTATGTGTTCTGATATTTTATGTCTTTTGGTTGGAACATTTAGTCCATTTTCATTGAGAGTAATTCTTGAAAAATATTAATATTGTGCCATTGTATTACTTGTAAAATATTTCCTGTTGATTGTCTCTGTTCCTTTTTGGTCTTTTTAATTTGTTTGTTTGTTTGTTTGTTTATTTAAAGATTTTATTTATTTATTCATAAGAGACACAGAGAGAGAAAGAGAGAGGGAGAGAGGCAGAGACACAAGCAGAGGGAGAAGCAGGCTCCATGCAGCAAGCCCAATGTGGGACTCGATCCTGGGTCCCCAGGATCAGGCCCTGGGCTGAAGGCAGCACTAAACTGCTGAGCCACTCAGGCTGCCCTGGTCTTTTTTATTTTGATCTCTCTTTCCACCCAAAGGATCCCCTTTAATAGTTCTTGCAGTGCTTATTTAGGGTTCACAAATTTGTTTAGTTTTTGTCTTGGAAACTCTTTATCTCTCCTTCTGTTTTTAATGATAGCCTTGCTGGATAAAGTATTCTTGGTTGCATGTTTTTGTCATTTCTTACCCTGAATATATCATGCCAGTCCTCTCTGGGCTGCTAGGACTCTGTGGTTAAGTTGGTTGCCAGCCTTATGTGTCTACCCTTGCAGGTTAAGGACCTCTTGTCCTGGGATACTTTCAAGATTTTCTCTTTATCTTTGTAACTTTCAAGTTTCACTATAATATGTTGAGGTGCTGACCTATTTTTGTTGATTTTGAGGGGAGTTCTCTCTGCCTCATGGATTTGAATATCTGTTTCCTTCTCAATATTTGGGAAGTTCTCAGCTATAATTTGTTTGAATAAACATCCTGCTCTTCATCTTCTGTTACTCTTATAATATGGATATTATTTAATTCTATGGAATCACTGGTTTTCCTAAGGCTACCTTTAGGATCTAATAGTTTTCTTTCCTTCTGTTCATCTTCCTTATTTTCCATAATTTTACCTTCTGTACCACTGATTCACTCTCTGCTTTATTCATTCTTGTTTTTATCGATTCCACTTGGACTGTATTGAATAATAGCATTTTAAATTTTGGCTTGACTAGATTTTAGTTCTTCAATCACAACAATAAGTTATTGTTTAGTGCCTTCTATGCTTTTTTCAAGCTCAGCTTGTATCTTGATAATCATTCTGTTAAATTCTAGTTCAGACATCTTACTTATATTTGTATAATTAAATCCCTGGCTCTGAATATTAAGTCCTGTTCTTCTTTTGGGGTGAATTTCTCTGCCCTGTCATTTTTTCCAGGAAAGAATAGAAGAAAGAAAATGAAAAAAACAAAAGCAACAAGAACAACAAAACAAACAAATCTAGATCCTGAGTGTGTTTTGGTCTGCTTGTTTGATCCCAAATTAGAACATTGGGTTCTAATTGTGTTATATATATATATATATATATATATATATATATATACACACACACACACATACACACACACAATAAATACAGTGAAAGGAAACAAAGAATAAAAGATACATAATGTATATGTAAAAGAAAAAATAAAGAATAAAGAAGTAAAAAAATAAGAAAATAACTGAAAAAATACTAATAAAAGACTAAAGAATAAAAATAGAAAGAATGCTATATACCACTTTCCCCAAAAGCTGAAGATTTACAGCCCTCCATAATCAATAAACTTAGTGAGTGTGAGTGAGTTGTTTGTGCAGGTCTTCTGGGGGAAGGGCCTGTTGTGCTGGTTCTCAGGTCTACTTGCCCTAGTGGAAATGTGCTTCCAGGGCTCAGGGAGCTTGGGCTTGGTGTAAATGGCTCTTGGCTCCACTAGATGGTACTGTTTTGCTCCCTGAAGACTTCAGCACTGATGGGTGGGATGAATAATATGGTGTGGTAGCCTCCTCTCTCTAGCTCCAGAGCTGAAAATTTGTGCCCCCTTCATAGAGGAGCAATCACTCCTCTCCCTGGTTGCCATTAGAGCTCTATGTTCATCTATCCCATGTCCAAGTGTTTTTATCGCAGCCACACAACTGAGTTTTCAAAACTACAAATTTTAGGGACTTCTGCAGCTCAGACCCACACTGTTCCTAGGGGGTGGGGGGCAGGGGAGTACTGAGGGGTGCCTCACCTGGCTTCTGCTTTTTGTTGCACCCATTGAGAAATGTTATAACACAATGGTGCAGCAATTTGCAGTTTATGGCAACACAGAGCAGAAAGCCTGCACCTGGACTCACTGTTCTCTGCCAGCTTCCGCACTCCTATGCTTGGGAGCTCTGCTGTACTTAGGCACCAGCCGTTCTTCCTGGGACCCTGGGGATCCTTAGCCCATACTGTCACATCTGGGATTCTGCCCTACTTCACTGCTCGAGCACCTTTAAACTGCGCACATACCCCCTGTAGCAGACTTCTAAAAGTCACAGTTTGGCATCCATTGCTTCTAATACTTTACCTTAGCCTCCATAAGCAGGCCCCCTACCCTCTGCCGTATCTGCAGCTGTATCACATGAGATTCAAGTCTCTGCACCTCCTACCTTCCAAATGTTGGCCACTTTTCTACTTGTAGACCTGCAGCATTTGTTTCCTCAGACCTCCAATTCATTTCTCAGGTATTCAGAATGATTTGATAACTATCTAGTTATATTCAAGGGATGAGACAGATGCAGGGTTCCTTTACTCCTCTGCCATCTTAACTCTGCCTGCTGTTTTTATTTTGATTTTAAAAAAATCTATTATGTCCTTAAACTGTGTTGATCCAGAAAATCGAGGGGCAACTGAAGGAGCAATGAACTTAAGTAATCAATAGAAATGGAAAGAATTGTATACAGTACATAAAGTACATAAAGAGAGAGGTTGATATTCAATAAAGTCAGGAGTAGGTTATCTATTAAAGCAGGGAGAAAGGGTATACAGCTACAAATTTAGGTAGAGAACTAGATTTGTCAGTGGGAAACTGAGGTTATTTAGTTGTGGTTGATTCCATATTTTATATGGTAAAAGAAATGAAGTTAATGTAGAACAGTTAGGGAAAGAATATTGCATATTTGAGAAAAGAGAAAGCATCATGAAGGATCTCAGGGAATACATCATTAGAAAGGCACACTTTCATGGAAAGAAGACAATCATTGTTTTGAAATATGGGGTGGAATGCTTCCCAATGACCTGGGAGAAAAAAAGGTAGGGAACCTGGGTAACCAGAGGTTGGACTGGAGAAACGAAAATGGTGGAAATGAGGAAAATGGAATATTGAAATTATCCTGTAAACTATGTTAATTACTTCACCCACCTTGACTTTACAAACTGCAAATAGATATGCTAGAGTAAAAAGTTAGTGGTTGGGCACATTTTGGGGAATGTGTACTATCTGATGTTTAACAACACTCTGATATTCTCTTAAGTATTTGAATATATTAAAGATATGGCATTTTATTTGTAGTTCATTGGTTTCCAAACATTTATTAGCTGTTCTCACTTTCTGCTTCTGTTTTATGGGAAAATGCATACTTAGCTCAGGCAGTCTTTAACATAGGTACCACAGTGTGTGTCTATGGAAAACTGGAGAGACAACTGCAACTAAGAATAAATCCACTATTCATAGAGATTGAGAGTAATCAAGAGTTATGTCAGAGAGTGTTTAAAATCAATGGATTAGTCAAGTTGGGAAAAATTAAAAATGGTAAATTCAGCCACCTCATCCCCCAAAAAGGGAGAGAGTCAACGTTTATAAAAAGTCAAAAGACCCATGAAGAGTGGGAGAATTATTAGCATTAATAATTGAATACATAATTAATATTGGAGTAATAATGTGAAGATAGGGTTGGAAGTTCCCTGTGGTATCCTCTAATTGAGAAGAAACATGGAAAGGAGAGAAGAATCTGCAGAAGAGAGGATGGCTCCAATATTAGGAGAAGAGGTTAATAGAAGGTTAAACCATTGTTAAAGTAGATGTCACCCGATGGTGGCTTTGAACTGAACATGACCCATTGATGGACTTGTTTGTCATGAATAGTGTTTAAAATAAATCAGTTTAGTTTCTAACATCCAATAACTTTCAGATTCCTTTGTAGGAGTATCACACTTGAATTTCTCCATCTAGCAAATAAGTAGCTAGAGTTAAGTAGATGCTATTATACTTACGAATATTGTGCACTGTCTTTCTCCAGTTTTTCATGATCCCCAACCAACTAATTTTTCTCTTGTTTAGGGTCTGTCTGGCTCCCATCCCTGGTTTATATAAACACACAGAAATAGGGAAGTGTTGTTAATTGCTAGGAGGGGAAGAGATACTCTGTTTTAGATAAATGGTTCTGAACTAATGATATGTCTGACAGTTACTAGTATGGCTATGCTAATAATAGTTTTATGCCTCAATAATAGTGTAATTTCCTACTAACTCCTTCTCCCAATCTTGGGACCATCCTCTGACTGCAAATTTTCCACCTCTCACTATGTTTACTCCCAATTAGCACACATCAAAGGGAACTTACAAGCCTATCTTTATATAATTACCCCAACAGAAATTACCTATGAAAAGAGATAAACAGTCACTGTTTCATATATTTCCTGTAAAACCCAATATATACACATAAATGTGAAAGAAACTGTAATTATGGCCTTGAGTCATAGTGTGGATATGAAAATAATAGTCAACCACATTGCCTGCATGTCATAAAACAGAGAGGGGAGAAGTGTAAAGAAATGGGAAAGAAAGATACATAAATAATACTCAGATTCACATGACATAAAAATGGCAGCTGTACAATAAGATATGGATTCATAATGATATATCAAGAAGAGCTGTTTGCATTAAAGATGAGCATCTGCTCAGAGTACAGCTTTATTACTGGAATGCTGTTATTCTCATTGGTCTAGTAAATTCAATAATTTCTACCCATTCTATATCAGCCTTCTAAAAGTTTCATGGAATGGATCCAACAGTGGTTGTGCAAATGCAAAATGTTTTCTGTTTCAGCATTACCCCAATGAACAAATAATAGAAAATGATGTAGGTGTTAATTTGAAATAATTTTAGGAAGTCTCCAAAGGTCAGTGTCTCTTACCATTGTACCTAGTTTGAAGTAGCAGTGCATTGGGTTATAACTGGAGGCTTTTTTTTTTTTTTGAAACTTATTCACTGGAGAAATTTTTTAAACATGATGCAGAAAGATTTCCATAAAAACAGCTCCTTGATATTGTTGTTGGCTCCACTGGACCAAGGATGCTGAACTCTTCTAATATCTCTTATTATGTGACTCAGGCCATTTAATCTCTGGATGCCTCACTATCCTTGTCTATAAATCAGTAATAACATTTTCTTCAGCTAGCAAATAGAATTTATACAAAATTCAAGATTATAATGATGTACCTAAAAATTCTTTAAATAACCTAAATTACACTCTAAATGGGTTTTATAATTTGTACTTGAATTTTGATATTGCGAAAAAACTATTAATGGTTGAGTAAAATAATGAGAAATACATTCCAAGTATTTTTTTAAAGATGAAATTATATACAGTAAAATGTATAGATCTTAAATGTATAGTTCAATGAATGTTGACAAATATACAACCTTCTTTAACACCCAATCAAGATACAGAGCATTGCTGCCCTTTAGAAAATTCCCTAAGATCCAGGAAATCTACTCCTAGCTATACATCTAAGGGAACTTAAAGCATTTGTCCACAAAAATAGCTGTGTAAGAATTTTACATGAGCTTTATTCATAATAGTTGAGAACTATAAACAATAAAATGCCCAATAACAGGAAAATGTACACACAAATCATGGCACATTCATGCATTAAGTACCATTTAGTAATAAAGAGGAACTCAACATTAATACATACAGTAACAGGAATGAAGTTATTAAACATTGACAGAATCCAATTATAAAGAAACAATTCCAAATGATTAAGTCTTGAGATTCTAAAAATCAAATGTTGATGATTCTCAACCCTCTACAGCAAAGAGATTAATACATAGAAATAAATGTTCTGAATCTCAGAAAGAAAGGGAGGAGGCATCTGAGTATACCTGATTCTGCTTATTTTCTTCTCAAAACAAGTATCTTCTTTCCTGTTTTAATGTGTTGAATTTTATGACTTAGGTATATTTTTCTGATGAGAACTATTAACATGTTTGAAATTATAGGAGATAGGAAAAATTGTGTTAAATATTAAATGTGTCTTGAAAGGAAAACAAATAATTCCTAGACAAAATGAATAATTCAACTCAGATTCTTCTATTTGAAGTGTAAACAATATGTAATAAAAAATCTATTATTGAGAGGCTGCCACATGAATTTTGAATACAAATAATTTTACAAGAGTTCTCACTATGTAATATTCACCATAAATATACCAACAATGGTCTCTTGGGAAAGTCTTCTGAATATATATATATATATATATAAATACATATTCTTTTCGTTGTGACATGGTAAACATTTTATCAGAATTTAGTTGGCCTGGTGTCTAGGATTTCTTGGTAATTTTTATGGACTTTGATGTGACAGTATATATGGACAAAATTAACACCGTGTACTATTTAGTTGTTAGATTAATGACTACTTTGTAACTTCTATGCTCCATTTTATTCTGAAAATTCATGAAGAGTCTCTGACAAAGATGCTAAAACTGATAGGACATTACTAAAAATGTTATGAGGGAAGTAAAAAATGATTATGCTGCCTTTACATTAAAAAAGTTATAATTGAATTTGTGCAACTTTTTGAATGGTTTAAGAAGTTCAGGATATTGCATACCTAATATGCAAATATGTTGCTCCTTGGTCCTAATTTGTGACCAAGTGACTGAGCTCTGTCTTGCTTAGTGGAGACCACAGAATCTTCATATTTGAAAGTATGCAAATGAAGATCACATATTTGAAGTTATGCAAAGGATCATGTAAGAATTATCGTCTTGGAGAACCTTATGTACATTGTGCAGCTGCTTCTGAAGCCAACCTGCTTTTCACTGTGTTCTTCATCCTTTTTTAATTCTAATTTTTATTATATTTTGTTTTTCTTCTTAGACTTAACAAAGTGAAAGTAAGTGCTGATGGTAGTAGCTGACATCACCATTCTTATTTTTCTCTGTGGAGACTTAAAAATAGGAAAATTGCTGCACAGATATAAAAGGATTGTTTTGTTATATCATTTGAACACTATCAGATGGTTTTTATAAAAAGGACACACATCTTTAATTATCTGTAACTATGCAGAATTGGTTCTCTTATGAACTATTTATACATAGACACATCCTAAAGAATTCTTATATGGAATCTGTTCTCACAGTACCTTCAGTTATTTTAGACATGTTTATCTGGCTCCCCCTGTCATTCCCTGCCCAGATTTGGGCTTGCCTTTTTTTTAAAAAAGATTTTATTTATTTATTCATGAGAGACACAGAGAGAGAGGCAGAGACACAGGCAGAGGGAGTAGCAGCCTCCCTGTAGGGAGTCTGATGTGGGACTCCATCCCAGGACCCTGGGATCACAACCTGAGCCAAAGGCAGATGCTCAGCCACTGAGTCACCCAGGTACCCCCAGGGCTGAGTTTTCTAAGGTAAGTTTCCACTGATTGTAAACCTATACTTTCAAATAAACCAAAGTAGCATGTTTATTTCCAGTTCGTCTTCATTACCCTTCTATAAAGGTCTGGTATTTTGAGGTCAATAACACATGAAGAAAATATCTTCAGGAACCCCTTCCTTTTTTTTTCAGATCTTTCTCACTTATATTTTGGTGATCACATAATTGTTTATTATCTCGTAGATTATTTTAATCTTGCTCTTGATACCTGTGTGTCAATTTTCTCTCATTCAGAAATCTTGGTGACATCATCCCATGGTGCGTTATCATCACATTAAATACCTATAACAGCATTGGTCTTTCAGAGATATTCACTTATGAATTAAACATTTGCAGGCACAGTGTTTTGCATATTGTATTTACTCATCTTCCATGTTTTTATAGGTTTTGCATGACTGTCTTAAAAGTTTTGTGTAATAGTTGAATTTGTATATAATATTTATTTTATTCTTTGTAATGAAGTCCTTCCAACATTTTGCATTAACACAACGTAGTACACTTAGGCAATTATTATGTTAGTACACTAGGAGTAAACATACTGTTTGCTTCCAACAAACAGTCTGGGAGCTTCAGCCATCCAAAGACTAAGATGTTGAGGATCAATATCTTGGTATTATTTTGCATGCTGGCAACATAGCAGTGAAAAATATAGGCAAAGTTCCTCTCTTTGTTTTGTTTACATTATAAGAATGGATAATTTACTATGAACAAATACATAATATGACTATAGAACATAAATAAGGAAAAGAGATAAAGAGTGATGGGACAATAAATAAGTGCCATTTTAAGTAGAAGCATCATCTGAAAAGATTATTTGTGGTTTTTGGAAAAACCAAGAAGTAAACTGAGTGAGAGAATGGGCTTTAGGGAAATGTGAGAGAACATTCCAGTCAGAGGGAACAGTTAAGTATAAAAGTTAGAGTGTTAACTGAGATGTTTCAGAAATCCTGGAGAGATATCCCAGGTTGCTGAAGTGGAATAGACGAGGTTAGAATAGGAAAAAATGGGGTTAGAGATGGAGGCAATGAGAAGACCATGTGGCACCTTCTAAGCCATGGTAAGAAGTTAGAATTTTATTCTGGGAAATGATTGAGCAGAGGAATTAAATGATTTGACTAATGTTTTAAAAGAATCATGTTGGGATCCCTGGGTGGCTGAGCGGTTTAAGGCCTGCCTTTGGCCCAGGGCGGGATCCTGGAGACCCAGGATCGAGTCCCACATCGGGCTCCTAGCATGGAGCCTGCTTCTCCCTCTGCCTGTGTCTCTGCCTCTCTCTCTCTGTGTGTGTCTATCATGAATAAATAAATAAAATCTTTAAAAAAATAAATAAAAGAATCATGTTGCATTCTATGGGAAGAATAGAAGGCAAGGAGACAAAAGATAAGCCTGGGAGACCAGTTAGGAAATTAAAGTAGTAGTTCAAACAAGAGATTACAGTGACTTGGTCTAGGAGATCTAAGGTTTTAGTGGTAGAGAAGGCATGATTAGATTTTTGATTTAAGACTGAACCAATGAGATTTGAGGATGTATACATTCTTACTTTTCTTACATACGAGAAAACAAATGCTTACAAAAGTTAAATAACCAGAAGCAAAATAATGAAAAGTACACTATTAGGAACATTGGTAATATTCTAGTTCTTTATTTGGGTAGAGATTTCAGAAATGCTCATTTAAAATTATGCTTTAAAATTGTATCAATATTGTGTGGCTTTTTATACTTCGTATATTTTATTTTTCTTTTTATATTAAGTGTGTAAATATTATGTGTGTATTTTTTATATGTATAAAATAGCATATAGAACTTGGGACACCTGGGTGGCTCAGTGGTTGAGCTTCTGCCTTTGGCTCAGGGCATGATCCTGGAGTCCCAGGATTGAGTCCTGCATCAGGCTCTCTGCATGGAGCCTGCTTCTCCTCCCTCTTCCTATGTCTCTGCCTCTCTCTGTCTGTGTCTCTCATGAATAAATAAATAAAATCTTAAAAAAAATAACTTATCATTTAAAAAATCTAGTATCCTCTCCAAGATTTCCAAGCTGGTATGTAGCCCTAGCAAGATGAAAAAAAGTAGAATATGGATATGGAAGGCAAATGAAAATTATTTAGCACATCATGCCCTGTTCTCTTAAGTATCCTCTCATCCTTGATTAGTTCTGGTAAAAGTTTACATGTCCTATAATAGACGGGGCATGCAAAGTCACATTAATTACTATATCATCATGGAATGATAACAATTTACTCATCCTTTCATCTAAAACTGAAAATGTTAGTTGCTATATAATGGGATAAAGGAAGGAACATAAAGCAATAAATTAATATAAATTATAGCTGCTGCTACATAAACCATTACTACCATTTCTGTAGCTGGTGATGAGGTACTCCTCCTCAGCAGTCATATCTATACAACACTGATGCTATATTGCCTGTACCATCTGCCAACATATCAACTTAATGGTGATTCTTAACCTTTAGGTGACACAGCACTTCATTCATATAGGATCTGAGTCCTTGGTAGTCTTTATTTGGGTTGCTGCAGTTTCCAATTTATTATAATTACTAAACAAAGGAAGTACTAAATAATGAATTCCCTGGGATCCACAATATTCTTTGTGTCCGTTCCATAACACCAATACAATTGGCCCTGATAATCATCATCAGTCACCTTGACCATTAAAATGATCCTCTTCTTTGAATATTTGTTTACCATTATATGAAAATGAAGATGGGGCAGCTCTGGTGGCTCAGCGGTTTAGCGCAGCCTTCAGCCGGGGTGTGATGCTGGAGACCCGGGATCGAGTCCTGCATCGAGCTCCCTGTTTGGAGCCTGCTTCTCCCTTTGCCTGTGTCTCTGCCTCTCTGTCTCTGTCTGTCATGAATGAATAAATAAAACCTTTAAAAAAATGAAGATGGCCAGTTATAGTAACAGAATCCAAATCACTTGAATCATGATGGTGTTCGGTAATAAGAATATTCTTCCCTGGGCCTTAGGATCTCTAAATTCATTAAGCTCGAGGTCAGAGATATGGGAATCAGTTTCTTCAACTGGGTTAGTTGGAGTATTAGGAAGAAAAGTCAGTTCTGCCTTTTTTTTTTTTTGGAACCTGGAACCTAGACATGTATGGAGAAAGAACTGTTTTGGCTTCTGTGTTAAAATATATGCTGTGTCCTATAAAATAATACCCTGAACCCATATGGTTAGTTATATGCCAGCTCCATAGGTGAACTTTTAGTAGTACATTCCCTTTTATCAAGCTAAAGGGACAATGGGATGTGCTTTAAGAACACTAAATTCTATAAACATGAGGCCATTGCTTCTTCCTTTTTCTTAATATTCATTCATAGAGTATTAACTAGAGAAGTCAAAGCATATCCAGTTTCACTCAATCTTTGTAAGTACAACTTCTGGAATTAAATGTGCCATTTGCCCTAAATGTGTTTTTACCACTTTAATTAATAGTACACATGGCCTGTGTAATCAGAAATGACATGTAACAATAACAAATTTGTCTTAAATATGTTGCTTTACAGCTTGAGTAGTTTTACCTGAGTACATTAGTAGAAAAGCCACAAAGGTAGAAAACTTTAGATCAATTGCTTTAAAAGTCCTTAGTTGTTAAGTATGTTCCTTTGTCCTTTCTTTCCTTTCCCTTCCTTTATCCCCCTTCTCCCTCCTTCCCTCCCTTCCTCTTCCTTCCTTCCTTCCTTCCTTCCTTCCTTCCTTCCTTCCTTCCTTCCTTCCTCCCTCCCTCCCTCCCTTCCTTCCTTCCTTCCTTCCTTCCTTCCTTCCTTCCTTCCTTCTTTCTCTCCCCCACTTCCCCTTCTCCTTCTCTTCTTCCTCCTCCTTCTTCTTTTTCTAGAAAAGATTAATGAGAAAAATTACATCATTCATCTAATTCAGCACGGGAATTGAATCTGAATGTTCTAGAGCACATCAATGATCCTTGTGTTCAGATTTAGAGCATTCTAGAAATTGAGTTCTTCTATCTTCCTTTATTTTTTTATTTTAGAGTGAGAGGAAATCTTAGTGTTAATAATATAAGTTTTGGCTTCCAAGACAATGAGAGCCCCCCCTTTTTTTTCAATAGTAGGATGACCTGAATGAAAAACTAACACTTTTCTATAAATGTCCCTTTGTTGATAATGAGCATTTAAAAAGTGAGAATATTTTCCCTAACTGATTTGCAGGGAAATCAAACATATGAAGAAATGCCAGTGAAAAATTTAGGAAACAACCCACAGAAGGTATATGAATTATTCTTGTTCTATCACAAATACTGAATTTAACAACATTCAGAGGTGAAGAACCATGGGTGTTACTCAGATCCTATGTTTTATAGTTGTCACAAGGACAAAAATCATAACAAAATATTTATAAATCTTCCCGTTAAGGGTCGCAGATAGAAATCAGGACACCAGTTAAACTTTAATTCCAGGTGAACAACAAATATATTTTCAGTATAAATATATCCAAAATATTTCTTTTGGATGCTCTTATAGTAAAAAAAAAAGATTGTTTTTTAATTTATTTTTTATTTATTTATGATAGTCACACACACACACACACACACACACACAGAGAGAGAGAGAGAGAGAGGCAGAGACATAGGCAGAGGGAAAAGCAGGCTCCATGCACCGGGAGCCCAATGTGGGATTCGATCCCGGGTCTCCAGGATCGCGCCCTGGGCCAAAGGCAGGTGCCAAACTGCTGTGCCACCCAGGGATCCCAAAAGATTGTTTTTTAATCCAAAATTCATATTTAACCGCATTTTCTGTATTTTTATTTGCAAAACCTAGCAACTCTATGTCCCTTCCTCCAGGTTTTCCTAGGAAAATTATTTTTGTGATATATTGAACCTATGGGATTTTACTCTTTTGACTGGGGTATTGCATTAAAAGAGGCTAAATAATTAGTAAAAGAGAATACATTTAAAGTAGAAAGAAGGTGAGTATCTTTTTTGAAGAACAAGTGGATCTGACAAGTGGGGATTGGAATAAGAATATGAGATTGGGGTAGAGATAGAATGTAATGGTAGGTTGAAGCTTTGAGAGATAGAAGAGAGTTTGAGGAATAGGTGCCAAATTATGAGGGGTTTAGAATAGAAGTAGGCAATGACACTTTTTAGAAAGTTTTGCTCTTTGTTATACAATATATTTTCTTTTGATGTCTCATCAATAAGCTTCAGGAAATATATTGCTAGTTTAAAAAAATTTCGTGTATGTATGTGTGTATTTATTTTTGGTGTGAAGGTCAGATGTTGGGTTCCGTTTTTATAAGTTTTGACATTGAGCCTGGAATCAGACAGCTAATGGCCCAATTTAATTTAGGTTACATCAAAGTACAATGCAGATTGATCATTCTCAGAGCATGGGGACTATCTTGTCAAAGGCCAAAAATGCTTCCAGCAGCTTTCAATAAAATTGGAAAACAACAATTTAATATTGACTGAAGGGTTTGGAGTAGTTTGTGAAGTAAGGAAAAATCTCTTTCTAATAGGAGCTATAAAACAGACAAGTGTCAATTTCTAAATTTAGGAAGTCATTTCAGTGAGAGATTCTTGTTGGGGGTGTGTTATGTCTAGTTCTTACAGACATACTTGTCAGTTCAATAGTTCTGCTTCAGGGATTCCCATTAATAAGTTCTTGAGTTACAGCCCTATGTCTGACTGCCCGTAATTATAACTGCAAAATGAGCTATATCTAACAATGTCATTTAGTTCCCCATTAGCATTTATATCTTTGCAGTAGATTTTTGAATTCCTGCCTTTCTGAGGACTCCTGAAGTTTCAAAACAGATTGTAAACTAAGGAATGACCAATAGCAGAGCCATTTTTCAGGCCAGTAGTATAAATCAACATGTCTGTGTGTATTAAACAAAATAGTATTTGTGAAGACTAAGAATATATTGATTTAACAATAAAAGGCCCAGTTTTATTTTTTTAAAGATTTTATTTATTCATGAGAAACACACAGAGAGAGGCAGAGACATAGGCAGAGGGAAATCAGGCTCCCTGGGAGACTGATGTGAGATTTGATCCTTGGGATTGCGACCTGAGCCAAAGCTAGATGCTCAACTACTGAGCCACCTAGGGGCTCCTGAAAGGCCCAGTTGTAAAATACAGAAGAAAATATCAAGAATAATATAATAAACATTCATTTGCCCATACATCCACAAATTTTAAACAGAGGTTAACATTGCTGCTTTAGAGAGTTTTGATAAAAGGTGTAAAGTGGATAAGCATATAACGTCAAACTAACTTTGGTTATCATCTACCCAAGGTCCACAGCCATCAATATTTTGGTGCATATCCTTTCTACTTATATTTCACTTCTCTATATAACTGGTAAATTGAAGAGGCATGACTTTGTGGGATTTAATCATAAAGTAACTTGATGTGTCTACCCTGTTCCTTTATACTGATCCTCTGTATGTTTAGTCTTCTGAAGTGATAGGTGAATATTCTGGTAGTTGATGAAATTTCTGGCTGTCCTTAGCTAATAAAGAATGATATGGCTATTTAGAGACACCAATATTGTCTCAATTTGGTAATATAGTTTTCAGGTTCTATGGGATCATTAGAGTCTCATGTAATAGTCAAAACACTAAACTTCATTTGGTGTTGGAACTCTTCCCCACCTTTGACTTGAGTCAAATGCATGAGTAAAAGTCTGAGGTGAGATGGAGCAAGTATGGCCTCCTTCTTTTCTCTCTGCATTGAAATTCTGGAAGGCATTCCTTGGCCTCTTAACCCTGTTTCTGAGGCCCTCAGAATTGTAGGAGGCTGGGTAGGAAGGAGATAGAAAGGGATGAAAAAAATTCTGACTTAATGGATAAAGGTCTCTGTAAGTCAAGGTGGTAGGAAATAGATGGCACATCCAAAATAGATGACTTCCAAGAGTTTAATGAAGAAAGTGTTTTCCAAAGGAAAGGTAAAAAAGCAAAAACAAAAATAAAAAGAAGACAAAAAAACAAAGGAAAGGTGAAACATGCCATGGCTAATAGAAGTAAGAAGCCACTACCATACTTGAGGCCTTAGGTGGAAGAATATAAACACTGCCAACTCACACCAGGGCTGGGAGGAACCAAGGGAATAAATAAACCAAATTATCTTTTACTTCCCTCCTTCCCAGTATCCTATGGGTAATTTCTACTGGCTGAAATCAACCAACAGCCAGAGTGAAGCGCCAGAGTGAAGCCTGGTGCAACCCATATGGGTTAGCCTTCAAGAATATAGGGCAGAATCAGATCAATAAGGCTACATCTTTCTCTTGTGGGTGCTTTATTTGTGTATATTTTTTTAAATTTTATTTATTTATGTTACAGAGAGGGTACAAAATGTGGGAGCTAACGAAGGAGAGGGAGCAGCAGATACCCTGCTAAGCGGGGAGCCCAACATGGAGCTTGATCCCAGGACCCCAGGATCATGACCTGAGCAGATGGCAGACATTTAACTGACTGAGCCACCCAGGCGCCATAGTGGGTGCTTTAATGGGGCTTCAGATATTTTTCCTTTTCTTTCCTTTATTCCTGTCTAATTAGTGGGGAGCTCCCATATACATTTCTCAGATTAGAGAGAATGTACTCCTATTTACACTTTGTTGCTGTCTCTTAAATGCTTAGGAATTATCAGGCAATATGTCAGCTTTCCAATACTGAATATGTTTATTTTTCCAGAGATGTTCTGTCTTCCACGTGGCCCACAAGGAATCCTTCATGAATTCTTCTCTTTCAAAGATGCTGAGAATGCATATTAATATGGAGTAGCACTTCACCTTTCAGTTCCACCTCTAAATTAGCAGGTCCATGCACTAATCTCATCCCCCCTTTATGATTTTCCAGACTAGATTCAGAAACTAATCCCAAATGTTAGGGCCACATGTTAGTCTTTTCCAGTGTTCTGTGTCCCTCAACACAAAGTACAGAGGGAATTATCTCATTTGTTCCTGTTTTTGCCTTTTGGTTTCCATTTCTTTTCTTTTAAAAAAAAAATTATTGGAGTTCAATTTGCCAACATACAGCATAACACCCAGTGCTCATCGCGCCAAGTGCCCCCCTCAGTGCCCATCACCCAGTCACCCCAACCCCCCGCCCACCTCCCCTTCCACTACCCCTTGTTCATTTCCCAGAGTTAGATGTCTCTCATGTTTTGTCACCCTCACTGATATTTTCACTCATTTTCTCTCCTTTCCCTTTATTCCCTTTCACTAATTTTTATATGGTTTCCATTTCATTTTAAAAATTATATTTGAAACATTTAAAACATTCTTAATATAAAGGGTGTGGAGGATATAACTCTAGCTAAGTCCTGGAATTCACTTCTAAATCATAGGTAAACCACCTTAGGTACCTAGATATTTTTCTTGTTGGTTTCAGGCTTAACTCTATAATATAATATTTTTTCATATTTTATGTGACATTCCTATATATTTAGTATATATGTGTAGCCAGCTTAGTCTGATTTAGTTCAAAGGGAATTTTTGTGTATTTTTTTTCTGTATCTCTTTAATTTAAGCAGTTGTAATTTCAGCAATATAGATCACATAACATAATTTTTAAGTTAATTTAATCTATTAGATTATAGGTCTAAAATTTATAAAGATAGACAAATGTATATTGAGGAAAAACTTTCTATTTGCATGTAAATATGGAAGTAGTGAAATGTAAAATGTCATATTTCTAGATCTATTATATTCTACAAGCACAATTATATTCTAATATAAATAGTGATTAGAAAAATCAATTTTTTCCATTACCCAAAACAAAGATTAGAAAAAAGGAATGCTATGACAGTTTGAATTTTTTTTGGATGTAAGAATAATCATTTAGATCTCTCAAGAAATTGATAGATGTATTTTGTGTATAATATTTGTGGTCCTGTTTTTTCCTACTTATTTGATTATGCAGTTTCAAACACATGAAGAAACAGTCTTAAAGAAAGTTAAACAGGAAGGTTGCAAGAAATTTGAAAAGACAGACTACTTTGAAACTACTTGTGAATCACTATCTAATATTTCTTTTTTTTTTTAAGATTTTATTCATTTACTCATGAGGGAGACAGAGAGAGAGAAGTAGAGACACAGGCAGAGGGAGAAGCAGGCTCCATGCAGGAAGCCCGATGTGGGACTCGATCCAAGGACTCCAGGATCACACCCTGAGCCAAAGGCAGCTGCTTAACCGCTGAGCCATCCAGGCATCCCACTATCTAATATTTCAAAATTCAAATTAATCATTAGGTTTGGGAAAATAAATGTAAAAGCAAGAACTCCATCATAACTATGGAAGTGCAGTTGAATAGAGAATTTGTTCATTAAGTTATCAATCCTAAACATGCTTTTAAATGTGTTGTTTTATACCAATAACATTATTGCTAAATGAAGGTGGGGTTGCTATCTATTAGATCTGGAAATGCATGATTATACTAATTCTGGTCGAAAGCCTGTGGGTAAGATCTTTTAAGTCATTATGCAGGAATAAACCAGATATTCATGGTGTTGAACATAAGGATTTACATCGTTTTCCCATCCATGTCTTGATTAACATCTCAGTTTTGGAGAGAGCTTAGTAAAATATCAATGAGAATTAGATTGTTATAGGGAAGTAATAGAATAGCTAACTGTTTATGAGAAATAGAAAAATGGCTTCAATTACTAGATGCAATTTTTTTCTCTGCCTGAAGGTCACATGAGTCTTTCCTTTATAAAATAATATGCTGAGTGAAATAAGTCAATCGGAAAAGGACAAACATTATATGGTCTCATTCATTAGGGGAGTATAAAAATTAGTGAAAGGGAATAAAGGTAAAGAAGAGAAAATGAGTGAAAATATCAGTGAGGGTGACAAAACATGAGAGACACCTAACTCTGGGAAATGAACAATGGGTAGTAGAAGGGGACATTGGCAGGGTGTTGGGGTGACTGGGTGATGGGCACTAAGGGGGCACTTGGTGGGATGAGCACTGGGTGTTATGTTATATGTTGGCAAATTGAACTCCAATAAAATTTTTAAAAATAAATAAATAAATAAAATAATATTAAGATATAAAAACAACAAACTTTTTTCTTCAGGATTTTATGCTTATATTTCATGGTAATAGCTTTTTGAAATCAAAGGCAATATCTGAGAATTAAGATGCCACATTAGGATGATACTCAATTATGATTGCAATAATTAATTCTTTAGTATATATTATTTTTATGAGATATTAAGGTACAAAAATTTGGGGGGAACGTGTGTATGAGAAAATGGGTGGATGGTACTTAGGATGAAGAAGGTAAAACTATCATGGTAGAGATTTTCTTCTCTCTTATGAAAAAAACCCTCTAGATTACAGGTATATAATTGAAGCCAATGAAGCTTAGCTCTTGTTTTGACACCTCCTACTATATCTTCAAACCACTTTATTTTAGATTAGTCCACAAAAATCACAGCAAAATTAATATTTCTAGGTGTGCCTTTTGGGTTCCATAATTTACTGAACACTTAGGAAAAAAAAGATTTTATTTATTTACTTGAGAGAGAGAAAAAGAACAAGCAATGAGAAGGAACAGAGGGAGAGAAAAAGAGAAGCAGACTCCTTGCTGAGCAGAAAGCCTGATGTAGGGCTCAATCCCAGGACCTGGAGATCATGACCTGAGCCAAAGGCAGACACTTACCTGACTGAGCCTCCCAGGCACCCCTGAACACTTTTTTATTAGTCTTTTAAATTGACTGTTCCTCTTTTTGCGATGAAGTAGAAACACCTCTAACCTTGATTTCATGGACTCCATACTGTCTTCAAGTCTTTTCTCACTCTGAATTGCTATTCTTTGTCTTTAACTTTTAATTTCACTGTTGAATAAAAACCCAATACAGATCAACAGTGAGATATTACTTTTCTCCTATATAATTTACCACTCTTTTAGATTACAGGAGAAAAATGTGATTATGTTAATAGGTGCAGGGAAACAATTTCATTAAGTTCATAATATTTGTGATATAAAAATGTAGGAAACTGGTAATATAGGGAATAATCTTTAATTCAATACAAGCTAAATATAAATCTTATAACTGTGAATCAGTTTAAAAATTAGTAAGAATATAGAACAGTAAACATATAATAAAACATAATGTAATCTGAATTAATAATGTACATGTCATTTATAATAAAACATTTATGATAGCCATGTTTAAACAGAAAAATGAAGCAGATGAAATTAAACAATACACATCTAAATAACTCTTGAGTTGGGACACCTGGGTGGCTCAGTGCTTGAGCATCTACCTTTGGTGCAGGGTGAGATCCTGGGGTCCTGGGATCGAGTCCTGCATCGGGCTCCCTGCGAGGAGCCTGCTTCTCCCTCAGCCTATGTCTCTGCCTCTCTCTGTGTCTCTCATGAATAAATAAATAAAATCTTAAAAAAAATAACTCATAAGTTAAAGAAAAACATTACTAGAAAAAATATAAAGTATTTCAATCTAAATAATAATGAGAAAGTAAGATATCAAAATTTGTTGGATGCAGTTAGATCAGTTATTAGAGGAACATTTATGGTCATATATACACCTTTCTGTATATATGTCTTAACAGTAATAAGAAATGTAAAAGGATAAAGGTTCTGTTTAAAGTAAGAGGCTCGAGGTGTATATATGAATGTAGTTTGTAGGAATCAATAAAAATGTGCAAAGAAAGGGAGAGTCAAGAGATGGAACATCTAAATGTAATGCTCATACTTGTTTAGATTTTATTTAAAAAGTGGGAATATATTGTGAAAGTTTGAGTATAGATTGAATATTAGGTCCTTTTAGGAAAATATGCTTTTACAATATATGAGTATATTATAATACAGGAGGATATAGATGTACATGAAGTGTCAAGTGTCTGTGATTTACTTTAAAATTGCTTTTTTTCCTAGAAAAAAATGGCTTAAGAAACATGTATGTATATTTATATTTATACCTATATATTTATCTGTATCCAAATATAATGAGCAAGAGTGAGATATATATGACACAATCTTAACAATTGTTGAATATGAGATCTGATGATAATATTCTATTTCCTTATGTTTAAAATTTTTTTCTAATAAGGAGGTTTTATAATATATTTTATAATATTCATAAATTTTAATATAACATACTATTTTATAATTATTATAAACAGCTATATTTATATTTTCAAATAAAAATAAAACTGTCTTTAGCAAAATATTTTAAGGCAAAGGATAGAAAAGAAAAAAATATTGAATAGTATTGGGCATGTGCACATTTTTTACTGGTGAATTCTTCTACTTGTCTAGTTCCATAGAGGATGTGCTATTCCATGCAGGTCAGGTTCCAGGAAACATTTGAGGTATTCTCTAATTTGTTGTGGTTTATGGAAACAGAGCTGCTACAGGGGGCTTTGTGGTAAACTGCAGCACTAAGGAGAGACTATGAAAGACAGCAGGGTGACTTCCATCTTATCCTTGGAAAGCCACACAGGATGGTACTGCATGAGATCAGGCTCAGACTTAGCTTCTGTGGGAGTCAGTGTGGAGTGCAGCTGGACTTAGTATTTGCATGGCTTTTACAGTTTTTTCAAACTTTTTCAGTCAGCTGAAAGATTATTTAATATAAAGGAAAAAAACAGCTTCCTCCAAAACTTGCTGAGCCAATTTAAGATAAATTAAAGTCTGTGAAAACAAGCTTAGTTTTTCCCTATTGAGGATGATATTAGCTGTGGGCCTTTTGTTTATGGCCTTCATGATGTTGAGGTATGTCCTATCTTATCCCTACTTCATTGACGGTTTTTATCAAGAAAGGATGCTGTATTTTGTCAAATGCTTTTTCTGCATCTGTTGACAGGATCGAATAGTTCTTATCCTTTCTTCTACTAATATGGTATACCATGTTGTATGATTTGCAAATATTGAACCACTACCGCATCCCAAGAATAAATCCTACTTGATCATGGTGAATAAGTCTTTTAATATAACGTTGAGGGGGAGGAGGGGCAAGACGGCGGAAGAGGAGGGTCTCCAAGTCACCTGTCCCCACCAAATTACCTAGATAACCTTCAAATCATCCTGAAAATCTACGAATTCGGCCTGAGATTTAAAGAGAGAACAGTTGGAATGCTACAGTGGAAGAGTTCACGCTTCTATCAGGTAGGAAGACGGGAAAAAGAGAAATAAAGAAACAAAAGGCCTCCAAGGGGGAGGGGCCCGCGAGGAGCCGGGCTGAGGCCGGGGCGAGTGTCCCCAGGACAGGAGAGCCCCGTCCCGGGGGAGCAGGAGCTGCACCAACCTTCCCGGGCGGAAAGGGGCCCGCAGGGAGGTGGAGGAGGACCCAGGAGGGCGGGGATGCCCTCGGGCTCCCGGGGACACTAACAGGCACCTGCGCCCCGGGGAGATGCGCGGAGCTCCTTAAGGGCTGCAGCGCAGGTGGGACCCGGAGCAGCTTGGAGGGGCTCGGGCGGCGGCTCCGCGGAGGGGGCTGCGGGACGGGAGCGCGAATCCAACAGCGCAGGCCCCGGGGCACAGGGCGCCGGGACACAGCCCAGGATCCGGCCTTCCCCGGGACAGGCAGAGGCGGGAGGGCCCAGGACAGCGAGGACGCTCCTGCCCCGAGCTGAGCAGATCAGCGGCCCCGCCCCGGAGCCTCTAGGCCCTGCAGGTGGAGAGCCCCGGAGTTACTGCGGGAGCTGCCTCCAGGGCTGCAGAGCTGCCCCCATTGTGGTTGTTCCTCCTGGGGCCTCACGGGGTAAACAACCCCCACTGAGCCCTGCACCAGGCAGGGGCAGAGCAGCTCTCCCAAGTGCTAACACCTGAGAATCAGCACAACAGGCCCCTCCCCCAGAAGACCAGCGAGACGGACAAGTTCCAGGGGAAGTCAAGGGACTTACAGTATACAGAATCGGAAGATACTCCACCGCGTGTGTGTGTGTTTTCTTCTTTTTGATTTCTGTTTGCTTCCCCCACCCCCTTTTTTCCCCCTTTCTTTCTTTTTCTATCTCTTTTTCTTCTCTCTTTTTTCCCCTTTTTTTCCTTCCTTTTTTCGTTTTCTCTTTTCTCTCCTTCTTTCTCTCCTCTTTTTCTCCTTTTCCCAATACAACCTGATTTTGGCCACTCTGCACTGAGCAAAGTGACTAGAAGGAAAACCTCGCCTCAAAAGAAAGAATCAGAAACAGCCCACTCTCCCACAGAGTTACAAAATCTGGATTACAATTCAATGTCAGAAAGCCAATTCAGAAGCACTATTATACAGCTACTGGTGGCTCTAGAAAAAAGCAAAAAGGACTCAAGAGACTTCATGACTGCAGAATTTAGATCTAATCAGGCAGAAATTAAAAATCAATTGAATGAGATGCAATCCAAACTAGAAGTCCTAATGACGAGGGTTAATGAGGTGGAAGAATGAGTGAGTGACATAGAAGACAAGTTGATGACAAAGAGGGAAACTGAGGAAAAAAGAGACAAACAATTAAAAGACTATGAGGATAGATTAAGGGAAATAAATGACAGACTGAGGAAGAAAAAACCTACATTTAATTGGGGTTCCTGAGGGCGCCGAAAGGGACAGAGGGCCAGAATATGTACTTGAACAAATCATAGCTGAAAACTTTCCTAATCTGGGAAGGGAAACAGGCATTCAGATCCAGGAAATAGAGAGATTCCCCCCCAAAATCAATAAAAACCCTTCAACACCTCGACATTTAATAGTTAAGCTTGCAAATTCCTACGATAAAGAGAAGATCCTTAAAGCAGCAAGAGACAAGAAATCCCTGACTTTTATGGGGAGGAGTATTAGGGTAACAGCAGACCTCTCCACAGAGACCTGGCAGGCCAGAAAGGGCTCCTAAATGAGAAGAACATGCAACCAAGAATACTTTATCCAGCAAGGCTCTCATTTGAAATGGAAGGAGAGATAAAGAGCTTCCAAGACAGGCAGGAACTGAAAGAATATGTGACCTCCAAACCAGCTCTGCAAGAAATTTTAAGGGGGACTCTCAAAATTGCCCTTTAAGAAGAAGTTGTGGAACAATCCACAAAAACAGGGACTGAATAGATATCATGATGACACTAAACTCATATCTTTCAATAGTAACTCTGAACGTGAATGGGCTTAATGACCCCATCAAAAGGTGCAGGGTGTCAGACTGGATAAAAAAGCAGGACCCATCTATTTGCTGTCTACAAGAGACTCATTTTAGACAGAGGAACACCTACAGCCTGAAAATAAAAGGTTGGAGAACCATTTACCATTCAAATGGTCCTCAAAAGAAAGCAGGAGTAGCCATCCTTATATCAGATAAATAAATTTACCCCAAAGACTGTAGTGAGAGATGAAGAGGGCACTATATCATACTTAAAGGATCTATCCAACAAGAGGACTTAACAATCCTCAATATATATGCCCTGAATGTGGGAGCTGCTAAATATATCAATCAATTAATAACCAAAGTTAAGACATATTTAGATAATAATAGACTTATACTTGGTGACTTCAATCTAGCACTTTCTACACTTGATAGGTTTTCTAAACACAACATCTCCAAAGAACCAAGAACTTTAAATGATTCACTGGGCCAGATGGATTTCACAGATATGTACAGAACTTTACATCCAAACTCAACTGAATACACATTCTTCTCAAGTGCACATGGAACTTTCTCCAGAATAGACCACATACTGGGTCACAAATCAGGTCTTAACTGATTCCAAAAATTGGGATCGTCCCCTGCATATTCTCAGACCATAATGCCTTGAAATTAGTACTAAATCACAACAAGAAGTTTGGAAGGACTTCAAACAGATGGAGGTTAAGTACCATCTTGCTAAAAGATGAAAGGGTCAACCCGGAAATTAAGGAAGAATTAAAAAGATTCATGGAAACTAATGAGAATGAAGATACAACTGTTCAAAATCTTTGGGATACATCAAAAACAGTCCTGAGGGGGAAATACATCGCAAGACAAGCATCCATCCAAACACTGGAAAGAACTCAAATACAAAAGCTAACCTTACACCAAAAGGAGCTAGAGAAAAAACAGCAAATACATCCTACACCCAACAGAAGAAGAGAGTTAATAAGATTTGAGCAGAACTCAATGAAATCGAGACCAGAAGAACTGTGGAACAGATCAACAGAACCAGGAGTTGGTTCTTTGGAAGAATTAATAAGATAGATAAACCATTAGCCAGCCTTATTAAAAAGAAGAGAGAGAAGACTCAATAAAATCATGAATGAGAAAGGAGAGATCACTACCAACACCAAGGAAATACAAATAATTTTAAAAACATATTATGAACAGATATACACCAATAAATTAGGCAATCTAGAAGAAATCGATGCGTTTCTTGAAAGCCACAAATTACCAAAACTGGATCAGGAAGAAATAGAAAACCTGAACAGGCCAATAACCATGGAGGAAATTGAAGCAGTCATCAAAGACCTCCCAAGACACAAAAGTCCAGGGCCAGATGGCTTCCCTGGGGAATTCTATCAAACGTTTAAAGAAGAAACCATACCTATTCTACTAAAGCTGTTTGGAAAGACAGAAAGAGATGGAGTACTTCCAAATTCATTCTATGAGGCCAGCATCACCCTAATTCCAAAACCAGACAAAGATCCAACCAAAAAGGAGAATTATAGACCAATATCCCTGATGAACATGGATGCAAAAATTCTCAGCAAGATACTAGCCAATAGGATCCAACAGTACATTAAGAAAATTATTCACCATGGCCAAGTAGGATTTATTCCCAGGACACAAGGCTGGTTCAACACTCATAAAACAATCAATGTGATTCATCTAATCAGCAAGACAAAAACCAAGAACCATATGATCCTCTCAATAGATGCATTTGACAAAATTCAGCATCCATTCCTGATCAAAACTCTTCAGAGTGTAGGGATAGAGGGAACATTCCTCAACATCTTAAAAGCCATCTTCTTAAAATCCACAGCAAATATCATTCTCAATGGGGAAGCACTGGGAGCCTTTCCCCTAAGACCAGGAACAAAACAGGGATGTCCACTCTCACCACTGCTATTCAACATAGTACTGGAAGTCCTAGCCTCAGCAATCAGACAACAAAAAGACATTAAAGGCATTCAAATTGGCAAAGAAGAAGTCAAACTCTCTCTCTTTGCCAATGACACGATACTCTATATAGAAAACCCAAAAGACTCCACCCCAAGATTGCTAGAACTCATACAGCAATTTGGTAGCGTGGCAGGATACAAAATCAATGCCCAGAAGTCAGTGGCATTTCTATACACTAACAATGAGACTGAAGAAAGAGAAATTAAGGAGTCAATCCCATTTACAATTGCACCCAAAAGCATAAGATACCTAGGAATAAACCTAACCAAAGAGGTAAAGGATCTATACCCTAAAAACTATAGAACACTTCTGAAAGAAATTGAGGAAGACACAAAGAGATGGAAAAATATTCCATGCTCATGGATTGGCAGAATTAATATTGTGAAAATGTCAAGGTAACCCAGGGCAATTTACACGTTTAATGCAATCCCTATCAAAATACCATGGACTTTCTTCAGAGAGTTGGAACAAATTATTTTAAGATTTGTGTGGAATCAGAAAAGACCCCGAATAGCCAGGGGAATTTTAAAAAAGAAAACCATAGCTGGGGGCATCACAATGCCAGATTTCAGGTTGTACTACAAAGCTGTGGTCATCAAGACAGTGTGGTACTGGCACAAAAACAGACACATAGATCAATGGAACAGAATAGAGAATCTAGGAGTGGACCCTCAACTTTATGGTCAACTAATATTCAATAAAGGAGGAAAGACTATCCACTGGGGGAAAGACAGTCTCTTCAATAAATGGTGCTGGGAAAACTGGACATCCACATGCAGAAGAATGAAACTAAACCACTCTCTTTCACCATAGACAAAGATAAACTCAAAATGGATGAAAGATCTAAATGTGAGACAAGATTCCATCAAAATCCTAGAGGAGAACAGGCAACACCATTTTTGAACTCTGCCACAGTAACTTCTTGCGAGATACATCCATGAAGGCAAGAGAAACAAAAGCAAAAATGAACTATTGGGACTTCATCAAGATAAGAAGTTTTTGCACAGCAAAGGATACAGTCAACAAAACTAAAAGACAACCTACAGAATGGGAGAAGATATTTGCAAATGACGTATCAGATAAAGGGCTAGTTTCCAAGATCTATAAAGAACTTATTAAACTCAACACCAAAGAAACAAACAATCCAATCATGAAATGGGCAAAAGACATGAAGAGAAATCTCACAGAGGAAGACATAGACATGGCCAACAAGCACATGAGAAAATGCTCTGCATCACTTGCCATCAGGGAAATACAAATCAAAACCACAATGAGATCCCACCTCACACCAGTGAGAATGGGGAAAATTAACAAGGCAGGAAACAACAAATGTTGGAGAGGATGCGGAGAAAAGGGAACCCTCCTGCACTGTTGGTGGGAATGTGAACTGGTGCAGCCACTCTGGAAAACTGGGTGGAGGTTCCTCAAAAATTTAAAAATAGACCTGCCCTACGACCCAGCAATTGCACTGCTAGCGATTTACCCCAAAGATGCAGATGCAATGAAACGTCGGGACACCTGCACCCCGATGTTTCTAGCAGCAATGTCCACAATAGCCAAACTGTGGAAGGAGCCTCGGTGTCCATCGAAAGATGAATGGATAAAGAAGATGTGGTCTCTGTACACAATGGAATATTCCTCAGCCATTAGAAACGACAAATACCCACCATTTGCTTCAACGTGGATGGAACTGGAGGGTATTATGCTGAGTGAAATAAGTCAATCGGAGAAGGACAAACATTACATGTTCTCATTCATTTGGGGAATATAAATAATAGTGAAAGGGAATAGAAGGGAAGGGAGAAGAAATGGGTGGGAAATATCAGAAAGGGAGACAGAACATGAAGGCTCCTTACTCTGGGAAACGAACTAGGGGTGGTGGAAGGGGAGGAGGGTGGGGGTGTGGGGGTGACTGTGTGGTGGGCACTGAGGGAGGCACTTGATCGGGTGAGCACTGGGTGTTATTTTGTATGTTGGCAAATTGAACACCAATAAAAATAAATTTATTATTAAAAAATAATATAACAAATTTGATTTTACAATATTTTATTGAGAATTTTTGCATCCAGGTTTATCAGGGATATTGGCCAGTTTGTCTTCTGTTTAGTAGGGTCTTTTTCTGGGTTTGGAATCAAGGTAATACTGGCTTTGTAGAATGAGTTTGGAAGTTTTCCATCTATTTCTATTTTTTGGAACAGCTTGAAAAGAATAGATATTAACATTTTTTTAAATGTCTGGTAGAATTTCCCTGGGAAACCATCCAGCCCAGGAGTTTGTTTGTTGGGAGATTTTTGATGACTGACTCAATTTCTTTGCTGTTTATGGGTCTGTTCAAATTTTCTATCCTTACTGTTTCAGTTTTGGTATTTATAAGTTTTTAGAATTTGTCCATTTCTTGCAGGTTGCTCAGTTTGTTAGCATATGATTGCCCATAATATGTTCTTATAATTGTTTGTATTTCTGTAGTGTTGGCGGTGGCATCTTCCCTGTCATTCATTATTTTATCTATTTGGGTCCTTTCTCTCTTCTTTTGGATAAGTCTGGCTAGGGATTTAGTAATTTTATTAATTTGAACAATTTATAAGAATCTTAGTTTTGTTGATCTGCACTACTGTTTTTTAAAATTTATTTCTATATTATTTATCTCTGCTCTAATCTTTATTATTTCCTTTTTTCTACTGGGTTTGGGCTTTGTTTGCTGTTCCTTTTCTATGTCCTTTAGGTGTAAGGTTAGGTTGTGAATATAATTGAGAACGTTTCCCCTATGGTCAGGAAAAAGTCAAGGATGTCCACTCTCACTTTAACATAGTACTGGAAGCCTTAGCCTCAGTAGCCAGAAAACTAAAAGAAATAAAATGCATCCAAGTATACAAGGAAGAGTTAAAATGTTCACTATTTGCAGATGAAATGATACTCTTTGTAGAAAACCTGAAAGACTCCACCACAAAATTGCTAGAACTCATACATGAATTTAGCAGTGGCAGGAAATGAAATTAACGTGCAAAAATCTGTTGCATTTCTATACACTAATAACAAAGCAACAGAAAAAAATAAAAGAATCAATCCCATTTGCAATTGCACCAAAAATAATAAGATACCTAGCAATAAATCTAACTAAAGAAATAAAATCTATAAGCTGCAAACTATGGAAAGAAATTGAAGAAGACACAAAGAAATGGAAAAACATTTCATGCTTATGGATTGGAAGACAAACATTGTTAAAAGTCTACACTAGCCAAAGCAATCTACACATTTAATGCCATCTCTATCAAAATACTACTAGTATTTTTCACAGAGCTGGAGTAAATAATCAGAAAATTTGTATGGAACCACAAAAGACCCTGGATAGGCAAAGCAGTTCTGAAAAAGAAAAACAAAGCAGGAGGCATCCAGATTTCAAGCTATATTACAAAGCTGTAGTGATCAAGACAGTATGGTACTAACACAAAAGCAAACACACAGATCAATGGAACAAAATAGAGTACCCAGAAATGGACCCACAACTACATGATCAACTAATCTTTGACAAAACAGGAAAGAATATCCAGCAGAAAAAAGTTTCTTCAACAAATGGTATTGGGAAAACTGGACAGCAACATGCAGAAGAATGTAACTGGACCACTTTCTTACACCATACAGAAAAATAAATGCAATATGAATGGAAGACCTAAATGTGATACAGGAAATCATCAAAATCCTACAGGAGAACCCAGGCAGAAACTCTGACCTTAGCTGTTGCAACTTCTTATTAGATGTGTCACCACAAGCAAGGGAAACTACAGCAAAAATGAACTATAAGGACTTCATCAAGATAAAAAGCTCCCACATAGTAAAGAAACAATCAACAAAACTAAAAGGCAGCCAATGGAATGGGAGAAGCTATTTGCAAACAACATATCTGATAAAGGTTTGATATCCAAAATCTACAAAGAACTTATCAAACTGAATTCCCAAAAACAAGCCAATAAAGAAATGAGCAGGAGACATGAATAGACACCTTTCCAAAAAAGACATCCAGATAACTAACAGACACATGAAAAGATGCTCAACATTACTCATCATCAGGGAAATACAAATCAAAACCATGTTGAGAGATCATCTCACACCTGTCAGGATGGCTAAAACAACACAATAAACTCTGAGAAAGTGAAACCCTCTTGTACTGTTGGTGGGAATGCAAACTGGTGCAGCCACTCTGGAGAATAGTTTGGAGGTTCCTTAAAATGTTAAAAATAGAACTGCCCTATGATCCAGCAATTGTGCTACTCAGTACTTACCCAGAGGATACAAAAATACTGATTTGAAGGGATACATGCACCCTGATGTTTATAGAAGCAGTATCAATAATAGCTAAACTATGGAGAGGGCCCAAATGTCCATCAACTGATGAATGGATAAAGAAGATTTGGTATGGATATATATATATACCATATATATATATATATATATGGTATATATATATATATATATTTATTTATTTATTTTCAAAGTCTAATTTTAATCCAGACTGAACAAACAAGCAGAAAAGTGAGAAAGCTAACTGTATTAGCAGACACAGATGTACCAAATGTGAAACAGTGGGTTATTAACAAAACTATTTAAATGCATATTTACAAGCAATCCTTTTGTACATAAGTTTTACTTTTAGTTAGTTGGAAAAAGGCTTTTGACAGTAGGTACAAATATTTTTAAATAGAGCTGAGGTGATACTACATTATAGTAAAAGTATTAGAAAAGTGATCCTCAGGATGTATCAATTATAAAACAGGTGAAAACTTGAGTGACAAAGATCTAGTAAAATTCTCTAGTAAAAAAGTCAATGCAAACTCATGCTACAAAATAAAAATGAAAGCCATATAAATAAAGCAGAATAATGTTCTAGGCTTTAGGGTAATGAAGTTGGGGGGAGGAGGGAAGAACAATACTAGAATTGCAATAAATCCTAAGTGAAAAATCTGGTTTAGTTGGGAGTTTTAGGTCTTTTTTTTTTTTTTAATGACATTTTAAAAGCCCTTGGTATCAAATAGCCTATGGAGTATCACTCAGCCATCAAAATTAATAAAATCTTGCCATTTGCAATCACACGCAGGGAGCTGAATGTATTATGCTATGTGAAGTAAGTCAGTCAGAAATAAAAAGTCCATCACTCATATGTGGAATTTAAAAAAGAATAAAGATGAGCATATGAGGAGATGGGGGGAAAGGAGAGAGGGAAACGAGCCATAAGAGACTCTTAATGGTAGAGAACAAACTGAGAGTCGATGGAGGGAGAGGGTAAAGGATGGGCTAGATGGGTGATGGGTATTCAAGATGGCACTTGTTATGATGAGCACTGGCTGCTGTATATAAGTGATGAGTCAGCGAATTCTCCAGAAACCAATATTTCACTGTATGCTAACTACCTAAACTTTAAATTGAACAAACAAAAAATGAGCTTAGCTCTCTCTGTTCAAAAGTAGTATGAAAACAATCAAGTCATTGTTAGACAAGAACAATCCAAACAGGTATCAAAAATACAAAGACAAGAGTAAAGCTATGAAAAGTTAAAGAATACCAGCTTACATTTTACAGAGAACACAAATTCCTAAGATCAAGAACTCAACAAAGACAGATCTAACACTAAAAGCAAGATAAGCCAATGACTATTTATAGGCATAATTCACCTCCTATAGTTTATATAACCTATTTGGTTTTTTTTTTTTTTTAGTGGTTACTTTAGAGTATATAACATACATACTTAACATACCACAATCTTTTTTTGTAATAACATTACATTCAGTATCCTTGTAACAATGTATTTCCATTCATTGTGATATATTTTGCTTCTGTATATATTTTGAAACCCAAACCCACAGCATATTAACTTATATATTTTGTTTATTATATGCATGTTATTTTGACTTTAATCAATTTCCTTTTAAAGAAATATAAAAATCAGTAAAACCCATTTTTAAATTATCCAGGTATTTATCATTTCTAGTAATCTACATTTCTTTGCACAAGCTTTCATTTGATATCATTTTCCTTTATTCTGAAGATGCTTATTTAAATCTTTTGGTACTGCAGGTATGTGTTGCAGGCACGGAATTCTCTTAGTCTTTATTTTTCTGCCACTTGTATTTGAAATATATTTTTACTATATATTGAATTCTAGGTTGACAAATTTTGGCTTTTTTCTTTTTTTCCTTTCAGCATTTTAGTGCTCTCATTGCTTTGTCTTCTAGACTGCATTATTTGTGATCACAATGTGCCATAGTGTGTTTTTCTTTGTGGTTTTCTTGCTTTGATTTCATTTACCTTCTTCAATCTGTGGGGGTTACAATTCTCATTAAATTTTTAAACATTTTGGCTATTTTAATGTATTTTTCTCCCCTCCTTCTCATCTGTCATTCTCATTACACAAATGTTAGATTTGTTAATATTATCATCGAAGTTACTGTGGCTCTATTCATTTTTTCAGTATTTTGTTTGTGTGGTTCACTATGAATAGCTTTTATTTTTGGTTTTGGTTTTGGTGATAATTTCCTTTGTGCTGTCCTATCTTCTGTTTAGCCCAATCAATGTTTTCAATGACTTTTTCATGTATGCTAATTTTTTACCCCAAAAATTTCATTTAGTTCTCTGTTATAGCTTTTGTTTCTTCACTCATTATGTTCATAAGTTCCTGAATATATTTATAGGCACTATTTAAAATTTCTTCTCAGGTAATCCAATCATGCTGTCATTTTTTATTTGTTTCTATTGACTAATTTTTCTCCATGTTATGGATTTTCCTCCTGCTATTTCACATGTGCAAAAATATTGTATTGGATTCTTATCTTTGTAAATATTACTTTTTTGTGTGTCTGTATTTCACTGTCTTTTTAAAAAATAATTAAATTTTGTTGCAGTTTGCAGGTGTGTAACTTGTGGATCAATTGATTGTTTTTGGTCTTTATTTAAAGAACAGTTATGGCAAGTCTAGATTAGCATTTACTCTAAGACTAATTTACCTTTGCTCTTAAGGCATGACTCTTGTGGGGGTCTGACATGAATTTCCTGGGTATTCCATAAGGTCTCTTCACTCTGGTTTTTCAGAATTTGACTATGTTTTAGGGTAGTGTGACCTCTAGGAATTGTTCAGTTTATAATTCCTTGTTTCTGCCTAGCTGCTTGGAATCTTATCATATGCCTTGCAATTTATTGTCTGGGACAGACTCAAGGGGATAATTTTACCAATTTAACCAATTTCTGGAGTTACCTCTGTTGATCTGCCTTTTCTCTTATATTTTCCCCCAAAATTCCAGCCACCTTAGTATTTTTCCCCATCCCTGATCTCAACTCAGTGTGAATGACATTTTCTGCTTGGGTTCCCTTTTTTCCACAGACTGGAATGGTGTAGGAAACAAGGACGACTTATTTTCTTTTTTCAGCAGTCCCAATTCTGTATTAGTCAAATATCTAAAAAGAGTTATTTAGCATGCATTTATGTCTTTTTATAGTTGTTTACGGTATGAAGTCCAAGGCAGTTATTTCTCACAGCAGAAACATAAGTTCTCCTATATATGTATATTGTTATGTATCTTTATAAAATGTAATTTGGTAGATGACTGGTAGCATTATTTTGGGGGTTAATGAGTTAAAAAGTAAAGGAGAGGCCTTCTCTGAATTAATGGTAAGAATCCATGAACTAAAAAGTGTATATTACTGAAGTTGATAAATTATATCTGAGTTACATAAGCAAAGTTAAATTTAAAACATAGATGTATACAGGCAGAACTCATGGTAAACACTGGCTAGACTGTAAGGAGTGGTTTCCAAGGAGAACTAATCAGTGCCCAAAACTGTGGCAGCAAACTTTACTGTGGTTGGGTGTAATTGGGGAATTGATGATGGGCTAGAGGTAGGTGGCCAGTTTTGGTGATGGGCACAGTTTAGCATTGGAGGAAAGTTTGGGTATGCAAATACTGAACTGGAAGGCCAATTTTGATAGAGAAACATTGTTCCTCCATGTGCAAATCTACTCTGACATAATTCCTAGTTGAAGCCCTAGACGTCCATTTGGCAGGATACTGGTATGTTGCCCTAGCACAATGATGAAAGGGTCTCCACATGAGATTAAAGGGAGCTGCAGTGGAGGTATCATCGAGAGATAGCCCCCAAAATAGCCCCACATGAAAGCCTAAGGAGTCGGAATGGGTTCCCCATGCAGTGGAAGATCCCTAACCAAAGAGCCTAGAGCAGCTAGAGATTTATGGATTCTCTTGGAGAGCTGGTTGACTTAGAGCACCTTTTCCTGGAGTATCTGTTCCTAAGATGCAGCTGTGCCTGTCTTTGCTAAGAACTGTTCTTCACAAAGACCTGGTTATACAAGATTGCTTTTCTATCTTTGTTCTGCTCAGTGACCTGACCCTGTCAATGCCATAACATGACTCTCTGGTGTCTGAAATTTCCAGGATGTTCTTTAGTGCTGTCCTTCAAAGATCTGAATGTGTAGAGAAATGTGATGAAGTAGTCCCTGAAGGGGATCCTGAGACCTCTAGCTGCCCACATTGTAGTTTCAGGGTCAGCTTGGCTTTCTAGCCCCAGAAAAATTGTTTTTCTGGCTCCAAAACAAAGCAAGCCTCATCATTGATACTGTGGTTTTCAGTTACAATGGTTAAAATATGACTTTTTGTTTACTAAATTAGCAAAACTTTTATAAAGTTTTAATACTTTCTATAAGAATAATTTGACATAACTATCCTCATAAACTTCTTATATAAAAATAAACTGACTAAAGTTTTATGGAAATAAACTTATCAGTATAAATCAAGAATATTTAAGATAATCATATTATTTATCAAATATTTCCCTATCAAAGTATCTATCCTAGAGAAACTAACTCTGTCATAGGTGATTTTTCAAACTGTTTATTGTATTATTATTTATAGTAATAAAATTAAGAACAAATTAAGTATTCAAAATGGTAGAATGATTAAATTATTTGTGATAAATTCATTTGAGGTGATCCTGGTTAGGCATTATAGTGTTATTTCTCAGTGCTACGTTATGTAATAAGAAAAAGCTCATGTCATCATATAGATTGAAAATATCAGGATACTAATTATATACAATTTGATTCCAAGTTTGTAGAAATGCTTACCCATAGACAGTTATGGAAGGCAATGCACAAAAATATCAGCAGTGCTTACTGCCTGCTGTCATGGAGAAAATCATTATTTTAGTCTTGTACCTTTATTTTTTCTTAAATTGTCTACAATGACTACATATTATATGTTATTAAAAATAATTTCATGGGACTTTGTGTACTATTTTTGCAGTTTCCTGAGAGTGTATAATTATTTCAGAATAGAAAATTTTGTCTTATTTTAAAGTAAATATTATATTTATTTACTTTATACTTATTCTCAGCTGTTATTTATTCCCCATGTGTTGTTACAGTAGAATATGACCATTCCTTTAGACAAATGAAAGAAGCAAAACATTCTTCCTTCAGATCTCAATTATCAGGCAAAAATGAATCTTTCAAAAATTTATCAGTATCCATTTGTTTATTCAGTACATATTTATTGAGTGTCTCCTACATGCCAGATACTGTGTTGTGTGCTAGAAAAAAAAGGATGAGTAAAACAGACTCTTTTCCTTTCATCCAATGTGCTAGAAAAAAAAGGATGAGTAAAACAGACTCTTTTCCTTTCATCCAATGTGTTTTATCATTATTATGGGGAAATAAGAAGAAAGACTATAGCAAGAGGAGATGATCTAATCTTAGGGGTGTTGTTTTGTTTTGTTTTCCCATAAAATATTGAAATCTCAAAAGACCATCAAATGCTCAGCTTTGGTGAAAAACATAATTTGATTTGAATAGTCCTGTTGATACTTAACAGCTATAGGAACATGAGAGAAGTTATTTAAATTCTCTGAGCATCAGTTTCATTAACTGCAAATGAGAGATGTAGTACTGACCTCAAAGGATTTTGTGAATAATAAATAACGTGTAAGGTGCATTGTACAATGCTCAGCCCATAATTTGAATTCAACAAAAGTTAGCAGTCATTAACTTTAACAACTGATTGATATAATGAGACTAAAGAAGTATGCAAATAATAATAAAAAAGATTGAGATACTGTATTAATTGTAGCTTTCAACATTTACTACAGTAGCGTATACTGAGAAAAGCATAGCAGCAATTAGTTCTGAGGTCAATAAAAGCATATGCAGAATGGTTAGGTAAAGACAAAGCAATAGAATAACCAAGTATAAAAATATTTTATTAACCTATTAAGGTAGAAATAGTGTTAGCAAGGAAAAGAAACGAAAACAAAACAGAGATAGTGAGATCTAATACTACTGAAATATATATCATGTTCAACTGGGATGTTTTATCAGATGGTTTTCAGTTCCTCTTTTTTACACCTTTACTGTCATTACAGCAAACATCCCTCTGGAAGGAGATCTACAACCAAAATTATGTGCTCTTTCAGTCTATGTCTTATAGAAATATTGTTCTGATTAAAAGGAAAAACAGAGACACCTGGGTGGCTCAGCGGTTGAGCATCTGCCTTTGGCCCAGCACGTGATCTCAGGATGCTGGATCAAGTCCCACATCAGGCTCCTTGTGGGGAGCCTGCTTCTCCATCTGCCTATGTCTCTGCCTCTCTCTCTCTCTGTGTCTCTCATGAATAAATAAATAAAATCTTAAAAAAATAAAAGGAAAAACAGTGAAGAATATTGAATAAATGTTTTTGTTGGTTATTGTCCATGTAGACTTCACACTCTAAGATGTGAAGACACATAATTTTATGTTGTTGGCATTGCTAGTGAAGAAAGGAAGTCTGAACTCTCATCTAATTGATAACTAAAGAATTCATGATGGTATATCTGGTGATCATAGGTAATCTTCATGGGACTCAATGGAATACTGTCTCATTGAATAAACAAAATAAGAATATTCACATGGGTATGTATTAAATATCATCATCATCTATTACATTCTAGTACCATGATAAGAACAGGAATCATTTGGTGAGTGCTGATTATGAGCCGTGCTCCATTCTAAGCACGTTGTATATACTAATTCATTCCCACGACAACTTTAAAAAGTGGTTACTAGCATTCTTTTCATTTTGTAGATAAATAAACTGAAGCAGAAGAGATAAAATAACTTTTCCAAGGTCACCCAGCAGAGGATTTAAAACCAAATCACTATGCTCAAGGCTCCAGGCCTGCTCATTATATCTCTTTTCTCTATTGCCAGATACTTAAGGAAGCCAAACAAGCAATAAACAAAATAAATGTAGCATTTTCCAATTTTAATAACTAGTTAGTTATTCACTGTACAAGCAGGAAACTTGGCCCAATTTCATGGAATATCATGCTTCAGGTGGAATAAAATTTGAGAACTTCCTGAAAAATTATTCTGCTAAGAACCCAAAAGTTTAAGGTAGACCAGGAATAAATAAGTATATATGACATTTTCCTTTTTCTTTCCTAGATTCATATGGCAAAATAATGACTAATAATAAAAATGATAGCAAAACCAAAAATAGCTATTAACACCCAGAACATAGTGGGTGCTCAATAAATACTTATTGAGTGAATGACTAATAATTGGGTATTTCATACACGCCAGAGGAAGCAGATCTTATATGAGCAAATTAATATTATTTTCATTACTTTACCAGTGAGGAAACTGAGATATTGAGGAATTAAATGATTTATCAAAAAGTGTACCTAAAAAAAAAAAAAAAAGTGTACCTAAAATGGTAAAACTAAGATTGAAGCATAACTTCTTTTATTTTAGTTCCCACAGAATTTTCTACAGATGTCAGGCCTTTCCTTATATGTTCATATTTTGCAGGCTGGCAATAAAAATCTGCAGGTAGTAATCTAACAAAACTATTTTTAAAACTACTTAGTTTGTGTCATAGAATTTTCTGTAATGGCTTTTTATGTTTAGATAATATGTGTAAGCGCTGTAATGTAAGAAGCACTCCAAAATTTTATCTCATTTAATAGCTTAATACCCCAAGAGATACACTGAAAAGAATTATTATTCTTTTTAGTTTGATAGGAAAGAAAATTGATACTCTGAAAGATTAGGAGCCCTACTCAAGATCAAGTACTTTATTAAGCCATGGAGACAACTTTAACCCAGCTCTTTTGACTCCAGGCATCTGCACACTTCACTGCATAACTCTGTATTTTTGTAATGTTTGTTAGATTAATGGTAGACATTCTGAGAGTGTTTCCTATTTTACAATAAAACTATCTTAGAGCTCCCTCAGAAGTAGATCTTGAGACAAGGATGGTGGATGTAATTTGAGAGAAGTGGAAAACTGGTAGGAGAATTTTGTCCAGGACAAAAGTACTCATTCCTTAGCTTCTGGGAACATTGTCATCTGACAAACCTCAGCTGAATCCCTCTCTGGGGCTTACACAAAGTCACACCATATTCTTGGAGGCAGCCCATTTCTAGTGATATGGTCAGTGCAAGAGGCTTCATACCTTTTATTCCATATCAAGAACATTTTGAAGGAAGTGATACATTCCCATCGTAGGCTCTAGCCCATTCTATTTGAGAACCATATAGAATGGGCTAGAGCCTACGATGGGAATGTATCAGTTCAGCTTCTTTCTGTGCCCAGTCCTGCTTGCTTCTTAACTTTCTTGACAAATGCTGTTTCAGAGAGTCTTTTCATTAAAGTTCTTTTATATAAATTTTGTCTCAGAATCTGTTCTCAGGCAACTGGGTATGTAACAGTTGGTATAGTCTGAAAAAGCAGACTCTGAAATGCGATTTTGAGCTGAATGTCTAGCAGTGTAGCTGAATGTCACATCACTGGTGGTAGATAAAGCATGGATAGTTCCTGGAATTGAGATAGTGTGTAATTGTCAGAACTTCCGCCAGTGGTGAAGTGGAATGGTGTACTAGTGAAATGGAATGTCTTGATTTGTGTAATATATGAGATGTTTGAGAAGTATAGGGGAAATATAAAGACTATGGAATCACATGCCTTTGGGGGAAATCAGCATGTCTACAGGTGTCTAGAGAATGCTTTGGTGGAGATATTCAGTAGACAATTGGAGCACAAAAGAGAAGTTTGTTTGGTAAATATGTTTTTGCAAGGTATCTACCTATAAAAAGAGTTTGAAAAAGGCACTTGTTGCAAAGAGACTTCCAAATATAGTGCCTTCTAGAACATAAACCTTAAAAGGTAGCAGTATAAGGAATACACTAACAACATGAAGAAGGAATGGTTATAAAAGTGAAGAGAAGAGCCAGGAGAGGAGAGTGTGGCTAAAGCTAAGGGAGCAGAGTGATAAGAAGATGGTCAATGTGATAGGACTAATAACAGGGTAGTTTTTGACAATGAAGAGGTGATTGCTGATCTCAACAAAAACAAAGCAAATATAAACAAAATTATCCTTACTAAAATTGAAAAAAAAGAACATAAACCACACTTTCAATAAGTTTGGCTAGAAAGGAGAAAAAAAAGAAGAAATAGAGATTTCATGACATAGGTGGCATAGAATTTTAGAGAAGAGAGGTCCATATGGAAAAAAGAAAATATAAGACACCAACATGTGGATGATTAAAAAATCAAGGGTTTGGAGGATCATTGTGAGGAAAATTTGTGTGTTCCAGAGACACAAAGGTTGAAATTTCAAAGAATTAATTTTTTTAAAACAAGTACCAGTGAGAAAGGCTAAATATATGATATGTTTACACCTCATGAAAATTTTAAAATGAAATTAGTTCCTTAAATTTTACCATAAAATATGAAATACAACAGCCAAAAAGCCAGTTATCTGAAAATAGTAAGATAATACTAGAATGATATTACCAGTAATTTCTTTATATTTCACTAATGATTATTGATACTTAAGAGAGAAATTAGAGAAAATGTGTAGGTTAGAATTTACATAAATGCTTAGTGTGTTGGCAAGAATGGAATGTTTTTGTATTTGTTTTTTTAAAAGATTTTGTTTATTTATTTGACAGAGACAAAGAGAGAGAGAGTGAGAGAGCACAGGTAGGTGGAGCAGCAGGCAGAGGGAGAGGGAGAAGCAGCCCCCCTTCCCTGCTGAGCAGGGAGCCTGATCTGGGGCTCCATTCCAAGGCCCTGAGATCATCATCTGAGCCCAAGGCAGATGCTTAGCTGACTGAGCCACCCAGGCACCCTGCTTTCTTTCTTTTTAAAAAAGATTTATTTATTTATGAGAAAGAAAATGCAAGTGGAGGAGTGCGGGGTGAGAGAGAAGCAGACTCCCTGCTGAGCAGAGACACAATGTTAGGTTGGATCCCAGGACCCTGGGATTATGACCTGAACAGAAGCAGATGCTTAACTGACTGTACCACTCAGGCACCCCATTTGTTTTCTTTCTTAGAAAACTTTTTTTGTGTGTTTTGATAAATGAAGTAATATGTTAGTTTAGTTGGACTTCCCTATTTAAATTTTAGGTTTTGGGTGGCTCAGCGGTTTAGCACCTGCCTTTGACCCAGGGTGTGATCCTGGAATCCCGGGATTGAGTCCCACGTCAGGCTCCCTACATGGAGCCTGCTTCTCCCTCTGCCTGTGTCTCCACCTCTCTCTCTCTCTCTCTCTCTCTCTCTCTCTAATGAATAAATAAATAAAATCTTTAATTTAAAAAAATCTTAAAAAAAAAATCTTAGGTTTTGTTTGCTAAATTAGGCTATGTGGCATTCATTTGGAACAGCTGTGATCACCTTAGTCCTTTAAAGATATAGTCAACTCCAGGAAGGAGTTCACAGTCAACAACTTTATGATTTTGGAGTGCTATACCTTAGCAGGAAAGGCTTAAAACCTTAGAAGAAAAAAATGGCTGCAAGGTCAAGCCTTCTCTACTAAAAGTCAAGGTTCCTTGCCTGACCTGGTGAAATTACAGACTTAATTGTGTTAAAGTTTCCCTGGAAAAGACAATTCTCCCATCATAATGTTTCCTTAGTACATGGAGGAGCAGATCAGCCTTGAGGGCCAGAATGTGACAAACTTTTCCATCCTTCTCTCTAGCTCTCCCCAGGTTCTGTCACATGCACACCTAATCAGGATCTAATTGCGCAGTTGAAGCAAACATGGGAAATTCAAAGGTCCTTATGTTGCTTCATAATCAAAGATACAATCTGTACTGATTTCATTACTTGAATTAGTAGAACTATTTTTATGCACTCTAAAAAATTTTCCCATTTTCATATTGGTTATGGTTTTTTTGAAAGGCTAAATTCTTAGGGATGTGATGCAATAAATCTTTTGACTGTGTGACTTCAGTGAACATGCTTTTAGATTGCCTATATTTTTTAAATACATTTTTTATTTCTGTTGTTTTAATTAAAGTATCTGCTGCCGTTCACTGTGCTGATGTAGGTCAAATGGGAATAATTTACCTTTAAATAGCATAAAACATAAGAGAAAAATATTGGATAGCATGTGGTATCAGATTTATATTTTCTAGATTTATGGTATAATTTTCCAAGAAATCTTCAAGCTCTATATGCAGTATAAAAGCATTTGAAAAGGCTTATTTATACCTGTAGGAAAAAAGAAAGTTGTTCCAAAACACACATTGGTATTCAATTCTTTTGTATCACAAAGAGCTTCTTAGATTTGTTTTCAATCAGCAGTTTTGTGATTCCTGTATATTTTCTTTCTAGTTCTTTCAAACTTAATATGCAGGAAGCTTTTGAGTGTCTAGTTCTATGGTTAATATGTATTAATTAGTACTATATCTGAACCTGCACTGGAGCATAAACTAAAAGATACATTCAAGTCCCAGCACAATTTCATTATTACCTAAGAAACAAATAGAAAAAAAAAAAACTCTCTCTGAAAATTACTGTGAGAATTAAAACATACATTGTGTGTAAGAAATGTGCACAATGATTCTCAGTATTGACTAAATGACAGCTCCCTACTCCACTTTTCTATCTTTTATGATTCTTCGTTTCCTCATCTCTTATAAATAAAGTTTTCGGAAGCCCCTCAGGAAAGTAAATCATATTTCTATTTGAGTCAAAAATGCAGTGTCAAAAGAAATTGTCATTCCTGAGGTGCCTGGGTGGCTCAGTCAGTGTTTGCCTTCAGTTCAAATCAGGATCCCAGGGTCCTGGGATAAAGCCCCGCATTGGGCTCACTGCTCAGCAGAGAGCCTGCTTCTCCCTCTTCCTCTGCTGTTCTCCCTGCCTGTGCTCTCTCTCTACAAATAAATAAATAAAATATTTAAGAAAAAGGAATTGTCATTTCTGCCCCATATTACCCAATGAAAAGTGTATAGTAAAGCATAAGGAAATCTTAATTCATTGCAGGATGATTTCCACAGATCCAACTACCTGAAGGGGATCCTGGATTAGTCCTTCACTACCTTAACATTGGATTTAACTGGGGTTCTCTATCATACAGTGCTTTGTCCTCAACTGCTGTGTGCAGTTTTTCTTCCCCTTAATTCAAGTCCAAATGAAGCTATCAAAAAATGTTTAGAGCAGAAACTGTGACATGAGAAAAAAATGAATTAGGTAATCTAAGAATTTTAGAAGTATGCAATATGTTTCCTCACCTCTAAGGTTCTTATGCTTCATATGTAAAGAAAATAAATGGACTTCAGATTCTAGCTGTAACAGAATGGTTTGTATCAAATTAGCTTTCCCACTGAGGGAACAGGAGGGATAGTAGTAGGTATAGAATAGTAGTAGGAAGTACAAAAGGTAAAAATAATAGGTTAAAAAAACAAACAAACAAACAAAACTATTGGAAAGGCAGTGGAGAGCAACCAATGCAAGCAGGGCTTCAAGGTCTTATGACACTTGAGAGAAGTGTTAGTAGGTGATCTTTATATTTATCCCAGTTCTTTCTTCTGAGGGTGCTTTCAAACTGTGGTTGGGGAAAGGAATTTGGTAGAACTAACTGGCTGTGAATACAGTCTCCTGGTACTTTAGAGGCTAAATCTTGAGCAGGACAATCCAATGAAGGAGCTTCAGAATCTGCCTATATAATCCCATGAGTTTTTGGCCAGTTGCTTAGACTGTGTATTTCCCAGAAAATCACCAAAAAATCCAATAAAACATGACATCCAGAAGGTTGAAAAGCTGAATAAAGGTTTTAGCATCTGTGTTATGCTAAGGAGACAGGGGTTGGAATTGAAGCAATTCAATGGTAGAGGAGCCTTCATAAACATCCTTGGCTTTCAGATGAGACTGTAGAAAAGCCACCTCTTAAGAATAAGTGATGGAGCAAAAGATGTTACGGTTCAAAGCCAAAGGCCAAGAAAGAATTCTTGAGACGTTTTTAATTTTTTTCTGTCTCTTTTTCTCCACATAATAAGGACCCTACCAAAGCAATAAGTATTATGTTTTGAGAGTAAGGGCACATCTGGAGAAGATAGCCCTAAGAAAGCCTGGCATCATGCCTCCATAGAATCACTACATTATTGCTGTTAATTTTAACTTATATAGCCAACTGTTAGTATTGCTTATCTGAAATTAATATAAATGGAATTATTTGTATGCTTAATGTCCAACTCCTTTCACTCAAGATAATAACCACAAGATTCATCCATATTGTTGTATGTATACGTAGTTCTTTTTATTGTTTTGTAGTATCCCATTATATGAATATTCCAAAGTTTATTAATCTAATCTACTGTTAATGGAAATTATTTCAAGTTTGGGGCCATTGAGAAATATTCTTGTACACACTTGGGGGAACTTTTGTACTTATTTCTTTGGCGTATATGACCAGGAATGGGATAACTATAGCAGATATTGCCAAGCTATTCTACAAATTGGTGGTGAATGTTTGCACCTCCAGCAGTGAGTTTTGAGAATTCCATTTACTCCACATCCTTGCTGACATTGGTATTGTCGCTCTTTGGAATTTGAGTCTTCAGGGAAGTTATGTAATGGTATCAAATTATGGTTTTAATTTTTTTCCCTTTGTAAGTAAAGATATCAAGCACACTTTTCTATTCTTATTGGCCATTTATATTTCCTCTGATGAAGTCCTTGTTCGAGACTTTTGCCCATTTTTGTTGTTTTTAAAAATTCATTTGTAGGAATGTTTTATATATTCTGATTATGAGTCTTTTGCTGGATATGTGAATTGCAGTATCTTCTACCATTCTGTAGACTGTCTTCTCAATTAATGGTGTCTTTTTATTGATAAAAGAATCTTAATTTCCATAAATTCAAAGGATTATCTATTTTCTTTTATGAGTAGTAGTTTTGGGTACTGTTTAAGAAATCTTTTGCCTACACTAACGTTATGATATTATTCTATTTTCTGCTAGAACTTTATTGTTTACCTACCACATGTAGGCCTATGATCTATCTTGAGTAAACTTTTGCATATGGTGTGAGCGTGTCAGATAGGGATATATATTTAGTGTCATTTAGCCCCACTTTGCATTGCATCACTCAATTTCCTTGCTGCTGCGTAGTTGTGCAAATTCAGCTTCCAATGGATCCCTGATTACACCAGGAATAGAGGAAACTTAGAGTAATGACTAGTTCTGACTGATAGCACCTTGTACAATCTCATTGCAGCTGGAGAGGAATGGAGCCCAACTTGTAGCTGGACTCTACTAGCAGCAGCCTAGTAGAGTAATTACAGCACTGCGGACTTCCAGGTGGAACATCAGGGAATGAGAGCATCACCATCTGCTTTTGGCAGAGAGAGGATAGAAGATCAGGTCTCCACTCACTCTGCCTTGATCAGGGAATTGGAGTGCTGACAGCTCTGGCCGGTAACGGATAGATTAGCTCCTACCCACACCCTTGGGGAGGAGAATTGGAAGGCAGCGTCTTACTTCTGCCAGGCAGGGCTGGGGTTGAGTAGAGTAGCTCCCTGTTCAGCCCTATGAAGTACCTTGTAGGAGGTAGGTGCAGATTTTCTCTTGGTGTTTGATTGGAGTAGGGTAGATGTTGCCAAAAAGAAAGCCACATATTTATAGTCCTTTGGCTAAATGGAATAGGCTTTTCTTGGAGGCTTTGTTTGTTTGTTTGTTTTTTGGTGCTTGTTGCAGGTTTTGGGTTTGAGACTTCTGTTGCACCCTGCTGAGATATATGGGACCCGATAAGGAAACCAGGGAATTCACTGTGCTGCTAGTCCTCTAAAGTCCCAAGATCCCAAGGCAATTTCCTTCTTTTTTTTTTTTTTTTTTTCACCCATCTGTGTCTTTCTGTGCTTGTTTGTTGTGCTATGTCCATAGTTTTTAGTTCTGAGAGGCAGAGATCAGGCTACTCCAGCTTAGCCAGACCAGAAGTCTTTTTTATGGCTTTTGTACTGGCCAAGACCTCTTGTACATTATCTAAAACAAATCAAGGTAGTTGAAATTCTTATTTTGTTCCTGGATCTGAAGAAATTGTCCAATACATTGTCAATATGCTATTTTTGTAGATGCTTTTGCCTGATTAAGGAAATTTCCTTATATTCCTACTTTGCTGGGAGTTTTTAGAATAAATAGGTGTTGAAATTTATTCAGTGGTTTTGATTTTTTTTTTTTTTTTTTGTCTTTTGCCTTCTTTGAAAGAACCAAATGGCTTTTCTCCTTTATTTTGCTAAGGAGGTGAATTATATTGATTGATATTCAAATCTTAAACTTGCCTTTTTGGAATAAAGCACAATTTGTCACGATGTGCTATCCTTTTTATATAGTGTTGAATTTGATATTCTAATATTTCATTAAGTACTTTTATTTTTATGGTTATAAGAGAGATTATCTTCTTAAATGTATTCATTGAATCCTTAATTTTATGTGGTATTTCTTTCAGTTCAAAAAGTTTTATTTTCTTTCAGATCTAACTCCCTTCATATTGTTAATAATTCTATTTCAAAATTCTCAACTTATCCCATTAAGATATGTGAAATAATTCCATAATCCCAATATGTAGGGCCCTTGTTATTCTGTTTCTTCTGCCTGTTGCTTATTATTTTAGTTTTCATTTATGTAGTCTTATCTCCTATAGGCTTGATCATTTTGATTGTATAACTGACATTATATTTGAAAATTTATCTGTAGAAATAAATTGAAGATTGAAAGTAATGTTACAGAAACACCTGAGTGGCTCAGTGGTTGAGCGTCTGCCTTCGGCTCAGAGAGTGATACTGGGGTTCCTGGATGGAGTCCGGCATTAGCCTTCCCCACAGGGAGCCTGCTTCTCCCTCTGCCTATGCCTCTGCCTCTCTCTGTGTGTCTCTCATGAATGAATAAATAAAATCGTTAAAAACAACAAACAACAACAACAACAAAAAGTAATGTTATAATCCAACATGGAGGATTTATAGTTACTTCTGCTGAGTGTCTGAGGATACTAGCAATCTAAGATTACTTTAAGCAATTCCCAGGAATTGAGGATATTTGAAATTTTATTTTTAAAGTTTCTATGAGAACAATATGGTTCTATTTTGGGTTCGCTCTTTTTCTGGGTTGCAGCTTTTTAAGGTCTCAATCCATAATATTAGAGATACCAATACTTCCATGTTTTTGGAACCTTGGACTCTAAAGATTTTTCCCCTGCCCTGAGGTATTATCAGAAGTGCCTCTTAGATTCTTATCATGTCCAATAGTACCAGCAGAAATACTGTCCCAAGTGCTGGTTGATCTCTTTGGATTTCTATCTGTGATTGGATATGGTACTGGTAAAATAAATATTCTTCATCTTGTTAGTGTTCAAGGAGATTTACATGCCTTTATATGTATCTATCTTTCTATCTAAATATGTCTATCTGTTATTTATCTGATTCTTGTGGTTGTCCTTGGTGGGAAGATTAATCCAAATGATTTGATCTATTATTAAATATGAAGTGTGATTTTCTTGTTTAGATTCAAACAGTTAGTAATTCTTTGAATGCCAAGATTAGGGTTTTGTTTTTTTAATTATTTTTTATAATGAACGAATATTCCATGTATAATAGGAAGTATTTATTTTAAAATATAAATTGTAAAAGATTAGAATGGCAGAGATCTGTTTGAAGTAGGTTATATGAAAAATCATGGAAGAAAATATAACACAAAAATCACAGAATTCATAGTAATCATAGGTGGTATAAAAAAACAGGCCATATTCACCTGCTCCTTGTATATTGCAATGTCCTGGTCTTAGCAGTACTCAATTTAACTCAAGCAATAAAATTTTCAGTATATTATTGATGAACTGTAATATACCAAAAAGATAATAGAAAAATCTTGAGCTTCCGGTTGTGATAAGAAAGAATTTGGGATGGGGAATGCCTAACAGGGACAATATGTGATTTAGAAGAGATATAACTATCTTTAAATATTTGAAAATGTATTATGCTGAAGAGAGAATTTAGTGCATGTGACTTAAAATGACAAAAATAAGAAAAAAAATGAAAATAGGAAGGAATATTTTCCAAATAATAAAAAATTTACATATGCTATATACTATGGAGAGCCTTGCAAAACATAAAGTTAGTCTGCTATTAGAAGTGTTAAATGAAAGAATGGATGGATACTTCCCAAGCTTCCCTTAAATGGGAGGATCCATCACAAATCTAGAATACTTGTAAAATTTTTGATTCCAGATAGTTCTGGCAGCAGAATACAGGAGATATTGTATATACAGCATATGATGTAGTGGCAGGTAGAATATATGTAGAGGTGAGAATTTAAGATCAAGTAAACGAAGTAATTTAAACACTAAATTTTGTTGTATCTGGATATGATTTTGACCCTGGGTATAGCCAGGAGATGGAAACCAAAAGGATTCTCTGCAAAAGAGTTAAATGATTTGGTGGTTTACCAGATATACAAAATGAAGTAGAAGAGAGTAATCAAAAATGCCTTTTATATTCCTCCATATTTGGAAAAATGTAGGATTAAGTGGGATGATACATATGAAAACTCACATTATAAGCTATAAAAGATTTATAAATAATTGTTATTACAAAAAAGTTTTTGTATAAATTTTCACTTTCTGATTTCTAAAACTACTTCTTTTCCTGAGAAGCAGTCATTTGCTCTATAAAATTTTCTACCTCTATAATCTGTCCTGCTGAAGAATTGCAGTAACCCATGTGTGAATAATAGAAATTTTTCATTATTTCTGGCTTATTCAGTTTTAAGCATTTCCAATTTTAGGGAAGTTCGGGCTCATTATCCATCCTGGAAAGGTAGATTATTGCTGGTAAGATAGTATTATTTTAGCATGGAATTTTTTTAAAAAATGGAATAATACTTCCCATGTCTGGTAAGATTGTAATTTTTTTATTATCCTTCTACTATTTGCATAACTATACAAGAGACTTGAATTATACCAGGAAACATGGACATATAATTCACAATTTATGTTTTTTTTTTTTTTTTTTGTGGTGGTGGTGGTGGTGGCAGTAGGCAAAATTATAGCTACCCATTGATGTCCCTATCTTAATCCTCAGAACCTGTGAATACTTACCTTCTATGGTAAAAGGGTCTCTGCACATGTGATTAAGTTAAGGACCTGGCTCTGAGGAGATTATCTTGGATTATCCAGGCCCAGGTTCATCATATGAGTCTTTAAAGCAGAGAATGTTTCTAATCTGGAGTCAGATATATAATTATTGAAGATAGGTCCGAAGATGGAGGAAGGGGATATCAGTCAAAGAAAATGTGTGGTCTCTAGAAGCTGGAATTGGTAAGAGAAGGGATTCTCCTCTAGTGGTTCTGGAACAGAACACAGCACTGCCAATATCTTGATATTAATCCAGTGAGATCTGTGTCAGATTTCTGACCTAAAGAACTATAAAAAAATATTTGCATTATTTTGAACCTATAAGTTGGTGGCCATAGCAGCCATAGAAAACTAATACAATCATCCTTTCATGTTTACTAAAACTATGTATTGCTCATTTTATTAGTTTGAAGTGTGAGCAGAAAAAAAATCTGGGTCTAATCACCACTAAGAGTTGTATTCTTTTTTGTGTAATAAATCTAGAGTTAGCTCATGTCAGGTGCTACTGCTTGAGGCTGTCATCTAGACTCAGACTCATTTTAGCTTCTTGGGCCATCATTCTTAGCAGGTGTTTTTCATTCTTATTGTTGCAAGGTAGCTGCTGGTTCTCTAGATATCTCATCCTTATTTCAAATAGGAAGAATAGAAAGATAGAAGTGAGCAGATAACAAGATGGCATTGTATGGTATTGCCTAGACAAGTTCATATGGCTCCTTTAGTTGTGAGGAAACAGAATTTGAAATTCTTAGCTAAGTATATCACTACCCTGAACAAATGTGACTGTTAGGAAGAAACAGGGGAACTTATTATTAAGTTATTATTAAGAACTTATTATTATTTAGTTCTAACAGGGTTAGAACTTATTGCCTTTTACCTCTATGACTACAAATTAAATTAATTAACTAATTTTATTGGAGTATAATTGACATATAATATCCTATTTGTTTCAGTTGTACATCACAGCGGTTCAAGATTTATATACATTACAAAATAATCCCCATTGTAAGTTTTGTCGCCATCTGTCACCTACAAAGTATATTGACTATTGTCCCTAGGCTGCGCTTTAATAGCCCCAAGACTCATTTATTTTATAAATGGGAGTTTTTCCTCTTAATCACTTTACCTAGTTGACCTATTTCCCTATGCCTCCCCCACTCTGGTGACCAACACTTTATTTCCTTTATCCATGCGTCTGTTTTTGTTTTGTTTGTTTTGTTTTTTAGGCCATAAATACATATTTTAGGAAGTACTGAGCTACTGCTGGAATAAAAAAGATCTTTATGTACTGTGAAAAAGTAATGATGAATAAATTATATAAAGGGTTAGAGTACAGCATTCATGATTTGGGCACATGAATGATAGGGAATAAAATGTAGGGGAGAATTGCTTGGCAAAGGGATCTGTGATTAAGATTTCTTCATCAGCCTATTCCTCTTGTCTGGTTGACCTTTATTTTGTCTTCCATTTATTCTTTCAGGCCTTTCATTGTAGAAATAATCTAGAACTTAAGTTCAGGACTTCTCTTTCTGTTCTTTGTAGAAGTTGTCTATGAAACTCTTCTGATAATTTTGAATATCTATAGATCCATATTTAGTGTATTGTCAGAAGTTAAATTGGCCACAGCTAATCTAAATTCCCTGGGCTGCTTTTTAAAGCCCTTTGCCAAGTTAAGGGAATATCCTTTCACCCTCTCCTCCATTCTCTAAATAAGAGGTCAGTGAAACTAGGCTTGCAGGCCAAATCCAGCCCATCACCTAGTTTTAATAAAATTATATTGGAACACTTATTTACATTTTGCCTATTGTGGCTTTTGTGCCACATTGGCAGATTTGAGTAGGTGGACTAGAGACTTCTGTCCTGCAGAGCTGAAAATCCATACTACCCGGTGCTACAGAAAATAGTTGCCAATGCCTGACATAAATTAATCACCATTATTTTATGTTATGGAGTTTAATTGGGTAGAGTATATAAGTAGAGCCTGAATCCACCCAATCACTATGAAATACTTTTTCCTTATTCTAGGAGTTTATCTCCCATCTCCTTGTGACTCTTCAGCAGGAGCATTGCATCATGTAAGTTTTGTAAAAACACCTGGTACTTTGATTAACAGATGAACACCCAGAATTATTAACCTTAAATAAGAAAGGGTCAAAGCAATCTGAGACAAAAGAGGAGAGGATGTTACCAGATGGATCTGGTTAATAGAAACAAAAATCCAGGCAAGTATCTTGCCTAATCCTAGGATTGCTTTAACTCCAAATTTCATAGTAAATTGTTGAGTCCAAAATATTCTCACAATTAAATTAGAGTCATCCTAACAAGATGAAGCACAGAGTTCTACATGCTAAAAGAATAGGGTGTATAAAGTACTTAGAAAGAGCAAAGAGGTTATTTCTCAGATGCAGTTGAGCTGAATTGTGAAGGATGAAGGAATCATACCAGGGAGACAGAACAAGGAAAGACATCTCAAGGTATGGGGAGGAAAAAATTTAGTACGTGCTGTGTTGGGGACTTAAATAAGTGTTATTTTTTGTATTAGTTTGCTAAGGCTGCCCTACCAAAGACTACAGACTGGTGACTTAGATGATAGAAATTTATTTTCTCATGATTCTAGAAATCAAGATATTGGCAGGGCTAGTTTCTTCTGGAAACAATCTTATAGATACCAGTCTTCTCACTGCCTCTTCACATTGTCTTCTCTCCATATGAACCTTTCCTAATTTCCTTTTCTAATAAGGATACCAGTATTACTGAAGTAGTGCCCACCCTAATAATCTCATTTTCACTCAACTACCTCTTTAAGGTTCCTTTTTCAAATACAGTCATATTCTGAGGTACTAGGGATTAGTACTTAAACATATGAATTTTGGGGTGACATGTTCGACCCATAACATATGTATTCATAGATTCAGAAGTATGTTGATTCAACGATAGGGTAAAATTATGAACTGGGGGGATGGTGAGATAGGTGACTGTAAAAGTAGCCAAATCCTGATTTGAATAATGTCATACTGAGGAGTTTGGACTTACTTCCAAATAATGCAGAATGGAAGACTAATTTTAAACAGGCATTATTATCAGAATTGCATTTTAGAAAAAGAAGTTTTACAGTACTGGAGAAAGTCGTAAAGTAGGCAACACTAGAAGCAGAAAGATCTGGAGGTTAGGTTTTCTAATAGGCTATGCCACTGAAAATGGAAATATGAACAAAAGCAGTGTAGCATTACATGGAAGGGAGGGGACAGATTTCTAGGATATTTTAACTTTTCTGACTCCTTGAAAATAGAGTAAAGAGAGAAAACAGAATAAGCTTGGGTTGTGGGGTTTATAGTAGTTCTTATTAGTGGAGATAGGAAGAGAGATGGTTTAAATTTGGGAATGTTTTACATTGATGTACTTGTCATGATTAGTTTCATATGTCAAACATTCTAGGCTACAGGATGCCCATATATTTGGTTAAACATTATTCTGTGTGTGTTTGCAAGGGTATTTCTGGGTGATGGTAGCCTTTGAATTAGTAGACTATGTAAAGCAAATTGCCTTCCCAAAGTGGGCAGGCCTCATCCAATCCACTGAAGGCCTGAGTAGAACAAAATGCTGAGCAAGGGAAAATTCACTATTTGTCTGATGGTCTTTGAGGTGGAACATTGGTCTTCTGCCTTCAGGCCCATACTGGAATTTAGACTATTAGCTTTCGTGTTCTCAAACCTTCAGATTACAGATTTTGGAGATTCTCAGCTTCCATAACTGTGTGAGTCAATTTCATATAATAAACCTACCCTCCCCTGGTTTAGTCTTTTTGTTTTTTTTAAGATTTTATTTATTTATTCATGAGAGACACAGAGAGGGAGAGAGAGAGGCAGAGACACAGGCAGAGGGAGAAGCAGGCTCCATGCAGGGAGCCTGACGTGAGACTTGATCCCAGGTCTCCAGGATCAGGCCCTGGGCTGAAGGTGGTGCTAAACTGCTGAGCCATCCGGGCTGCCTGTCTTTTTTCTTTTAAAGGAGTATGAGGGCAGCCCTGGTGGCTTAGCGGTTTAGCACCACCTTCAGCCCAGGGCCTGATCCTGGAGACCTGGGATCAAGTCTCACATCAGGCTCCCTGCATGGAGCCTGCTTCTCCCTCTGCCTGTGTCTCTGCCTCTCTCTCTGTCTCTATGAATAAATAAATAAAGTTTTTTAAAAAAAAGGAGTATGAAATGATTGTGAAGAAGAAAGGGGCGGGGGGGGGGAGGGAGGGGCATTTTTCCCTCAACTGTGAATATAGTCTTAAATTTTAAAAATGTGTAAATTGATCCTAGACCAATATTGAATTTTTTCAATACATTAATACACACTTTTTAGATCATTTTATCTTGTAGTATATAACGTCAAAGCCTATGGGTAGACTCTAATCTATGAATTATTGACAGCAAAGCCAGGAGTGGGTCCTTTGAGGCTCTTACAGTCTATTTTATAAAAGTGGGGTTTTTAAATGTGTGGTTCAACAATGTTTTGTGATGCCAAAGAAGTTTAGAGTTGAATTCCACTAAGAAATAACATAAAAATTTATGTAGGTCATGATTACTGAGAGAATGATAGTCTTATCATTTAGTGATATCTGAATTAGTACTATTTTAAATAAATATACTTTTATTTATTTCTGTTCTCACAAAGCATGCTTTATACTTTGAATTTAAAATAATAGCAAAGTGTTAGGATTTTGACATAACTTCTTTAGTAATGAAGTCATCAATATCTTCAGTACATAGAGTAAGGAATATCCCAACTTGGTGGTAGGTTCTTAGGAGGGTAATGGTTTTGTAATTGAATTTTTGCTTTTCATTTTAACAACTTTATTTTTATTTGCTTTCAAAATTTTATTTATTTATTCATGAGAGACAGAGAGAGAGGAAGAGGCACAGGCAGAGGGAGAAGCAGGCTCCCCGCAAGGAGCCTGATGTGGGACTCGATCCTGGATCCTGAAATCAGGCCTGGGCCAAAGGCAGGCGCTCAACCGCTAAGCAACCCAGGCATCCCTCATTTTAACAACTTTAAAAATGACCCTTCTCTCCTGTATTGCCCACTTTCATATTGTCACCCTTCACTTTCTATACTCATGTCCTTCTTGACTTTAATACTTTGCATTCTACCATGCTTCAAACAAATCTCTGATAATTAACCAAACAACGTGGTTTTTAAAAGGCAGACCAATAATAGCCAGGCTATGTATGAGTAAGTACATCACACAGGATTTCTTTCTATGATAGAATTTATAATTTCTTAATGCTGCTGTGCTAGAGATTATACATGAAAATCATTTTGTAAGCAGAAATAGAGAACAATACATCAGAAGGTTAAAAGCACCTCAGTGTCGGACAGAACTATCTCTGAGCTCCGTCTGGACCGTATATTAGACATTTGGCCTTGGGCAAGTTGCTTTAAACTGCTTAAGCTATAATATTTTAGTCTATAAAACATAATAAAGGAAGTATCCAACTGCTACATTTGTTATGATAATTAAATTTCATAATGCAGGTACAGTGCTGGCACATATTAAACATTCAATAAAAGTCAACCATTCTTATACAGACTGGAACCAAATACCTTCTCTCTAAGTCACTGATACAAGTCCCTTCTTTGTAATGCTGTCTTTAAAATAATTGGTACCTACAGGAATATTAGCAAAAATGAAAACAATCAAACTCTTACCAGGGAACACCCTGACGTTTTAGTGGATAGATCAACACCACATGTTCGTTTTTATTTACTTCATATTTTTATTAATTCTTTGCAAACATTCTTGTATCAGATTGTTAAGTAAGAATTTGATGGGAGCCATCTATGGTAAAATGTTGCCCTGTTATTACAGTTTTTAGTAGTAAACCCCCTTTAAAAGTAGACTTATTTCAGTGTGTCTTGATATTATAATAAATTTAAAACTAATGGAGTCCAAATAGACATTTTTTCCTTTTTCTATTTCATGGGCTATTATGGCCACCACCTGTTTGGAATGTCAGTTCTGCTTCATCATTCTGCTCTTTGATAGCAAAAAAAAAAAAAGAAAAGGAAAAAAAAAAGATTTTCGAGGATGAGATCTAGAAAGACTTTTTATTTTCATTTCCATTTTCCAGGACAGCCCAAGTTTTGTCTAGGCTAGAAAAGGCTTGAAAGAGTCTCACTCATCCACTGCATCCTTTATAATATAAACCAAATTAATCCCAAGGAAAAGAGCACCTCTCTTCAATAACTGTGAAGCTGGAATGATAATAATCTAGCCCTTGTATACCCACCTGCCTCCATTGAGCATTAATTCCATTCTTAGCCTGTATAATATGCTTTCTACACCCAGGGCAGGAGTAAGCTTGGCAAGGGGTCAGAAGGAAACTCTTCAGCATGGCAGTCAAGAAAACCTCGGATGGTTGTACTACAAAGCTGTGGTCATCAAAACAGTATGGTACTGGCACAAAAACAAACACATAGATCAATGGAACAGAAGAGAGAACCCAGAAGTGGACCCTGAAATGTATGGTCATCTAATATTTGATAAAGGAGGAAAGACTATCCATTGGAAGAAAGACAGTCTCTTCAATAAATGGTGCTGGGAAAATTGGACATCCACATGCAGAAGAATGAAACTGGACCACTCTCTTTCACCATACACAAAGATAAACTCAAAGTGGATGAGAGATCTAAATGTGAGACAAGAGTCCATCAAAATCCTAGAGGAGAACACAGGCAACACCCTTTTTGAACTCGGCCACAGTAACTTCTTGCAAGATACATCCACAAAGGCAAAAGAAACAAAAGCAAAAATGAACTATTGGGACTTCATCAAGATAAGAAGCTTTTGCACAGCAAAGGATACAGTCAACAAAACTAAAACACAACCTACAGAATGGGAGAAGATATTTGCAAATGACATATCAGATAAAGGGCTAGTTTCCAAAATCTATAAAGAACTTATTAAACTCAACACCAAAGAAACAAACAATCCAATCATGAAATGGGCAAAGGACATGAAGATAAATCTCACAGAGGAAGACATGGACATGGCCAACATGCACATGAGAAAATGCTCTGCATCACTTGCCATCAGGGAAATACAAATCAAAACCACAATGAGATACCACCTCACACCAGTGAGAATGGGGAAAATTAACAAGGCAGGAAACCACAAATGTTGGAGAGGATGCGGAGAAAAGGGAACCCTCTTACACTGTTAGTGGGAATGTGAACTGGTGCAGCCACTCTGGAAAACTGTGTGGAGGTTCCTCAAAGAGTTAAAAATAGACCTGCCCTACGACCCAGCAATTGCACTGTTGGGGATTTACCCCAGAGATTCAGATGCAATGAATCGCCGGGACACCTGCACCCCGATGTTTCTAGCAGCAAGGTCCACAATAGCCAAACTGTGGAAGGAGCCTCGGTGTCCATCGAAAGATGAATGGATAAAGAAGATGTGGTTTATGTATACAATGGAATATTACTCAGCCATTAGAAACGACAAATACCCACCATTTGCTTCAACGTGGATGGAACTGGAGGGTATTATGCTGAGTGAAGTAAGTCAATCGGAGAAGGACAAACAGTGTATGTTCTCATTCATTTGGGGAATATAAATAATAGTGAAAGGGAATATAAGGGAAGGGAAAAGAAATGTTGGGAAATATCAGGAAGGGAGACAGAACATAAAGACTCCTAACTCGGGGGAACGAACTAGGGGTGGTGGAAGGGGAGGAGGGCGGGTGTTGGAGGGGAATGGGTGACGGGCACTGAGGTGGACACTTGACGGGATGAGCACTGGGTGTTTTTCTGTATGTTGGTAAATTGAACACCAATAAAAATTAATTTAAAAAAAAAACAAATCCAGGGTGAGTGAAATAAATAAATAAATAAATAAATAAATAAATAAATAAATAAATAAATAAATAAAATAAAAAAAGATTTACTCTAAAAAAAAAAAAAAAGAAAACCTCGGATGAATATGGGAACCTGCTATTTCTTGGAATCAAGAAATCCATTGCTGTAAAGGGTTTTCCTGTGCATTCTCTCTTCCTGACTCTACTCAGAAAAACTGTTGCTGTCCTTAACAAAGTAACTGGAAGTCCCTAGACAAAAAGCTGTTTAGCAGACTCCAGCTCAGGGTCTGTATTGGTATATTTCAGAGTTCCCACAGAAGGCTGGGGTGCAAGATCTAGTGAATATCTAGGGGGAAAACAAATGGGAACTATGACCCCTGAGAAGTGAATCCCGACTTACCCTCACCAGTGCTCTTCTTCCAAGTGTGCTTCTATCTGTACAACTCTGTGCCATGCTGGTATCTGTCTCTGTGCTGGCAACTTTCAGGTCCTCCTAAGTTAGGGAATATTGGAGTGCTATATGCCCACTGAATTACCCCAAAATTGATTTTCACCAGAGCCAAGAGTATTTTTTAAAAAGATTTTCATTTATTTATTCATGAGAGACACAGAGAGAGAGAGAGAGAGAGGCAGAGACACAGGCAGAGGGAGAAGCAGGCTCCATGCAGGGAGACTGACATGGGACTCAATCCGGGGTCTCCAGGATCACGCCCTGGGCTAAAACGTTGGGCCACTGTGGCTGCCCAAGCCAAGAGTTTTTAAGTGGTAAGATATTGCATGTAAGTTCAGAACATAGAATCTTTTTTTAAAACTACTTTATTGGGGCATGAGTGACATACAAAAAGCATATTTAATGTATGTAACTTGATAAGTTTGGAATAAGCATATATAGATGAAACTGTCACCATAACCTGTGCCACAAACATATTCATCACCTCCAGAGGTTTCTTCTGACCCTCTTTATTAATTGTTAATATTATTTTGTGATAATAGCACTTAGCCGACTTTTAAGTATACCATAAAGTATTAACTATAAGCACAATGCTGATCTCTGTAAGTAGATCTCTAGGACTTATCCATCTTGTCAATGAAACTTTGTACCCTTTGAGCTTCTCTGTTCTGTAAATTATTTTGGAATCTCACCTTCTATTCAATTTAATAATAATTAACTGAGGAAACATCAAGAATAGAGATCTGTGCCGAGTACTCTGAAGTATACAGAGTTGAAAAGGGCAAGCTTTTGATTTCCCATCTATGAACTCAGAATGAGCAATCAGTAGAGAAGCACAAAAGTCCATGCAACTACACACAACTTTTCTATTTTCATCTAACCCCATAATAAGGCTTTAATAAATATCGAATGATGAGCTTTTCCTTTCATACGATATAGTTGCAGATACTTGGCCTCTTAGTCTGTGTTATCCATAGCATTGTCTACTCATTAAAGGACTGATAAAAAATCTATTTTGGGGGGTCCGCAAGGCCCTGTAGTTAACTGAAAACCACTTTAGTATCACTATAGATTATGAGATACAGAGCTACTTCCTATCTAGTAAAATCAAGTATAAACTATTTCTTGAACATCAAGTTACTTTCCTTCGGTATGTTAGGCGATGTACTGGTCTGGATACCATGATGACATTAGATGTTTAAAACACCATTTCCTAAAAGCAACTTTGATTTGCAGTTTAGCACTTGTTGAGGGATAACGTGATAACTAAAATGTAAGCAAAAAGAATGGTCCTAATAAAGTAGAAATGTTGCTAAAGTTATACACTTCACTGGAATGACAATGTTCTTTGAATAAGTGAAATAGAGAGGATTCTCAAGGAAATTTGTTAAAGCTCATCCCATGAATCAACTAAGTACATACACAACCTAAAGATTGCTTTTGTCATTTTTGTTTCAAAATTGAAAATTGACCACTGAGAATTTAAATTAATGTATTTCTAATAGTTTCTGAGTAAATTCATGTGGAAAATAACCTACAAAGTTGATGGTGAAACACCAGTTGAGCGTTGTTAGATTCAGCCAGGAGAAAGGTTTATGTCATCACCTAGGATTCCCCCATTGCTGTCCTTTTCTCCACTGGGGTCTTTATCACCACCTGGAGTTAACTTAATTGTATTTTTGCCAACTTCTGCTTAGAATTAAATATTTATGATTGAGCAATTAAATATGGGATTATCTGGCAAAGGATTCTCTTTGTGCAACCATTTCCAGAAATAATATGAAACAGATTTCTTTAAAAAATCATTCATAATGCATTATGGTACTATTATGGTGGTGAAATGACAAACCCTTCACTTGAATTATTAGACAACTTATATTCCTTCCCCTCCCATGTGCTCCAATAACACCTCACACTTGAACTCTGCAGTAGAGCCTCATGGTTAGAATTCCTGGAGTTAAGACAGTCAAGACAGTCTCATTTGGCCACCTTCCATTTGTTTTGCCCTCAGCATGTTATCTATTGTCTGTATGCCTCAGTTTCCTTGTTTGTGTACAGAATGAGTAATTATTACATCTATATCATATAACTATTGAGAAAGATTTAATGTGATAATGAATATGAAGCTCTTTTCACAGTTCCTGATGTAGAAAACTCTCTCTCTCTCTCTCTCTCTCTCTCTCTCTCTCTCCACACACACAGACACACACACACAGACACACACACACGAGTTGACTTGTTCACTTCCTTTGCAGATAAGCTCTTTCTCCTGATACCCTCATTTTGGTGAATTAAGATCAATATCCTTATAAGTGTGAAGATTCAAAACCTTAAGCAGAATCAATTTTTAAATTTATATTGAAACAGCCTCTCTCTTTGTAGCCAATGTTATCCATTGCTGAATTCTAGCAGTTCTGGGTTCTACCATAGTATCTTTCTAAAGAAAGATTTTACTTATTTATTTGAGAGAGAGAGAGAGAGAGAGAGAGAGAGATAGAGAGCATACTCATGAGCTGGGGATGGGGCAGAGAGAAGAAGAAGCAGACTCCCTGCTTAGTAGGAAACCCTAATGACACAGGGTCAGGAGCCAGAATTGACCTGAGCCGAAAATAGATGCTTAACTGACTGAGCCACCTAGGACCCCTCACTGTGATGTCTTTTGAACATCTCCTTTATGTTCCATCTATTCTCACAATCATGTATGACTTCTCATCTAGGTTATTGCTTCCTCGCAAAGGAAGCTCCTACCTCTCCTTACTCTAATCCTTCTGAAATAGAACTTCCAGATTAGTCTTTCTAAAATTTTATTTTGACAGAGATGAATGTTTGTAATAATGTACTGAGTATGATTATTATTCATTTAACAACTATTGATTGATCAAGAGTTATAGTCCAGGAAATGTTCTAATCACTGGGAATATAACAGTAAATATAACACAGATAAGTCTCTGTCCATAGGAAGCCTGAATTCTGGTGATCATACTAGTTCTAAAATAATGATTTAAAAATTAAAAAAATATATAACAATGTAATTTATAAAATAGTTAACTACAGTAATGCTTATCACTTGTAATCATTTGTTGTATGCCTAAACATTTTTAACTATAATGGCATATATTTCATATAGATTCCCTGTAAATTTTAGACACTTTTGAAAATTAAGCATGATTTGCATTTTACAAATGAGATAAGTGAGGCTCAAATAGATTAAGTAACTTGCTTAGCATTATGCAGTTAGTGGGAATCAGATCCATTATGTAACTTTAAGTCCATCTGATAACAAAATCAAGCAATTTTATTATAACATGTAGCCTCTGTTTTATGACTTAACAAATGGCTAGTTTGTTTAATACTAATCAAGACACCACCAGTGCCCACTCAACTATTTTTTTCTAACTTTATAGTTCTCATATTCTACCTTCAAACCATATAGGGTCACTCACTCTTCCAAAAACTGCATTCCACTTTCTCCCCTCTGTACAATGTCACCTTGATTTCCCTAGACCTAAGATTCTCCCTCTCTCTTTTTCTGTCCCTCTTCTTTCTTTCCCTCACTCCTCTCTTCCCTACCTTTCTCTCCTAGTATCTAAGATCTAAGAAACTTTCTAAAACCTCCCAACATAACTGAACGTCCATAATATAGACACCATTGAATCTTTTGTACTTTTATATACTAACTTTAAGCTACCTTTTATTATAGAATTTGAATAAATCTTTGATTCTGTTCAACTAGATTCATTCTTTGATCTATCACTGTATATGATAAAGTGTTTGTAAGAATGCTCTACAAAGTGTATGAGTCCAATATGTCAAATGAAAATTGGGGAGAAGAAACAAATGATCTCTTAATTTGCATGAGGAAGTGACTGCCAACCACTCCATATTTAGCTGGGCCCAATTGGTAAAAGATATAAAATCTTTAAAGAATTAATAAAAATTATGGCTAAACTATAGTTTGTAAATGCAGAAACACATGAGTTTGATCAACTTAGAGGAAGAGTGATAAAAAAATAAGTGATTTTATTGATTTAAATGACATATCAGATGTTGGCTTGAATCCACCTTTTTCCTTTTTTCAGTAACTTCTTGTCTCAGGTCCAATTATTATGGGTTTTTTAATGGCTTCCTTAAAACGGGCTAGTAGTACTTTAGGATTTATGTTTGGATACTCCTTTGAGATAATTCCAAAGACAAAGGGAATATTTAAATTTAAAGCACAATAAAATGTACCTGGGTTTTCATAACCTTGCTCTAGTTTGGAATGTTTTTAAATAGTGGGATTTTTTAAAGAGCAATTTTTTTTTCTAATACAGTGAGGCAGAAAAGCCTCAGTTCAGAAACATCAACTTTACAAAAAATGCCTTGAGGGAGGCCTAAGATGTATTATCTAGAGGCCTTTCACCTCTTCCTTCAGCCCTGGTGCCTGTCATAGCACCATCAATCCATTTCTAGCATTTTACTTAGCTATGAACTTCTTAGAGTGACAAGAGAGTGATTCATAATATATAGTAAGGCTTCCAGGAAGCTTTTTTACTTTAAGCTTCAGGGTAAGTGAATCAGCCTTTTGCTTTCTCGCAGGAACTACTTATCTTCAATCTTTCAATTAAAGGTCAAAAAATGAAAGAAGACACTCTGGTTGTCTATTACGGTGTTTTGTTCCCATTGTCAGCGAATCTGTTCTTTACATAGTTGTCTCTCAACCTGTTCAAGATTTATACTTTTCTCCTCCTGTTTCTGATTAAAGATGTGAGAAATTTTCTCAGGATTTTTGGAAATCTTCATGAATTACCAACAATAACAACAATAACAAAAGATGGAGACTTGTAATCACTTTCAAAAAAGGAAGAAATAAAGTGCCTCCCATAGAAAGAGTAATGTTTAAAGCCTTACAAATAAGGTTAAAGGCAAAAATTTGTAAGAGTCAAACTAAAATATCTTTTTGGGAATTTAAAACCATGCTTCCTGGTGTCTTTCTCTGTGTCTGCATAGCTAAGTGATGAGGAAGATAAGTAAGTTTATGCAATTAAAAAAATAGTTAACAATCATTAGATGCTTATGATGTTCCAGTCTTGACATGAAATGTATTCAATCCTCATGGCAACCCTATGAGATAGTCTTGTTAATACTCCTACCTTACAGAGGAGAACTCTGAAGCATAGTAAATTGCCCACGGTGAAAGACCCAGGAAAGGACCAGGAAGAGACTTTATTTCCATGAGGTGTGATTTTGAGCACATATTCTTAACCACTTTGCATAATGTCAGAAACTAATATGGAAAATTCAGACTCCTAGCATTTAGAATGGATTTGGAGTCTGAAATGTTTTAGTGACTCCTCAGCTCTTCATTTTATATGTACATACTGAAGTAGGACACAGCTATGAACATATTATTCTTTCTCAGTCCTTGAAATAACAGTGAGGGACTATCAAATACATCCCTTAATCCAAAATCAATTTATACTTATTGAATATCTCATGACCTATTTGGATGTTCAACAAATACTGTTGGATGAATGTATGAAACTACATATTATTTAACTAAATTCTCTCATTCTACTACATTTGTAAGTCACTGTGTTAGCCGCTTCTACATACATTGTCTTACCTAAACCTCAAAATGCTTCTGGGAAGTATATTATCCCACCTTGATCTGAAGTTGAGATCACCAGCGTTTAAGAGAACGAATATAACTTTCTCTAGGTCAACAGATTGAGAGGGACAGAACTGATGTTTGGAATTCTGCTAATCCTGAGGGCCAAAAAGTTTACCAGTCATACAGGGTATAAATCACCTTTAAATAATAATAATAAAAAAACTCCTTTGCTGAAATATATTCCTTCATGTCTGATGTAGAATGATGGGAGAATTATTTCAAGGCCAACCTTCCAAATGATAAAGAAAGCTTCTAGCAAAAATTCATTAATGGAATGTATTAAAACAGTTATGGCTGGAGGATTTAAAGCTGTCCAGGTATCATAGTAATAACATGTTAACAGTATTTCAAGTACTTCTGTTTTTTAGGGACTTTTAACTTATCAGAATCCTAAGCCCCAACTGTTAACAATTAAAAGTCTTAAGAATGCTTTGTATAGTACAAATCCTTCTATATCTTAACTTATTCTGTGTATAATTAAAAGTTATTATAATTTCCTTCTGCAAATCTTAAGGCATTGCAGAATTCCTAATTAAAACAAAGATGATTTTTAAAAAGAAAACAAAATTCTAAAGAAAAAAAAAAGAAAACAAAATTCTAGAACTTAGAGGGGAAAATAGTAAGGTCTGAACTTCTGTAGTTCTATTTTCAGAAATTTTGACACATGTCATGAGGAATCTAATTAAATGAAATGGACCAAAATCTCTCAGCAAAATTCCTCCATGTGTCATTGGAGTCCAAGAGAGATAAAGTCTCTAAAAAAGACATATTGATGAATTCCACTAATGTTATAATGGCTACAACATTAATATTGCTGGGAACTTAGTTCAAATTCCTCTCCAAATGGTATTTTATCCACAAGCTGCAATAACAGATCAGTATATTTGGAGATTTATAAGGCAAAAGCCACTTTCTGGTTGTGCAAATACTGAGAATCAAACTTAATGAATTTGCAGAAGTAAACCTATGATATTTCTGGTTCATGGATACCTGTGTAGAATGACATTTACCTGAATAAACTTGGAAACTAATCAATAGTTCTGTGGTAAAAATATCAATAGAAGAAGGTGAATTAGACAGAGGGAAACCTTTAAATTCCTCAACTTGTCTTCAACCTTATTCAAATGTTGGAATAGGAATCTTTATTTGGCACATCTGCTACTCCAGACAACTGGATATGTCAGGAGGTCAGAGTTTGACAGCATCATCCATTAGGGTTTTCTTTTTTTCTTAAATTGTATTTTATTGTTGTTAGAATACCTAACACGAGATCTACACTCTAAAGATTTTTTTAAAACAACATATCATTGTTGACTATAGGTACAAATGTTGAACAACAGATCACTAGCACTTATTCATTTTATGCTTAACTGGATTTTGATGCATACTGACTCATAAGGCACATATCCTCTTCCCCCCAGCCCTTGGAAACAACCATTGCCCTCTTTGCTTCTATTAATTTGACTATTTTATATTCCTCATATATGTACAATCATGCAGTACTTGTGTTTCTGTGATAATTCATTTCATTTAATGTCCTCAAGTTTCATCTGTGTTGTGGTATATTTCAGAATTTCCTTCTTTTCTAAGGCTGACTAGTATTCCATTGTATGTATGTACTACATTTTCTTTATCCACTTATCTGTCAGTGGGCATTTTGGTTCTTTGGCTTGACATCTTGGCTCTGCTTTTGGTGACATATTCATTAAATTGTTGCCGAGACAACAATTTGTCAAGGATCTTTTACCCTATGTTTTATTCTGGGACTTTTATAGTTTTGAATCTTATGTCCAAGTCTTTAGTTCAGTTTAAATTGATTTTTGTGTATGGAGTAAGATAAAGGCCCAATTTCATTCTTTTGCATGTGGAGAACCAGGTTTCCCAGCACCATTTGTTAAGGGGATTGTCCTTTCCTGACTGTATTCTTGGAATCTTTATATACAATCAGTTGATGGTAAATATGTGGATTTATTTCTGGATTCTGTTCCATTGGTCTATAAGTCTGTCTCTATGCTAATACCATACTGCTTTGATTACTGTAGATTTGTGATATATTTTGAAATCAGGACATGCAATGCCTCTAACTTTGTTGTTCTTACTATTGATTTGTCTATTCGTACTCTTTTGTGTCTCCATATGAGTTGTAGAATTGTTTTTTACTATTTACGTAGAAATTGCCATTAGGATTTTGCATTGTCTCAGTAGGTTGGTTTGGGTGGCATGGACATTTTAGCAATAATACATCTTTCAATCCAGAACATGGAATATCCTTCCATTTGTTTGTGTCTTCATTAATTTCTTTTGTTAATGTAGTTTTTAGTATATACATCTTTTACCTCCCTGATTGTTTATTTTTATTTAATAGTTTTACTACTATTACAAATGAGATTGGTTTCCTAATCTTTGTCCTTTATGACAGTTAATTACTTTAAGCCCACTTTGTTTGATATAAGTATAACCATACCTACTTTTTTTAAATTTATTTTTTATTTGTGTTCAATTTGCCATCATATAGAATAACACTCAGTGCTCATCCCATCAAGTGCCCACCTCAGTGCCCATCACCCAGTCACCCCCACCCCCCGCCCACCTCCCCTTCCAACACCCCTAGTTCATTTCCCAGAGTTAGGAGTCTCTCATGTTCTGTCTCCCTTTCTGATATTTCCCACTCATTTTTTCTCCTTTCCCCTTTATTCCCTTTCAATATTTTTTGTATTCTCCAAATGAATGAGACCATATAATGTTTGTCCTTCTCTGATTGACTTATTTCACTCAGCATAATACCCTCCATACCTACTATCTTTTGGTTACCATTTGCAGGAAATATCTATTCCATCCTTTCACTCAGTTTATGTGTGTCCTTAATCTAAAGTAGGTTTCTTGTAGATAGCACGTAGTTGTGTCTTTTTTTTTTTAATACATTCAATACATCCCTGTCTTTTGATTGGCAAATTTAATCCATTTACATTTAAAATAGTTCTTGATAAGGAAGAATTTACTATTACATTTTTATAGTTCTTTTCTATTAGTTTATATTTCTTTTGTTTGCATTTTTCCCTTTTTCTGCATTCTCTTGTGTTTTGTTGATTTTTTAAAATATTCATATGCTTTGATTCCTTTCTCTTTTTCTTTTATGTAACTTTTGTAGGCATTTTGTGTGTGTGTGTATGTGTATCTGTGTGTGTGATTACCTTTAGACTTACATAAAATAACTTACAGTTATAACAGTCTATATGTGGATATCTTAAACTTAGTTGCCTACCAAAACCCGCCCATGCACTAGACAAAGAAGACACCTCTTCTAGTCTTTACAAATTGGCTTTGTGCAGGCAAATACCCCCACCAATCAGTCTAGCTTGAAATTCTGGGGGTCTCTCCCCAGGGATAGAATGCAGCTGTAATTTATATCCATTTGTGCGGAGCTGAGGATAGGAGTATCTAATCCAAATCACCATTGTGTTTTTCCCCGGGTGGATAGTCTATTCCATACCTATAAGAGCTCCAAGACTGGCAAGTCAGATGGTTGTTCTTTGGGCAGTCCTGGAGAATTTCAAGTGCTGGGTATATAGACTAGCTCTTTCCTTCACCAGGAGTAAGCTGAGAACTTGTATTTTTTATTTTATTGCTTTGTGTTGAACAGGATGGGGATCTGTGATGACTCTTTGTTCAGCCCTCCATATCTTCTTATTTTTATTTTTTGTTTTTTAAATTTTAGTTCCAGTGTAGTTAGCATACAATGTTATATTAGTTCCAGGTGTACAGTATAGTGATTCAACAATTCCATATATTACTCATGGAGATAATCAAGGTAAGTGTACTCTTAATTCCATTCACCTATTTCACCAATCCTTTTGCTCAACTCCCCTCTGATAACCATCAGTTTGTTCTCTATAGTTAAGAGTTTGTATTTTGGTTTGTCTCTCACTATTTCCTTTGTTTCTTTGTCTTGTTTCTTAAATTCCAAATATGAATGAGATCATATAGTATTTGTCTTTCTCAGATTGGCTTATTTTGCTTAGCATTACACTCTCTAGGTCCATCCTTGTTATTGCAAATGGCAAGATTTTGTTCTTTTATATGACTGAATAATATTCCACAACTTCTTTATCCATTCATCTATCAATGGGCACTTGGGCTTCTTCCACAATTTAGCTATTGTAAATAATGCTGCTGCAAACATAGGGATGCATATATCTCTTTGAGTTAGTATTTTTATATTCTTCGCTTCTATGCCTTTTTTTTTGCCAAGGTGGCTAGACTATGCTGGGCTCATCAAAGCTTCAATACTGGCAAGGCAGAAATCCTTTAAGAAGCTCCCTTAGAAAAATTATATCTCTATCATCTAGCTAGCTAGCTAGCTAGCTATCATCTCCACACACCCTTTCCCTGTCCTAGGAAGTCTTTTCCTGATCATATAGTGCTGTGCTTGGGGCAAGGACTCTGGTGAGACGGTTTCACAAATCTTGCTGGCTATGATGAACCCTATTTCACATTCTCCTGGAATAAGCCTTTCAGTTGGTTTCTGGATTTTTTACAAAGGGAATTTATTTGTAAAGTATTGCTGAATTGATGTGTTTGTGAGATAAAGGAGGGTTCAGGGCTTCCTACTCTGCCATTGTGCTGGTATCATGACTATTGTTTTCTAACTGTTCCAATTTTATACATATTGAGCCAATACCGAGACATTGCACAAATCCAGGGAGCATCATTACAATAAAATGCAATATAAATGGTGCCCTCTGTGATAGTACAATTCTGTTGCCCTTCTATTAGTATATTTTGTAGACTGAATGGAAGTTTGTATTAGATATGAGAAAAAGAGTCAGGAAATGGGGAGCTAAGCAGTTATTAAAGTTAAGCCTCAGCTCTCTTAGAGTGATGTCTCATTGTGGCTTAGCTTATATTCATTTAATAACTAAAGATACTGAACATCTTTTTTATGTCCTTCTAGGCTATTTGTATATGTTTTTTCAAGAAATGTCTATTCAAATCCTTAGTCATTTTTTTAAAAATGGCTTATTTGTGGGTGTTTTTTATTGTTGAGCTTTTCATATTCATTATTGTGTGAGTTCTTTATGTATCCTGGTTATATGTCCTTTATCATATATATGATTTGCAAACAAGTACTTAATAGCTGATACCCTTTACAATGCAAAAGTTTTTGGGTTTATTGAAGTCCAACTTATCTCTTTTTCTTGTGATTTTGGTGTCACATCTAAGAAATTGTTTGCCTAAGTAAATATAACAAAGATTTACATTTATGTTCTCTTCTAAGACTTTAATAGTTTTAGCCCTTACACGTGGGTGAAGATCCACTTGTATTAATTTGTATAGTGTGAGACAGAAGATCTAATTTCATTCCTTTGCATTTTGATATCCAATTAATATTGGCACAGTTTGTTGAAAAAGATGTGAATTGCCTTTGAATTCACTAGGCATCTTTGTCAAAAATCAATTGACTGAATGGGAGAATATATTTGCAAATCATACATCTGATAATGGATTAATATATAAAATAAGGAATGTACACAGCTTAATATAAAAACTGATTTAAAAAAATTGGCAGAGGGCTTGAAGAGACTGTTTTCCAAAGACATATGATGCTGTCCAACCGGCACATAAAAGATGCTCATCATCATTAACCAGTTATCACCTCACACCTGTCAGAATGGCTATTATCAAAAAATAAAAATAAAAACAACAAGTGTGGCAAGGATGTGGAGAAAAAGAAAACCTTGTGTGCTATAAGTAGGAATGTAAATTGGTGAAGCTACTATTAAAATCAGTACAGAGGTTCCTTGAAAATTTAAAAATAAGAATATCATGTTATCTAGCAATTCCATTGCTAGGTATTTATCCAAAGAAAATGAATATAAGAATATATGTACCCCTGTGTTCAGTGTAGCCATTATTTATAATATGCAAGATATAGATACTACTAGTGTCCATTAGTAGATGAATGGATAAAGAAGATACAGTATATACAGTGAAATACTATCCAGCCATAAAGTGGAATGAAATCTTGCCATTTGTGACAATGTGGATAGACCTAGAGGGTATTATACTAAGTGAAATACATCAGAGAGAGAAAGACAAATATATGATTTCACTTATAGGTGGAATCTAACAAAAGAACAAACAGAACAAAATAGAAACAGACTCATAGATACAGGAGGCAAACTGTTGGTTACCAGACAAAAGGGTTTAGGGAGTGTGTGTGAAATAGGCAAAAGGGATTAAGAAGTATGAACTTCCAATTACAAAATAATAAATCATGGGTATGTAATGTACAGATAGGGAATATAGTCAATAATATTTTAATAGTTTTATATGGTGACTAGACTTAGTTGGATCATTTCATAATGTATAAGAACATTGAATCACTATGATTTATACCTGAAACAAATAAGATATTATATGTCAATTGTATACTAAAAAATCATTTGACCATAAATATAAAAGTTTATTTGTGGACTCCCAGTTCTGTTCTAATACTCTGGATGTCTGTTCTTATTGCAGTACCACATTATCTTTTTTAAAAAAGATTTTATTTATTTATTTGAGATAGAGAACACAAGTTGGGAAGGGAGGGACAGAGGGAGAGGAAGAAACAGACTCCCCATTGAGCAGGGAGTCCAGGATCATACACTTACTTAACCAACTGAGGTGCCCTTACGCTATCTTGATTACAATTGCTTTGTAGTAAGTTTTAAAATTGGTGTGAATCACCCAACTTTTTCTTCTCTTTTCCAAATTGTGTTGGTTATTTGGGGACTCTTGCATTTCCATATAAATATTAGGATCAGTTAGTCAATTTCTGCAAAAAAGCCAGCTGGGATTTTGAAAGAGATTATGTTCAATTTGTAGATTTATTTGGAGTGTATTGCCACCTTGAGAACATTAAGTCTTCTAATTTGTGAACTTAGATATCATTCAATTTACTTAGGTTTCCTTTAATTACTTTCATTGTTTTTTTATAGTTTTCATTGTAAAAGTCACTTTTTTGTTAAGCTTTTTCCCAAGTATTTCATATTTTCTGATGCTATTGTGAATGCAATTATAATTCTTAATTTTAGGATTGTTTATTGGTAATGTATACAAGTTGATTTTTATAGATTGATATTATATCTTGTAACTTGCTGAACTTATTAGTTCTGATATATTTTTTTAATTTGCAAATTCCTGGGGATTTTTAATGTACAGGATCTTTTCATCTATGAATAGACATAATATTCGTTATCCCATCCTCTCCAGGTGCCTTTTTTTTCTTGTCTAATAGTTCTAGCTAGACTCTACTGCAATGTTGAATAAAACTGATTAGAGTGGGCACAGTTATTTTGTTCTTGATTTTAGATAGGAAACATTCAGTTTCTCACCATAGATTTATGCACTTAGATGTTGGTTTTTCATAGATGCCTTGTATTAGGTTAAGAGGTTCCCTTCTATTTCCAGTTTCCTGAGTTATTTTATTACAGAAGGATGCTGCATCTTGCCCAGTGTTCTCTTTGTCCATTAAGATGATCATGTGTCCTTCTGTTATTTATTTTATTAATATGACTTATTACATTGATTTGTTTTTGGATGTTAAACAAGCCTGCATTCCTGGGATAAATCCCACTTGTTCATGGAATAAAATCTTTTTTATATCTTAGAAGTTTTGGTTTGCTAATATTTTATACAAGGTTTTAAGGCTTATATTCATAAGAGATATTGTTCTTTGGTTTTGTTTCTTCTTATGTCTTTGTCTATTTATAGGACTAACATGACACTGACCTCATAGACTAACTTGTGAAGTATACTCTCATCTATTTTTTCTTTCTGAGTTGGCTAACCATATGTGTTTTTTTTTAAATATTCAATAGAATTTGCCACCTAGTGTGTCTGGCCTTGGGCTCCTTTGTGGGAAGTTTTATTATTTTTTATTTTTTTCAACTTCTTGTTACATGTGTATTAGATTTCCTATTTTTTATGTGTTCATTTTAGTAGTTTGTGTCCATTTTGGAGGTTTGTGTTCTCCCTTTTTTTATGTGTCCATTTTGCTGGCTTGTGTTCTTCTAAATTTATCCATTTAGTCTAAGTTATCTAGTTGTTTTTCATGTAATTGCTCATAATGCTCTTTTGTTTTCTAGTGAGAAGATATCAATAGAGAGTAACTTCCGATATGAGTAATTGTTCTGAAATAATTGGCTCTTCCTGCCTACGTGGCATTCAGAGATAGCCTTCATCTGTTTCCTCTCTAGTCTTGCTTATTTCAGTTTACTAACAGGAAGTCTCATTCAGTGGAGCAGGTCTGTGCAATGCTGTTTAGATATCCATGCAACTTCCTATTTCTTAGGTCCTTGACATTCCTCATGCCTTGATTCCCTTCTTGCCCCCCTCCTTTTTCTTAGTTATCCCAAGGATTCCTTTATTTCTGTTCAATTTGGCAGCCTCTGAGAGACTATATTGGTTATTTCAGTTCTAAGGAATTACTTTAAGTCCACAGTTGTACTAATTACTGTCCCACTTTTTTGGCATGAACACAGATGTTCATACATATTGTTCAGTGTTGCACATGTAAGTTCTGGCACTCCAGTTTGGTTTAGAGCTATATTAAGGGGATACAAAGTTGATTTTGAAATCTCTTTGTAATCTTGGTACTTAGCACAGGGACCTAAAAAGACCAGTCAATGAATTTAGAGATTTGAATGAATAATGAGTAAGTCCTTTTAGTGTAGATTGTAGATTGTATTTAATAAGGCAGGAATTGCCTTTGAATAACTGATATGAGATATTCCTTAATCTTAGCTGATTTTAACTTGTACCAGGGATTCCTGTGAGATATTTCCTAGAATGTGTAATACTACTTTTTAGTGTCAGTGGAAAGATACACTGCAACTCACTATCTGCAGTTTATTTGTAATATGGGAATATTAATATGTACCTTCCAGGGAAAGGATGAAAATGATTTTACATGTAAAACTGGCATGAAAATTGTAAAGCACCCCACAAACATTAATCCTGTTGTTAAAAGAATGAGCTGAGGAAAATGTAGACAGCATGAATATATTATTGTGCCTTTAGAGGAAAAAATTTTTTAAGTGCCTAAACTATTTCCCCCCAACAGGCTTATTTTATATAGACAAAACAATTTAAAAAAACAGATAAAAGAGGAAAAAATGACTCAAATGATGAATGGTAGAATATAGGAACTTGAAGAAATGATGTCGCATCATATTCTTCTATGAAAGAGATGTAGGTATGTCTTTCTGTAGTCTTATTCCATTCATCACTGGGAAACTTGTGGGATGTGCACACTAAAGAATCAAGTGATATATTTTTATTTTTCAAAAGGACATTGGCTTGATATCTCTCACGCCCATTTCTTCTTTTTTTTGTATACCCAGTATTGGCCTACATTTCCAGCCTCCTTTGCAGTTAAGTGTGATCATGTGGTGGAGGTCTGACTAAGGAAATGTACAGTCTCTTTTTCCCCCCTTATTTGCAGAGAGATACAGTGCTCCCATCATATGCTTGGACTTTGAAGTTGGTCATTGAAGTTGCACCAGTGGGTTTCTGGGTGGCTGCATGCAGTCATATTTTGTAAAACAAAAGAAAATTATAGTAACATGCTAAGGACTGTAAGAGACTCTACAATAATGAAAACTTTATTTTTTAGCCCACTGTTATCCAAACTCTAGCTCTATAAAATATTTTGAGTTTGTGGAAAGGGGAAAAATATTTATTAATAACTGGTAGAATGTACCTTACAGAATTTTGTCATGTAGAATGGATAGCTCTGAGGCTCTAATAACTATTCAGTAAGGCATGCTAGAAAAAGGCTGGCATGCAGAATAGATGGAGGATTGTAATAGTATACCTACTTGGCTGCTCTGAGCGCTACTGAAATATAAGAATGTTCATGTATTTACATTAAGCTAGGAAGCAAAATGGAAGGGAAAAGGCAAAAATAATTTTTTTCTTTTAATTTTTAGAACTCAAGTTTCCCTATTCAGAATTCTTAAATTTGAAAAGAACTGACACAGATATATTAGTTTTTCTTTTATTTAAAACAAAATTTACATGTTTTTTTCAGCATACAAATTACTATAAATTCAAACATTAAAAGGGTACAATTACTTTATTTTATTTTATTTTTTTAAAGATTTTATTTATTTATTCATGAGAGACACAGAGAGAGGCAGAGACAGGCAGAGGGAGAAGTAGGCTCCGCACAAGGAGCCTGATGTGGGACTTGATCCTGGGACCCCAGGATCACACCCTGAGCCGAAGGCAGATGCTCAACCACTGAGCCACTGAGGCATCCCCAAAAGGTATGATTACTTTATTTTTAATATATCTATAGAGTTGTGCAACCATCACTACAATCCAGTTTTAGAGGATTCCCAAAGTATTCCCTTATGTACATTTTAAATCAGTCCCTGTTCCCACCATCATTCTCAGAGAATCATGGATCAGCTTTGCCTTTTATGGAACTTTAATATAAATGGAATGTTAACAGTATGTAGATTTTTGAATCTATCATCTTTTACTTAGCATAATTATCTTAAGCTCTATCCACATTATAGTATGTATCAGTCGTTTGTTTCATATATTTATGAGCATATGAATTCCTTGTATGGACATAACATTTTGTTGGTTTATCAATTAATGGACATTTAAATTGTTTCCAATTTTTAACTCAACAGTAATTTTACAATAAAGTTTGTGCACAAGTCTTCATGTGGACATATGTTTTTATTTCTCTTAGATATATGAGAGAAGGATTTGTCAGTCATAAATTGACAAGATGTTTTTCAAAGTAGCTTTACCTTTTACATTTTCACCAGCAATGCAAGAGCAAGATTCTCCATAGTTTTACCAATAATAATAATTTTTATATTTGGATTATAGCTATTAAAATGGGAACAAAATGAAATTCTATTGGAGTTTTAATTTGTATTTACCTAAAGACTGGTAATGAGCATATGCATATTATGTCTTCATATATCTGTTTGATGAAATGTCTAGCATATGTTTTGATCTTTGTAAAATTGTGTTCTTTGTCTTCTTATTGAGTTCTAAGAATTCTTTATATAACTTGGATACAATTTAATTATATATATGACTGAAAATATTTTCTCTTTTCTGTGCTGGCCTTCTAATTTTGTTATTGGTGTATGTTGAAGTTCTCAAATTTTAAATTTTGATTAAGTGAATTTATCAATTTTTTCCTTTTATATTATTTGATATCATATTTCAGAATCCTTTGTCTAACCCAAGGTCATGATAATTTTCTTCTGTGTTTTCTTCCAAGAGATTTATAATTTTAGCTCATAATTTTTCATTGTACTTCATTTTGAGTTACTACTTACATATTGGTCTCGGTTGTCTTCATTCATATTTTTGCATATGGAGATGCAATTTTCCTAGCATCAGTGTCAGTGTTGAAAATACTATTGTGCTTCATTAAATTACTTATGAACATTAGCAAAAAAATAAAAACAAAAAGAGTTAATCATAAATATAAAGGTTTATTTCTGTACTCCCAATTCCATTCTATATTTATATGCCCATCATTATAGCAGTAAAACACTCGTTCAATTACTGGGTAGTAGATAACAGGAATCCTTCAGATTTGTCCGTTTTAAAAGTTATTTTAGTTATTAAAAATCCTTTGCATTTATAAACAAATTTTCAGTTAAGCCTGTTGCTATCTAGAAAATAAAAGACTGATGTTACTTTGATAGGGATTAAAATGAATAAACAGATTAATTTTAGGAGAATTTCCATCATAATAATGTTGAAACTTATAATCCCAAACATAAAATATCTCCTGATTTATTTGGATATTCTTCAATTTCTCTTATTAATATTTTGTTTACCATAGATATATTTTATGTTGTTTTTCTAAGTATTTAAAAATTCTGTTTTTTTTTGTGTGTGTGTGTATGTGTCTGTATTTTCACAAAATGCATCAAGTCTACCGTGAATAGTTTTATTTCTTCCCTGCAATCTGAATGCTTTTATATTTTATTTTAGTTTGTCTTATTGCAGTGATTAGGATTTTTTATTGAATTAAAGTGGTTAGAGTGGACATGCTCTTATGTCTATATTATGGGGAGGATTAAGAAAGTAGTTAGTTGTAGATTTTTCACAGGTGCCCTTTTCAGGTTTTTATTTCTAAATTGTTGAGATATATTACCATAAATTTTAGTAAAATTTGTTTCATGTATTTTATTGAAAAGGTGGGATTTGTCTTTTATACTCCTCATATGATATATTGGCTGATATTGATGTTAAACCAACCTTTCATTTCTGATATAGCTTTCAATATTATGTCTTTGGATAGGTATTATAGTATTAGTGGCTTCTTAGAATGAAGAGGAAAGTGTTGCCTCCTCCTGTTTTCTTGGAGTTTATGAATGATTGGTAACATTTATTATTTAAGTAAATGTTAGGTTTTATAAGAGAAGTTCTCTGGGCCTACACTTTTGTTTATGTGGAAAATTTTAATAACAAACTACTGGTACAGATTTATTGAGAGTCTCCATTTTATTTTGAGTCATTTTTAGCAATTTTTGTCTTTCTAGAAATTTGTCCATTTCATCAGTTATCTAATTTGTTGGCATAAAATTGTACATGATATTCTCCTATAATCCTTTATTTTCTGTAACTAAGGAATAATGCTCCCCTCTTTCATTACTGAGTTTAAAAATTTATGATTTTTCTCTTTTTGTTTTCTTGCTTAGTCTAGCTAAAGTTTGTCAATTTCATTAATCTTTAAGAATCAATTTTAGGATTCATTGATTTTTTAATTTTTTATAGCTCTTGATTTTGTTGGTTTCTGCTTTAGTCTTTATTTTCTTCTTTCTGCTTAATTTGAATATAGTTTGCTCTTGTTAGCTTCTTAAGATGAAATCTTAAGTCTTTGTTTAGAGATATTTTTCTTTTTCTTTTTTCTTTTCTTTGTTAATATAAATACTAAATACTTGAATTTCCCTTTAAGTACTACTCTAGCTGCATCTCATAAATTGAAAAATTTTCGTTTTTATTTATCTCAAAGTATTTTAATTTCCATGTGGTTTCTTATTTTATCTATGTTTACTTTTTTCACTGAATGATTTGTATGAATTTTATAAAAAATTAAAATTCCCTTTCAAGGAAACAGTTTTTCATTTAGACAATGAAATCTATTTTCTGCTCAATCAACAAAGAAGGAATTCCTGTGCTTTTGTTTGTGATGCACAAATCTAGAGCCTCCAGGTGGCCATGTTAGCAAGAAGTGTTTTGTTTAAGCTACAGTGTGTTTAAAATTGTCAGTGTAGACAGTTTTATAAGGGCCATATTCTCCAAGTGCCTGTCTTATTTTTCAAACTGCCTATCATATTAAACCAAGTTGGCTTCACCCGTTACTGTTGCCTGATTGGTTTTTTTTTTTTTTAATTAAATTAAATTAAATTAAATTTATTTATTTTTATTTTTTTGTATTTTTTTTTTTATTGGAGTTTGATTTGCCAACATATAGCGTAATCAGGAGGAGCACTGGGTGTTACGCCTGATTGGTTTCTATACTCACTTGAGTTTGAGAATCCTGATGCTACTCCTGCAACCTGAATTAGTGATTGCCCCTGTAATGATTACCAAAGGCCATTTATCTAGAGAAAAGTTTTGAATCTCAAAGAACATCATTACTTTAACAAGTAGTATCTACGTTTCTTATTCTAAGAATTTAATAATTATGGTCTGTTTAGCCTTGTTTAAAAATCACAAGGGGTGGGCAGCCTGGGTGGCTCAGCGGTTCAGCACCGTCTTCAGCCCAGGACGTGAACCTGGGGATCCAGGATCGAATCCCATGTCAGGCTCCCTGCGTGGAGCCTGCTTCTCCCTCTGTCTGTGTCTGTGCCTCCCTCTCTCTCTGTTTCCCATAAATAAATAAAATATTTTAAAAAATCACAAGGGGTTATGGGTTCTCATTAGAAGGAAAGGAAATGAAGAAGAGATTTCTTATGGTTCATAGATAGTCCTTGGAGGATCCTTCTTTCCTGCATTCTAGTATCTCTATTTAATTGGTTCAAAATACAGATTCTGAATTCTTCCAAAGAAAATTTTCACTTATGTTGTTTATCTGTAGAAGATATGTTGGTCTAGGAGCCAATACTACAAAGCCTGGGTTAGACTCTACACCAATCAAATTGATTTACAATAGTAAGGAAAATATAATTTAGTATTATAGTACTAAAATGCTACAATATTAGGACAAAATTGGAAATTATAAAACAGCAAACAGGAAAATTTGATGACTGAAAAATAAGTAGTTTGACTTTTTTTTGATTTATTGGTCTAATTTTCACAGTAAAATTCATTCTTTTAAGATATTCTCTTCTATGAATTTTGACAAATTTATAAATCATGAAACTATCACTGTATTTCAATTATTCCAAAATTTCTGTGAATCCTTTCATTTCATTTACATCTCATACCTTGGGCCTTCTCAACCACTGATCTCATTATTGTCTCTAAAATTTTGCTTTTTCCAGAATGCCATATAAACAGAACTATACAGTGTGCAGCCTTTTAGGTCTGGCTTATTTTATTGAGCATAATGCTTTTGAAAGGAATATAGATTATTATTATTATTATTATTATTATTATTTTTTTGCTGAGTAGAATTCCATTGTATGGATGTGCTATATTTTTTTATTTTTTTCAATAGATAGATATTGCTTTGTTTTACATTGAGGGATATGGTTTTTAAGAACTTTCATATATAAATTTTTGTGTGGAGATATACCTTGTTCCAAAGTGGCTACAGCTTTTTTGCATTTCCAACAGCAATATATTAGCATGGCAGTTGCCCTGCACTCTTGCCACCCTTTGTATAATCAGGTTTTTTCTTTTTTTTTTTTTTACTTTTAATTTGAATGCTTCTAAGAGATACATAGTAGTATCTTATTGTGGTTTTAGTTTTTTGTTTCCCCAATGACTAATGGTGTTGACAGCATGCTTTCATGTTCTCCTTTGCCATTTTGCATATATATCTTTGTTTGAAGTGCCTCTGAAAATCTTATGCCTATCTTTTATTAGGTTTTTATACTGATTTTTGAGAGTTCTGTATATATTATCATTTTGTAATATTTTCTTCTAGTCTGTGATTTGCCTTTTCATTTTCTAAACATCTTCCTAAGAGCAAATTTTTAAATCCTGATGAAATCTAGTTTAATCATCTTTTATATGTAAGTTTTTGCTCTTTGCACCATATCTAAGAAATCTTTGACCAACCCAACGTCCTAGTGATTTTCTCCTGTTTTCTTCCATAAGTTTTATGGTTTTAGGTTTTATATTTAAATCTATGATACATTTTGAGTTAATTTTTTATATGATATGAGGTCAAGGTTAATTTTATTATTTAATTTTGGGCATGTAGATCTGGCACCATTGTTGAGAAGACTGTTCTCACTCCTTTGATTTATCCTAAATCATTTATGTAAAATAGTTGACCATACATATTTGAGTCTATTTCTGGACTGTCTGGTTCCAATTCAACATTTTGAAATACAAGTAGAGGTACATACTGTTTTATAGAACTTAGATCACATCACATTTTTGTTTTTAATCTGTTTCTATTATTATGAAAATCTTTCTCTTTATTAAGTAACATTTGAAAATGAAATCACTTAACATTAAATATCATTTTGTGTAAGAGTTCCATGTTACAGCTGAAGTAAAAAGCAGATTGAGATATTAAGAAGGTAGACCAATTTTTCATTTAAATATACTTTTTTTCATCTCAGGTAGGACTAAATGAGAGTTAAATGCTCCTAAAAAGTACTTAGAAATAATGTTAAAGTGTAAAGTGTAACATCAGTAGTACATACATGCAAAATAGAGCCATTTAAAATTAAAGATTGTTCCAGACAGATCTGATAGAAAGATCTAGATTTACACCTGAAAAACAAAACAAAACAAAACAAAACAAAACACATTTGTGACTTGTCACAGGACATCTAGAGTCTCACTTGGTTATGGAAACAAAAAAAAAAAAAAAAGAAAGAAAGAAAAGGGAAAAAAAAAAAAGCTCCTCATTAGCAACAGCTGCAACAATGAGCACCAGAGCAAGCAATGCATTTTCAGCCTGTCTTCAGTAATAAAAGTACAAGCCACAATGTGTGGGCTGCTTGTCAACTTCTAGGAACATTCCTGCCAGATAGAAAGAGAGGCTCTAGCTGTCCAGCCAGTCACTTTGCCCACAGCAGAGAAAGAATATTATAGCAAAGGCTGAGCTGCAAAGGAAAACCTCTTAGATTTATCAGAATATCAGAAAGCATCTCAAGCTTGCTTGATTTCCTTGTTCAGAATTGTCACTTTCTCCCTCTCTGTGTATACTACTGCTGCAAGTGGCATTTTTACTGAACAAAAGAATCAAACAGAAACACCAATGTGGAATGACTCGCTATCCTAAAAGCACATCTCCAGTACACTTTGATCACAGGCTTTCAACATTAGCATTCTGTGCAGGAGTAAAAGAAAAGCTATTCATAGTGCAGAAGAGAAACTTCCCCAAGGTTTTAATGAATTACTGTTTGTTCAACAGTTGTCAGGTGTTTCAAATCGTTCTATTGATAGTACAGTACTATGTGTGTTTTATGAATGACAGTTAAACCTAATCTGTCCTTATATAATATACTACTATACATTTTGGAAATCTGTAAATTATGGTTAAAATGAACTTGGTGCAACTTGATTTAGAATCACTTGCTTTGATTCTCCAAACATCTTAGAAATTCTTCCCTAAAGCTTCACATTAGTTAAGAAGTTGAATGCAGCTGTAGAATGAATGGTAAAGACACTCACAAAGAGAACTAAGTTCACCGTAGGCCAAAATAGAACTATATTCATTCAATTACTGTTTTCTTTATTTTAACTAAAAAAAAAAAAAGCTTGGGTAATTACCAAGGCTGATGTAGGCACAACTATATTGAGGGAATCACTGAGAGCCCAAAAGGGCAATAAAGGCAGCTAAGAATGGCATTTGAAGTGTGGCTGAGTAACTCTTAAATCAAATTAAGGAAACTTGCAAAACCAAGGTTTCACTATAAAGAACCAAGGACATCAATGCAATATACTTAGGATTTTGTCTCCTCCTGAAAATTCAGTTTGATAATTGCATTAGAAATATGTTCATGAGTTGGGGATTGTTTGGGATTTAGTTGTTTGAGTTTTCTTCATATTAAAAGGAAAACTTTGCTAGAAAAGTAATGCAGATCAGAACTTCTAGTTTTCACTTGGGAATGTAGAGAGAAAAAGTATCATTCCCAAATATGGAAAAGGAAAAAGCTAGCCAAACTGCAATTTCCCAATATGTCTTGAACCTAAAATGGAATACCAACTATAGCAAATTAGTCTAATAGTGTTATAGATCACTAACATAACTAACATGACACTGGAAGGAGTCGGGAAGGGCAGAATTAACATAATTAACTTTGGAAAGTGATATTTTGACTGCATATTGTAAGGTTAAAAACAATAAGAAATGTGTAAAAATACTATACTCTAGTTAACAAATATGTTTCCTTCTTTGGGGAGAAACAGGATATTTGTATGTTATCAAGGTATTTTTCCTAAGATATTTATTAAATATAAAGGGTGATTTTGCAGTGGAAAAATGTGGCATACTACTCAAATATTTCTTATACCTCATTCTTAGATCTGCATCACATACCATAATATGGAAGTGCATTCATTTATTTAATAATATTTGGTTTAAATGTACTTCTTTCAATTTTGTATAATTACAGAGAGTGCAGTGCAATCTTGTACATTCATCTTTGCACAGTTGTGAGTATATTGTACATATTTAACAGTAGAACTAATATATGTCAAAAGATTTCAGTGAAACTGGACCTATTTTAAAGTAGAGCCCATAGGATTATTGATGGAATGCATATATGATATAAGAAAAAAGAAGCATAAATGATGATGAAGCTTGTTTGCTTGAAAAAATGGAAAATATGATTTTCATTAGTTGTGATAAAAACCCATTAATAGAGAAGAGTTGCAAAGACTTGGGCTAGGGATAGGAGTAGAATGGAAGGTGTTCCAGGGCCAACTGTATCAAACCTTGCTGATACAAGTAAAATGAAGGCTGAGGATTAAAACATTATGAGATTACCTGTTCCTTGAAGTTTACAGTTATAGCAACAGAATCAAGTTTGGGGTTTTACCCTTTGGAAGGTTTCTCACTTTCTTTTATTCTCAAATATATATTCAGGTTTTACATCTCTTTTTGCTATATCTTTGCTAATTTATATTCTTCAAGAAAAATGATTCATTTCAACCTAGTTTTCAAATCTATATGAATTTAATTAGTACAAGCTATGTGTATGTATATATATATATGTTTTAGATAAATATTCTGATTTCATAACCAATAATATAAAGTTGTATTTTCTTTCCACTTTATATTAATTAATATGAATGATTTTTCTATTTAATTATTTTTATTGTATCAGAGGGCATAATATTAGAATTATATCTATTTCATTTCAGTTTTCTAATTAATTTATATATATGTCCTTAGAAATGCTTTCTTTCTGTTCTTTTTCTAACTTTTGAGTTTATTGTTTAATTCATTCTTCATTCTTTTCTGTTTATTAGTCAATTTATATGTTTAATAGAGGTTATTTTCAATATTGTTATTTTCTAGTTACTCTACAGATTTGCTTCTCATTTTCTATTTGTTTCAAGAATAGGTTAAAAAATATATAAAAATAAATTGTAGAAAGGTTTTTATACAACTTTTAGAATTTACTAACTTTATTAAAATTTAAGGTTATTAAAAATAAATTAGTATTTATCTTAGAAAAATGATTTATTGATATTAGAATAAAATACTTATATAAACCTATCTCTCTTCCCATCTATTATATAGCTAATGTTAGTCATTACTTACGCTTTCTATTTTTACTTATTTTATGTTCAGTTGTCAAGGGGATAAAAAAGTTAATTAAACATTATTGTGTTTCAATCTATTTCTTTTTTCTTTTTTTTTTAAGATTTTATCATTTATTCATGAGAGACATAGAGAGAGAGAGAGAGAGAGAGAGAGAGAGGTAGAAACATTGGCAGAGGGATAAGCAGGCTCCCCTCAGGGAGCCTGATGAAAGACTGATCCTGGGACTTTGGGATCACACTGGAGCGGAAGGCAGATGCTCAACCACTGAGCCACCCAGGTGTCTGTCAATCTATTTCTTTTAGAATTTCCTTCATGTACAGTTTGTGTAGTTTGATGAAATTATCAGTTATAATGTCCTTTTAGATTATATCTTTTATTGATCTCCTGATTTATTTTTTATCTTGTTTATCTCCCCTTTTATGCCCAGGCCTAATTTTTAAACATATAATCATTTTGAATTCTTTGATTTTACATATTTACATTAAATTAATTCATGGGCTATATTTTATTTTGTCTTCTTATATTTATCTTGGTGGAAAGTTCTTAACATGAAAGATGGAAAAGTGAACTAAATTTCCTCATACATCCATTTTCCCTCCTGCTTTTTCCATTTTTTTACACTGCTGAGATTTATAACGTTTCTAGATTCTTTTTAAATCATTATTCCCATAGCTCTAGACTTAAATTCTTAACTGCCTTGAATACCTAAATTGATCTTCAGTGTTTACTATATATAGTTTGTTCATACCAACCATATATTTTTTGTTTCTGAGTTCTTAATTTTTTTTCATCTGTTAGCTCTATAGATTACAGTTTTATTTATTTATTTTAAATCTGGGTTCATAGGTGGTAGAGAACTACCTATCATATTACATCTTTTTTTTATCATATTACATCTTAATGTTAATCTCAATTGTGAAAAACATTTGAGATAGGTGGGTACACATTAATCACATAGGTGGAAATAAAATTCCCGTGACAGAGCTTTTTCTTTAAAATATTGTAAATATTGGACTTTGGGGAAAGGCAGCAGAATAAGAGGACCCTAAATTCACCTTGTACCATGGATACAACTGGATAACAAACACATCAGTGTAAATAACCCAGAAAATGACCTGAATACTGGCAGAACAAACTTCACAACTAAACATAGAGAAGAGGCCACATTGAAGAGGACAGGAAGGGTTGAGACACAGTGGTGAATTAAAGGGACCCACAGGAATGGTTATGGTAGGGTGGTAGCCACAGGTGCTAAGAAGGGAGAGAAACAAACTCTTATATCAGGATCCCACACCTAGAAGTTGAATTCCCATAACATTTGGGTTTGAAAACCAGAAGGGCTGAATTGTATATGTTCTTACAATCACCAGGGTTTAACACCTGGAACTTTGAAAATCAGTGGGCTTGGCTTTGGGAGAGCTGGTAGGGCAAGAGGAAATGGAATCTGACCTTAAAGAGATAGCACAACAAACAGCCCTGCATAGATACAACATAGAAACAGCTGTTTCAAAAACTCCTGGGGCATAGGGAGGGAAATTTGTTTACTAATCTCAGAGCATGCGCTGGAGGGGCAGGGATCTTTGGAAGAATTCTTAGGGAACAAAGGAGATGGCAGGCACCATTTCCCACCCCCACCCCCCAGCCCAGACACACATGCCTACAGGAACCAGTATTGTGCCAACACTGGCTATCTAACTTACTAACAGCACATACTCATGTATTTCCTGCAGACATACCCTCCTTAGCCATGCCTTAGTTTCAGGTCTCCTCCCACAGCAGATCTGCACACACTTTGCTGAAATTGCATGCCCTGTCCCCATGAACATCTGTGGATCCACCCCTTCCAACCTAGACTGCAATTTTCCAGTGACTGTAGGTCCTCATACAGGGGACAAGCACAGACTTTGATGACACTCATGCCATGCTCTATCAAGCCTTGCAGAAGGAGTGTTCTAAAGCAGCTCCATGTCCCCTCCATCAACAGACCTGCTCAAACTTGAACAGTGCACATTCCACCCCCACATTCTCCTATAGATCTGCCTTCTCCAGTATGGCATAGCCAGAGCCTATCCAAAGCAGTACCACACACCTGACAGTGTGCAAGCAGCCTCAACTGGGGCCAAGAGCACTCCAAAGCAACTTGTGTCCTGGGAAGAGGGAAAGATAACCACACAAACAGTTCCAATTGTAGCCTAATAAGTGGTCTGGAAGCATATATCTGGTCTGACTGCAAGTGTGGCAACAAACGATAACTTCTCAGGGGACAAAATTGGGAAAATGCCCTGTAGTTCTATACTACTACATCTCTGGCAAACACTCGGTCTGACTCAAAACAAGGCAACCCTACACTGAGACCAAACCTTGCCTACAATGGGCAAAGAGACCATTGCAGATGACTAGACAGAAGGCAAAAGCAACTCAATCACAACAACAGGGTTCACGCAGTGTACATAGGAGACACCCCTGAAGTGTCAAGTTCTGATGAGTAGTGGACATTGCTCTACAGGGCACTACAGGACCTCTTCTTCATAATGCCACTTCTTTCAAGAGCAGAAGACAGAGATGACTTTCCTAATAGGTAGAAACAGAGATAGAGAGTTATACAAAATGAGAAGAAGAATATGTCCCAAATGAAAGAACAGGACAAAATAACAGCAGGAGACCTAAGGGAAATAGAGACAAGTAATATGCTGGATGGAGAATTTGAAGCAATGGTCATAAGGATACTCATAGCACTTGAGAAAAGTAGAAGACCTCAGTGAGATCTTTAACAAATAGAAAACCTAACATTTACATTATAGGGATCTCAGAAGGAGAAAGGAAAGAGAAAAAAGGAGAAGAAAATGTATTAGAAAAGTAATAGCCAAAAACTTCCTTAATATGTAGAAGGAAATAGAAATCCAGATCCAGGAGGTAGAGAGAGCCGTCAAAAAAAAATCAACCCAGGAGGTCCACATTATGATCATAGTAATTAAAATGGCAAAAAGTACTGAGTTTTGAGAATTTTAAGCACAAGAGCAAAGAAAACAATTGCATACAAGGGAACCCCAGAAGACTACCTGCTGATTTTTTAGCAGAAACTTTGGAGGCCAGAGGGGAGGAGTATGATATATTCAAAATGCTGAAAGAAAGACACCTACAACCAAGAATTCTTATCCAGCAAGGCTATCATTCAGAATAGGAGGAGAGATAAAGAATTTCTTAGACAAATGAAAGTTAAAGGAATTCATGACCATTAAACCAATCCTACAACAACTGTTAAAGGGGACTCTTTTAGTGGAATGGAAAGACCATAAGTACAAGTAAGAAACATAGGAAGCAAAAAGCTATAAAATCAAGTATTTCTATAAAAACAAGTCAAAAGATTCACAATATAAAAGAATGTAAAATATGACATCATATACCTAAAATTGGGGGAGGGAAGAGCAGTGAAGAATAGTTCAACCTTAAGTGATCATTAACTTAATATAGAGCACTATATGCATAAGATGTTACACACAAACTGGAAAAAAAAAAGATGGTATACACAAACCTAATGGTAACCATAGATAAAGAAAAAAAAACAGTAAGTGATATGCAAAATAAAAAGAGAAAGGAATCCAAGTATATCACTAAAGAAAGCCAGCAAGCTGAGAGAAGAGAGCAAGAGAGGAAAGGAACAGAGAGAGAAGAACTATAAAAATAATTATAAAATAAGTAACAGAATGACAATAAGTACATGCCTATTAATAATTACTTTGAATGTAAATGGACTAAATGTTCCAATCAAGAGACATGGAATGATAGAATGGATAAAAAAGCAAAACCCATTTATATATGCTGCTTATAAAAGGCTCATTTCAGACCTAAAGACAATGAGATTGGAAGTGAAGGGTTGGTAAAGCATTTATACTAAAAAATGAAGTGAAGAGAAAGCTGGGGTAGCATTACTTATATCTGACAAAATAGGCTTTAAAACAAAAAACTTGTAATGGGACAAAGACAGGCACTACATAATCATAAAGGAAACTAACCAACAAAAATATACGACAATTATAAATATACACCAAAATTGGAGCACCCAAATACTTAAAGCAGCTAATAACAAACATAAAATAATTAATTGATAGTAATATAGTAACAGTAGAGGACTTTAATAGCCCACAATCATCATTGGACAGATAATCCAAAAGAAAATCAACAAGGAAACAGTAACTTTGAATGACATACTGGACCAGGTAGATCTCTGAGAAATATTCAGAGTACTCCATCTTAAAACAGCAGAATACATAGATGAATTCAATAAGGCTGTGGGATACAAAATCAATGTACAGACATCTGTTGCATTTTATACACTAATAACGAAGTAGCGTAAAGAGAAATTAAGAAAATAATCCCACTTACAATTGTACCATAAATAATAAAATACCCTGTGAAAATCATGGACTATGAAAACTATTAAATATTGATGAAAGAAATTGAAGGTGATACAGACAAATTAAAATATATTCCATATTCATGGATGGAAAAAATAAATATTGTTATGCCAGCCAGAGCAATGTACCAAAAGCAATATACAGATTTAATGCGATCTATCAAAATACTGACAGCATTTTGCACAGAAGTAAAACAAATAATCCTAAGTTTTATACCAAACCACAAAGATCCCACATACCAAAATGATCTTGGAAAAGAACAAAACTGGAGGTGACACAATCCTAGATTTCAAGATACACTACATAACGGTAGTACTGGCAAAAATAGACACAAAAACCAATCAAACAGAATAGCAACCCCAGAGATAAACTCTCAATTATATGATAAATTGATTAATTGTCCACAAAGGAGGCAAGAATATGAAATGGGAAAAGGACAGTGTTGGGAGGCCTAGGTGGCTCAGTTGGTTACATATGTGACTCTTACTTCAGCTCAGGTCACGATCTCAGGATTGTAGGATTGAGCCCTGTGTTGGGCTCCAGGCCCAGTGGGGAGTTTTCTTAAGATTCTCTCCCCCTGACACTATATCATACTGAAAGGGTCTATCTAACAAGAAGACCTAACAATCATGAATATTTATGCCCCTAATGTGGAAGCTGCCAAGTATATCAATCAATTAATAACCAAAGTAAAGACATACTTAGATCATAATATGCTAATAGTAGGAGACTTCAACAGCACTTTCTGCAAATGACAGATATTCTCAGCACAACATCACCAAAAAAACCAAGAGCTTTAAATGATACACTGGACCAGACAGATTTCACAGATATATACAGAACTTTCCATCCAAACGCAACTGAATACACATTCTTCTCAAGTGCACACGGAACTTTCTCCAAAATAGACCACATACTGGGTCACAAATCAGGTCTCAACCAATACCAAAAGATTGGGATTGTCCCCTGGCTCTTTTCAGACAACAATGCTTGAAACCAGAACTTAGTCACAAGAAGTTTGGAAGAAACTCAAACACATGGAGGTTAAAGAGCATCCTACTAAAACATGAATGGGTCAGCCAGGAAATTAGAGAAGAATTTATTTTTTATTTTTTTTTAATTTTTATTTATTTATGATAGTCACAGAAAGAGAGAGAGGCAGAGACACAGGCAGAGGGAGAAGGCAGGCTCCATGCACCGGGAACCTGATGTGGGATTCCATCCAGGGTCTCCAGGATCGTGCCCTGGGCCAAAGGCCAGCGCCAAACCACTGCGCCACCCAGGGATCCCTAGAGAAGAATTTAAAAGATTCATGGAAACTAAGGAAAATGTAGATAAACCATTCAAAATCTTTGGGATACAGCAAAAGCAGTCCTAAGAGGGAAATACATTGCAATACAAGCTTCCCTCAAAAAATTGGAAAACACTCAAATACACAAGCTAACCTTGCGCCTAAAGGAATTGGAGAAAGAACCTAAACCAGGCAGAAGAAGGGAGATAATAAAGATTCGAGCAGAACTCAATGAACTAGAGACCATAAGAACTATAGAACAGATCAACAAAACCAGGAGTTGGTTCTTTGAAAGAATGAATAAGATAGATAAACCATTAGCCAGCCTTATTAAAAAGAAAAGAAAATGACTCAATAAAATCATGAATGAAAGAGGAGAGATCACAACCAATACCAAGAAAATACAAATGATTTTAAAAATGTATTATGAGCAGCTATTTGTCAACAAATTAGGCAATCTAGAAATGGATGCATTTCTGGAAAACCACAAATTACCAAAACTGGAACAGGAAGAAATAGAAAACCTGAATGGGTCAATATCCAGTGAGGAAATTGAAGCAGTCATCAAAAACCTTGCAAGACACAAATGCCCAGAGCCAGATGGCTTCTCAGGGGAATTCTATCAAATGTTTACAGAAGAAATAATACCTATTCTACTAAAGTTGTTCCATAGGATAGAAAATACTTCCAGACTCATTTTATGAGTCCAGAATCACCTTGATTCTAAAACCAAAGAACCCACCAAAAAGTAAAATTATAGACCAATATCCCTGATGAACACAGATGCAGAAATTCTTTTTTTTAAAGATTTTATTTTATTTATTTATTCATGAAACACACACACACACACACAGAGGCAGAGACACAGGCAGAGGGAGAAGGAGGCTCCATGCAGGGAGCCAAATGTGAGATCCTGGGACTCCAGGATCATGCCCCGGGCCAAAGGCAGGTGCTAAACAACTGAGCCACCCCAGGATCCCCCAGAAATTCTTAGCAAGATACTAGCCAATAAGATTCAACAGTACATTAAGAAGATTATTCACCATGACCAAGTGGGAATAAGGATGTAAGTTTGGTTCAACACTCCTAAAACAATCAGCATGATAGACTGAATCAACAAGAGAAAAAACAAGAACCATATGATCCTCTCAACAGATGCAAAGAGATGGGTAGCCCTGGTGGCGCAGTGGTTTAGTGCCACCTGCAGCCAAGGGAGTGATCCTGGAGACCCTTGATCGAGTCCCATGTCAGGCTCTCTGCATGGAGCCTGCTTCTCCCTCTGCCTGTGTCTTTGCCTCTCTCTCGGTCTCTATGAATCAATAAATAAAATCTTTAAAAAAAATAGATGCAGAGAAAGTATTTTACAAAATACAGCATCCATTCCTGATCAAACTCTTCAGAGTGTACGGATAGAGGGAACATTCTTCAGCATATTAAAAGCCATCTATGGAAAGGCCAAAGCATATATCATTTTCAATGGGGGAAAAACTGGGAGCCTTTCCCTTATGATCAGGAACACAACAGGGATGTCCACTCTCACCACTGCTATTCAACATAGTACTAGAAGTCCTAGCCTCAGCAATCAGACAACAAAAAGAAATAAAAGGCATTCAAATTGGCAAAGAAATCAAACTCTCCCTATTTGCAGATGACATGACACTGTACCTAGAAAACCAAAAAGACCCCACCCCAAGATTGCTAGAACTCATACAGCAATTCTGCAGTGTGGCAATATACAAAATCAGTGCCCAGAAGTCAGTGGCATTTCTATACACTAACAATGAGACTGAAGAAAGAGAAATTAAGGAGTCAATCCCATTTACAATCGCACCCAAAAGCATAAGGTACCTAGGAATAAACCTAACCAAAGAGGTAAAGGATCTATACCCTAAAAACTACAGAACGCTTCTGAAAGAAATTGAGGAAGACACAAAGGGATGGAAAACTATTCCATGCTCATGGATTGGAAGAATTAATATTGTGAAAATGTCAATGCTACCCAAGGCAATTTGCACATTCAATGCAATCTGAAACAAAATACCATGGACTTTCTTCAGAGAGTTGGAACAAATAATCTTAATATTTGTGTGGAATCAGAAAAGACCCTGAATAGCCAGGGGAATATTGCAAAAGAAAACTATAGTCGGGGGCATCACAATGCCAGATTTTAAGTTGTACTGCAAAGCTGTGATCATCAAGACAGTGTGGTACTGGCACAAAAATAGACACATAGATCAATGGAACAGAGTAGAGAACCCAGAAATGGGCCCTCAACTCTATGGTCAGCTAATATTTGACAAAGCAGGAAAGACTATCCACTGGAAAAAGGACAGTCTCTTCAATAAACAGTGCTGGGAAAATTGGACCGCCATGTGCAGATGAATGAAACTAGACCATTCTCTTGCACCATACACAAAGATAAACTCAAAATGAATGAGAGATCTAAATGTGAGGCAAGAATCCGTCAAAATCCTAGAGGAGAACACAGGTAACACCCTTTTTGAACGTGGACACAGAAACTTCTTGCAAGATATTCCTATGAAGGCAAAGGAAACAAAAGCAAAAACTAACTATTGGGACTTAATCAGGATAAAGAGCTTCTGCACAGCAAAGGAAACAGTCATCAAAACTAAAATACAACCTATAAAATGGGAGAAGATATTTGCAAATGACGTTACAGATAAAGGGCTAGTATCCAAGATCTATAAAGAACTTATTAAACTCAACAGCAAAGAAACAAACAAAAATTTCTATGAACAGAAATCTCACAGAGGAAGACATAGACTGGCCAACAAGCACATGAGAAAATGCTCTGCATCACTTTCCATCAGGGAAATACAAATCAAAATCACCATGAGATACCACCTCACACCAGTGAGAATGGGGAAAATTAACAAGACAGGAAATAACAAATGTTGGAGAGGATGTGGAAAAAAACCTCTTGCACTGTTGGTGGGAATGTGAACTGGTGCAGCCACTCTGGAAAACTGTGTGGAGGTTCCTCAAAGAGTTAAAAATAGACCTGCCCTATGACCCAGCAATTATACTGCTGGGTTTTTACCCCAAAGATACTGATGCAGTGAAATGCCAGGACACCTGCACCTCGATGTTCATAGCAGCAATGTCCACAACAGCCAAACTGTGGAAGGAGCCTCGGTGTCCATCGAAAGATGAATGGATAAAGAAGCTGTGGTCTATGGATACAATGGAATATTACTCAGCCATTAGAAACGACGAATACCCACCATTTACTTCGACATGGGTGGAACCAAAGGGCATTATGCTGAGTGAAGTAAGTCAATCAGAGAAGGACAAACATTATATGGTCTCATTTATTCAGGGAATATAAAAAATAGTGAAAGGGATTAAAAGGGAAATAGAGAAAATGAGTGGGAAAAATCAGAAAGGGTGATAGAACATGAGAGACACCTAACTCTGGGAAACAAACAAGGGGTTGATGAAGGGGAGGTGGGCAGAGGATGGGGTGACTGGGTGACGGGCACTGAGGGGGGCACTTGGCGGGATGAGCATTGGGTGTTATGCTGTATGTTGGCAAATCGAACTCCAAAAAAATATATATATACAAAAAAAAATTCTCTCCCTCTCCCTCTTACCATTTTCCCATGTTCCCTCTCTCTCTCACACACACACACACAAAATAAATTAAAAAAAAAAAAACACGATGTCTCAACAAAAATGTTGGGAAAATTGGACAGCCAAATGGAAAAGAATGAAACTTTACCACTGTCTTACACCATACACAACTTAATCTCAAAAGTGATTAAAGACCAGGACACCTGGGTGGCTCAGCAGTTGAGCATCTGCCTTTGTTCAGGGCGTGATCCCTCAGTCCCGGGATCAAGTCCCACTTTGCGCTCCCTGCATGGAGCCTGCTTCTCCCTCTGCCTATATCTCTGCCTCTCTCTGTCTCTCATGAATAAATAAATAAAATCTTTGAAAAAAATTGATTAAAGATCTAAATATGAGACCTGAAACAAACAAATCCTAGAAGAGATCACTGTCAGTAATTTCTCTGACATCAGCCATAGCAGCATTTTTCTAGATATGTCTCCTGAGGCAAGGACAATGAAGGCAAAACATAAACTATTGGGACTACATCTGAATGGAAAGCTTCTGCACAGCAAAGGAAATAATCAACAAAACTAAAAGGTAACCTACTGAATGGGAGAAGATGTTTGCAAATGACATATCCATTAAAGGATTGGTTCCAAGATATATAAAGAACTTCTACAACTCAAAACCAAAATAACACAAATAATCCAATTAAAAAAGGTCAGAACATAGACATACATTTCTTCAAAGAAGAGATACAGATGATCCACAGATATATGGAAAAAATGCTCAACATCTCTCATCATTAGGGAAATGAAAATCAAAACCACAATGAAATATCATTTTATACCTGTCAGGATGGCTAAAATAATTTTAATAAAAAACCCACAGGAAACAAATGTTGAGGGTGATGTGGAGAAAAAGAAATATTCATGCACTGTTGGTGGGAATGCAAACTGGTATGGCCACTGTGGAAAACAGTATGGAGATTGCTCAAAAAGTTAAAAATAGAACTACCCTATGAGGCAGCAATCTCACTACTGGATATTTACTCAAAGAACACAAAAAACACCAATTCAAAGGGATACATGCAATTCTATGTTTATTGCAGCATTATTTACGACAGCCAAGATATACAAGTAACCCTAGTGTCTGTCCATAGATGAATGGATAAAGATGTGGTTTGTTATCTGTAAATCAATTAATGTGATACATCGTATTATTAAAAGAAAGGAAAAGGGATGCCTGGGTGGCTCAGCAGTTGAGCATCTGCCTTTGGCTCAGGGTGTAATCCTGGGATCCGGGATTGAGTCCCACATCCAGTTCTCTGCCTGGAGCCTGCTTCTCACTCTGCCTATGTCTCTGCCTCTCTCTCTCTCTGTCTCTCATGAGTAAATTAAAAAAATATTTTTTTAAAAAAAGGATAAGAACTATAGGATCCTCTTAATACCTGCAGAAAAAGCAAAATACAGCAAACTTTCTTGATTAAAACCCTCAAGAAAGTAGGGATAGAAAGAACATACCTCAACATCATAAAGACATTATAAAAGATCCACAGCTAATATCATCCTCGATGGGGAAAAACAGAGATTTACCCATAAGGTCAGGAATATGACAGGGATGTACACTTACACCACTGTTGTTTAACATAGCACTGGAAGTCCTATCCTCAGCAATCAGGCAACGAAAAGAAATAAAAAGCATCCAGATCAGCAAGGAAAAAAAATTAAACTTTCAGTCTTTGCAAATGACTGAAACTCTATATAGAAAACCTGAAAGACTCTCACCAAAAATTTGCTAGAACTGATACATGAATTCAGCAAAGTCAAAGGTTATAAAATCAACATACAGGAATCTGCTGCATTTCAATGCTCCAATAATGAAGCAGCAGAAAGAGAAATCAAGGAATTAATTGCATTTACAATTGCACCAAAACCAATAAGTTGCCTAGGAATAAAAAACCAAAGAGTTAAAAAACCTGTACTCTGACAAGTATATGACACTGATAAAAGAAATTGAGTTGACACAAGGAAATGGAAAAACATTCCATGCTTATGGATTGGAAGAACAAATATTGATAAAGTGTCTATACTACCCAAAGCAATCTACACATTCAATCCAGTCCCAATCAAAATAACACTAGCATTTTTCACAGAACTAGAACAAACAATCCTAAAATTAGTATGGAACCAGAAAAGTCCCTGAAAAGCCAAAGTAAAGTTGAAAAATAAATGCAAAGGATTAAATGCAGTTCCAGACTTTAAGCTGTATTACCAAGCTGTAATCATCAAGATAGTATGGTACTGGATCAAAAACAGACACAAAAACAGATTAATGGAACAGAAGAAAAAACCCAGAAATGGACCCTCAGCTATATGGTCAACTAATCTTTGACAAAGTGGTAAAGAAAATCCAATGGAAAAAAAAAAGACAGTCTTTTTACATATGGTGTTGGGAAAACTGGACAGTAACATGCAGAAGAATGAAACTTGCATTCATTCTTATACCACACATAAAAATAAATTCAAAATGGATGGAAGACCTAAATGTGAGACAGGAATCCATCAAAAACCTAGAGGAGAATACACACTGCAACCTCTTTGACCTTGGCTGCAACAACTTCTTATTACACACGTCTCTAGAGGCAAGGGATACAAAAGCAAAAATGAACTATTGGGACTTCATCAGGATAAAAAGTTGCTTTTTTTTTTTTTTGACAGCAAAGGGTATAACAAGACTGAAGGCAACCTACCAAATGGTGACATATGGATAAAGGGCCGGTATCTGGTATCCAAGAATCTATAAAGGACTCATGTAAATCAACACTGAAAAAATAAATAATCCAGTTAAGAAATGAGCAGAAAACATGAACATTTTTCCAATGAAGACATACAAATGGCTAACAGACATGAAAAAATGCCCAATTTTATTGTTTTCCTTCGACACATTGAATGAGTCAGCATGTAATAGCTATTGAATGTTCTCCTTCCACACACCCTTTTTATGTTTATAACATTTTTTGACTTAGGAGTTAGATTCTTTGCAAATAAATATGATTATACTGCACACTTCTTTCTTTAACACTGCCTTCTCTATTGATCTTCTCTCTAGGATCATGCACACAAATGGTTGTCAACTATTTTATTAGTTTTCTTATCCCACCCTCCACCTAATTTTTCCAAGAAAAAGATAAGAATTGAGGTGTTCAGAAGTGCCATACATACCTTTTAGGAAAGTATGCATACTACTTACACTGTGAAATATCATATTGGGTTTTAAGATCCATCTTGATTTAACCCAAAAGGCACAATATCTCACAGGCTGTGATGTGAAATTTATAGCCATTTTTGTTTAGTCTCACTATAAATAGGATTTTCATCTCACTTTTTTACTAATCATTTGTTTTACTTAGGGAGAGGAATGAAGTAAACATGGCTTTACTCCATCATATATTATTGAAAGTTATCCGTTTTGGGGGGATGCCTGGGTGGCTCATTTAAGCATCTGGCTTTGGCTCCAGTCTTGATCCCAGGATGCTGGTATTGAGCCCCACATCAGGCTCCCTGCTCAATGAGGAGCCTGCTTCTCTCTCTCCCTCTGCTGCTACCCTGCTTTGCTCTTTCTCTCTCCCAAATAAATAAATAAATAAATAAATAAATAAATAAAATCTTAAGAAAAATGTTACCAAGTTGTTTTTCTCTTTTAAGCTATTGTCTATGACATCTCTCAAGAAAAAAAAAAAAGAATCCTCATCTCAGAAATTATTAGGATATATTTTATTCTCTATACACATTAAATACTCTTAAAATTGATTTTTCTTGAAATATTTAAAATCTGTATTATTTCTATTATCAAATCCTAAACTATAGTAGAGTGGGTTTTTTTCTACAAATGCTCATTTCTGATGCTTTTAATATATAATAACATATTATAATATTTTATATTTTTTAGATGATAATAGTAACATTTACTGAAAATTACACTGAGGTCTTCAGATGCCAGGTTTTGAAGAATTGAATGAAAATTTAAGTATTTATTGTAATTATTTATGCTAAGTATAATTTGTATGGTAAGTTGTATGTTTATGGATCTCTTGATACTTCTTTAATTATGAAATAGTCTAAGCTTCCATCAGATACTTCACTGGAACTTGGCTTCTCTTTAAATACCTGCTTCACACTAATTTTTGATGCTGACATAATCAAGGACTTCTTGGGAAACAAAAAGTCCATGCTGTGGCATAGGTTAGCCATTTGGAGTTTGATTTTACATCTAGTTCCCATGAGAAATTCCTCTCTCTTTTTTTTTTTTTTGAGTAATTCCTCTTTTAATTCAACTTTAGTAAATGCTTATTTGTTTATTTATTTACTTTTTAAGATTTTAATTCCAGTTAGTTAACATACAGTATTATATTAGTTTCAGATTTTACAATATAGTGATTCACCAATTCCATACATCACTTAGTGCTCATCATGACAAGTGTACTGCTTAATCTCCATCAACTATTTAATCCATCCCCCTTACCATCTCCTCTATGGTAATCATCGATTCTCTATAATTAAGAGTCTGTTTCTTGATTTCTTTATCTCTCTCTCTCTCTCTTTCCTTTGATTGTTTTGTTTCATAATCTGACATCAATAAAATAATATGTATGGCATTTGTCTTTCTCTGACTGATTTATTTAGCATCATACTCTCTACCTCCATCCATGTTATTGCAAATGGCACTATTTCATTCTTATTTTGGCTGAATAATATACCATCACACACACACACACACACACACACACACACACACACCATAACTTCTTTATCCATTCATCAATTGATGGATACTTGAGCTGCTTCCATAATTTGGATATTGTAAATAATGCTGCTCTAAATGTAAGGGCACATGTACCTTTGAATTAGTGCTTTTGAATTCCATGGGTAAATACCAAGTAGTATGGTTGCTGAGTCATAGGGTGGATCTATTTTTTTTTTTTTTTACTTTTTTGCAGAACCTCCAAAGTGTTTTATACATATATTATTGAAGTTCAATTTACCAACATAACACCCAGTGGTCAACCATCAAGTGCCCCGCTCAGTGCCTGTCACCCAGTCACCCCATCCCCCCTTCCACTACCCCTTGTTCATTTCCCAGAGTTAGGAGGCTCTCATGTTTTGTCACCCTCTCTAATTTTTCCCACTCATTTTCTCTCCTTTCCCCTATAATTCCTTTCACTATTTTTTATATTCCCCATATGAGTGAAACCATAAAATGATTGTCCTTCTCCGATTAACTTACTTCACTCAGCATAATACCTCCATACTGTTTTAGACAGTGGCTACATCAGTTTGCATTCCCACTTACACTGCATGAGAATTCCTTTTTCTCCATATCCTGGCCAACACTCGTTGTTTCCTGTGTTGTTGACTTTAGCCTTTGTTATAGGTGTGAGTTGATATCTCATCGTAGTTTTGATTTGCATTTCCTTGATTGTAAGTGATGATAAACATCCTTTCATGTGTCTGTTGGCTATCTGGATATCTTTTTTGGAGAAATATCTGTTCATGTCTTTTGCCCCTTTTTAATTGGATTATTTTGTTTGGGGCTGTTAAATTTTATCAGTTCTTTATGTATTTTGGATACTAACCTTTTATTGGATGTCATTTGTCACTATCTTCTTCCATTCCATAGGATGCCTTTTCGTTTTATCAGCTGTTTCCTTCAGTTGGCAGAAGCTTTTAATTTTTTTTTAAGATTTTATTTATTTATTCATGAGAGACATAGAGAGAGAGAAAGAGGCAGAGACATAGGCAGAGGGAGAAGCAAACTCCATGCAGGGAGCCCGATGTGGGACTCGATCCCAAGACTCCAGGATCATGCCCTGGGCGGAAGGCAAGTGCTAAACTGCTGAGCCACCCGGGGATCCCAGAAGCTTTTAATTTTCATGTAGTTTCAGTAGTTACTTTTTGCTTTTCACTCCCTTGCCTCAGGAGAGATATCTAGAAAAATGTTACTACAGCCAATGTTAAGAAGTTGCTGCCTATGATCTCTTCTTGTATCATTATGGTTTCAGGTCTCACATTTAGGTCTTTAATCCATTTTCAATTTATTTTTGTCTACTGTGTAAGAAAATGGTCCATTTTTCTCTTTTGTATGTAGCTGCCCAGTTTTTCCAAAATCATTTGTTGAGAAGATTGTATTTTCCCATTGGATATTCTTTCCTACTTTGTTGAAGAATAATTGACTATATAGTTATGGTTTCATTGCTGGGTTTTTATTCTGTTTCAATTGATCTATATCTATTTTTGTGCCAGTGCCATACTGTTTTGAATACTATTGCTTAGTAATATAGTAATATAACATGAAGTCTGGAATTGTGATGCCTCCAGCTGACCTTTTCTTTCACAAGATTACTTTGACTACTTAGGATATTCTGTAGTTTCATACAAATTTTAGAATTGTTTGTTCTAGTTCTGCAAAAAATACCAATGATATTTTGATTGGGATTGCATTAAATGTATAAATTGCTTTGAGTAGTATACACATTTTAATAATATTTGTTGTTCCACTCCATGAGCCTGGAATGTCTTTCCATTACTTTGTGTCATCTTCAGTTTCTTTCATCAGGAATTTATAGTTGTTAGAGTATAGGTGTTTCACCATGTTAATTAGGTATATTCGTAGGTATGTTTTTCTCTCTAGTGCAATTGTAAATGGGATTGTTTTCTTAATTTCTCTTTCTACTGCTATTAGTATATAGAAAAGCAACAGATTTCTGTACATTGATTATGTGTCCTCTGACCTTACTGAGTTCGTTTATCAGTTCTAATAGTCTTTTAATGGAATCTTAAGGGTTTTCTATATGTAGTGTCATGTTATCTGTAAAGAGTGAAAAAGAGTGAAAGGTTTACTTTTTCCTTACTGATTTGCATAAATTTCTTTTTCTTTTTTTTCTGGGTGCTGTGACTAAGACCTCAGTCCTATATTGAATAAAAGTGATGAGAGTGGACATCCTTTTCTTCTTCCTGATCTTACGGAAAATGCCGTCAGTTTTTCTACATGAAGACTGGTGTTAATTATGGGTTTTTCGTTATATGCCATGGTGTTCTTCTGAAAAATGGAGAAGGCTGCTTCTCTCCCTTACAGTGCACTTTGAACGCTCTAGCTTAAGACTGAGAGTTTTTAGCCCTTTTTGCTTATAAATGTCTTAATTTTCATAAAACTTAGATATGAACCTAAAAGTGGCTGGGCCAAGATGCTACTAGGAATTACACACATATCCACTGCCTCCCCAAATACTTGCACACTCAGTGTATGTTCCAAAAGCTTCTTGTTTTATTTCTTATGACAGTGAGCTTCTCTTGATTCTCCATTACCATCTATGTCCAGTTTTGTTTACAGTCCAACAGAGGATACTGCTACGTAAGTAATAGGCATGTTCTGTTGTTTAAACTAAGAATTCTACTTTTACAGTGAAAAATGCTCCAGTGGGGGAAAATACTATATCATATGAAGTATAAACATCACACCTATGAAAAGCTAGTTGTTGTTGTTGTTGTTGTTTTAAATCATAAGAGCATAATCTAGAGACTACAAACTGCCTGGTAAATACATAATTTTTTTTTCTGTGTTAATAATCCCTTTATTTTTTAAACAATAAATTTATTTTTATTGGTTTTCAATTTGCCAACATACAGAATAACACCCAGTGCTCATCCCGTCAAGTGCCCCCCTCAGTGCCCGTCACCCATTCACCCCCACCCCCCGCCCTCCTCCCCTTCCACCACCCCTAGTTCGTTTCCCAGAGTTAGGAGTCTTTATGTTCTGCCTCCCTTTCTGATATTTCCCACACATTACTTCTCCCTTCCCTTCTATTCCCTTTCACTATTATTTATATTCCCCAAATGAATGAGAACATACACTGTTTGTCCTTCTCCAATTGACTTATTCCACTCAGCATTAATACTTACATAAATTACGTGGACAGTGGCAGAAATAAAAGAATGTCTGTAAGCTTTAATCAGAGATTGCAAATTGATAAATTTTTTTGTTTTCCCTACACACTGTTTACATTTTTAATAAGTAACTAAGATAATAGTAAAAAATAATGGTAGCTGATGTTAATTAAGTGCTTGCTGTGTAGGGCCTTATATGAATTTCACTCATTTAGTCCTCACAATATCCTATGAGATAGGCAGCACTGCACAGTGCATTCCTTCCAGCATAACAACCATGATATGGTCTTCATAGCCTTTGAGACAACACTATTTTGAGCTCCATTTTCAACTGCAGAAATTCAAACATGGAGCAGTTGAGGAACACAGGAAAGTCACAGACTAGAAAATGTCAGAGCCAGGATTCAAATGCAGGGTCTCAGGCTCTAAAACATGCCCTGTGCTATACTCCCTCTGAAAACAGAAGATTTCATCTTACAACTCCTGTTTTGGCTCCTGTGGAATAATCAGGTGATCTTTTAACAACAGCCCTGCATTTTATCATGATGGCTGCTCCTCTGCACAAGCAAACGCACATAACCATATTAGCACGGTCCATTCCATTGTCTCCTTGACAGGGAGCACTTTAACATTTTATTTGCCTTCCTGCTTTTCCTGTGGTAGAATTGAAGGAAGGTGAAAAGCTTCTCATATACGTGTCTGTAACCCAAAAGATAGTTCAAGAGGGCCAGGTATTCTATCAGCCCCATACATACTATGTCCCCACCGGCTCTGTATACATGTGAATTTGTGAATCTAGATCTAGGTTTTCAAACCAAGACCTATAAAATAACAGCAAATCTCAAAATTATACCTACAGCTATATAATTTTGAGTTCCACTCTAATGTAGTAGAATGGGTAGATTTTGATCATAGGCTTTGGATTAGTCAGACCTAATTTAAATAAAAGCTTCACCACCTATTAGCTCTATGACTTAAGCTAATTATATTTTAAGCCCTGAGTCTCAATTTCTATTACTATTCAGTGTACCTAACAAAATAAAAATGTTCAACACATCCATTCTCATTAAATGAATAAACAATTATATAAACAAAAATATAAATGAAAATGTATAAAATGCTAAACAAGTACTGCTATTTTCTATTATTTTTCTGCATTAACTCATAGTTTCAAGTCTGAGTCTTTGATCCTTTAATAAGAAAAAGAAAAGTGCTGATATTAATCATTCAAAGCTATCTATATAATGATGATTTTTCCCTTGTAGATTCTAATCAGGATGCTGTGAAACAATGGTTAGGTGATTTGCTTAAGCTGCACTTTTCTTTGATCTATCAGTGCTAAAGGCAAAGATTCTCCTGCAGAGCTAGCAGAGATACCTGGGAATTACTTCTAAGATCCTGACCAATGGCTTTATTCCACTAATGAATGACATGACTTTTGCTACTTGGATGTATTCTCCCTCTCACACCAGCCTTGAGGAAGTAACAATTTGCCTGAATATATATGTGTTGTTTATTGACAAAGCATTTGCAGAAGGTTGATGAGACCAACAATGAAACTAGGATGTCCATTATTTTCCTACAACGTGCATCACTTTGCATTATACAGCCTATATATTTGAGTATAGTGATATTAGATCCTTGGAGACTAATATTACTAAGGGCCCAGCCAAGTGTTTTACAGAAAGCAGACATTCAATAAATACTTGTCAAGAAGTAAATGAATGGATAAGTAATTGAGCACATAGCAGAACAGTTCACTGTATTTACACTCATTTGCATGAGATCACATATACAATCAGCCTGAGTATCAAGAGAGAAAGAATAATAAAAGAGATTAAGTCATGGTCTCAACAGAGACACCTTGCTTCACTAGGTTAAGTTGCCTCCAGATTTCCAGAGGTAAGATATTATATGGAAAGCTGGCTTTAGCTACTCCTTAAGCATATGATTTCCTAGAGGGAACCTGAAGCATATTCATTGCTGTCCCTTTAAATATACAAAGATAACCTACTTGGAAGATGGCAGTGAAGTAGGATACTAGGCTTGCCTTGTCCTATGAATACAACAAGGTAACTATCAAATCATCTTTAAAAACCCAGAAATTGACCTGAAGACTTACAGAACAACTTACTACAGATGGCCGTAAGGTCAAAGATGTGGTTTAGGAGTGAAATGGGTCATGGCTCCTGTTGTACAGAGGGAGCCACAGTCACAGAGAAGGGCAAGAGACAAACTCGCACACAAGGGAACACACTGCAAAAACAAATCCCCATAACAATTGGCTTGGAAAGCAAGAGGAGCTAAATTTCATGAGTTCTTGCAACCAGCTGGACTTAGGCATAGAGTTTTAAAGGTCAGTGGGCTTGGTTCTAGGAGACTTCAGAGGACATTGGGGCTGCTCTTAGGGAGGAAGCAGGAAATGGCTCATGGACTTACAGCATGAAAACAGCAATCTAAAGAGTGCCTGAGACACACAGTGGGGAGGTTATTCAATAATCATGGAGCAAGTCCCAGAGAGATACAGTTCATGGAAACACAACTCTAGGAGCAAAGGAAAAGGCTGGTATTCCTTGTCCCTCAACACAAGCTCAGGCCCACCGGTGGGAATCAGCACAGCATCCACACTCACTATCTAAACTTGCTTACACCAAGCCCCAACCCCCAAAGCTCCAGTGGAACTGCTTTAGTCCCTCCCCTAGAAGACAAGCCCAAGCCCCAACTTACACAGCATCTACCATCTACCAATGTGGGAGTTTTGCAGAGCCTCAGATCCATTGGAACTGGTGACAAGTCTCATTTAACAGACCAGAGAACATCTAGTTAAAATGTGTTAAAAAAATTTTTTTTAAAAAATGTGTTACATTCAGGCCAGGGACTAAACAGTACCCACAACAGGCAAAGAAAGTCTCTGAAAATGATTGCCTGAAAGATACAGTAGCCAGGACAAAAGACCTGAGCACCTACAGTGCACATTGAGATATTCCTGGAAGTGCTAGGCCCTGAGGAACAGGGGACAGTACACTGCAGAGCACTATAGAACCTCTTCTTCACAAGGCTATTACCCTCAAGAACAGGAGACATAGCTGATTTTTTTTTTCCACAGAGAAACAAGGAAAAAGACTTAAACAAAATGAGAAGACAGAGAAATTTATTCCCACTGAAGGAACAGTGTAAGGCCACAGCCAGAGATCTAAGTGAAAGAGATTGAAGCACAATTGCCGTGCTGCCTACCTCATAGGATATTGTGAGGACTAAATGAGTGAAATTCATGTAAGTCCCTACACAGCAAGCACTCAATTAACACCAGCTACCATTATTTTTTACTATCATCTTAGTTACTTATTAAAAATGTAAACAGTGTGTAGGGAAAACAAAAATATTTACCAATTTGCAGTCTCTGATTAAAGCTTACAGACATTCTTTTATTTCTGCCACTGTCCACGTAATTTACGTCAATATTTACCAGGCAGTTTGTAGTCTCTAGATTATGCTCTTATGATTTAAAACAACAACAACAACTAGCTTTTCATAAGTGTGATGTTTATACTTCATATGATATAGTATTTTCCCCCACTGGAGCATTTTTCACTGTAAAAGTAGAATTCTTAGTTTAAACAACAGAGCATGCCTATTACTTACGTAGCAGTATCCTCTGTTGGACTGTAAACAAAACTGGACATAGACAGTAATGGAGAATCAAGAGAAGCTCACTGTCATAAGAAATAAAACAAGAAGCTTTTGGAACATATACTGAGTGTGCAAGTATTTGGGGAGGCAGTGGATATGTGTGTAATTCCTAGTAGCAACTTGGCCCAGCCACGTTTAGGTTCATATCTAAGTTTTATGAAAATTAAGACATTTATAAGCAAAAAGGGCTAAAAACTCTCAGTCTTAAGCTAGAGCATTCAAAGTGCGCTGTAAGGGAGAGAAGCAGCCTTCTCCATTTTTCAGAAGAACACCATGGAGTTTAGCATCCTGGTGGTGCCATGACTTGGCTGCAGAAGGGGCTTACTTACAGTGTCTGGTGGACTAGGAGATACTAAGTGATGCCTGACAAGAAATGATAGGTACTTAGCATACACAGGAGTACCGGGATGATGCCAAGGCAACTCAGCATCCGTGCATAATAAAAGAGAATCTATTTCTGAGCATACATGGCACCTGCTGAATTCTCCCAGAAGCTGTGGAGAAGACCCTGCCATGGAACTGGACCTCGTTTGGAAGAAGAGGAAAAGGAACAGTATTAAAACTATTGCTCTTAATGTGATTTTATTCCTACTAAGAGGCTGGTTAAGTTTGAGGAAGCTTGGAATATGCTTTAACATATATTATAAATATAAATTTCATTTTAAAATAAATATAAATTATTTAAATGGCAGAAAATCAGGGCATAGAAAGACAGAACAACTACATGCAATTATATACCTCTTTTGTAAGCAGTTAGTAAGTTTTGATGGCTTCCTAGATTTTAAGCCTTCTCTAACCTGTGGTACATTATCTTAAGCTCTAGATTGATATTGCATGATTTAATGTTTGTATCAACTGTTTCTAAGTAAGTTTCTTCCATGATACATATGTGATTCTCTCTTCTATCCTTAAAGCCAGTAGAATCATTTCAATAAAGTTTATTTCACTTTCTTTTTCTTAGGGAGTTCAACATGTCCATTTTTCAAGTTGTGTAGAACAATCGTCCAGTACAATTTCCCTTCACTTCACTTTTTAAGTGATGAGATTTTTATTGCTTACAGCTAAGCATTTCTATACTTGGACCAGCTTTCTGTGTTGTGATGCCAGAACTAGTTAGGTTTTAAATTATAGATAATTGTTTGTTATACACATTGGCTACCACCTGTCTTTGCTTCCTTTGGCAATTGTGTGGTCTTTCTGGCAGTGTTTCTCAAAGTGTGGTGCTCAGACCACCTGCATCAAAATCACTTGACTAGCTTGTGAAAAGCACCACTTCCTGAACCTATCAGATTTCATAAATCAAATTCCATTTGACTTTACCCACTAAAGTTTGTGAACCACTGCTATACTGGCTTTACTTTGAAGCTCTGTTTCTGGGATCCCTGGGTGGCGCAGCGGTTTGGCGCCTGCCTTTGGCCCAGGGCGTGATCCTGGAGACCCGGGATCGAATCCCACGTCAGGCTCCCGGTGCATGGAGCCTGCTTCTCCCTCTGCCTGTATCTCTGCCTCTCTCTCTCTCTCTCTCTGTGTGACTATCATAAATAAATAAAAATTAAAAAAAAAATTTGAAGCTCTGTTTCTATGTTTAAAAAGAATTTTTTTTCTTCTGAAAATATGCAATTTAAATGAGCCAATACATTTTGATTCTGAAGTATCGGTGCTCAATTTAAGTCTTACAATCCAGTAGAAATTAGTAAGAGGCTCTAGATAGCCTCTAGATAAAAGCAAAAGACAGATTAGCAAAAATGAAAAAAATCATTAATAAAGTATCATAAGGGTTCAGCAAAGAGAGAAGCATTAACACACATTGAAGTAGAATGAATAACCAAGAATTTGTGAAGGGAGCAGTTTTTATATAGGACTTGAGATGCTTGGAAATTTAGATGTGGACATAGGGGAGTCCACTAGGTGAGCAGCAGAGCAAATGCACAGGTCTGGAAAGATGAGGATAATAATCAATGCCAGCTCATAACTCAGTTCAGCTGAAGCATAAAATACACCCATGAGAGTTGTGAGTGACAAGGCTAGAGTTACAGGTTTGAATGGTGTGAAGTCTTGAAGTCTATGCTGAATAATTGTTATTTTTTGGCCCTTCTGAATGTCTGTGACATTTTATGTGAGCTATAAATTTAAGGTAAGAAGGCATATATTTCTGCATTGTAAGATTGTGTTTCTGATTTAATTAGCCACATTTGAAAAGTCAAAACAGAAGTGAGCCACACAGAGGAGAACATTTCAGAAAAGCTCAGTGTAACTTCTTAGTCTCTACAGAACCTAAAGGGGGCACATATCATGTGGGTAGCACTCTCTTCATAAGATACAGCCTTGCAAGTCCTGACAAGTTCAGTTCTCATTATATTACAGTCATTTTTCACTTTGGTATTGCAGCATGATTCATTAAGAACTTACACAATCTGTGTGTTTCCATTGAATAGTATGCTTGAAATACAGAACATTTTCTTTTGGACCAAAGTCAGTGCCATCAAGACTACATTTTCATCCTGGGCATATGATTCCTTTATAAGGAGAAAGCATAGCTAGGGCACAGGATGTCTTCCAACATGTTGGGAAATCACTTTCTTTACAGCCTCCTACTTAACACATTTAATATCTTCTAAGATTTCTGATCCTAACTTTGATAAAAAAAAATCTGTAATAGAACCATTTCCTTATAATATGTTATCATATGGGATTTCTGGAACCTGTGGGACTTACACAGTTCCGATTAGTAGGATGAACCGAGAAGCCAGCCAGGTCAGCCTTCTCTGGGAGACATTACTGACCTCTAGAGAGGCTGATGTGAAGACTTCAGGATGCGTGTTAAGTGCTAAAGAGATAGACATTGCCCAGCAAAAGAGAATATCCAAGAAAACCTCAAAAAACTTGCCATCAGAAGTATAACCAGTCTTTTGGGGATACTGCAGAATCCTACAGGATATGCTGGGACATGAAATCACAGATAGCTCAAGTATAGGTGTCAACTAAAGGGCCAGAGGTTGAGTTTGAGTTCAGAGTAAGGAAGAATTGTTTTTAAGGTTGACTGGAATTTGCACATATTGTAAGTACCAGTGTGGGTTCCTGATTTGTGCTTTCATTAGTCAGAGATAATATGGGCCTGAGTTAGAGTAGAAGTTAGAAAATAATTGATAAAAATGAGTACATATGGACAGGGGGATGGTTTAAGTAGGGGCTGGGCATTAAAGAGGACACTTGTTATGATGAGCATCGGGTGTTGTATGCTAAATGTTGAATCACTAAATTCTACACCTGAAACTAATGCATACACTGTTGGTTAAGTAATGAATGTAAATAAAAACTTGAGAAAAAATGAGTCCATAACCTCATCTTGTAATTGAGTGTGTGTGTGTGTGTGTGTGCACATGTGTGTGTCAAGGGAAATGAGAAAAGTGGAACTCAATGTACACATTGCTTTTGAATATTTTTAAGGAAGTTAGGGACTAGATTTAGACTAGAGATATGTACTTGTAATGAAAATCTCTAAATTGTAAAATATACTGAAACCTGTCACTTTCTATTTTTAAAATGTTAAAAGTTAGTATTTTTCATAGCACTGTGAGTAAAAATACTATACTGCCTCCTCCTAAACATAACCACATCTGCAGCATCATTGTTCTATGGATAATATATAATAGGACATCTGTCCTTTTTTTCTGCAACTAAAATCATTCCCCCTTGCTGGAATACTATACTTGAAGGCAGTGTGGAGTGCCACAGGAATGCACATCATATTAATGCCTGAGGAATGTCACCTTGGCCTATACTCCTAGTCACAGGAAATGAATTTGATATCTCTCACAGCTACATCTCTTTTCATGATTCCCTCACAGAGTGAGAGAATGATGTGTAAACTTCCCCTGACAGCTGATCTCTCATAGAATTCCTCACACACTGATGTATTTGACAGAATCAGCCACCTTAGTGAAGTCCCCATACACAGTCCACTCATCATCACCCTCTAACTGTCACTGTTCCTTCTGCTCTTTATGGGAGGTTGCTATGCTTCAGGCAGTTCCCTGGCTGCTGTGAAAATGCTCCTGCCTTGGCCTAGGTGGTGAATTGGCCAGGTGACAGATTTTGTGGAGAAAGGCCTTTTTAATCAAGCTAGTCAATGCTCCAGGACACTAACAGCTTGGATAGGCAAGAAGTTTCCCTGTAGAAACTGCTAAACAAGAACTCTTCTCTTTGAGCTTCTCTTAATCCTGAGCCAGAATGTGTGCGTATCTGTGGAGGAAGACAACGACTCCTGTAGGTCACATGTTTTGTTAAAGTTGAAGGCAGTGAGAGACATATGTGAATTCCAGCTTGGCCTTGTACATTCAGTTGTCCTCAGGGGTTCCTGTCTTCCTCACTGTCCTTCCAGTTTTTCTTGCTAACTGCTAGTCCTGCTGACCTGCATTGACTTCATCTTATCATATGATGCCTAAGCAACCTTCCACAAATTCCACAGATGACTTCATCAGCTTACATAATACTGTAGGGTGAAATACCTATCATAAATCTATTATTCCTCATCACTTCTCTGAACAGACCCTTACTGATATCAAGGTTGTTTATCAAGAAAATGATGATAAGGCTTGCACATTAGTGCAATACCTGTAGTATGGAGAATGGGTTCGAGATAAATTAATGATCAGAATATTCTAAATAGCAAAACTCTTCACCTTTCAAATGAAACCTTATTTGAAACCTCAGATCATGGGGGACCTGCTTGTTTGAAATATGGATGAGGAACTTAGGACCTGATTGTTCTTCCCACCTTTGCCCTTCCCTCAGCAATTATGGAAGTACCCAAAGTTCTGAGAATATAGTTTAACAATGTCTGCATTACGAATGCTCTTATAGGGACGCCTGGGTGGCTCAGTGTTTGAGTAACTACCTTTGGCCCAGGGTGTGATCCGGGAGTCCCGGGATCGAGTCCCACATCGGGCTTCCTGTGTGGAGCCTGCTTCTCTCCCTACCTGTGTCTCTGCCTCTCTCTCTCTCTCTCTCTGTCTCTCATGAATAAATAAATAAAATCTTTAAGAAAAAAAAAGAATGCCTTTATAGAATTACACTATTGGAGGGGCACCTGGGTGGCTCAGTTAAACATCTGACTCTTGATTTTGGCTCAGGTCATGATCTTAGTTAAGTTGGTGAGATAGAGCCCTGCATCAGGGTCCCCACTCAGTGGGGGAATCTGCTTGAGATTCTTTCCCCCTGCCCCTGCCACTACTTGTGCTCTCTCTCTCTTAAATAAATACATCTTAGAAAAAAAAGACAGGAATTACAGATCTGGAGGTGAGCATGGAGTATATGGGGCAGAGGTAAGAGGTATATAGAAAGTAAAATTAACACTGCTTTGTGTGCTTGGTGTGGAAAAGGCCAAAATCTGGGAATATTTCAGGCCAGTGGATTAATTGATGGTACCATTTCTTGAGAAGATACTACAAATGGACATGTTAATTTTAGACAGTTGAGTTCTTGGCTTGTTGATGCCATGATGTGCAATAGGGCTGGAACTGAAGAGAGAGGTCTTCTATAGAGACGTAGCTTTAAATCATTGAGAAGTCAAGTCAGGTTTAGATTATGAAGACTAGATTAAGAGAGCTAAGGCACAAATATATACTCTGAGAAATAGCAATATTAATGTGGTCATAGAGACAAGTGGTGTTTGAGTTGCCAAAAACATAGGAGAACCAGGAAAGAAGAATCCATAGGCTATAAAGAAAGGGAACATTCAAAGAAAGGCCAATCAATAGCATGAAATGTCAAGTATGCCAAGGTGATAAAATATCCTTTATATATAGCACTTATAGAGTCATTATGTAATGTATGAGGGATAAGAGGAAGGGAGGAGTTACCTTGAGGAATGAATGAGAAAATGGTCATGGAGGTAGTGAGTATTTTGTGAAGCAAGAGGGTAAGGTATGAGACAGAGGGAAATGGGGTAAAGGATGTGAATTTCTTTTTGAAACACCAACTCGATAGCAAAGAATAATTCAAGAGTCATTTAGTGAATATTAATCTGAGTCATTCATTGTTTTCATTCAATTTCTATCTCATTACTTCCATCAACAAATATCTTTTAGCCAAGATCTGTCCTGTACTCTTAAATAGCAGAAAACTCTCTGCTTCTTATAGTTACAAAATATTATGCTCAAACCTCTAATAGCATTAATTATTAAAGATCTCTTCTTCTCTGGCTCAGTTTGGCCATACCCTTAAGTTGTACCACTTACTAGAAATGAAACCAAGCTCCCGAATGTTCACAGCCCCTGAAGTTTCTGTACTTAACCATCTGAATTCAGGGTTCTGGTTCCCCTTCCTTGCCAATGCTTATTCTTGGTTTTGACATTTTTCTTCATTGGCTTGTGTGAGACACAGTTTTAAAACAATTAGAGTAAGAACATTATTATTATTATTATTATTATTATTATTATTATTATTATTTTAAAGATTTTATTTATTCATGAGAGACATAGAGAGAAAGGCAGAGACATAGGCAGAGGGAGAGGTAGGCTCCCTGCAGGGAGCCTGATGTGGGTCTCGAACCCAGGACCCGGGATCATGACCTGAGCCAAAGGCGGACATTCAACCACTGAGCCACCCATGTGCCCTGAACATTATTATTTTTTTCTTATTCTGATGTTATAGAGGTTAAGTTCTTGATGCCTTGTTTAAAGTGATCATTTAAAAAAATTTAAAAAAATAAAGTGATCATTTAGCATTAACCTACTCCACTTTAGGTACTCTGCTTTGGAATTTTTAATCTCATTAACTCATTTAATTTTCACAATAACCCTATATGAGAGTAATTATTATACCATTTTAATAGAAGGTGATGAGTCTCAGAGAGGTTAAAAGAGTTGTTCAATTATACAAGGTTAATAAATATCAGAGCAAGAGTTAAAAGTCAGTAAATATAATAATTTAAACATAGTGCCTGACATATGGCAAGCACTGAAGATCATGCATTATTGTTAATACTATTTCTAATAGTTTTTGCAATCCATATCTAATGTTCTTCCATTATGACACAATTTTATCCCATTCTCAGACAACTGCTCAAAAAGATGACAATCATTTATGTGATATCAAGACAAATAAATGGTAGTCAATACTCTGAAATTAACAGAGCTGAGTGTCAAGAAGAATGTCTGGGATAGGATAAAAAATATGAAATTGGGACATAAAGATAGATGCCCTTCCCACAGTATCAATACTAAAATTGAGTTGACGCTTAGTTTCCAGTAATAGATTTAATATAAAATTGATAATTTCTCACTTTTCTTTGATGGATGGTGATGAATTTTGTGATAAAGTATGTAAGAAAACACTGAGGAAAATAGGGACTTTTAGAATTTATTTAATAATCATTTCCTGAATGTGAGGGGTCTGAATTCAATTGCTTTTAAAGGCCTTTGTTTACAAGATTACTTCTAGGTTTTTTCCTTTTCGTGTTCATTTTTGTTTTCTTTTACATTTGAAAGAATAACTATAAGAACAGAAAAAATGAAAACAGGTGAAAGGAAAAAAAGTATAAAAGCATGTTATAATACTGCACAATACAAAGGAATGAAAAATGAGCTAGAAAGAGACTAGATTTTAAGGACATTTTGACTGTTACATGGAGGAAATAATGTTGATTAATTTTGATAATGCTATTAAAGACCATGACTGTAAAAAAAAAAAAACCAGAAAATATAATAGTTTTAAGATTTTACAATCAGTTAATGAAAAGCACAAAGCTCTATAATTAGAATCCAGGTTTGTTTGACTCTGAGGATGGTTCTAAATCAATACCCTACCCTGAATTTTTAGTTCTTCAATAATCAATTCTCAGAGACTACAATAAACTTTTGGTTCCTATTAATTATCATCTTAGCAGCCACAGACAAGAGCAGTATGCTGTTATGGTTTTCACATCATGCATGATTGCTTTGATGCTTTCTAACCCAAGTGGTTCTCTACCCTGCAGCAGATTCCTTTCTTCCATCTGTAGCTGAGTGGTTTCAGAAATCCCCATGAGAATTGTTGGCCACCAAATTTGTGGATGTCAGTAATTAAGCCATCTACTCCAGCTGCAAGCTATTGGGCAGCCTGGGTAGTAGAAGGGCATCCTCCCGCTGCAAAGTATAGTCACAATGAGAACAGAAAGATCATTGCCCCCTGGTTGGTTGGCCATGTACTCGGAAGCTTGGCTTATCCTGGATTTACCCCCATGATTTTCTCATCCATTTTGTATTGTTTTTACAAGAAGGTCGTATTTACCACAAGCCACCAGGCCTGTGAGTTGCTTTTATATTTTTATAATGTCTATACACAAAGAACAACTGTTCTCTGTATCTGCCATTAGTACTATATGTCCTAGAATTATAACAGGCACATGATAATTCTATTATAGGCCTGCATTTTATTGTATAGGTTGTCCCTGACCTGGACTGGGGTGGGTTTCATGTCACTCATAATTAATTATACATTTCCATGTTTTCTATCAAAATTATACCTGTACTCTTTGGATTAGAGAACATTTGTTACCCATTTTAAGATTTTTACTCTGTTTAATCACTGAAGTGTAGCTACAAGAGTGAGAGTTTCTACCAAGTCTCATCTGGGATTATTTCACAATGTATAAGCCTCTGTACATCCTGTTTATATGTTAGTTTTAGGTGTTTTTGATAATGCACTCTTCTGTCACAATTGAAATGTATTAATGATTAGACTGGCAATCAGTGCTGATTGTGTCCCATTATCATTGTATCTCCAACATCTAGCATGTATCTGCATATTTGCATATGGTAGAAGTGAAACAATATACACTGAATGAATGAATAAATAAATGAGTATATTGATCAAATATCCTTGTTTTCATAATGCCTTTCCAAGTAGTGCCCAATTTCTGGTCTTTTCATTTTGATATGCAAGCTCCTTACTTTAGTCAACACAAAATATATTTTGTATTTACTGTGTGCCAGTCACTTCCCTCAAAGGGATCACATCTGTGGTAGTGTGTGTGTGTGTGTCTCTGTGTGTGTGTGTGTGTGAGAGAGAGAGAGAGAGAGAGGAAGGGATTCAGAGATTGAGAATAAGTATGATCATTGAGCAGCATGTAAACAGACATGTAAAACAGGTAGTCGCAGCCAGTGTGTAAATTAAATACAAGTGCAGTGCAGCACAGACAGGATATCACACTCAAACCCAGAGCTTTGAATGACTTCCTGAAAGAAATAATTCTTTTTAAAATGGTGAAGTAACCAGGACAAGGCAATGTGGAGAGGAAAGAGTAATTACCAGCAGAGTCATCAACACATAGAGTATGAGCAAAGCATGCAAGTAGTGAAATATGGCTGCTAGAGGGTGGTAATGGGTGAGGCCTGGGTATTGCTCTGATTCTTGACATCTCTGGTACTATCATATTCCAATCCAGTATTATTTCCTTGCCTACAATAAAAGCTTCCTATGTAGTTTCCCTGATTGTATGCTTCTAATAGTGTCTTTGCATAACAGCTGCCTGAGAGACCTTTTTAAAATGCAAATCATGTCACCCCTTTGCTCAAAACTACATGGCTGACCATCTCATTGGAATGAAATCAAAAAGCCTTAAAATGGTCTACTCATCTCTAGATGCTCTGGCTCCTGGCTCATCCTCTGTTCTTGCTTCCTGTCAATCTCCCCATGCTCACTCCATTCCAGTAACATGGGAGATCCCTATTCTCTATGAGGACACCAAACTATCTCCCAACTCAGAAATTCTGTGTTTATTCTCTCTTCTTAGAATATTATTTTCTCTAAATTTTCCCAACTCTCTGTTTTATACTTGGAAGTCACTAATGGGTTGTCTTCTCTGACTATACTATCTAAAATTTTACCTACCTTCTATTTTCTTATTTGCCTTTGTTTTCTTTGAAAGCCTAACAGCATATCACTACCTGAAGACACACTTGATACATATTTGTTTATTGTCTGTTCTTCCCCCACTAGAATTGTTCCAAGTGAGAATTGGGGATAGTGCCTGCTTTGCTTACCATTTTAGCTCTAGTTTCTCAAGCAGTCTTTCACATATAGGATATCTTCAACACATATTTGTTGGATTAATAAACATTAATAAATGAACAAATGAGACTTTGTATTTTTAAAGATCCTCTTCTCCTACATGATTATTATACACACAAAAGAAATTAGATTTTATCCTGAAGTAATGAGGAATAATTGAAGAATTCTAAGCAGGGAGTGCCATGACCAGACTTGTATTTTAGAAAGATCATTCTGTTATCCAGAAGGAGGATAGATAGAAGGCTTTTGGAGTAATCTAGCAAGAAATTATAAAAATGGAGCAGAAGATGTGAAAATAAAGAAAGACAGGAGGAGACACTTTAAAGAAATATTCAGTTGAAGAAATCGATAAGTCATCCTTAAATCATATGGGTGCATTTGGTAAAAGAGTAAGAAATGTAGGGTGAGTGATTTGCCTGGGATGCTCAGTTTTTATACTGAAAGTCCAGCATCCTGAGACAATCCTCATTCCTGAGTAGAACAGACTAGTTGATAACCCTAAAAAAGTCAAACGTACTTATAATACCTAACCCTTTACCCAGTCTGCATCTAAATAGTGGCCATGATTCCCAAATGAAATATTGTGCTCTCTTAAGAATCACTTTAAATCCAGTGTTCCTCTAAATATTCTTTACTTTCACCTCCCCTTCCACTCTGTTCCTCTTCACCATACCAAAGCCCTTTCTCATCTTCCTCTTCTGAAGGACCACAATGCCTGTTCTTAATCTCACCTAGAACAGGTGAGCTGCTAATTTGCTTTGTATAATATGTTTGTTGACCACTTTGCAAATTTATCTTTTAGACTCAAGGCTCACGGAGGGTAATGTCATGCTTTATTCATCCTGTTATCCTTGCCCAGCCATGTAGTTAGTACAGCTCTGAATTCAGGTCTATTGAAAGAACTGATGCAGAAATGTATGCATGTATGAGTTTGGGCCTAACAATTTATCATATTCTAATGAAAGAATGTGTATGATCTTCTCAATCTCATATTTCTTTAAACCCTAATTATTATGTTTAAGACCTGGTATAATTCCCTTGTAGTTAGAAACAAACCTGTGTACTTACACTTACACATTATGTGTAATGTATGGGAACCAACTGAAAACTTTAAAGTAAATTCAAGGGTGACAGTAGCTATTTGTTATAACTTCAACAATCTTCTCAAAATACTTCACATAGAGTAGGAATTACATGGGAACTTAAGATCAAAATTCACAAATATAAGGTATAAATAGTATATTATTCACTGTTTTTCAGCATGAAGACTACTTGTTTTCTTTATTAGTTATAAGATACTTTGGTATCAAGTGGCCAGTCATATCTTCCTTAAACTTGGCTGAGAGAGCCTTCTACTTCAAGCAAAGCCAGTATTCTCTTCTTTGATACCAGATTCTCCCATAACTAGTCCTCTAATCTTTTCATGCTTTCCTCTTTTGAAATGAAAAAGTTATTTATTATTCTCAATATTCACCTTGCATTGTAGTAACTCTCTGAACAAAGAATTTGAAATCCTAGTGTCCCTGAGGCTTCCTGTTGAGGAGATATGAATGCAAGACTGTGGGAAAAAAAATTCCCAAAAATATCCTTCAAAGTTAGAATGAATTGCCTTGACATAGAAGTAGGTTGGATTTGTTCAACAGTGAACTTAGTTCCATGCATTATAATGTCACATGATTAGGTTGCTAATATATAGGAGATGATCCTTTAGGGCTATGCAAGTCCCAATTTATATCCTAAAAATCATTTAATTTTCAAAGCAGCATCGTTAATATTAAATCATGGAGACCGGTTGTACCTCTTAGTCCAAAAGGGTTTCACTCTTGAACATAGAAAATATAACTTTTCTTTTTTATGTTTCTTCAAAGTTTCTTATACTTTAGGATACTCCATTCCTTATAGACATAATGACATATGAATGTCATATAGGTCTGTATGTAATAATGTGTTTTAATGCTATGTAGATAAAAAAATTAAATGTAAGAATGAGAATTCCAGTGCTGGACTACAGTCCTAGTTATTCTAAATGCTCACTCTTCCTATTCATGCCAACTCTAGAATATATAATACTGATTTATAATCATATTTACTTAACACCTTTCTTTTCTAGGCAGCCCTGCTTAGAAAGAGATGAATGTATTTAATGACCTTTGAGCCCAAGTATTCAATGATTAAATAAATAATGTTTTAATGACATATTTTTTGGAAGGATGATGTAGTGGCCTCTGAAGAGGCTCTGCATGGCCAAGCAGGCTGGCCTAGAATTTGTACAACACTAGCAGAGGTATTGAAAGTCTGTTACTTTTGACTTAAGCATCCCCTGTTTCCACTTAAAAGTTGGACTTTTTTTTTTTTTAGCTATTTTGAGTAGCTCAAATAAAATGACACATGTTTCTCTGTTGTACTCACTGAAGATCTTTCACAATGATAACAATTGCTTGCTTGTGTAGAGAGATTTACAATCCACAAAAATCTTTTAAAGTCAATTATACTCCTTGCACTTCACTGTAGGGCTAGATAGTTATCTCCATTTTCATTTGATAAATGAGAAATAAAATCCATCAGTAGTTATCTTAATTAAATACAGTAAATGCCAGTTATTTAGCACGAGTATAGAATATGTTATACTATGTTCTGTGTATATTATGTTCTGTTTTATTATGTTCTTATATAATCTAATTATGTAATAGGCCATATATTGCCTACCAATTTTCAACATATATTAACATATATAGGAAAAATGTAATGACCATAATTTAAATCTCATTGGTAAAAATGGGAGGATACATATACAAATTTCCTCCTTCCAAAAAGTGTATGTTGAGTAACTATACTCTATAGGGCACTGTATAGACACAGTGTTGCATAAAAGCTTCTAAAGAGGTATAGGTTATGATAAAACAATGATTAAAAAACTTCATTAATGGGGCAGCCCGGGTGGCTCAGCAGTTTAGTGCCACCTTTGGCCCAGGGCCTGATCCTGGAGACCTGGGATCGAGTCCCGCATTAGGCTCCCTGCATGGAGCCTGCTTCTCCCTCTGCCTATGTCCCTGCCTCTCTCTGCGTGTGTGTGTGTGTGTGTGTGTGTGTGTGTGTATCTCTTATGATTAAAGAAATATCCTTTTTAAAAAAAAACTTCATTTATACTCATAATTTTATGAAATTGACACTTCTCTCCAATTCTGTCAAGCAAGATTTTTTTCTGAAATAATAGAGTAGTGCTTAAGGAAACTGAAATAATAGTGTAATGCTTAAGGAAACTGGTGATTTCTCCATTCTAAATGGAGAATGGTTTGAAAGGTTCAACCAGAAATTCTCCCTTCTCATGGAGATAGCATTGGCTCTTCACATAGGGTAGTCAGATTGGGCAGGAGTTTAACAGAGAGCACTGACTCTCCAATGTTTTATAGAAAAAAGCTTCATAAAATGGATGATGTTCAAAACAAAATGTCCTTGGCTGTGTGCAGAGTTCCCTGATAGTATTTTGCTTTCATTGTCCCCAGTCTCATCTCTTACAATATAGACACATTTCTGTCAAGGTAATATCTCAAATTTCTAAGTCGGTCAACACACACTTATTGAATGTTACTATGTGCAGAACACAGTACTCAGCTGTTGTCATGGTGTCTCAGAGGAAATTGTCACTTTTCTTTACCACATGTTCAATTTTTTTTTTTACCAGGAAGAGAAACATAGCTCTATATGAAAAATCTACTTACATAGCTCTAAGCTATGTAATACATTCAATTACTAATTTTCAGTTTCCTCAGTGAAATGATCATAGGCAATGTTAGGTATTAAAGGTAAATATTAATTACATATTAGTTGAATTTTTGATTTTGGCCTACAGGATCTGAAAAAATCCAGAGAAATCCATATTCTATATACCGAAAATGTCAGTCCAATATTTTAAAATATTTACAATCTTTCTCTAAGAAAATGATTAAGTTGGAAATACCTGAGGCACTTTAGAAAGTTTAGAATTGGAGGAAATATAGAAGACTAAAAACAATGCTATGTTGAAGGCAATGTGAGAATGTAACGTAATTTTTTTTTTACAATTACCTAGTTACATTTTACAACTTCTTTTTTTCCCCTATGTGGTACCCTTCCCCTTTGTAACTATTGAGATGACTGCTTCTGCTTACTTGAAGATAGCATGTATTTTCAGGGGATATAAAAAATATTATAATTTTCTTTCTGTGTATTTTTGCTGATTCGCTAACACTCTTTATGAAAACTCTGTTTGCAAAGAATCCTTTCTCCTCTAAATACTTGGCAATATTTTCATCATTCAAAAATAGATGTCAAATATCATCTTGTCTTATGAAGATTTTTTGGAATCTTCTTCAGTGTTCCATCAAGTAACTGGTTCCACTAGGCTCTTGTAACATTCCATGTCCATCTCTACCACTGCTAGCCCATTATAATGTGCATATAAGAGTATTTCCTCTCATGGACCTGGAGACCTAGAGGATAAGGACCACTGGAATAGTTACCTGATACTGTATGTTGGCTAGACAAATGGAAGTGAACATATCTTCAAACTCATTACATATATATTTTTACCTTTCCCTTAATTTGGGCTTTCTCTCCAAAGGCCCTGCTTCCTGTGTTACACATGGTTTATCACATGCATCAAGAGATTAAGGACATTAAGCAGGTGACAAATATCAACAATGAGCTGGGGATTTATTGTAATCAACCAATATGCTCAGCCTCGTAATTGCTCAGAGCTTTTTGCTCCATAATTATATGGTTGCCTCAGTGTAGCCATTCAATGATGTTATAATTAGTGGGTAATTAACAAAAGCATTTACTGAGACGCTGCAGAGCATGAAACTTGTGTGTAGGTTGAAAACATGCGGATTGATAAACTAGTAGTCAACAATTTCCTAAACACACTTCAGTAGATCCCTTTCAAACCTCAGCAATTGTAAACCCCTTTCTCGTTTGCAGATTCTATACCTTACTCCACAAATTGCATTGTGTGCTCTCTAAAGCCTAGAATGGGCCCATATACCTTTTGCTTTACTATGTCCTCCACTCCATCTGTAATACCATAGATTCCCTTTTCCATTTCCACAACTCCTTAATCTTTATGGCAATTGCCAATTCACAAAGGCATTACACATATGTATCTTTATTTGACATGTGCGGTGGATTCTACAGAGCATGGACTCCAAGTTAATGATAAAAAAAAAAAATACCTTGGAGGAGCTTAAACCGCTTACCTTAGTTTGAAAGACTTTTGGTAAAACAAACCTGTCTCAAAACTGGGCCTATTCAGACTTTATATTAAATGATCTTTACAACTTACTTTGGGCAAATTGGGGCATAGGAAAAGTAGAAGAGGAAACAGAGCAGAATACATTTGGGAGACAAAGAAAAAGAATAAAGAGTAAAAGTGAGAGTTAATGTTGAAGGAAAATGATAGGGAGTGTTATTGATACCTAACAAAATACCCCAGAGGATTAATCAACACATAAACACATGCCGGATGCTAGACATCCTCTTAGGCATCATCTTTCCCATCTGTAAGAGGACAATATTAGTAGTATCTAAGAAATAAGGATGTTTGGAAAAATAGCTAACTGAGATAATGCATGTTAAGTACTTAGGACTCCAATGATTGGGAACTCTTAGGATGCGACAGAGAGAAGGAGAAAGAGAGGAAAGAAATGTAAGGGGTTTGTGAGGCAAAATAGGACCTGCCCACTCAGTGTTACCCAAGGGAAGTAGGACTGGAATCCTCAGTTCAGTTCTGGTCTTGAGACCAGAGCATATATTGTTTATTGTGGAGATGGTTGTTCCTACTTGCCAAGTCTAACCCGCTAAGTGTTAGGATCCAATGGCTTAGCCCTCTTGTTCTGATTCCATCATCACCTGTCGTCTTGACCTCTGTCTCTTAGATTCACAGAGTGAAGCATGGAGGCATGACCACCAGAAAGACTGATGTTATGTACACATTGTTCATGATGCATGAGAAGAAGAAAGCCATCCATTCAATTCTAATTCTGAAAAGTCCTGGGAAGAACTCTTGTCTGCCATGAAGTAGGTATCAAGGGAGGTGTAGTGCTTTGCTTTTCCTAGCCTGAGTGACAAGCCCAGACAGGAGGGACAAGCTACTGTGACTAGCAGCCCTGTCAGAGACACAGAGTAAATAAGGAGCGATCCCCAAAAGAAAGGAAAAGAGATGAAGTGTGCTAAGCAGGCAAAAACAATAGACGTCTGGTATAGATATATAAAAAATAGTATTACTCACCAACTATAAATCAACAGTAATAATATCCTGTCATCCCTCCAGAGACCAAGGGGAGGAACTGTCAAGACAGTGTGTCCAGTCCCACCATACCCCTTGATACATGCATCACAAAAGTCTGGCCCCTGGGGCATCTGGGTGGCTCAGTGTCTGCCTTTGGCTCAGGTCATGATCCCGGGGTCCTGGGATAGAGTCCCATACTGGGCTCCCTGCAGGAAGCCTGCCTCTCCCTCTGCTTATGTCTCTGTCTCTGTCTTTGTGTCTCTCATGAATAAGTAGGTAGAATCTAAAACAAAACAAAACAAAACAAAAACCTGGCCCCCAGTGATACTTCTGGGCCCTATTCTGGAGCATCAGAACATAGCCAAGTAGTCCATCCTTGTTGCTGCCTTTTTCACAAGTATTACTAGTGAAAGAGCACTGGACAGGGAGTCACTAAAACTGTTTTAAGCCCCTGCTCATTCTGAAGCTATGGCTTCCTTACAGCTTCCTGTGGGTGTTTGAGTTGAATCTGTACAATCCCAGCCCTAAAAAGCTATAATTCCAGGGCACTTTGTAATCTTTGTGTTCTGGAATCAAAATTACACCAGTAAGAACAAGATAAAAGACAATTTCATCGTATTGCCATTCTTATTAAGATCGGATAATGTTTATCAATACCTACTAAAAAGGTTGCTAATTGCTCATACTTAAATACAGAGTAATTTCTCAATAATAGCTTTATTTTATAATTGGTTTCACTATTGCCTGTCTTCCTAACTTTGTTTTCCTTGCTATAGTCAGAGTGATTATCGGAAAACAAAAGTTAGAAGGAAATAAGTCAGTTTTCCAACTGAAACAGACTTCCCCTATTTAGTTCCAAGAGAAAATAATCTTGTTATTTTGTAATTAAAAATAATAATGACCATAACACTAGTAACAACAACAATAATGAAGGACATACCTAGAATAACTGCTTTGACTGTAAATACAGTAAACACTCCAATGAAAAGACAAAAGGTGACAGAATGCATAAAAGAAGACCCATCTATATTCTGCTTACAAGATACTCTCTTCAGACCTAAAAATCCTTGCATATTGAAAGTAAAGGATTGAAAGCATTTATCATGAAAGTGGGAGTGAAGAGAAAGATGGAGTAACAAAAGACTATGGTACTGGCACAAAAATGGACACATACATCAGTAGAACAGAATAGAGAGCCTGGCAATAAACCCATAATTATATGGTCAGTTGGTCTTTGACAAAAGTGTCAAGAATATGTGATGGGATAAAGGCAGTCTCTTCAACAAATGGTGTTGGGAAAACTGGACAGCTACATGCAAAAGAATGAAACTGGACCACTTTCTTACACCATACACAACAATAAACTCAAAATTGATTAAGGACCTAAATATGAGAGCTGAAAACATGAAAATTCTAGAAAAGAACGCAGACAGTAATTTCTATGACATCAGCCATAGCAATATTTTTCTAGATATGTCTCCTGAGCCAAAGGAAATAAAAGCAAAAATAAATTGTTGGCACAACATCAAAATAAAAAGCTTCTGCACAGCAATGGAAACAATTAACAAAACTAAAAAGCAACCTCCTGAGTGGAAGAAGATATTTGCAAATGACATATCTGATAAAGAGTTAGTATCCAAAATATATAAAGAACTTACAAAACTCAACATCTAAAAAAACAAATAATGCAATTAAAAAGTGGGTAGAAGACATGAACAGACATTTCTCCAAAGCAGCCATACAGATAGCTAACAGGGGCACAGAAAGGTACTCAAAACCACTAATCATCAGAGAAGCACAAATCAAAGCTACAATGAAATATCACCTCATACCTGTCAGAATAGTTGAAATGAAAAACATAAGAAACAACTGTTGGCAAGGATGTGGAAAAAAAGGAGCCCTTATTCACTGTTCATGGGAATGTAAAATGTTGCAGTCATGTGGAAAACCATAGAGGTTCCTCAAAAATTCAAAATAGAATTAGTACATGATCCAATAATCCCACTACTGAATGATATTTACCCAAAGAATATGAAACTCTTAATTCAAGAATATATATGCACCTCGTGTTTATTGCAGCATTATTTACAATTGCCTAATTATAGAAGCAGTCCAAGTGCCCACTAAATGAATGGAGAAAGTGTGGTATGTTTAGAATGGAATATTACCCAGCTATAAAAAAAAGAATGAAATATTGCCATTTGTAACAGTATTATAGATCTAGATAATATAATGTAAGTGAAATAAGCCAGAGAATGACTAAATACCATAAGATTAATGAACTATTGGGACTTCATCAAGATAAGAAGCTTTTGCACAGCAAAGGATACAGTCAACAAAACTAAAACACAACCTACAGAATGGGAGAAGATATTTGCAAATGACATATCAGATAAAGGGCTAGTTTCCAAAATCTATAAAGAACTTATTAAACTCAACACCAAAGAAACAAACAATCCAATCATGAAATGGGCAAAAGACATGAAGATAAATCTCACAGAGGAAGACATGGACATGGCCAACAAGCACATGAGAAAATGCTCTGCATCACTTGCCATCAGGGAAATACAAATCAAAACCACAATGAGATACCACCTCACACCAGTGAGAATGGGGAAAATTAACAAGGCAGGAAACAACAAATGTTGGAGAGGATGCGGAGAAAAGGGAACCCTCTTACACTGTTGGTGGGAATGTGAACTGGTGCAGCCACTCTGGAAAACTGTGTGGAGGTTCCTCAAAGAGTTAAAAATAGACCTGCCCTACGACCCAGCAATTGCACTGTTGGGGATTTACCCCAAAGATTCAGATGCAATGAAACGTCGGGACACCTGCACCCCGATGTTTCTATCAGCAATGGCCACAATAGCCAAACTGTGGAAGGAGCCTCGGTGTCCATCGAAAGATGAATGGATAAAGAAGATGTGGTCTCTGTACACAATGGAATATTACTCAGCCATTAGAAATGACAAATACCCACCATTTGCTTCAACGTGGATGGACCTGGAGGGTATTATGCTGAGTGAAGTAAGTCAATCGGAGAAGGACAAACAGTGTATGTTCTCATTCATTTGGGGAATATGAATAATAGTGAAAGGGAATATAAAGGAAGGGAAAAGAAATGTTGGGAAATATCAGGAAGGGAGACGGAACATAAAGACTCCTAACTCCGGGAAACGAACTAGGGGTGGTGGAAGGGGAGGAGGGCTGGGGGGGGGGGGGGGTGAATGGGTGACCGGCACTGAGGTGGACACTTGACGGGATGAGCACTGGGTGTTTTTCTGTATGTTGGTAAATTGAACACCAATAAAAGTTAATTAAAAAAAAAAAAAAAGATTTCATCCATATTTGGAATTTAAGACAAATGAAACAGGAAAAAAAAAGACAAATGAAAAAAAAGACTCAACTATAGAGAACAAACAGACGGTTACCAGAGAGGAGGTGGGTGAGTGGATGGGTGAAATAGACAAAAGTAATTAAGAGTACACTTGTCATAATGAGCACTGAGTAATGTATAGAACTGCTTAATCACTATATGGTATATCTGAAACTAATTTAATACTATATGTTAACTAAACATTTTCTCAATGTGTGTGTATTGTATTTTTGTTCTCTTAAAATGTCATTTATAGACCAAAAGCATTGGTAAAATACAATTTATTTTATGTTCTTTTATGAATCATGCTTTTGAAGTCAGGTCTAGAAACTTCTGATAGAACTCAAGGTCATGTAGATTTTTTCCTATTTTCTTTTAGGTGAGTTTTTAATAATACCTTTTACACTCAGAGCTATGATATATATTGGTTTCGTATGGTATAAGGTGTGAGACATATATCAAGGTTTACTGTTTTGTAAAGGCTGTTGAGTTTTTCCAGCACCATTAGGGGGAAAGATTATTCTATCTCCATTAAATTGTGTTCGTACTTCCATGAAAAATCAGTTCACTACATTTGTTTTGATATATTTTTGAGCTTTCTATTCTGTTTAATTAATCTCTGCCTATCTGTTCAGCATTACCGTGCTTATCACTGCAGATTTAGTGAGTCAGAAATAAGTGTGAAAGCTCTAATTTGTTCCTTTTTTTCTTCAAATTTATTTAGACTATCCTCATTACTTTCACATTCTCTAAAGAAATTATAAACCATATAAATCTGTAAAAAGCTAATTGGAATTGTGATTGAAATTCCATTCAATTTATAGACAAACTGGAGAGATTTGACTTCAAAACAAAATTGAGTCTCCTAATCCATGAACATGGTATATATCTCATTTGAATATCTTCTTTGGAAAAATGTACGTTCAGGTCCTTTACCAATTAAAAAAAATCGGATTACTTTTGTATTTGATATTGAGTTGCACGATTTCCTTATCATTTTAGATATTAATGATTTGCACATATGATTTGCAAATATTTTCTCCCATTTTGTAGTTTGCCACCCATTTTCTTGATTATTTACTATACAGAAACTTTTTAGTTTGATGTGGCCCCACTTGTTTAATTTTGCTTTTGTTGTAAATCAAAAAAATCGCCAAGAATAATGACAGGTTAGATTTTCTCCTATATTTTCTTCTAGGAGTTTTACAATTTCTGGCCTTATGTTATAGTCGAATCTTTTTTAGTTGACTGTCATGCATGATATGAAATAAGGATTCAATTTCATTCTTTCAATTGTGGATATTAATTTTTCCCGTCACCATTTATTGAAGCAATTGATTCCCTATCGTATAATTTTGGTACCTTGATCCAAGATGAGCTGAGTCTATACGTGAGTTTATTTCAGACTTCTCAATTCTGTTCTGTGTGTGTTTTCATACCAGGACCATACTTTCTTTGATTATTGTAGCATTGCAATATAATTTGTAATCAGGAAATTGATGGTTCCAACTTTCTTCTCCTTGCTCAAGATTGTTTTAACTATTCTACTTCTGGGGCTAATGTCACTGGAACATTTGCCATTAGAAAAATGCCACTGATAGTGAACACATTGAATCTCTAGATCACTTTGGATTTTATGAGCATTTTAACAATACTATCTTTTCCAATGAATTAATACAGAATATCTTTCTATTTACTTTATCTTCTTTAGTTTCTTTTTTTAAAATTTTATACCAACTTAATTTTTTTTATTTATTTATTTTTTTAAAAAAATAATAAATTTATTTTTTATTGGTGTTCAATTTGCCAACATACGGAATAACACCCAGTGCTCATCCCGTCAAGTGCCCCCCTCAGTGCCCGTCATCCATTCACCCCCACCCCCCAATCTCCTCCCGTTCCACTACCCCTAGTTCGTTTTCCAGAGTTAGGAGTCTTTATGTTCTGTCTCCCTTTCTGATATTTCCCACACATTTCTTCTCCCTTCCCTTATATTCCCTTTCACTATTGTTTATATTCTCCAAATGAATGAGAACATATAATGTTTGTCCTTCTCCGATTGACTTACTTCACTCAGCATAATATCCTCCAGTTCCATCCACGGTGAAGCAAATGGTGGGTATTTGTCATTTCTAATGGCTGAGTAATATTCCATTGTATACATAAACCACATCTTCTTTATCCATTCATCTTTCGATGGACACCGAGGCACCTTCCACAGTTTGGCTATTGTTCTTCTTTAGTTTCTTTCATCATTTTACATTTTTATGTATATTTATCTTTCACCTCCTTAGTTAAGGTTATTCCTAAAGTATTCTATTCCGTTTGATGCTTTTGTAAATGGAATTTAGTTCTTAATTTCTTTTTCACATCGTTCATGTATTGAAGTGAAACTGATTTTTATATATTGATTTTGTATCATGCAATGTAACTGAATTCATGTGTGAGTTCTAATGTTTTTGTGGCAGAATCTTTAGGGCTTTATGTAAATATATATATGATCATGTCATGTTCAGGGATAATTTTATTTCTTCCTTCCTGATTTACTTTTTTATTTTTCTTAATTGCTGTGGCTAGGACTTCCAGGACTTGGTTGAATAGAAATGGTGAGAATTGACATCTTTATCTTATAACTGATCTTAAAGGAAAGACTTTTAGCCTTTTGCCACTGAGAATGATGCCAGCTGTGGGCTTGTCATATATGGCTTTTGTTATGTTAATGCACGTTTACTCTTTCATAATTTGTTCAGTTTTGAAAGGATGTTAAATTTTGTCAAATGCTTTTTCTGTACTTACTGAGATAATTACAGTATTTTAATCCTTTATTCTGTTAATTTGGTTTACCACATTTATAGATATGCACATATTTGTTGAACCATTCTTGCATCCCAGGAATAAATCCTACCTAATCATGGAGTAAAATCCTCTTAATGAGCTGTTGAATTTGTTTTGCGAGCATTTTTAAAGCATTTTCACATTTATGTTTATAAAGAATATTGATTTGTAATTTTCTTTTCTTGTAGCATCCTCTCTAGCTTTAGTATCAGGGAAATGCTGTCCTCATGAAATTAGTTTGGAAGTGCTCTCTCCACTTCAGTTGTTTAGATGGGTTTGAGAAGGATTGGCATTAATTCTTTAACGTTTTGGTAGAATTCACCAATGAAGACATCTGCTCCTTAGGCTTTTTTTGTTAGGAATTTTTTTATTATTAAATCAACTTCCTTATTTCTTATATGTCTGTTCAGGCTATTTCTTCATCTTTCAGTCTCTGTTAGTTGTATATTTCTAAGAATTTTTCCATTTATCCAAGTGTATACAATTTTTAGCATATCTGTTCAGAATAGTTTTTTCTCATTCTTTCCATTACTATGGTATCTGTTGTAATGTCTCCTCTTTCACTTCTGATTTTTTAAAAGACATTATTTTATTTATTAATTAATTGGTTAATTAATTAGAGAGACAGCATGCATGTGTGTGGGAGCTGAGGGGGCTTAGAGGGAGAGGCAGGGGGAGAGGGAGAGAGAAAATCTTAAGCCAGCCTCCAAGGCCAGTGCAGAGCCTAATGCAGGGCTCCATCTCACAATGAGACCATGACCTGAGCTGAAATGAAGAGTCTAACAATTAACCTACTGAGCCACCCAGGCACTGTTTCATTCATGATATTATTTCAGTTTTCTTTTTTGTTATTCTAGCTAAAGTTTTGTCCATTTTATATTTTCAAAAAAAATATTCTTAATTTTTAAAATCTTTTATAGGGCAGCCTGGGTGGCTCAGCGGTTTAGCGCCACCTTCAGCCAAGGGCGTGATCTTGGAGACCTGGGATCCAGTCCCACGTCAGGCTCCCTGCATGGAGCTTGCTTCTCCCTCTGCCTATGTCTCTGCCTCTCTCTCTCTCTCTCTCTCTCTCTCTCTCTCTCTCTGTGTCTCTCATGAATAAATAAATAAAATATTTTAAAAATTAAAAATAAAAAAATAAAAATCTTTTATATATTTTTTATTCTTTTTTTTGTTGTTTCTTCTCTGATATTTGTTAATTCTTTTTGTTCTGCTAACTTTGGGCTTAATTTGTTCTTCTATCCCTTAGTTCTTTGAGGTGAAAGTTAGATTATTTATTGGAAATATATCTTTTTCTTAATATAGGTATTTGTTCTTATAAACCTTCCTATTAGAACTGTTCTTGTTCCATTCCATGAGTTTTGTTATATTGTGTTTCATTTTCACTTGTCTCAAGATGTTTTTTTTTCTTTTTCCTGTTTGATTTCTTTATTGACTCACTGTTCTTTTAGGAATGTGTTCTCTCTCTCTTCTTTAATTGAGGTATAGTTGATAAACAATATAATACTCATTTCAGGTGTAAAATAGTGATTCAACATTTATATACATTATGAAGTGATAACTATGATAAATCTAGCAACCATTTGTCACCATATAAAGTTCTTTACAGTATTATTAACTACATTCTATATGCTGTATGTTATATATCCATGATTTATTTATTCTATAATTGGAAATTTGTATTTCTTAATCTCTTGCACCTATTTTGTCTTCCTATCAACCTCTAACCTCTCCAGGAACCAATAGTTTGTTTACATTTATTTGAGTGTTTCTGTTTTTTTTTTTTTTTTTTTTAGGTTCTACATATAAATGAAATCATATGGTATTTCCCTTTTTCTGTCTGTCTTATTTTATTTAGCATTAAAATCCATTAATGAAAGGATGGACCTTGTTGCAAATGGCAAGATTACTTTCTCTTTTTATGACTGAATAATCTCTCTCTCTCGCTCTCTCGCTCTCACGCACACACACACACACATTTTCTTTATTCATCTATAGATGGATATTTTTTAAAAAGATTTTATATATTTATTCATGAGAGACACAGAGAAAAAGGCAGAGACACAGGCAGAGGGAGAAGCAGGCTCCATGCAGGGACCCCAATGTGGGACTCGATCCTGGAACTCCAGGATCACACCTGAGCTGAAGGCAGATGCTTAACCACTGAGCCACCCAGGCATCCAATATAGATGGACATTTAAATTGCTTCCATATCTTGGCTAGTGTAAATAATGCTTCAATGAACAAAAGTGTGCATATATCTTTTTAAACTAGTGGTTTTATTTTTTTTCGGATAAATATCCAGAAGTGGAATTACTTGATTATATGACAATTCTGTTTCTAATTTTTTGAGGGGTCTCTATACTGATTTCCTTTGAATTTGCACCATTGTGCATTCCCCCCAGCTACATGAAGGCTCCCTTTTTTCCATTTTCCAACACTTGTTATTTCTTGCTATTGTTTTTTTTTTTTTTAAAAGATTTTATGTATTTATTTGAGAGAGAGAGAGCATGAGCAGAATCAGGCAAAGGGGCAGAGGGAGAGGAAGAAAGAGATTCACTCCTGTGTAGGGAGCCTGATGTGGGGCTCAGTCCCAGGACCCTGAGACCATGACCTGAACTGAAGGCAGACACTAAACAAACTGAGACACCCAGGCACCTGTATTTCTTGTTTTTTTTGATAATAGCTACTATGAGAGGTGTGAGGTGATATCTCATTGTGATTTTGATTGGCATTTCCCTGACACATTTTTCTATGTGCTTATTGACCACCTATATGTCTTCTTTGGAGAAATATCTATTCAGGCCTTCTCATTTTTAAGCTGGGTTGTTTGTTTGTTTGTTTTATATATATTGAGTTGTGTGAATTCTTTATATATTTTGGATATGAATCTATTGTTGGTTATTTCATTTGCAAATCTCTTCTCCATTCAGTAAGTTGTCTTTTCGTTTTGTTGATGGTTTCCTGTACTATGCAAAAGCTTTATAGTTTGAGATAGTTTCATTTGTTTATTTTTGCTTTTGTTGCCTTTTCCTGAGGAGACATATCTAAAAGAATATTGCTAAGAACAATATTCAAGAACCTATTGCCTATGTTTTCATTTAGGAGTTTTATTGTTTTGAGTCATGTATTTAAGTCTAATCCATTTGAGTTTATTTTTGTGCATGGTATAAGAAAGCGGCACAATTTTTTTCTTTTGTATGTAGTTGTCCAGTTTTCCAGTACCATTTATTAAATAGATTGTCTTTTTCCTCATTGTATATTCCTGCCTCCTTTGTCAGAGTTTAGCTGCATAAACACTTGTTTATTTCTGGACTCTATTCATTTGATCTGTATTTATTTATGTGTCAGTATCATGTTGTTTTGATTACTATAGCTTTATATTATATTTTGAAATCAGGAATCATACTTCCAGTTTGTTCTTTCCCAACACTGTTTCGACTCTTCATGTTCTTCTATGTTTCCATATAAATTTTAGGATTATTTATTCTAGCTCTGTCAAAATGCATTGAGATTATAATAGATATTACATTGAATCTGTAGATTGCTTTGGGTAGTCTGCACATATTAATTCTTCCACCTCATGTACATGGTATATCTTTGCATTTATTGTTACATTCTTATCCAATATAAGAATTGGATTTGACTTGCCAATATTTTGACTTGCCAATATTGAATTTGACTTGTCAATATTTTGTTGAGAATTTTTACATCAATGTTCACTGGGATATTGGCCTGAAATTTCCTTTTTTCCTGGTATTGGCCTGAAATTTCCTTTTTTCCTGGTGTCTTTATCCAGTTTTGGTGTCACGATAACACTGGCCTCATAGAATGATTTTGGAAGCATTATTTCCTCTTCAATTTTTTTTTTTGGAATAGTTTGAAAATGATAGGTGTGAACCCTTCTTTGAAGGTCCAGTAGAATTCACATATGAAGCTGTCTGGTTGTGTACTTTTGTTTATTGAGAGTTTTTAATTACTACTTTAATTTCATCACTAGAAATAGGTCTTTTAAATTTTCTTATTTCTTCTTGATTTAGTCTTGTAGATTGTATGTTTCTAGAAATTTGTCCATATCCTCTAGGTTGTCCTATTTGTTGACATTTCTTAACAGGCTTTTTTGGTTCTTTTTATTTTTATGGTATCAGTTGTAACTTTCTTCTTCACTCCTGATTTTATTTAATTTGGGCTCTCTTGATGAGTCTAGCTAAAGGTTTATCAAGTTTATTTTTCTTTTCAAAGAACTGTCTTTTAGGTTCATTAATATTTTGTTTTCTGAGATTATATTTAATTTTTTTCAATTCTGATCTTTATAATTTCCTTTCTTCTATGAATTTTGGGCTTTGATCCTCTCTAGTTTTTGTAGGTGTAAGTTTAGATTATTTGAGATTTTTCTTTTTTCTTTTGACAGCTTTATTTCTATCAACTTCTCTCTTTTTCCTGTGTCCATGTATTTTGAACCATTGGTTTCCATTTTTATTTGTCTCAAGGTATTTTGATTTCCTGCTTCCTTCATTAACTCATTGGTGTTTAGTAACATGTTGTTTAGCCTCCATGTGTTTGTGTATTTTTCAGTTTTCAACTTACAATTGCTTTCCAGTTTCATATCATAGTCAGAAAAGATACTTGATGTAATTTCAGGATTCTTAAATTTATTGAGGCTTGTTTTATAGCCTAACACATAATCCATCCTAGAGAATGTTTCTTGTGTGCTTAAAAAGAATTTGTATTCTTCTGTCATTGGGTGGAGTGCTCTGGATATTTCCTTTAAATCCATCTGATCTAATTTGTCACTTAGGACCAATGTTTTCTTCTTTGTATTCTCTCTGGATGATTTATTCCTTGATGTAATATGGGTGTTAAAGTCCTCTACTATTATTGTGTCACTGCTGATTTCTTTTTTGTGTGTTTGTTAATATTTGATTTATGTATTTAGGTGTTCCTGTTTTGGGAGCAAAAATTACAATTGGATTGATCCCTTTATCATTATGTATACCCTCTTTTTTCTCTTTTACATTTTTAAAAAATCATTAATTCAGCTACTCTGTGTCTTTTGGTTGGAGAATTTAGTCTGTTTACATTTAAAGTAATTATTGATAGTATGTTCTTATTGCCATTTTGTTGCTTGATTCTGGATTATTGTACCTCTTTTCTGTTTCTTCCTTTCTTGCTCTTTTCCCTGTGATTTGATGACTTTACTTAGTGTTATGTCTCTACTCTTTTATTTCTATATTTGCTGTGTCTAGTTTAGGTATTTGATTTATGGTTACCATGAGATATGTGTGTGTGTGTGTGTGTGTGTGTGTGTGTGTGTGTGTATCAACACACATTTATGTAATATATATGTAGATGTGTATGTGTATATAAGAGTCTATTTTAAGTGAATGGTCACTTAGGTACAAGTACATTTAAAGGAAGTACATTTTGTGTGTTTGGACATTCACAAAACAATCAGCATGATACACCACATTAAGAAAAGAAAGGATAAGAACCATATGATTGCCTCAACAGATGCAGAAAAAGCATTTGACAAAATACAGCATCCATTCCAGGTTAAAAAAAATCAACAAAATAGGGATAGAGGGAACATAACTCAACATCATAAAGGACATATAAGAAAGACCCATAGCTAATATAATCCTTATTGGGGAAAACTTGAGAGTTTTTCCTCTCTGGTAAAGAATAAGACAGAGTCTACTCTCACAATTTTTATTTAATAGTACTGGAATCCTAGCCTCAGTAATCAAACAAAAAGAAATAAAAGGCGTCCAAGTCAGCAAGGAAGAAATCAAATTTTCACTATTTGCTGATGACATGATAATCTATGTAGAAAACCCAAAAGACCACCAAAATATTGCTAGAACTGATACATAAATTCAGCAAAGTTGCAGGATATAAAATCAATGTACAGAAATGAAGAAGCAGAAAAAGAAATTAAGGAATCAATCCCACTTACAATTAACACCAAAAACAATAAGACATCTAGGAATAACCTAACCAAAGAGATAAAAGAAGGTCTGTGTTCTGAAAATTATAGAGCACTGATAAAACAAATTGAGATGACACAAAGAAATGGAAAAACATTCATGGTCATTGATTGGAAGAATAAATATTGTTAAAATGTCTATACTACCCAATGCAATCTACATATTTAATGCAATCTCTCTCAAAATAGTGAACAATGCTGGTGGTATTTTCTATAAGATTTATCCAATTCTTGAATTATTTTTGGTGAGAATTCTGATGTCATCTTTATCAATTTTTCCTGTGTGCATTGTGTCTTTTCCCCCCTTTTAGGCTGCTTTTAAGATTTCCTCTTTCTCATTGGTTCTGAGAAGTTTTATTAATATGTGTTTTACTGTAGTTTTCTTCATGGTCTTGTACTTAGAATTTATTGAGCTTCTTAGGTCTGTAGATATGAATGCTTCATAAAATTTTGAAAAGTTTTGGTCACTATTTCTTCAAATATTCCTTATTTCCCTCTCCTACTTTGTGGAATCCAGTTAATTGTATTTCAGGTGGTTTGAACTCACTGACACTCTTCTTTTAATAAGCTGTTTTTTCCCTGTGTGTTTCATGTTGGATAGTTGCTATACTATGCCTTAAAGTGTATTAACCTTTACATATGCAGTAAATAATCTACCATTAATTGCATCCAGTGAGTTTGTCATCTTAAACATTGTAGTTTTCATTTCTTGAAGTTTGACTTGGGTCTTTATGAGAGACACAGAGAGAGACAGAGACATAGGCAGAAAGAAGCAGCCTCCCTGTCGGGTGCCTGATGTGGGACTTGATCCCTGGACCCAGGGATCATGACCTTAACCAAAGGCAGATGTTCAACCACTGAGCCACACGGGTGCCGCAAATGTCCTTCTTTACTAAATTTAAATCTGCTTCATTTCCTGATTGGTTTTGATTTGTTGATTATTCTCCTTATCATGGGTTATGTTTGTTGTTTGCTTCTCTAGCATAACTAATAAGTTGATTGGATTCTAGACATAGTGAATGTTACCTTACTGGGTTCTAAATATTTTTGGATTTTTATAAATCTTGAACTTTGTTCTGGCATAGAGTTAAGTTCTCTGGAAGAGGTTTTATGTTATTTTTGTTGTAGCTTTGTTTTGTTTTTTCTTTTGAGTCTTGTTTGCATTTTTTAGGAGGGACTGGAGCATTTCATATTCTACAGATAATTATTTCTCACTACTGAGACAAGACTCTTCTGTTTGCATTACCTACTGACTGCCCCATGAATCTTTGGTTATCCAGGATGGCAGGTAAAAATAGGTGCTATTCTTAGCCCTGTGTGAGTACCAGGCACTGTTACCTGTAATCTAATTTGGTGGTTCTTTCTTTGGCCTTAAGTAGTTTCTCCACACACATAGGCTCCTCACTACTCTTGATTGTTTGAGAGGACTTCTTTGCAGATCTCTAGAGTTTTCTCTCTAGATCTGTCCTCTCTGATACTGTATTCTGTGAACCTTGGTGGCCTCCAGTTCTCCCCAGATCTCAACTTTGTCTTGTCTCAAGTCACATAATCTTCCAGCTCTACCTGGATTCCTCCTCTCTGTCCTGCAGCCTGGAAAGTCACAAAACAGTAAGCTGTAGCAATCACAAAAGTCAGACTCACTTTATTAGTTTCCAGTGAAGTGTTTTTTAGATATTTCTTTCCTTCCTTCCTTCCCTTTCTTCCTTCTTTTATGTCTTTCATTCTTTTGTAGTTTCATGAGGGAGTTACTTTTCTTGGTAAGAAGCAAAGTTCCCAAAAGCCACTTTTTAATTTCATTTTGAAATAAAAATTGTGTATATTTAAAAAGTTGTTGATATTCAAGGTATACAACATGATGATTTGATATTCATAGTGAAATGATTGCTACAGTCAGGAGATCATTATGTCAAGTGGAATAAGGAGATGCAGAAAAAGAAAACACTACATGATCTTATCTAAAAAAGTCTAATACATAGCTGCATAAAGTAGAACTAGAGTTCTGAAAAGGGAGAGGGAGGTGGGGAAAAAAAGATCTAGGTCAAAAGGTCAAATTGAAGTTACAGAGGGTAAGTCCAGAGATATAATATAAAGCATGATGACTATAATTAATACTGTATTAATATTGGAAATTTGTTAAAAAAGTAGATTTCAGGTACTCTCATTACAAACAACCATTTTCTTATCTGTTGCTTATTAATCTTCTCCATTGTTCCTTTGTTTTTTAAGGGATTGTTTTCTGCTTCCTTTACTCTCACTTTGGTCAATTTATTCTATTTTTATCTCCTTCTTGATATGGATCCTTGGGTCATTAGTTTTTAGTTCTTTTTTACTATAAGTATTCAATAATTTTTTCGTTAGTTTAATACATCATGCTTTATATAAGCATTGTTCAGTACCAAATATTTCCTAATTTCTATTATTATTTCTTTGATCAATGAATTATTTTGAACATTATCTTTTTACATTTTCAAGAATATGTGAATTACAGTTTTGTTATTGGTTCCTCATTTAAATAATGTTTTATCAGGGAACACAATCAACATGGTTGAAATTATTTGGTAAAAATTGAGATTTTATGTGTAACCTAGTTTTGTTTTGTGTTCTTTGCTGGTGTTTGATAAACACTTTATTAATATAAATTATTGATGGTGAGTCCTCACTTAAATATAACTGAACACTGTAAACTTTAGATTGTTTTGGTATATTACTCTGGGCATTCAAGAAATACTGCATTCTCATGTAGTAAGAGAAATGATAAAATACAGTCCAATCTAATTATTTTAATAACAGCACACTTTGCTCATTTTGAGGAATCATCTTGAATTGTCACATTAGTTTTAATTACAGTGATAGCAAGTTTGTCAGCAGATAAAAAAGAATCAGGATACAATTTAAAATACTGTAATAGAAGAACAGCAGTGATGTCCACAATAGCCAAACTGTAGAAGGAGCCTCGGTGTCCATTGAAAGATGAATGGAAAAAGAAGATGTGGTCTATGTATACAATGGAATATTACTCAGCCATTAGAAACGACAAATACCCACCATTTGCTTCAACATGATGGAAGCTGAGTGAAGTAAGTCAATTGGAGAAGGATAAACATTATATGGTCTCATTCATTTGGGGAATATAAAAAATAGTGAAAGGGAATAAAGGGGGAAGGAGAGAAAATGAGTGGGAAATATCAGTGAGGGTGACAGAACATGAGAGACTCCTAACTCTGGGAAACGAACAAGGGGTGGTAGAAAGGGAGGTGTGTCGGGGGTTGGGGGGACTAGGTGACAGGCACTGAGGGGGGCACTTGACAGGATGAGCACTGGGTGTTATGCTATATGTTAGCATATTGAACTCCAATAAAAATATATGTAAAAAAAGTTTTTAAAAATATAAAAGAACAACTATTAAATCCTTTGTGTGTGTGTGTGTGTAAAATAAGGATTTTTGTTATAGGGCACAAAGCACATTCTTTTAAAGTAATGTTTCAAAAAATCTAAATGACCTTTAAATTTTATCAAATCAACTATTAAAGTTACAGGTCATATTTACTTAAGCTTATTCAGATCCTTCTTTTCTTTCAAATCCACAAAGTCTTGAAGAACTTGAGTGGACTTTATACTCACCTGTGTTTAATGACATGAGATATTGAACAGATCTGTGTGCTTATAATTGACTTTCTTTTAAGTAAAATAGTTTGGATTTTAGAATTGTAATGCCTGAAGTAGGTGTATTATAAATATTATGTGAAATATTGACTTTATTTTCACAGTGACTCTGTCAAGTTCAATTTGACAGGACCAGGCAGTTTAAGTTATGAGTTCCTCCAGCACTGGAAAATATTGCCTCTTTCGAGAAGCTGTAAAAAATCATAAAGAGTCAAAAATTGCATCCCAGCCTTCTAAATAAAGAGGTGTCCTCTTTTTATTATTATTAATAAAATAATAAATAATAATAATAATAAATTAATAGTGAATGCAGTGGTATAACTTATTGTAGTATAGAAGATAAACTTAATAAAAACTCTTTCTTTGAAGAGAGAAGTCAGAATGGAAGACCACATCTTAGTTGGCCTTGTATTGGTACTCTCCTCTGCCTAAGTTGGATCAATATCTTTCTCTCCATTTTCATTTAGGGATACAGCTAAAAATAAACACCAAAAATACCTTAGGTCCTGAGTCAGCAAAGTAATTAACCAGCATTTAATACTTTGGTTCTGGAGTGGACCAAAAAGGAAATAACAATTAAGAGCCTACAAGCTATTTTGATGAATCTTTTGAGAATAACACAATAGGTAATTAAATTCACTCTTCGTTGGGGATCATATATAAATTGTATAGCTTTTCTTGGGTAGCTGGAAATACAGTATCCAAGAATAAGTCAAAGAACAAGAAAACAGAGAAATGTTTAAATGTGGCCTACCACTGAGGTCAAAAAGGATAATGTATTCAGCTTTTCTGCAGTGGACCTGTGGACATAAAGTCTGCCAGTCTTTCAGATATACTTCTCTACTTCTTAGTATCCTCCATATGTCTGGCTCTTAGTGGAGAAAGTAAAACCAAAGATCTGTCAGAATGTTATATATCACATCATTCCATAAGCTTCTTGAATACAAAGATTATTTGTTTGCATTTGGACCTGCATATTCCAAAATCATTTCAGGCATAGAACAGGTAAAATATACCATATAACAGGAAATATATATATATATATATATATATATATATATATAATTTCCTTAAATTAGTAGAGCAGTCGCATACCAATTACCCTAAAAAATAATTTTTGTTATTTAGATTTGATGTTTCTGTTAAAATTCTCAGACAGATTGATTATGAGCACACGCCAAAGTCTTTTTGCACTTTTCATGAGAGAAGAGGCTCCTTAAAAAGGCTATTTAAAGGTTTCTATACTGGAAGAGACATTTTATAGGAAAGAAAAATTGGTACATAATTATTGATAAGACACATTAAAAAGTATATTTCTGTTAAAATATTTTTAGGATTTTTACTCAGCTGAATGGCAACCTTAGCTTCCCAGAATTTCTTAATTTCATTTATGGTTATCAAAAAATTAAAGTTCTTTTATGAGAAATCCTAAACTACTTCCTAGATGGAAGTCTTGAATTATATCAAGCAAAAAGTACTCTGTCTCAGACCAAGTTTGGGAAAGAGTTCTTTCTCATTTATTATAAAGTGGTTCATAACCAAAGTAGGTTAGGGGCACCTGGGTGGCTCAGTTGGTTAAGTGTTTGCTTTAGGCTCCGGCCATGATCCCAGGGTCCTGGGCTTGAGCCTTGCTTCTGGCTCCCTGCTCATAAATGAGCTTGCTTCTTCTCCTGCTCCCTCTGGCCCTCCCCCTGCTTGTGCTCTCTCATTCATTCTCTTTCTCTCCCAGATAAATAAATAGAATCTAAAAAAAAACCAAAAAAACAAAAAACAAAAACAAAAAAACCTAAGTAGGTTAAAGCTATTATAGAATTCTTGAAATAAAATGAATTTGGATATAACATGGCCAATAGTTGGCTCTTTTCCTCTGACAGGCCCTTTTCCTCAAAGAGAATAGGCTGTTATTATGAGAAGGTCATGGTCATGAAGAAATTATAGGTAAAGAAGAAGAGAAGAAATATTTCGATCATCCATATTTATTTACTTTCTCTTTTGTTAATTTTACAGCATATAGAATACAGGGTAGGAGAATGAGAATGGAAATGGGCATGAAAAGAAATAAATGATTTATTTAAAAAATAGTCTTGAAAGAAGAAATGATAATAAAATTTCATTATAACCGTAACTTAACCCTCTGCAGTGAGGTCTAATAAAGAAAATTGAATAAACTGACATCAACTAAATTGTCCTTCTTTTGTAGGTATTTGTGTTTTTAATTCATGGCTACTTTTAAGAACTCTTTGTTTTTGATTTTCTGTAGTTTTACTATTATGTTTATGCATTGACAGGTTTTTTTTTAAGCTTCCTCAATTTAAGAACTGGTGTTTTTCTCAACTCTTAGCCATATTTCTTCAATGTTGTTCATTGCCCGTTTCCCTTGATAAAATAATTTGGACTTAATATTTTCAAACATCTCAGCCTTTCTGCCATGTTTCTCATCTCATTTTTATATTTTCTATCTTTTCATATCTTTGGGTTACACTGTAAACAGTTTATGCAGCTCTATATTCTGGTTCATAAATTCTCTTTAAATATGTCCAATCTGGTTCTTAACCTATTTGTCATATTACTATCCTATTATTAACTTTTTTTTCAAACATGTTTGGTCAACTCTGATAGTCTCTTGTGCCTTCATCATTACTGACATTCCTTTTATATCTTGTTAGAAACACTAAAATCATTTCTTTATATTCTGAATCTGATGATTCTAGTATCCTCAGTTGCTTTTTAAAAAATATTTATTAATTCATGAGAGACACAGGTAGAGACATAGGCAGAGGGAGAAGCAGGCTCCCTCGGAGGTGCCTGATGTAGGATTTGATCCCAAGACCCTGGGATCATGACCTGAGCCAATGACAGAGGCTCAACCAACCAAGGCACCTCCCCCTTTTTTAAAGATAAATTCTAAGTTTTGAGAAGATATGATTCTCTGTTCTTTATGTTGAATCATGTTCACACCTTTTATGTCCTTCTATGCCTAATGTTTTGGTTTTAGGTTCATACTTTTGAAACATTATTGGTTTTTTTGTGTGTGTGGCTAGAGAGATAATTTGTGTTTATCCCTTCCTCACAAGAACATGTATAAACCACAATTTGGGATTATTTAAAACTAAATCTCTAGTATGGCTTTATAGGAAACAAAGTTTCTATAAATTTATTTCCTAAGTCCACATAACTACACTTGAATAGTGTTTTCAGGAGAGACTCTCTTTAAATCTTAGCTAGAGCAAAGGCTAACACAAGTACATTTCTGTTTCTTTCTCTATAAAGTGTGTTGTGTGTTTTAACTCATCTGTTGAGGGTGCTGCCAGACAGGAATTTTGACTTTACCTAGAGGTCTCCATTTAGACCTCTCATCTTTATGAAAGCTTAGACTTCATCTCTATCCGTGACAGTAGCTGTTAAAATTGAGGTTATGGGCCACAAGTATGACAGATACCTCTAGTGCTCTGGTCCTCATCCTGGGTTCATGAATTCTCAATATTTCTGATTTATTTTTCTGATTGTCATTAACTCAATCATATTATAACACACACATACACACACACACACACACACACACACACTATATTAATTTTGTCCAGTATTACTACTTTGGGCATTTTCTCTGAGCATCTATCTCATCAGCCCCATTGCTAGAAATAGAAACCTTGCAATGATAACTCTACTTTTGTGTATTCTTGAGTATGATTTGTCCTTGAGGAACTATGCCGCCTTTGCTTTTTCAGCCCCATAACCATTCCACCTAATAGTTATAAAATGATTGATAGTTTGATAAGTGCATTGATGAATGACTAGATAAATAAATAAAAATATTATCCCATCAGCCCATGTAATTTTTTATGTAGGATATCTGAAAAAATATTCATGAAATATCTTGATATTCAAAGTATAGTTTATATTTTGTTCTGATGAAGAAGTTGATTGATATACTTTTTATAGTTACATGTTTGCTCTACTGAGGTTTTCAGGCATAGGACACTATGTCGAGTCAACTCTACAATTAATTCCTAGCAGAAAAAAACTCAAATACCCAGCTTTTTATAAATGGAAAAAGATAAAAGAACTCATAATTTAACAATGATTAGTGACTTGTTAAACTTAAATTTCCTATTTTGTATGGACTATAGAATAACTAACCACATTAATAGCAAGCAAATGAATTAATTTCAAAATATGATATCACATAAATGGCTGAGTACTTATTGCTTTGCCTATTCAACATGAATAAAATATCTTCTTGCCATTGAATGTTTCTAACAGAAAAGGTTTTTCAACAATTTAATTTGTTAGTTTATCACTGGAAATATGAATAGTACATTGTTTCTAAAATTTTATTATAATGTAATTATTGCTTTTTCCATACTTTAGATGTGTCTGCAATCTTATAATTTTCTATAATAGATCTATAGCTAGAACTTAAAATTTAAAAAAAAAATCAAATTAGGTTAAGCCTGGTCATATAGTCATGGACAACAGCTGGCCCTGTATATAAATGTAAGTTTTGTTAATATTCTAGGTTTGTGTTACTGTATTCCACATCCAATACTGGGAATGACTGAAAACTGGAAGTATTTTGAAATGTCATTGTTTTGATATATTACTGCAAATGTAATTTGGAGTATGAGGCACCATTTGTAAGAGAGAATGATTTTTAGCAATAGAAGACATGCTTTCTCTTCTTTTACATCTACAGTGATTTGTAAAGGTTCTTGCTTTTCTAAAGAATGTAAAGTATACACAATAGGGCACAGTGAATAGTCAGAGTTGTGGGCTCTTAGGCAAGTTACTTATACCTAAAGTTATGGGCAAGGGTTTTGGTATGACACAAATCTGGGTTAAAGTCTCAGTGTCTTCGTCTTATGTAGCTGTGTAAATTGGGCATCCCTTAACTCATGTTTACATCTCTGAAATAAGTATGTCACACCTTCCTTACAGAGAGATGAGAAGGATCATTGTAAAAATGGAAGCAAAGTGCTTACTAATGGGTCTGACACATAATTAGACAATCAACTTCATAACTTGCGGATTGCTATCAGGATCATGTGATATAAACAAAGGAAAACGATTTGAAAATGGCGAAGCACTAGAAAAAGGGAAGCACTAGAAAGAGCCTAGGTGGCTCAGTTGGTTAAGTGTCTGACTCCTGATTTTGGTAAGGTCGTGATCTCAGGGTGGTTAAATGGAGCCCCATGTCCTTGGTTGGGCTCCATGCTCAGTGGGAAATCTGCTTCTCTCTTTCTCTCTCTCCCTCCCTCCTTCCCCCTCTTTATCTTCCCCCATCTGCTTGCACTCTCTCAAATAAATAAAATCTTTAAAAAACAAAAAAACACTGAAGCATTATACAGATGTATCAGTATTTTAATAAAGATTAAAATAGGATAATGGCATTACCTTTCTTGAAAATTATCTTAATAGAAACTCAATTTTCCACAAAAAACAAAGCATTTTATCTTTTTCCAAGAACTCATGATGAAACAAAAAAACCTTGTGCTATCGCCTTGTATATATACTGAAATAATAGTTTATTGTTATTCTACCCATCAAATTTTATCAAAAAATTTAAAGAAAATTCTATGTACCGAATAATAGAGATATAGAGAATAAATATGTACCTAGGAGACATCATTTGCTTGAGGAAACCAGTAGGCAAGCAGAAAACCATTCTAAAGACAGGATAAAATATAAACTCTAACAGGAATAGAAACAACGTGATGGAGAACCATAAAGGGAGGTAAAATACATTTTGATTCAGGCAAGAGGGAAGGCTTCAGGGAAACTGCGGGCTTGAGCCAAGTCTTGAAATAAAAATAGCGCATCATCCTGCCTGGGCAAGAGTGGGAACATGACAGGCTGTGTGCTCAGCTTAAGCAACAGCACCAACGTTTGCAGGCAGACAGTATGCTTGGCACAGGCCACAGTCTGGTGGAGTTGAAGAGTATTGCATTTGAAAGGTAAAGCTGTCAATGAGGAGGCCTATCCACCATTGGCTTGGAATTTGCTAGTATATCCTGAATTTGGCTGTTATGAATTGGTGGCCTTTCTCCAAGGCACTAGTGGATCAGCTCTTCTTATTTCCGGAATGCCCTATGATTACAGTGCAACACAGATTCTATGTAGAAACTAGTCACTAATCTCTCCATTCTACAAATAAAACAAAAGAGAGTTTTTGGACCAGGTCAGCCCCTTTGCCCTCATTTCATTGTAGCTGTACCCACAGTGGACTCTATAGTCTCCTGAATATCCATGAAGTTTTGAAGTGGTTTAGAACACTTGGAACATTCGTCTTTTCTCAAGCAAATGGCAGATCTAACTCTGGGGATGAGGCCAGTGCTGTTTGGCAGTAAAATGTTCAGGTATGTATGAAGAGGATAGTTCTAAATAAACTAAAAGTCCTAGGAAGGATCAGAATTGAGCCATGACATTATTATTACATTTTTCTATGTAGAGAATTGAAGAATGAAATAAGCAGTGGCCTGCCAAATTGAGTTATACAGAGGCAAAAATGTAAGGACAGCTTTGGGTTAGGGCCCTGGAATCAAAAAAGCGTAGACTCACTAGAGATTAAACACAGATTAAATGTACACAGGAAAGAAGAGGCCACCTTTTGGTGACATTCATCACTTACTTAAAGCTGTACTTTAGCGTTTCTGTAAGTACTGGGAAAGTTTTGAAAAATATGCAAAACTCATAAGTATGAAACATGCATTTAATTATGCCTTATTTTAAAAGTTTTTAAAAGCTGTGTAGATGCTTATTTATTGCTTTTCTTAGTGCATCATTATTTTATATTTATATTCATAAATATTAGGAAATATCAAAGTTTAAGGAAAGACGAAATCATTAGCTAATGATATATGTACTTGCTGAAATAGCATACCATCATTCAGTATCAATTTTAAAGGTAATATAGCTATATAGATAAATGTTCCGGATAAAATGTAAGATGAAAACAAAATATAAATTGATATTTATAATTGAGATTACCAGGATTAATGCATATAGAAAAATAATAAAAAGAAGCATAGAAAATAAAACTTAATGTGTTATTAGTAGCTGATGGCATACATCTTTATTTACATGTTATTTTATAATCTTATTTTTGTAATCAACATTGAAAAATCAATCCTTCTTTAAAATGAAGAGAAGATTTCTGAACTCAATATAGGATGTCTGGAATACCATATAACATTTTTAAAAAATATTTTATTTACTTATTCATGAGAGACACACAGAGAGAGAGGCAGAGACACAGGCAGAGGGAGAAGCAGGCTCCATGCAGGGAGCCCAATGTGGGACTTGATCCCGGATCTCCAGGATCACACCCCGGGCTGAAGGCGGCGCTACACCACTGAGTGCCCCCCCTCCCCCCGGCTGCCCCCATATGACATTTTTAATTAGCTAAGTAAGAAGTTCTCCCCTCAACTTCAAATTTAGTTCACTTCCACCTGAAAATAAACCTGCCTAAATATTTGCAACACAATTAAGATACTAGGACTGTAAGGAAACTTTGGATGTGCACGCTGGGTAGAGATGGAGGGATCTATGAATCACAAAAAAATTTCAGAGAAGTATTTCAGACAAAGGACTTACACTGTGTTTAAAATGTAAAATGTACTATTTTACATATTTCAAGCAATGCAGTGGAAATCTATGGGGTCATTGTTAAAATGTTGATACATATCATGAAACGTTAAAAAGAAAACATATGTAAGCTAGAAACAGGAAAAGGAATATTCCTGTCAATCAGATGTTTGTGAGACGGTGATAAACAGGCATTAAATTGGAAAAAAAAGTATGAGGATTTTTTTTTCTTTGTAAGCAGAGAACAGCCACTGTAGTATGATAGTTAGGTATGAACGTACAGGAAGGGCAAGGGGAAAGAAGAGATAGTCCCCAAATTTGAGGCCAGAATGAAAATAAAGGAAAACTGGAAAAGTCAATATAGGCGAAAAAAGAAGGCATATAATCAAAAAATAATAATAACATGATAAAGATGAAGAATTGATTATTTGTGATTCCTGGGTGAGAAAATAGTACACACATCATAGACAAAAATGTGAGGGTAAACGAAGATTCCAAGTGGAGGAGAAGCATTAAGTCATTGGATATGGAAAGTGGCAACTATGGACTACCTTCCACTTCCAGTGGAGAAATTTCTAAATATCTAAGTATCTACTCTATATGAATCACTGTGGTAGGTGTTTTCACAGACGTGAGCTAACAGATTCTATATCTGCTGCCATCCAGAAAGACAAAGAAAGGTGTGTGTGTGTTGTGTGTGTGTGTGTGTGTGTGTGTGTGTGTGTGTGTTGAGGTGATGTTTGCCCAAAAGCAACACGTAATTAATGTGTAATTAGATTTACCTTTGCCAAAGAAAACAGAGTTACTGTTTCTTTAAAATAGTTTACACTTATATAGTTGATGGACACTGAAATAGGAAGAAAATCCTTCATATTTGCATAATGAGAAAATATCCTTCCAAGTCATAGGTAAATTTACTATGACTGCCATGGGATAAAAAAATATAGCAGTGGCTCTTTAAACATGATAAAAATAGTTACCCAGTCCAGTGCTCAAAGGAGGGTACATAAAGATGAATTATAAGCTGTTGATTGACTTTGGAAATTCACAGTGTAGCTTCTAGGATGATATAATAAACTGTAGGAACCAGCACCTGTGCCTTTAATCTGCTGTTGCTGCTGCTTCTGGCTTATTGATTGAACTCGAACTTGCACCTGGAGTATTAGTGAGCCAACTGTACCAGCATTGATTCTCCCCATGCTCTGCTCCAAAATGTTCCTCTCCTCTGATTACAGGGAGGTTGGTTGTTTTCCTTCTTGCAGTACTATGTGTTAGACAGCTCTTACAAGGTGTTGCAGGTGACTTGGGTGCCCCTGCCAAATCCATTTAGCCCACCTGACATCAGCACAGATGTAGCAGGCGGCTTCATCATGCTGCCAGCCTCTCTCAAGCATGCAGTCGCCCACATTTCTCAGGACTCTCTCTGTTCTGCTATGACCTTGGTGACACCAAATAGGCTATCATACCACATCACACTCCAGAACTTCCCTTGGCCATTAGTGAGCTAAGAAGTAGGGTTTCAAAGCTACATCCAAAGAGAGATTGGTTCCAGAGATTATAAAGGTAATTGGAAATATAAACAAACAAAATAATATCTGACCAGAATGGTTTGGACAGTATTGAGGGGGAGAAAAAAATTATGTATAAGAACTTCACTTCTGATATAAATATAACTCAGGAAAAGCTCAAAGATTTATTACTAAAATTAATACAAACAAATGAAGCTTTCATTTCCAAATCAAAAGAGAACTTCATCTTCAAAAATAAGGAAGCTGAGGGACACCTAGGTGGCTCAGTGGTTGATCTGCTTTTGGCTCAGGGCTTGATCCTGGGGTCCTGAGATGGAGTCCTGCATCAGGCTCCCCACTTAAGTCTAAACACTTAGACTGTGTTTAAGGGGAGCCTGCTTCTCCCTCTGCCAATGTCTCCGCCTCTCTCTGTGTCTCTCATGAATAAATAAAATCTTAAAAAAATAGGGAAGCTGATCGCCACAAAATGATTCTTACAGTAATTGGGATGATAAAATAATAGTTGAATTTATACTGAAAAAAATAGTTGAGTTTATGCTGATAAGTAGTATTAGAAAAACCAAAGACAGACATGTAACACAAGGGAAAAAATGATTAAAATGAGAAAAATATCAAAAGATACAGAAAAAGGGATGCCTGGGTGGCTCAGCGGTTGAGTGTCTGCCTTTGACGCAGGGCATGATCCTAGAATCCTGGAATCGAGTCCCACATCAGGCTCCCTGCATGGAGCCTGCTTCTCCCTCTGCCTGTGTCTCTGCTTCTCTCTCTCTCTCTCTCTCTGTCTCTCATGAATAAATAAATAAAATCTTTAAAAAAAGAAACAAAAATATGAAAGGGCAGATACTGAGTAAAAGAACAAATAAAATAGGACTGCTAGCAAAAGAAAACATTTAAGGCTATTACAACTAAGATTTAATTTTTTAAAAAACTTAAATTTACCACATTGAAATATCAGCAAGCAGCAATATCTTACTGCTTTTATTGAACCGTTTATTGAACATGGTGAACCCTGAAGGTCTCTATCACTGCCTAAGGAACACGTTCTGCTGACTTTTCTTCTGCACACGTGGATGAAATCATAAGCATATTTCACTTTAGCTTGGTTCTCAGATTCTGATTTGATTAAAATCACCCAGAGGACTAAGCAAACCAGGTTTCTAGGCCTTGCCCTAGAGCCTCTCATTCAGCAGGTCTGGAGTGGTACTGAGACTTTGTATTTCTAACAAGTTTTCAAATGATCCTCATGATGCTGCAGAGGGTGAAGGGACCATACTTTGAGAACTATCGCATTAAGGTTTCTGGTAACTCTCAAGTAATTAGTAGTAAAATTTTTGAGGTATTAAAAACATAAAGATTTGTTTATAATTACAGATTTACTTCCTTATATGATTCATAGCTTTTCACCCACCCTCATTTAAAAAAAAACAACAACAGACTGCTTTAGCTGCAGTTTTGTTGTGGAAGTGTGTAGACAGGAAGGGGGTATCTTAGATTTCCTTGTTCCTTCTGGATATACCCTTATTCTACTTGTTGCCTTCTGCTTTTGCCCCCTCGGGCTTATTAAGGGGAAGATAGGCATAGTCTTGCGTGCTAATGCATTGTTCATGGGGGTTGCTGTATGTTGAATGTCAAATGTTAATGCTTTTTCACCTGAAAAACATGAAGGACTCCAAGGAGAAGGAGATGACTTTGCCTCAGTCTAGCCATATCAGCTTCCCCTCAGTTCCTGGCTTCCTGCCCACGCAGTCCCACTGACTTGCTCAACTGTGTCACGTTTCTTTTCAGTCCCTATTTTATACCTGAGAGGTGGAATGAGGTAGGAGCAAAAACCTATCTAACAATTTTTAGCCAGTCCTGCATTGTCTTCTAGTGTTTTCAGACTTTGGTGACACTTTCAAAACTTCAACACATCAGGGAAAGGTGAATTTAATATCTTTCTACTATAAAATATAAAAGCCTTAGATATGTTGTGTATTTTAACTTAAAACCATAGACTCTATAAAAATACCTGATTCTGGGGATCCCTGGGTGGCGCAGCAGTTTGGTGCCTGCCTTTGGCCCGGGGCGCGATCCTGGAGACCCGGGATCGAGTCCCAGGTCGGGCTCCCGGTGCATGGAGCCTGCTTCTCCCTCTGCCTATGTCTCTGCCTCTCTCTCTCTCTCTCTCTGTGTGACTATCATAAATAAATTTTTAAAAATACCTGATTCTGTGCTATATTTCATTAATTAAAGTCAGACACCCAACCTCTATCTTCCAGTTGTTATTGAAATTACACTCCCTTTTGGGTTATACCAATATGTAGGAAGAAAATGAGAATAAAACTTCTCAAATGAGAGTAAGGCTTTTATTCTCTAATTCATAATGATTGTCACTGGTATACAAATTGTCTGAGATCCCAGATATCCCTTTATTCTGGTAGCTCTTTGATTCTGGATGCCACGTGTGGGACACTGAAGGGCTGTTTGATGATGTAGGAAACCTGGTACAGCTGCTTCTTAAGAGTCACCACTTTCCTGAGGACACTGCCACATAGGGAGTAGAGGCACTTCGGGGATGGAGTGGCATCAAAATTAAATAATCATGTGTTGGTGGATAATGATGTGCTAGTGGATGGATGGCAAGGCATGTAGCAACCAAAGGAAGTGGTTCTATGTTCATGTTTTACTGACAATAGTGATGATAAAGACTTTTATTTTAAGTAACTTTGTGACTGCCGAGGAGAACTCACAAAATGAAAACATTAAATTTAAAGCCTTCTGAACTCAAGTCATGAGTGGAGAATCAGAAAGCTACATTGTTGCTAAAGGAATTCCTTATCATTTTAACCTGAAAGCCAGACATTGCCAAGGGTCAGATCCAGAATTTGGCTGTACAAGTTGCAGTGTTGTAAAATCATTTAATTTCAATCTTGCCAGGTTTCTTAGCTAAATTAAGATAAATAGGAAATAGTAGGATCCTGAGACTTGGAATGGGGACAAATTTGGGCATACACAAGCATGGTTGATAATTTTTAACTAAAATTACTACAAAATCTTCTTGTGGAAGCAAATGTTTCCATCCTAATAAGAGAACCAGACATTTCTAACAGTAATTTTTCAAGAACTTCAAATAGGGATCATCTTTCATAGGGAGATTCAGATTGTCTTTAGTACTTACACTCAATATATATTATTGCCTCCAGACCCATAAATAGACTTATGTTTCAGCAGAGTCCCAGTGAGATGTGATCCATCCAAAGAGGAACTAGTGTAGACACTGAAATACTGCAGAATCTTGCCAATGTGTCTCTGTAAGAACTGAAGGAACATGTATGAAAATGGCTTCCAAGGGTATTGTTCCAAAGATGACAAAATGGAAAGTTGGCTTAAACCTATTTTATTGCTATATTACTCATTTGGAATTTGTGATCTATATTGTTTGACTCAAGCATGTGACTGTGGGCCTGGCCTTAAAGGTGACCTACAGGGAAGAGAGCTGATGGGATTTCCCAAGCATACTACAGAGGAAAGTTTTTGAAAACCCAAGGAGATGGAAATGTTGGGAGTAGAACTTTTTTAAATTTTTTTATGTATTCATGAGAGACACAGAGAGAGAAGCAGAGACATAGACAGAGGGAGAAGCAGGCTCCATGCAGGGAGCCCAATGTGGGACTCGATCCTGGGACCTCAGGATCATGCCCCAAGCCAAAGGCAGACACTCAACCACTGAGCCACCCAGACATCTGGGAATAGAACTCTTATGTGTAATCTCTTCAGCCACTTCCTAATTCTAGGGAAGCCAATGAACATTCTCTTCATGAGGACATTAAAAAGGGGGGAAAAAAGCAGCATTTATAAAGAATTCTTAAAAGCCTGTCCTCTTAAGGCCAGAGATGATCATGGACATACCACTATGTAATTAGGTTCCTCAATTGTAGCAAAAATAATTTGTAGAAGGTGGTAGCACTTCACCACAGGTGGCCAAATTTTCACAAGTGATTAACTGAGTTGAATGTGGAGTGTTTTGATTCTCAGGTTTCCATATTGGTGAATAATCAACTGATCAAGGGAACAAATTCTATGAATGAAAAAGAGGGGCAGCCTGTACTTATTGTAACCAGATAAATTCTAGGTCCAGTTGGAAGAAACTGGACTCAAGTCACTACAGTAGTGATTCACAACCCCTTACTCAGTTTGCAGACTCAGGCTTCCTTAATTAAGGAGTCTGATCCCTTTGCAGTGTGGCCACAGTGTATGGTATAATTCTTCCTCCAAGCCTTTGTGATGTGGCCATTCAGCTGTGTGTGTGTATTGGAAAAAGGATAATTTTTCAGGTTTTCTGGAGGCTATTAGGTACTGACTTCAAAACAAAGATAGTTCTTAACCAACCCCCCTTTCACATTTACCATCACGGCCCACTGATAAAATATGTGGCGTATGGGTATTAGATGATAGACAATGTCTTGGCCAGAATCCATCTCTGTGTACATTCAAATGATACCATAGAAATATCTGTGGTTATTTCCCTAGTTTGAGTGTGTATAGTAGAATTCTATCACCTATCACCTATCTATCTGTCATCTATGTTTATTTACCTAGTAACTGATAGAATTCCCACATCGGTTCCCTGCTCCATGAAATAAGGTCTGTTATAGAGGAAAGACCAAATTCACATTCCTGGTTTCACCATTTGCCATGATAGTAAACTGAAAAGCAACATTGCTTCTAAAGGAAGCACTGAAATTTGTGTCACTGTCAAAGACTTGAACATAATACAAGTATTTATTCCTATCAAACTTTATTAAATTGACTGTTTGACCAAGCCAATGACATGGAAATCTTGGGGAATGACTGTATGATCTTAAATCAGATAATGTCTTGATTTGAGTTCTTGCAAAAACCCAAGACAAGGACTTGAGTGCAGCATTTATAGGAGAGGTGATCTTGAAGCACAAGTATAGGAGTGGGGAACTGAGATAGGAAACTTTACTATTTTAATGTGCATTTTTATGAAGTGGGATTATTGCTATGGACAACTAGGGCCTCATTCTTTTGGGAATCCTTTGAGGGGCCATATAACTTAGTATTGTCCAACAAGAAGTTGGGAAGCTGGCATGTGTATCACTGACCCCAATCTTTCACTGGTTGAGATTTACCTTTGGTGACCTTGTATCTGGCACTTTGAGGCTTGACTTGTGCTTGGCCAGCTCTTGTGTTCCAAAGTAAAGCACACAGGCCAGGAAGCAGAAAAATACATGTGGTCAACTTGAAAGCTATTAGTGTACAAGGAGCTACAGCTACATGGAAACTGAAAAAGTGGGTAAGGGGATATTATTTGGGGATAAATAGCATCTGTTATAGGTGAGGATGCCAGTAAGACTTCCTCTATTCCTGGTATGCAGCTACTAACATGCAGATAGTTCTTCAATCACAGACAGGCTGAACATAATGAAATATACCAGCTTTCAAGAATCTTTCCTCTTTCCCCCTCTTTCTTTCCCCTTAAATGACAATTCTGTCACTCCCCTATGCCAGTTGGATATGTATAATAATTTCTTCAGTTTATTTAGGCTTTCAAAATACAAAGTAAAAACTAAAACTGCCTTGACTTTGAGCATCTTTTGTTCTTCACCTTACAAAATAGATCAGCAAACAGTAAAACATCCGAATCTCTGAAGCAAGGAATAAATTACCTGATTACAATTAATGAAAAATAATATACACAGATTAATATTTTTTGAGTCGGCTCTATGCCCATGCCCAGAATGGGGCCCAACATGGGGCTTGAACTCAGGACCCTGAGATCAAGACCTGAACTGAGATCAAGAGTTGGACACTCAGGGATCCCTGGGTGGCTCAGAGGTTTAGTGCCTGCCCAGGGTGTGATCCTGGAATCCAGGGATCATGTTCCGCATTGGGCTCCCTGCATGGAGCCTGCTTCTCCCTCTGCCTGTGTCTCTGCCTCTCTGCCTGCCTCTCTCTCTCTCTCTCTCTCTGTCTCTCATGGATGAATAAAATCTTAAAAAAAAAAAAGTTGGACATCCAACCAACTGAGCCATCCAGGCACTCCTACACAAGTTAACATTATAAATGTCATTGTATTATACATTTTCTCCCAGTGATCTCCTAATATGATTTTCACTGTTCTCTCAACATTTGGCTGGGCATAGTTTTTGCATATCAATAGTAATTGAATACAAAAATATCTGTTAAGAACAGGAAAATCTCACCTCACTGAAACTTGGGAGCATATTCAGGAGTTTTATATGTACAGAATGTAATAAAAATTCTCACTTCTTAAATGTTGCTGTGTATCAGGCATTGTATTAACCCGTTTGCATGCAACTAGCTCTTTAATCCTCACAAAAATTCTATGATGCAAGTGCTGTTATCCCCATTTTAAAGCCTAGGAAACTGAGAATCAAATGAGTCAAGTAGTTTGTCTAAGGACACATAATTGGAAAGTGTCAAATTAGGGTCTTAGAAGAAGTTCTCAGTCTCTAGAATCATGTTTTCTTATACTGCTACATACCTATGCAACTGCCCAGGAGTTAAAGAGAGAGGCTGTTGGTTACAGAAATCAAGAGGATTCATTTCAGATGGTGGCATAGTGAAGAGAAGCTTAGAGGACACTTAATGAAGTATACGAGTAGTACTTTTTGTGTGTATGTTTGTGTGTATGTATTTGTGTGCATTTGTGAGACTCAGGAGATAGTCAAACCATATCTGGGACATTCAGGCACACGAATATCTTCCTTTTCACATACTGTTTCTCCATCCCTGACTTTGGGCATGCTGGCATTACAGGCAGAACTGAGGCCAGGCAGATTTCCATCCTCTTCACTATGCCTCCAGAGGTCTTGGGATACTCTTTTAAAGAGCAGAAAGAATGGATCTAAGAGACACTGAAATAGGTTAATAGAAGCCAGAATTCCACAGGGAGTCAATAAGCATTTCCCAAATTCACCCCACTACAGCACATCCCAAATGAAGAAAGAGACGTGTAGTGGGCATTTAGAAATATGCAGAATATACATAACCTGTATGTAACTTGAATAAATGTTCTTGGATGAAACGTTAATATTATAAAGAGGTTAAGTCTTCCAAAATTAATTTACAAATATAGCCAAATGCCAATCAAAAGTGTTTGGTGGAAGAAGGATTCTGATTATGATAGTAAGAGGTTAGTGGATAATAGCCCAAAAAATAAATAAATAAATTGGCCATAATATTAAAAAACGAGCATTTCAAGGCACAGAAAACTGAGTACAAGTGGTCAAAAATTGCAAATGTTTATTCTTGAAGAATGACAGGAATTATGAGTCAGAACATTGTGTGTGTGTGTGTGTGTGTGTGTGTGTGGCCTTTTAGTGAGGCTGCTCTCATCCATCTGACCCAAACTCTACCTGATGTCTTCCCACCCCCAAGTTTGGTTGGTGAGAATAGCAATTTTACTAGTATATAGTCTACTGTGAAACCCAGAAACTTTGCTACCAGGAAAGTGAGCTAAAATCTGCAGGTGAAGGCAAAAATACATGGTTTTCCTAGCTAAAAAAAGAAATAGATTTAGAACAAACAGTAAGAACTAGTGTCTTTGCTATCCTAATGCTATCTCCTGTTGAGGAGAGTAGCAGATCAGCCAGCCATTTTTTAGTAGGGGGATTCTAGAAATCAAAGAGCCATGGGAAGGCTGGTGTAAGCTCTCCACATATTCCAGGCTGACCTGAAAACTGTGGATACATAAGAAAGAACTAAACAATGGCAGTGAAAAGTGAAGGCCAAGGAAAACATGAAAAATGGCTACAACTTTGACTATACATAGCTCACTTTGTAGACTGAGGAAACCTTATAGAGTTACAGGTAGTTGAGCACAATCTTTGCCAAAATCATTGACCAATTACATATACAGACACATAGGTGACCCTTAGGAAGATTGGTTATACAAAAAAGTAAAAAGTAAATCTTTTTTGTAATAGTAACTGAGCAGAGACATACCATGGCGGAGATAGATCCCATAGTGTATGTGTAGGCATGCTGTTACTAAAACAAAACCAACATTCTAGTGTGCCTATAATATAATGTACTCTAAAATGTCTATTTCAGCAACAATAAGAACAACAAAATACTAGTGCGCAATAGGAAAGTATGACCCATACACAAGGAAGAAAAAGTTAATAGAAACTGAATTAAAGGAAAGCATATAAAAATGAATCAATGAATAGGAGAGCTTAATATAAAAATAGAAAGTATAAAAAAGGTTAACATAGAAAATATAGAGTTGAAATTAAAACAACCAAAATGGAAAATGTAGTGGTAAATGGACCAACAGAAAGTTTTAGATGTCATAACAAATAGATAATGAATTTGAAGATAGAACACTAGGGAATTTCTTTTTTCTCTTTTTTTAGAAGATTTTATTTATTTATTCATGAGAGACACAGAGAGAGAGGCAGAGACACAGGCAGAGGGAGAAGCAGGCTCCATGCGGCACTCGATCCCGAGACTCCAGGATCATGCCCTGAGCCAAAGGCAGGCACTAAACCTCTGAGCCACCCAGGGATCCCAACTAGAGAATTTCCAACCCAGAAAATATAGAAAAACAATTGAAAGAAAATGAACAGAATCTTAGAAATTTGTCAGATAGTCATAGGCATCTCAACATACATTTATTAGAAGTTTCATCATGAGAAAAGCAATTAAATGGTATGAAAAAAAACTATTGAGGAAAAAATGGCTGAAACTTAAAAACTGATTTTTAAAAACTAACCTATTAAATCAAGAAGCTGAAAGAATCTCTAGTTGGAAAAGCGTAAAGAACCTACTTCTAGACCAAACACAGCCATGGTTCTAAATGACAAAGATAAAGAAAACATTATTAATCTATATTTCCACCTCAGCAAACCACAGAAAGAAAAACAATTCAAGGGAGAATAAGGAAATAATAAAGATCAAATCATATATCAATGAAATGGAAAACAAAAGGTTTAAAGATAATAAGTGAAAACAAAAGTTGTTTCTGTAGAAAGATAAATTTTTTTTTAGCTAGCTAGACCAACAAAAAAAGAATGCACAAATTATCATGAGAAATGAAAGAGTGAACATCTCTATAAACTATATCCCAATTAAAAGACCTGAAGCAAAAGTTGTAAACAACTTTATGCCAGCATATTATATAACTTAGATGAAATAGGTAGATTCCTAGAAAGACACAAGTTAGCCAAATTAGTTTTTAAGAAAAGTAGAGTTCTGTCAGACAAAATTATTTAATCCTTATTATAAATTTTCATTAAAAGAAAAAAAAACAAGTAAAATTACTTCATTTGTGAATTTTGTTAAAAGGAAGTAATAATACTAATCGTGTGTAATCTTCTTTACAGTTACAGGAGAAGGGACAACTTCCTCATTTATAAGACCAATATTAATCTAATAAAATTAGCAAAACATCACAAGAAAGAAAGAAAGTGATATCATATATATATGCCATCAACACTGATGCAAACTTTTCAAAAAATATTAGCAACCAAATCAACAATATAGAAAAAAACTGTTCATCATGACCAAATGTGATTTATCTAATGAATACAAGTTTGTTATTTTAAACATCTGAAAATAAATTTAAAAGATACACTGTATTAGGGATCCCTGGGTGGCGCAGCGGTTTGGCGCCTGCCTTTGGCCCAGGGCGCGATCCTGGAGACCTGGGATCGAGTCCCACGTCGGGCTCCCGGTGCATGGAGCCTGCTTCTCCCTCTGCCTGTGTCTCTGCCTCTCTCTCTTTCTCTCTCTGTGACTATCATAAATAAATAAAAATTAAAAAAAAAAAGATACACTGTATTAGTGAAATGAAGGTTAAAAGCCATAAAATAGATATTGAGAAAGCCTTTGATAAAAATCCAACATTCATTCATGGTAAAAACTCAATAAAATATGAATAGAAGGAAATATCTGAGAGAAAATTGTCCCTTGGTCTTTTGTTTATGCATGTCTTACAAGCAATATATTGATAGCTCTTTTGTTTGGGACTATCTTTTCAAGGATGTTTGTAGCACAACGTGTTTGGAAAATAGAGAAAGTGTCTCCAGAATAAATAATGGATATCCTTACATGTTTAATAATGTCTGTCTCTGGAGCACAACGCAGACATACTTATTGCCTTTCATAGGATATTAGGATCTCCTAAGATAAATTTTCTCTTTAGTAACACAACCCACTGAATATATATGTATAAATTGGCCATGTTTATATGACATTCTGGAAATTAGGGCTCAAAGAAATAGTGCAAGAAAATACCAATACTTTAGTAGCAGCTATCAATGTGAATTAAAATATGTTGTCTTTGATTCAAAAGCCTTATGCTTTCTGTCAGTACCCATTAACCTGTGGCAGGCTAATTTATTAGTTTGAACATTTGCTAAAATCTTAGATGCTTTGCAATTCTTTAAAGATATTTCCTCAATCTGATGAAGTATACCTAACAATAACCTACATCTACCATTATGCTTAAGGTTTAAAGACTTAATTCTTTTCCTCTAAGATCATTAACAAGCCAGGGGTGCCCATTATCACCACTACTACTTAATTGTCCCTGAGGTTATAATCAGTATAGTAAGGAAGAGGAAAAAAGAGGCATAAAGATTAGAAAGGAAAAAGAAAAAGATTAGAAAGGAAGAAGAAGAACTTTCCTTATTTTGAAATAACTTGATTTCTGTGTAGAAAGTACCAGACTAAAGGCAGGGGTTGGTGGAGGGTGAAAAGCTACCAGAATTAATAAATACATTTGGAAAAGTTGAAATATCTAAGGCCAATATACAAAAAATCGATTGAATTATTATATGCTAGTAATAAATAACTGGAAAATGAAAATATTAAAACAATACTATTTAGAATAGCATAAAAATATAAAGAACTGGGGTGCCTGTGTGGCTTAGTCAGTTGAGTATCTTGGTCTCCCCTCAGGTCATGATCTCAGTGTCCTTGATCCAGCCCTGAGTCAGGCCCCAAGCTCAGTGTAGAGTCTGCAGATTATCTCCCTTTCCCTCCTCCTCTGCATGTCGGCCTGCTGTTGAGCATGAGGACTCTATCTTTCTCAAATAATGAAATATTTTAAAAAAGAAGTATTATGGGATACATGTGAGGAAGGGATATAGAAGACAAATGCTGATTAGAGTTAAAAAGGATCAATTTAAATAGGTGAAGTGTTGTGTCATGCTGATCAATCAAAAGTTTCAATATATTAAGATGTCAAATCTCCAAATTGATACAGAGATCTAATGCAATTCCAAAATATCAGCAGGCCATTTTAAAAATTGCCAAGCTGATTCATAATTTTTGTGGAAACGTAAAAGACATATAATAGTCAAAACAACTTTGAAATAGAACAGTAAAGTTCAAGGACTTATATTATTTCTTTTTTTTTTTTTTAAGATTTATTTATTTATTTATTCATGAGAGAAAGAGAGAGAGAGAGAGAGGCAGAGGCACAGAAGGAGGGAGAAGCAGGCTCCATGCAGGGAGCCCGACGCGGGACTCCATCCTGGGACCTCAGGATCGCTCCCTGGGCCAAAGGCAGGTGCTAAACCGCTGAACCGCCCAGGGATCCCCTATTATTTCTATTCAAGTATTTTTATAGTTCTAAAATAATCAAGTATAGCACTGGTGTAAAGACAAATTAACCAATGAAACAAAAGAGATAACCCAGAATTTCCTTCTTCTTCATGAACTTGACATTTTTCCTTGTTTTTATATTCTCAGCCAAGATGTATTTGAAAGGATATAAAGCAAAATCAATGAAGGGAAGAGGTGCATGGGATAAAATCCAGAGGAATCCACGTATGAGCTTCCATGAATTCTCTTCCACTGGAGTCACACAGGACCCGTGGAATTCCTGAGGTATTTTGTAGAATGTCTTTTAGTTGCTCTTTCTTTATGGTTAGACTTTAGTTATGGGATTTGGGGATAATACCACAAAGATAAGGTGGTAACGTCTTCTCATTGCATCAATATCAGTGTGTATGTCATAATGATGTGACCATATGTTTTCTCCACTCTTACTATCAAATCTCTTCAATTAATGCTGTTATTATTTTATATCTCTCAGTAACATTTGGAATATTTTTTTTTATTTTTAGTATTTCCTCATATAAGTATAACAAATGTTTTAATAAGTTTATTTCTATGTAATTTATATTTTTAATGCTTTACTATTTCATTTTATCTGTTAACAGATTATTATATGTCTAATGGAAGAATACACATTTTTTCACATTTGTTCTTTATTCAGCTACTGGACTATCTTATAGTTTACAATGGTTTTTAATTGATTATTTTTAATATTAGAAATATACTACATACAGTAAAAATTAATAAGTTATAGCATTGCCCCATGATGAAATACCATATGTCTTTAAAATAATTTTAAATACTATTTTAATATACAGAAAACCTGTTATATCATTACATAAACAAAGCAAAACAGAAAATGATGGATTTCAACTGTATCAAATTTACTTGGGATGCTTACTAGCAATGTAGACTACTGTTCTCACAGAATTCAGAGGATAAGACTCAGAATTCTGCATTGTTAATAAATACTCCTGGTCATTCTGACATGCATAGGTAATTAAGAGTAAAATCTGATTTATATAATAAGACATATATAGAAGAAAATCTGTGTAGTAGAGAATTCAGGACTTTTCTACAAACTCTTTTCATCTCATTATCATACTAACTCTCAACTTAAAATAAGATTTGACAGGATCCCATCAATGATGTAAGGAATTCAGCAAATAAATTTCTTCTATTTCATTTTTAGCAGGAAATAAAAGGTTTTTTAAACATTTAAGAAGCTGAATAGAGTTGTGGTATTTTGGAATATTTCTTTTTTTTTCCAAAGATTTTATTTATTCATGAGAGACATAGAGGGAGAGGCAGAGACACAGGCAGAGAAAGAAGCAGGCTCCATGCAGGGAGCCCGATGCGGGAGTGGATCCCGGGACCCCGGGGTCACGCCCTGGGCTGAAGGGAGACGCTCAACCGCTGAACCAACCAGGTGTCCCTGGAATATTTCTTAAATGAGTGTTTTGTTAATGGGAGAAAGACACAGATCCTGTGGAAGTGTGACTGTATTACTGGTTTAGGGGGACCAATAATGACTCACTTGAAAAAATCAGGATTATTTAAAAATTCAGGAGGCCCAGAAAATGCAAATGTGTCTCCTTTTGTACAATAGCATGAAGAATTTTAAGACAACAGAGCATTTAACCAAGTGCAGGGCACTTCCAAGCATAGGCTGTTTTGTGACTCTAGGTTGCACACTCTTAAAGCTGGCTCTGCACTTAATATTCTAAGAGCAAGTTACAATTTACAAAAATAATTATAGTTTCAGCTTTTGTAGTCATAGCTTACTCACTATCATTTTTTTGAAACCATTATGCATAGAGTTCTGAACAAGATTGCAAATGGTAAGTCTTTATAACAGATACTCATTTTTCAAACATTCTTCCCTCAGGTGACCTAAATCACTCTATTTCTTTTTCAAATGTAAAACATTTCTTGCATAGTGATTTAAATTCATCCCATGGAAATGTCCTTGCTTCTCTAAATAATCTTTTAAACATATTTTAACATGTCTATATAGTAAAATCCTTATAAATAATAAATAAATGTACATGAGAATAGTGATAAATGTATATTTTAGAATGTTTGGAAAGATAAAAGCCATTTTTAGCCAGTAGGTATTGCCTTAAAAAAAAAAAACACTTCAATTATTCTAGGAAACAAAGACTATTTTTACCTCTCAAGAATATTCATCCTAAGAGGTTAAAAGGTTTGAACCTTAGAACAATTTTAACTCTCTCAAATTCCTGTCACTATAGGATTCCTTCCAGTGGAAGGAGAAATTCTTTCTTGTTCACTGTAAAGTCATTAGTGAAGCTTCCTCATTTGAACTCCTTTACTACTGGTGTCCTTTGAGTAATAGGTGGAAGGGTATTTTGAATGTGTGAGTTAGGTCCTTTTGTAGTTCTTCTGAATTTTTTATCTTCAAAAAATTAAATAATGAGACCTTGGTTCACAAAAAAATGTACTTTTTCGCAACCCACACCCAAACACCCTCCCACCCCTGTTCCCATGTACATTCAGTGTGAGACTAGCATAGTCTGGTTTTTAACTGTAATGGCCTTTATTATATCTGTGAATATTCAAGAGAGTCTCATCTAATTGAAATGTACAGTGAAGTAATTTACATTGTCTTTAGTCACATCTGTGAATTCTCAGTGTTAACAAACTCTCTGTGGTCTTGGGGCAGTGTATTATCGCCCGTTCTGGCCCTCTCTTAAGGACTTAATTCAGCAATAGGAGTACCTTTTGTGAGTTTGTTATTTTTTTCTGTTTTTATTTTCCATTGGGTGTAGTAATATGAACAATGAAAATATATATTGATTAAAAATAATTTGTAAATTTAATTCTACAGTTGTGCAATGTTTATGTAGGCAGGAAGAAGTAACATTTGTTACTAAATTTAAATAGCATTAAAACATTCTTATAGTCAATTTATGAAATGAGTATCATTCCCATTATACTGAAGAGGAAGCAGGCTCAGAGAGAGCAGGACCTTAGTAAAGCAAAAATATTTTCCTTGAACTTTATTCTTCAGCCTCCAAATGCCAGGGTTATTCCACACATGGCGTAGACGTTCAGCATAGAATTATATAACACTTCCTCTTCACTATATTTTTCCATCTTCATTACTTCAACCCTCAATATCTCTATATATTTCACTAGTTCCATCACAGCTCATTTTCACATTTATCTCCAAAGAGGAATTGGATAGTTCACCTTAGTTACCTTTGATCATATATTCTTGCTATTTATTTATGCCCATTAACTATTCTTACTACATTCAAAAACCAAGTCAAGTTTTAAGTTCTAGAATTATTCTTTAAATCTAAACTATATGGAGCTCTGTCCACACATAGGAACATGATTTGTATTAAGTGCTGAGGTGGCAGTCAGTTGTATTGGAAAGGAAATAACTTTACAGGCAGAGAAAGCTGGGTTTATGACTTATAAGTGGCATGATATTTTATGAGATACTACATTTCAGTTTCTTAACCATTAATGGTGGTAATAGCTACCACATTGTTTTGTTAAGTTTAAAAAAAGATCATGTCTAAAGTATTAAACAGTAATTTGCACATGGAAAGTCATTAGAAACATCATTTTCCTTTTAATTTTTTATTGTATGTCTGTGAAGTCTTACTATCTATAATCAACATAATCAATATATTCAGATCATCTGCTATCTTAATCTAACACTTTAACAACTGATATTCACCAAATGATACAGCAACATCACTAGGTTCTAGAGTATATTTCAAATGAAGGAAAAATGTACATGTGTGTTTTACAACAATCTTTTTTAAAACTTCATGTAAAGCAATGTCAGCCTTCTGGTCAAATAAGAAATATGCACATTTTGTTGGGCTTGACAGTGTTTTAAAATTTTTAAGTCATTGATCAACATTTAAAAATCAGGATATTTCCAATTTATCTTAAAACATCTGAAAAATTTGCAATATTGGTGCTGTATCTCTTTCGGGCAAAAAGTCAGCCAGAATTCCTAAGTAGCTGCCCCACTGGTTTGGGACATGCCTCCTCCATTTCTCTGGGTTCCCACTTCCACCTATTTTCCTGTACTCAGGCATGTTCATTCGGTTTACTTGCTAAGTAATTAATTCTTCCCTCTGAATCCACACTAGCAGACTTATTAACATTCACATGCCTACAAACAGTCTGCTTAATGCAATCTAGACTTTCTCTATCACGCACGTTAATTTTCTTTCAACCTCTTCCCACTGTCCAATATCAAAGCCACTTTGACACTGGTATTTGTTATGGTATTTCACAAAGTTGGTATATATTATGGCAGCACTCTGCTTCCAGTTACCAAAATCTGCATTATTTTCCTGTTGCTACTATAACAAATTATCACAATTTTAGTGACTTGAAACAACACAAATTTATTATCTTTCGATTTTAAACATCAGAAATCTGAAATAAATTTCACTAGGCTAAAATCATGTTGTCAAGTGAATTGCATTTCTTCCAGGGGCTCTAGAGGAAAATCCATTTCCTTTCATTTTCCAGCTTCTACAATTTTCTCTCATTTTTTGGGTCATTGCCCCCTTCTAGTAATCAAATGACTCCAACCTCTGTTTGCTTTATCACATCTTCTCTGACTCCTATCTTTCTGCCTCCCTCTTATAAAGATCCAGGATAATTTCCCCATCTCAAAACCCTCAATACAGTCACATCTCTTTTGCTATGTAAAGTAACGTATTTACAGGTTCTGGGGATTCATGTGTGTACCTCATTATGGGCTATTATTCTGTCTACCACACTTTTTAAAAAGTGATTCAACCTTTAGTGCCTGACCATTCATGACTTAAAGTCATATTACATGGACCTACAAGAAGGTGAGGACTGGTGGCCTATTCCTAAAACAGGTCACGTAGCCTTTGGGGCTCATTTTTGGAAAATCTTTTCCTTCTGTGGCCAAACAACTTAGGGTTCAGTTCTTTGTGTATCCCTTGTCTGCCTCTATCGTAACGCAGAGTATCTATCTTCCTAAAATTGTTAGAAATCATCACCGTTAACTTTATTGCTAGGAATCCTCTACTTTTCTCAGAAAGAATGGGAGACAGCATTATAATTTGCTTTTTGAAAAATCATGCTCTCTGAAAGGAATTCTTATGTGGAGATCCTCTCATCTGAAGAGGGAAATATAACCCAGCTCTAAAACCCACCTGTAAAAATAAAATGGTGTTTAAAAATAAAACTGATGCAGAGCTCCATTAATGAAAGTACTTCTTATAATATCTCATATTGACAAATATATCGCTGACACCATTAAGGGTAAAATATATTGCAAAAAGCTTGTATTGGAAGGTGTGAGAATGCATTCATGTTACACTTGCTGAAACCTCTTGAGAAAGGCTTTTGCCTGTGTTGCATTGACTTGCATAATCATTATCTTTCTAAATATAAGAATTCCATTCCATTCTGAATATAAGAATGCCATTCTCTCTCTGCCTCACTCTTGTTTTGGCCTTTTCTCAAGAACATGCAATTAAAATAATATGATTAAAGAAATCCTCTTCAAAATTATTTATACTGACCCATAGCTGAGAGAACCAAGACTACTACATGCTACCTGTATACAAATAAGACCAACTTTAGTTTTTAGGAATTTTTAAACTGTATACAGGTTTTCAGAATCATTAGTTTTTTCAGTCATCCTAATGAAAGGCTAATGAGTATAGATTTCTTTGTCACTATCAGAAGTTTTATATTTAATGGCTAAAGACCACATTAATAAGTAATTTACTTAAATTTAGCTTTTACTGGATAGAGTATAAAATAGGAAAACAGTGACATTACTGAAAAACACATTGTTAGTTTTTTTCAGCACTGTTGTATTTTGTAATTACTGTTACCTCCCAGGTATTTATCTCCCAAGTACTCATTGATGACTTTATTTACTTTTAGATATTGTAAAGTTCATGAAATTAGGTGCTTAGTCTTCTAAAATCTGAATTTCCAACCTTCATTCTTCCTAATGCAGGTCTTTTTTTTTTTTTTTTTTTTTTTGATGATCTGAATGTCTAGCTAAACAACTCTAATAAAAATGAGATTAAAAACCAGATTTTTAGAAAGGGATGTAACTTTATCCAAATATGTCGTTTTTCTTTTTAAAAAACTGAGGTTTTTTTTAACCACATTTTATACTGATTATAAAATTGTTTTAATTATTATAACTACTTAGAAAATGTGAACGTCAAGAACTTCTCATTTTCTATTGTTTAATACATAACTTGCACTGTAACATCAGCTCATTAAGATGGAGGAGATAGGAAAAAATATTTTTTTGCGAGCAGTTGAGCAAACCTTCATTTGCAAAGACATACTGTTATAGATCAGAGAATATAAGTATATTAGACATTGATTTTACTACTAAAGAGAAGAATCTGGATGAGAGTCTAAAGATGAGAAAGATAAGTAAAGCTAAGGCTGCCTTACCTTATCCCTGAAAATATTTATGAAGGTACTTAGAAAAAATGAATCCTTTCTTCTAAGGGAAAATAATTAACACAATCAATCATGTTCTTTTTATAGCCTGTGGATACAGTTTTCCAGTCTAGCCTTTGTTCATTTAAAACTGTTTTAAAGTTTTTAATATAAAAGAATTACTAAATGTTAACTAGCAAAGGGAAAAAATAAAAACCTGTTCATAATTATTTCAACTGTGTGTCCTTACTAATATTATAATATTATAAAATTACAGCAATGAAATTATTCTTGGTCTAGGCATGGGATGAAACGAAAAGCAATGTATCTTCTATGGTGTGGAATGGACACAACCACCCAAAGTTCAAAATTGAACAAAAAATAAAACTATATCTTAAGACAATATGGAATAGCTTCCAGAGTTATTGTCATTTGCTCCATATATCGAGGGGATGATTAGCCTTAAGGACACACACAGAACAACAGCATCAGCTGAAGAGACTAGATTTTTTTTAATTTAAATTTTAGTGAACAAATAGTACAATATTGGTCTCTGGAGTAGAATTCAGTGATTCATCATTTACACAGAATACCCGGTGTGCACATCAACAGGTGCCCTCCTTAACATCCATCTAGCCCACACCCCATCCACCTCCCTCATCAATCTTCAGTTTTTCTATATCATTAAGAGTCTCTTGTGGTTTTCTCCCTCTGTCTTTTTTCCCTCCCCTCCCATATGTTCATATGTTTTGTTTCTTAAATTCCACATACCAATGAGATTATATGGTATTTATCTTCCTCTGACTTACTCGTTTTGCTTTGCATAACGCTCTCTAGCTACACCATGTCATTGCAAATAGCAAGGTTTCATTCTTTTTGATGGCTGAGTAATAATCCCATTGAATTTATATATACATTCACCACACCACATCTACTTTATCCATTTATCAGTCAATGGACATTTGGGCTCTCTCCATTATTTGTTTATTGTTGGTAATGCTGGTGTAAACATTGGGGTGCATGTACCCCTTCAAATCTGTACTTTTGTATCCTTTGGATAAATACTGAATAGTACAATTGCTGGATTGTAGGGTAGTCCTATTTTTAACTTTTTGAGGGACCTCCAAATTGTTCTCCAGAGTGTGGCTGCACCAGTTTCTATTCCCACCAACAGTGCAAGAGGGTTCCCCTTTATCCACATCCTTGCCAACACCTGTCATTTCCTGTGTTGTTAATTTTAGCCATTCTGACAGGTGTAGAGTGATATCTCACTGTAGTTTTGATTTGTATTTCTCTGATTATGAGTGATGTTGAGCACCCTTTCATAGATCTGCTAGTCATCTCGATGTCTTCTTTGAAAAGTGTGTGAAAGGACTAGATATTTGATACAAATAAATGCATTAAAATTAGTAAATGAAAGTACAAACTTTGCTAGGGGCATAAAAGGTATTATTAGTCCTCCATATAGTAAAACCAAAGGATATGTCTTTCTACTTTCTACTTAAATTTGAGAGTAGATTTACAATATTATTTTAAGCATAAAGAAGTTCTGGTGTTATGAACCTCATTTCTTTGCATCTTCAGATCTTGTTTCTATTCATTTTCAGCCAGCCTAGTGCTGGCCTATAAGGATGACATTAATAGGTTTTGTTTTTGTTTTTGATTTTGTTTTTGCCCTCTTGCTTCCAGATAGGTTTTGCCAAGAAGAATAAGAAGAGAGTCATATGCAGGAGTAAAGAAGGAAGGAATGATATCAGCATATTTGTTTTCTTGGCTCCTTCTCTTCATAGTCTCGTTATGCTAGTCATGTGTCCCCACCAAAATATCTCAGCCTCATGTCCCCTCCACCTTTACTCTTCAGGTCTGAAAGTAATATCGGCCTTTATTATTGGTAGCCTACTTGCCCAAATATGAGACTCTATTTTCTTTATTTGTTGGCTATGACTGAAAATATACCCGCTATTAAACTGCCATCATATTATTTTGGGTGTTCTATATGTTTCCCCCTAAGACTCAGTCTGAAACATCAAGTACATGATCATGTGGCCTTAGATTCTCCCAAACAGTTAAAAATAAGAATGTCATGGCTTACTTTAATTGTCTGAAAAACCAGATCAGAAATTTCCAGGAACAAGAATGAATTGGTAAAAAAGTTACTCCAATTTCATTTGGTAAATATCTCTACATGTTTATAGTCTAAACAAAAATATTTGTATACATATACTATGACCCACTTGCAAATATTCCAAAACCCATGTAATGATGTAGGCTTACACAGATGTGAAAAATAATTATTGTAGCCAATTTGAAGTGTCAGGATGGATCCTCCCCAAATTTTGGTTTGAATTTTGAGACATACTTACACCAAGGGAATAGTAAAAGGTTTATTTCTTTCATAATTGAGGCTTTTCTGGGAGAACAGGGTAGGCCTCCCAAGACAGCCCAAAAATGATGTGAGAAGGCAAGGAAGGGAGACTGGCTAGAGGTTTTTATTATGGTTAGGGGGTGAGGCTAGGGGGAGGGCCCCCAGGCAGTTTGACAAGAGGTTTTCATGGTTCAATCTTTCTCTAGTGCAAAAGGATCTATCAGCTTTCCCAATTGTAGGGGAAAGGGCAAGTAGGAGGGGGAAAGTTTAAAAGCTGTTAGCAGTTAAACATTAAAAATGGAGCCAGAGTTGGTACTACATTAGCTGTTAACTAATTTTAATACAAATGTATTTTGCTTCAGCATCATTTTCTCAGTCCACCTCACAATACCAAACCTACAAATCAAGATCCTTTGTTAAAAGATTTCTTCTTTCAGAGAATGCCTCAGTTTTTAGACATGCATTAATTGTTTGAAAATTAATAGTTATATTTTAATAAGCATCTTCTCTATAAGATCAGTGAAGCAAGGGTCAATGCTTCCTTTGTCCAGTATTTTATTCAAAAAATAGAACTTCCATCTGGAATGTAGAAAATTAGCAAGAACATCACACCCACACTTATGCAAGAATAAGAAAAACATCAAAAAAAAAAAATCCAGGCAACCTGCAAATTTACCATTTTGTAGATCCTGTCAGAGAACTTAGGTAACAGAGCCATAAACTAACCTGAAATCTAAGGAAATGTAGGGACTTCATTGTAAGGAAAACCAGAACAGTAACACTTATTTCTCTGGGTAAATGCTTCTGGCCAATCAGTGGAATCCAGGTAAAAAATTTTAACAAATTGATAGAGGCTAACTATAGCCTAGTTAGATAAAATAGGATATCTAGGGTACACAGACTTGAAGGAAATTCAATATTTGCACACCCACTGACAAGCCATTCTTTGGATGTTTGTCAGAAGTTCTGAGATAGACTTTTTCATGGTACAAGTCTGGGAGAGAAAGAACAACCATTATAGGAAAGTCACAAAATTTCATCCTCTACTTGTTCTCCCCTACCTCCCCTACAGAATAAGAGTTTAAACTGTTAAAGGAAGTGCAAAAACAAACGTATGAAAAACAACAACAACAACAACAACAACAACAACAAAAACCCTGTTATACTTGGAACTAAAGAAAACAAATAGCTTTTGATAAAAGGGGACAAAATAAGACCTTTTATCCTATGAGAAGGGTAGGAATGCTTACTGGTCCCAAACCAATAGTCCTATAAGAGGGACAGAACCCTTGAGAATGACCTACCCTTAGGGTTCAGGAACCTAGATAGTGCCCTCCTGAAACTTAGGCTAAATCAGAATAAAAGTGAACATCTCTTTTCTGTACCCCGCCCCTCACCAGGCAAAAAAATATAGAGTAATAAGAAACAGCAATTTTCTGTGGGGAGGAAAGGAAGAGCATACAAAGAGACTCTGGATGGGGCACTACTATACAAAAGGAAGACCTAAGGATGAAGATGAGCAAATACTAAGATAAAACCCCTGGTAAACCAACTCCTACCCTAAAAGTGAGAAAATACTAGTGGAATTTGAACCCTGTGCTAAACTGAAGTAAACTATAGTAACAACAAATCCCAAATACATATCAACTGCTGATTGGATTGACTCAATTTACACACTGATAACAATAGGAAAGTAAGCCCATTTCCAATCCAATAAAGAGAAACAAAACTATTTATTTCAGTCTATCTTAGTTTTTAGCGCCCTACATAAGACATACAGCTATCAAAAAAAAATTCCGAGGCATATAAAAAAAGTTGAAAACAGCATACTGTCAAGTAAGAAAATCAATAGAACTAAAGTCAAGATAAGACAAAGATTTTGGAACAATGAGATAGTGAATTTAAAGTAACTAAGATTAATATATTAAATATTGCGGTTAAAAAGATGGATAATGTGAAAATCAGATGGGTACTGTGATACTTTTATGTGTCAACCTGGCTAGGTTATAGTGTCTAGTTATTTAATTAAACTCTAATCTAGATGTTACTATGGAGATATTTTGTAGATGTAGAAGCTCAGAGAACACCAAGCAGGATAAATACAATACAAAACAAAACACCTAGTCATGTATAATCAAACTGCTGCAAATCAGAAGCAGAGAGAAAATCTTAAAAGAAAAAGAAAGAAAAGAGGAGCAAAGATACGAATAGCTGGCCTCTCATCAGAAACTACACAAGCCAGATGATATTAAGAAGGGCAAAGAAAAACTTTCAATTAAACATTCTATACCCAACAAAAAAGATCTTTCAAAACAGAGAAGAAAATATTTACTTTTACAACAGCTATTTAAAGGATTTATTACCAGCTAACCTACAAAAAGTGCCAAGTGTAGTTTTTCAGACAGAAGGAATATATTCAGAACAAGAAAAATGACCAGGGATAATGAAATACATAATGATAAATGGGTCAATGTTTGTATTATATATCTTTTACTGTTCTTTTACTTTTAACCTATATGCACTGTGTGGTTAAAATAATTTCTTGTAGACAGCACCTAGTTTGTTGGGTCAAGTTTTGTTTGTTTGTTTTTTATCCCCATTCAGATAATCTACTTTTTGGTGTTATTAAATCATCTATATTCAATGTTATTATTGATATGTTCTTATTTAGGGACACCATATTATTTGCTTTCTGTTTTCTTTCATGTTTGTTCCATTGTGTTCCTTCCCTATATTCTTTTATATTAGATGAGTATGTTCTAGTATCCCATTTTACTATTGTATTTTGCTTTTGTGATTTTGACTACATCCTTTTTATTATTTTTTTTACTGGTTTCACTAGAAATTAAATATACCTAAATTTTCTCATTTTACTTAAAATTAGTATTTTACCAGTTCAAATGCAATATTGAAATCTTACCAGCATATAAGTGGCAATAGTGATAATAATCCTTGCCCTCTCTCCTTTATTTCTAGTTGTCTGTCTCTCTGTTTACAAAAAATATATATATTACATATAACAAATGTGTTATATTTGTACACATATGACATATAGAACACATATACACATATAACAAATTGCAAACCTCACAAAATAACGTTATATATATATTTTTTGCTTCCAACCATAATACATACTTTAATGAAATTAGGAAGATAAATAGTTTATTTTACTTATCCAGATAGTTGCAATTTGTGTTGTATTTTCTATATCCCTAAAGTTCCACATTTCCTTCTGGATTCGCTTTGCCTTAGTATTCCTTAGAGCAGGTCTCCTAGAAACAAATGGTCTTAATTTTCCTTCATCTGAGAATGTCTTTATTTCACTTTCTTTCCTGAAGAATATTTTCACAGGATATGGAATTGTTTATTAACAATTTATTTTTCTCATTATTTACAGAATAGTTTTTACTGTCATCTGACCATCATGTTTCTGATAAAAAATATATTGTCCTCTGAATCATTACCCTATACATAATACGGCATTTGTCTCTGGGTTCTCAAGAGTTTTCATCTTTAAAATTTAGATTACAGTCTATCTGGGCATGTTTTCTTTGTTTATCTGGTGTGGAATTCACTGAGGTTCTTTAAAATGTAACATAGTTTATATTTCTTTTACCAAATTAAAAAAAAATTAGCTATTCTTCATATATTTATTTGGTCATGGTCCTTATGTTAGGATGTCTGCCGTGGCAGGCAGTTTCTTAATGGAACACTGGTGAAATCTAAAGTCTAGCATTTGGTTAGTAGTAATGCACCAATGTCAGTTTCTTAGTTTTGACAAATGTACCATGTTAATATGTTAACAAAAGAGGAAAGTGGATGCGGGTTATGCAGGAACTCTATCTCTGTAAATCTGTAAATCTATAATCATGACAAAATAAGAAGTGTATTTTTAAAAATGTATTCTTGCTTCAGCCAAGTGAAGCAAAAGAAGTACATCTAATTACTCATTGCACCCATGTACTCTTTTTCTTATGTCATAAAAGACATTTATAGGAGTTAGGAGTGTGAAAGACAAATGGCACCAAACAATTAAGGGGATGAGTTTATTGCAGCTATTGTGATTGGGAGAATGTTCATCAGTGCAAAGGCTCCTCTTAAAGCCTAAAAGCCTAAAAAGCCTTAAAGCCTAAAGAAAAGGAGTGTGGGATTTTGTAGAGGCAGGTAAACAAGAGAGTCATTAGGGAGCCTGGGTATTGAGTCTTAGCTGAAGGATTGGATGCAAGGCTTATATCTGAGTATGTGAAGGCAAGATGGTTCTTTGGGTTAGCTGTTTCTCAGAACACTACAGGGTAAGGGAAGAGTTTAGATAAAGTTCAACATTGTCAGGGGCTTGAATGCTAATACTGCTACATTTGCTCTCCAGGAAATCATTTTCTCAGACCCAAGTTTTTGCAGAGAGACTGAAATGGAGTCACCATAGTTCATCTAGAGGCCCCTGAGAAGGGAATGCCAAACAGGACTGACTCTGAGTGGAAGGAATCTCTTAGGGAACGGAATTATATATTATAACTCTGGAGGAGAATTGCTTAAAGATTAGGAAAGTGCTCAGCAGCCTGGGTGGCTCAGCAGTTTAGTTCTGCTTTCAGCCCAGGGCCTGATCTTAGAGACCTGGGATTGAGTCCCACATTGGGCTCCCAGCATGGAGCCTGCTTCTCCCTCTTCCTCTCTCTCTCTCTCTTTCTGTCCCTCGTGAATAAATAAATAAAATCTTTAGAAAAAAAAAGATTAACAAAATGCTTGAGGAAACAATGGCAATATAGGGCTACCACAATTATCTGTCACTCCTACCCACCAAAATAACCCTAGAATTGCCAGCCTGGTTTCTCCCATTTTGCAAGCCATCCCCAAAAGAGGACAGGTTCCCTCTTTGCTGGTTTTGCCAATCTACATAATAAAATACTAAGCAGAAGGAAGTGGTGAGGAATGCAAATGAAAGAGGCAGGGGAAAAAAAAAAAAAAAAGAAAGAAAACCAGAAGGGCCGAGGTAGAAGGAATGATTTTGTAAAGTGTTTAAAAATGCAGCTGAAAACTTTTAGAGTGTGAGGGAATACATAGGAGAGGAAACATATGTTATAACATATTTTAAAAAGAGCTATATATTTAAATTCTCCTTAATAATCATTAAATATGTACATAAACATTGAAATTTCTTTTTAATTACTTCTGGACATTGATTTGTCCTTCTTGAACACAAAGTCATTCTGAGACTGAACTACCTGAGTTCAGGTTTCTTAAAGTTTACATAAGAAAATATATTCATATTTGTGCTCCTGGCAGTTGGTGTTTGTCTCAGTGCTTTTGTCTTGACTGCTCCTTGGAATCATCTAAGGAGCCCAAAAATACTAATTTCCATATTTCTTCCTCAGAGATTCTGACTGAATTGGTCTGAAGGTGGCCTAGAACTCAGTAATTTTAAAATATGCCCCTCCAAAAACCCCCCAAAATTCTAATGTACAGCCAAGATCGAGAATCACTAAGTTTGCATCCAGTGATGCAAAGCCAATTGTTATAGATAATCTATTTATTTCTGCTTACAAAATTACTGATTGTTTTTAGCTCAAGTTAGGAACAGTTCTCTGATACCTTCGTAATGAAGTACCTGCCATTCTTGTAACCATATTTGGTAAGCAGAAGCTAACAGAGCCTATCTTTCAGATGGTCTTTCCTCTATCTATGAGGCATTTCTATCCACTCTCTCACTAGTCCCACTTCCCCACCATCAGGGTCATGCTAAGCAACACAAATAAAGAGGATGCAGCAGTGACAGACAGCATGCAATCCAGGAATGTGAAGATTGCCTAAATAAACCTGTGTTTCTACCCTATTGTACAAATGAGTACTTTAGAGGCAACTTTCAAAGATTTTAGCTAATATAAAACAAGGTTGAAGCGTAAATCATAATTACATTGTATTTATTTTTTTCCTTTAATATGGACTGGAAATATCCAATAGTATTTTATGTGATCTTTTCTACTCTGCTTAAAGAGAAGCTATGAAACAGATGGATGTCCTGCTGACAACCACCCAGGAGGCCAGCTTCTGAGAAATATGTGTGAAGCTGAAAGCAGTTTCAAAGTGATGAGGGGGAGTTGCAAAATCTTATTAGCAAATAATGGAATTTGTACATCCCCTGCACCTCTAAAGAGGAACTGGCCTGCATGTCTTTTCTTACTATTTGTTTTCACTTAAAAGGCTATTACAGCCTTCTCTACCCTTGGCATGGAGCACATCTTCTCATTGTGCCCATTATAAGACACAATAAATAGATTTGAGTTCAGAGACTCAGGCACTTTAATTGCCACTATGCACTTTTCTCAAGTAATAAAAAGAAAATACCAACTTTTATGTGTCCCCTTTGATATGGTCTATGTATAGTACTAGCTCTTTATTCCTCCAAAGACTCAGCTTCTAGAAAAGAAAAACTAGTCTGATGGTATTGTTTGCCTTTAAAGAAAATCAATAGTCAAACTTAAAAAGTGATCCCACTTGAAGTAAAACATAGAAGCTCTTCAACATATTAAAGAGATATACATGGATAGTAGTTTGTTTCCTTTAGTTATAAATGACCTAAAAGGGAAGTTACTGAAACAAGATGAAGGATGTCCTAAATATAAGTGTTGAGTGACTTTATCAGTCTGCTGTAGACATAAACTCGGGTTTGGCTGTATTGCATTGTGTAAAGAGTATACACCTTAATATAAAGAAAATATGGATTTAAGTGTTGACTTCGTTGTTTACAAGTTACATGACATTGGGCAAATTACGAAACTTGCTTGTGCCCCATTTCCACAGGCATAAAACAAGAATAACAGTAACTATTGTATAACGCTGTTGTCTCAATAAGAGACATTGTATAATGCATAACTTAGTGTAGTATAGGCATTTAGTCATACGGTTACTCTTCTGTCCTCTAAACCCCACAATACTCATTTTTCAGAAGGTATCTTGGGTGCTATTACTAGGGAAGATAATGAGATTTGAGTAAGAGGCCAGAAGGTCAATAGAAGTGGTTTTCATTTACAAAATAACTCACAACTATCTCCCTGATTCAAGAGAAAAGGGCAATCTGATGATTTCCCTAGGACATGGTATTGGGAATATGATTTATTATCCTATATGGTAGAATTTGGAGGCTTATAATTAAAAGAATGACAGAAATGTCACTTGCATTACCAGCTTTCAGAGTGGGCTCATTATGCCAGAAATATGTTGTTCTTAGTTGATCAATATCCTACATTGCAGGCTTTTTTTTTTAATATCTAATGCTGTGTCTAAAGTCCTCATTTTTGTGTAGGAATATTCATTTGCCATAATTTTACAATAATCAAATTAAAAGTAATGGGAATTATTTAGTCCATAAAAGACATGAATAGCCAACAAACAAAAACTGAGATAAGAGATTCACAATATAGTTTTTGGTTGGTATTGTTTAAGAAAATGACATTTTCAGTTTAACTTCCCTCTCAATAATAGAGACAGGAAGGACCATGCACCCTATTCTAAGGCTGGAATGAACTCTGCTGACTTATATCTTACAGTCAGTTACCGCTGTTCTACTGTATAACTATCTTTTAAAATAGGGCACTGAATTAGGTAAAGTATTGTGTGAGAAATCTAGTTGATGTTAACTGAAAAGTATAATCCAACTTTCATCCAATTACTTAGAAGTTGAGACTTTCTATACTTGTTTAGTGCCATATCTAGCCAGTCTTGCATCATCCATGTAATGACATTAAGAATGTTTCTTTTTAAAGCATAAGTTTCTATTAATGATGTAAGAGATAGGCCAAAAATATAGCCATTACTTTTCATATCTGATTATAAATATATTACCATTTTGTGTTATATTACCAGGAAACTGAGCTAAATAGAAAGGATTTCCACTGTTTGCTTTTAGAAAGCCCTCTGGCTTGTAGAAGATAATTTGTATATTAAATACTAAAATAATTAAAATAATATATTTAATATAAATAATATATAAAATAAATATACTTCATGTCACTATCTTTATACTAAATACTATTTCTGATTTGTCCAATGTGCTTTGATGCTCTAATTATTTTTCCCTTTATTTTCATCACGACTTCTGAATCATTGCTTCTCTAAAATCAAGACTATTTCATACCAAAAAGCATATCACTTCAAATTATGTTTTCAGGGGTTCTCATTTGGGTATTTGTTTGGGTATTTGTAACACTTAAAGCATAGGTACGGGGACACCTGAGTATCTCAGACAGTTAAGCACCCCACTCTTGGTTTGGCTCAGGTCATGGTCTCACAGTCATGGGATCAAGCTCCTCATCCGGCTCTGTACTCAGTTCAGAGTCCATTTCAGGTTCTTTCTCCCTCCACCTCTGCCCTTCTCTTCCCCTACTCTCAAATAAATAAATAAAATCTTTTAAAAAAGTAAAGCATTGGTATGGATTAAAGGAAGCATTCTTAAGTTTAGGTACTCTTTAATAAATATTTGGAATGAAATGAGCAGTATACCAAAGAAGATCAATTGCTTCCCCTTTATGACTAATTTCTTTCTGGTTCTCTAAAATAAAGCTTAATGCTTTGCTAGTGCTCAGTTCAGAGATTTGGATACTTAATAACCGACTTATTACCTTAAATCAAACCTTAGTATTCCTCTAAATACCTTTGAGAAACCACGCTTCTCTTCAAAGTAGATTGCATTTGTGGAATAAATTCCTTTTTTGTATATCTAACCAGTCATTAGAAGTACACATCAGATCACTCTTCATCATGTCTGCTACTCTCTTTCATTAATAAAAACTGACATTTCATTCAGCTGTTATGCACCAAAATATATGATTTATATAAATAAAAGAGCAACTGCAGAAATTTCCTGTATCTGTTCTGCCATGTGGGGCCCTTTAAAAATATTTTATTTAGATTTTATTTTATTTGGCTTCCCAGACATGATTGTGCCAAAGTTTTCTTCACATCCTCTCAAGAATATTAATTGCAAGAAGGCAGTATTTGTCTATAGATTTAAATTCTAGAGAAACATCAGTAGATACTGTGATCAGTAATGTGTGATCAGTACTTGACCTTTCGCCTTCCTTGTAGAATTTCATTATTCTGATATAGATTGGGATAATATATATTTGCAGAAATCCTCATGACTCAATGGAATTGCATTCTTCTGGGATGTGACTTACTCTGTAGAGGTGATAATAATGATGGTAGTTTCATTTCACATATAAAAAATTCAAGGTAAAATAAAATAGATAACAAAATGGGTACAGAAATTGCTAGGAGAGTTCAAATGAAGTAAATATAAAAGTCAAATGTGGGATTAGAAATTAATACTTCTGCATGTGGATGTCCAATTTTCCCAGCACCATTTATTGAAGAGACTGTTTTTTCCAGTGGATAGTCTTTCCTCCTTTGTCGAATATTAGTTGGCCATAGAGTTGAGGGTCCACTTCTGGATTCTCTGTTCTGTTCCATTGATCTATGTGTCTGTTTTTGTGCCAGTATCACACTGTCTTGATGACCACAGCTTTGTAGTACAACCTGAAATCTGGCATTGTGATGCCCCCAGCTATGGTTTTCTTTTTTAATATTCCCTTGGCTATTCGGGGTCTTTTCTGATTCCACACAAATCTTAAGATTATTTGTTCCAACTCTCTGAAGAAAGTCCATGGTATTTTGATAGGGATTGCATTAAATGTGTAAATTGCCCTGGGAGCATTGACATTTTCACAATATTAATTCTGCCAATCCATGAGCATGGAATATTTTTCCATCTCTTTGTGTCTTTCTCAATTTCTTTCAGAAGTATTCTGTAGTTTTTAGGGTATAGATCCTTTACCTCTTTGGTTAGGTTTATTCCTAGGTATCTTATGCTTTTGGGTGCAATTGTAAATAGGATTGACTCCTTAATTTCTCTTTCTTCAGTCTCATTGTTAGTGTATAGAAATGCCACTGACTTAGGATCTGGAGAAAGGGGAACCCTCTTGCACTGTTGGTGGGAATGTGAACTGGTGCAGCCACTCTGGAAAACTGTGTGAAGTTTCCTCAAAGAGCTAAAAATAGATCTGCCCTACGACCCAACAATTGCACTGCTGGGGATTTGCCCCAAAGATGCAGATGCAATGAAACGCCGGGACACCTGCACCCCAATGTTTATAGCAGCAATGTCCACAATAGCCAAACTGTGGAAGGAGCCTCGGTGTCCATCGAAAGATGAATGGATAAAGAAGATGTGGTTTATGTATACAATGGAATATTACTCAGCCATTAGAAACGACAAATACCCACCATTTGCTTCAACATGGATGGAACTGGAGGGTATTATGCTGAGTGAAATAAGTCAATTGGAGAAGGACAATCATTATATGGTCTCATTCATTTGGGGAATATAAAAAATACTGAAAGGGAATAAAGGGGAAAGGAGAAAAAATGAGTGGGAAATATCAGAGAGGGAGACAGAACATGAGAGACTCCTAACTCTGGGAAACGAAGAAGGGGTGGTGGAAAGGGAGGTGGGTGGGCGGTGGGGGTGACTGGGTGACGGGCACTGAGGGGGGCACTTGATGGGATGAGTGAGCACTGGGTCTTATGCTATATGTTGGCAAATTGAACTCCAATAAAAATAAATAAATAAATAAAAGAGATTAATTTATATTCAAAATGTGTTTAGCCATCCACAAATGTGGATTGCCTGCGATGTGCCAGGTAATAAGGGATCTAGGTGGCTTATTCAATGATGAATTTATATCTTGTACAGTATAGAGGGGCCTATTCCTGAGTACACAGAAACACAGTGTAATAAAATCTGTAAAAGACAGAACCAAGATGTGGGAGATCATGGGAGGGGCATGTAATTTATAATTTACTCTGTGAAAACCAGAGAAAGAGCCTAGGAAGGTGATAAAAATCATTTCCCAAGGAAAGGAAGCAGAGAATGCAGTAATTAAGAGAAATGAGAGGACAGGACATGCCCAAAATATGGTAGCATTCAGGATAGTTAGAGCAATAGTATGAAGAACAGATGTGGTAAAAGATGAAACTCAAGTGGCTTGAGGGTCTTATATTTCATATGAGGATTTATCTTAAGGTCTTGAAAACCATTGAGAAGTTTTAAGCAGAGGAGAACCATGATCAGATTAATACTTTAGAGAAATCATTTTGTACGCACTATGGGGGATTGATGATAGGGTAAGAAGAAACACTATTACCAATTAATCCCTTACAGAAATCTGGGCAAAGATTAGGATGGAATACAATTATGGTAATGACAGGATGAATGAAATGGTTGAATCAGGATATAAAGGATATAAGCAGATATAAAACTTGGTGGCTTATGAAATACACAGGATGAGGTAGAAAGAAATGTTAATGCTTATATTTTTTGGCTAGGTAATGGGTTAGTTGTTGGAGTGATTCAGTGTGATAGAAAAAGGAGAGTGTAAGCATGAAGGGGAATAATAAATTGCTGTTTTACTAGTAATGTTATAATCAAGAACAGTTTCAGTGCAGAGAAGTAAATGGCAAATGGGGAAATTTATGGTCATGGGTAACATCAAGAAAGGAGAGAGTATAGAATGATGGGGTAAATATCTCAGGGTATGGGAGGATGCCTTTATTTAAAGGGTAAGGCAAAGCAAAAGTAGAACTCAAGAAAAACATAGTAAGAAATATAGAAAGGATAAATTGTGCCAAGCCAAAGGAGGACAATACTGTAGGATAAATAAACACTTACAAGTACACATTGAGTTCTTTTGTATCTTGAGAAGTTATTGGTGACCTGAGAGAGTATCTTCATTAAATGAACACTAAATTAGAACACTAAAGGATTGGGTTACCAGGTGTATTAGTCCAGGTCCTCCAAGAAGTCAACATAAGACATGATTAAAGACCCAAAGATTTTATTACTGGAAATGCCTGTGAAAGAAAATAGGATTGGGGAGGAGAAAACTGGGAGCATCATGAAACAAGTGATACAAGTCTGACTCCAAGGAAAGGAGAGAGGGAGTAAGGTGAGTAGAAGCTCTTGGACTTACGTACATTTTAATGAATGTTTAACAAGATCATTAGGGAGTCCTTGAGCCAAAGTAGGCCATCAGAAGAATCCTGTGTCTCCCAGAAATGAGCTTAGTGTCCCAGTTGTGCTTGGTCATTACCTAAAAGCAGCTCCTAGGAAACTTGATCTCTGAGGCAATGTGGCAGTGGATTTCAGAGCACAGTAACTGGGACTCTTGCTCAGTTTTGTCCATGTAGGTAGAGGCCTACAAACCATATTTTCATGGACAATAAAGAAGAGGTGAATGAGGATATGGGGAGAAATTGGCAGTAAAGCATATCTAAAATTAAAGCAAAGAGTAGAGAGGAGACAATTATGAAGGTTGAGCAGGGAAAATATTTTATGTAATGTGAGATGATATGGTATCACATGTTCTAGTTATTTATTAGGATATTGAGGATGTGAAAATGTTTACAGGTATTCACATATTGTCTACAGTGCAGTAATTGCAAACATAGACACTAGTAGATAATAAAAAAAATAGTCTCATAATTGATGATAGGGCTTGAAGCCAAAGGTAAAGATGGAGGGCTTAGCTGGGCAAGGAGGAGAGATAGTTTAACCTTCAAAACCAAAGTGTGAAAAATACAGAAGAAGAAATAAGCGCTTTTAAAAGGAGAGGAGGGAAAACAAATCATCTTATGTAAATTAGGAAGCAAGATCATCTGGTGGAAGAAAAGTGAGGATGAGATCAAGTTAGGGTTGAGTCAAGATAATAAAATTTATTCCTCATGATGTTGAGGGCATCTGCTTGATACCAGCACTGGGTTGATGAAGGAATTTCTAGAAACCATGTGAATGAATATGGACAGAAATGTCCTTCAAAGGTTGTGTGATTCTCCATGAAATGGTATATGATTCTCCAGTATTTGTCAGCCTGGGATCTCAAGGATGAGGATTAAAATTTGGGAAGGGCAGATAAGTAGAGAAGTCATTCTAAAATGTTAATGACAATAGAAATGAAAAGACTCTAAATGTGAGAAGGCAAGTGAAAGTGTAACCAGAGTGGCAGACTCTCATAGTATAAATTTTAAAGCTTATAATAATTCAGAAAGTATTATTTTTTTCTATAGTATTCTTTAACATCTTATTTATTCTTGAATACAGTCTATTATCTCCAGATTATAATAAAATTGGTAATAAATCACAATAAAACTTTATCATAATAAAAACTGAGTTCCTTAGTTTCATTTACTGCAAATACATAATTCTGTTTTTCTTAGGGGAACTGGAATTAATGAACTTTATGATTTATGGATCTACGTGAAATATATATGTCATCCATCCACCTTCTTCTGTCCCTTCATTATGTAACCTACAAATAAAACATGTTTGGTTAAGAAGAAAATAGGGTGACTTGGGCCTAGAAAGGCAGTTTGTGATGTATCAGACAGTTGAAGATATATCCATAGTAGGTATTATCTGAGTAGCAGAACCAAAAATTAGTTTCATATGAACAAAGTAGAATAGATTTTACTGAAACAGCCAAGCTCAGGACATGGAACCCAAAAAGTTCATAAATAAATATTGATCCTCAATTTCTTTCAGCAACCAGTCTTCTAAAGAGCATGAATCATGTCTTTATTAATTCTTATGTACTTAACAATATATTAATATAGCATATTATTTAACTAAACTGTTCTGTGCCTGCCACTGTGCTAGACAATGGTGCTACAAGTGTGATCAAGATATCCTAAGTTTCTACCTTTGTGAATTTTGCCTTCTGTTGGGATCTTGCTGCTCCAAGGTAGTCCACAGACTTGCATTACCTGGGATGTGTTATTGAAATGCAAAATCTGCTCCAAGGTAGTCCACAGACTTGCATTACTGGGATGAGTTATTGAAATGCAAAATCTGTGGCCACATCCAGACCCACTGAATCCAAATCTCCATTTTAATGAAGGTTCTGAGTGATTCAAATTCAGAGAAATGTTTGATAAGCACTGTTTAGTGAATGCCAGCAAGCTAAAACTATATTATATTGCTACAAATCCACTCCTAGGGGTACAGAAGTACCATGGACACACACACAAAGACCGCCTGACTCAGAATAGGGTGCCAGAGAAAAGTAATCATTGACCCTTTACTCTGTGAAATTCTTTAATTTAGAAGACTTATTTTTCATAATACACAAGAGCAAGAAAGTTCTGACTAGAAAACATTCCCAGTTTCCCATTCTGGTGTGGCTCTCTCCTTCTTCTTTGGCAAATTATTAGACATATGCTAGAATGTTGCAACTTTTAAACATTTTCTATAATCCATATTAATCTCTATCATGTTTTTTGTTTAAAATCTATTTTACCTTATGTTATATCATTCTATAACTTTTTTCACTTTATGCATCCTATGAGAAGTTATATTTTTTGTGGGTCATCTTCTAGTTATCTTCAGAAAGTTTCTGTAGCTACTAACATCTCTCAAAACATACAAATTAGTAAGTGTTTTCCAGAAGGTCAACTGTCAAGTTTCCCTTGTACCCATTTTATTTAATCCCTGCCCACATTAAGGTTTAGAACCCATTATAAGTCACCTTATATGTAATATAAGTCATATGACAATAATCAGTTTTATATTTGCTTTTCTCTAGATCCTATGAAATCTTAACTAAACAATCCTATTAAAAATGGTTTGATGCAGGGACACCTGGGTAGCTCAGTGGTTGAGCATCTGCCTTTGGCTCAGGTTATGATCCCAGGACCCTGGGATCAAGTCCCACATCAGGCTCCCCGCCAGGAGCCTGCTTCTCCCTCTATGTCTCTGCCTCTCCTTGTGTGTCTCTCATGAATGAATAAATAAAATCTTTAAAAAAATGGTTTGATACAATAATGCTCTGATAAAAATCACTGCTACTAGTAATAGTGACAAAAGTGTTATTATTGTAGTGATTATTACTTACATTTACAGAGAATGTTTTTTGCCAGACCATGTATTTTCCCATCCCAACTCATGACCCCATCGGGTATTTACAATTATTAGTCCAATTTTATCACTGAAACCAATACTCAGAGAGAGGTTAAATACATTGCTTAACATTCCATAATTGGCAGAGCCCAAAATCACATCCAAATATGTTGAATCTCATCAGCTGACCTTGATGCCCCAACTATCCTGAGGAGGACATGAAAAAACAAGCAGTGTTAAACATGTTACCACTTATCTTATATTGGGAGGAAATCACTCAAGAAATCACATCTTTCACATACCCATGCAAATCTCTTGGATTTTTGAAATATTAGATCTTGGGGATTCTAATAAAATTTTATATTTCTGAATGGTTGAAATACATTTAGGAAAGAAATAGTTCTCATTGGTCAAGTCAATGACCCTAGTAAAGAGAGGCCTCTTAGCATCTTTCTACATTTTAGTTTCTTGGTCTTTCAGCAAACCTGAGTGTTGTTCTACTGCAGTAATATCTACATTGACTCTTTGTCCAAAATGCCTTAATTTAGAAAATATATCACCTTAGCTATCTCATTTGCCTGAATTTCCAGCTATAAAAACACTGTGTGGGGATCCCTGGGTGGCGCAGTGGTTTGGCGCTTGCCTTTGGCCCAGGGCGCGATCCTGGAGACCCGGGATCGAAACCCACATCAGGCTCCCGGTGCATGGAGCCTGCTTCTCCCTCTGCCTATGTCTCTGCCTCTCTCTCTCTCTCTCTGTGACTATCATAAATAAATAAAAATTAAAAAAAAAAAAAAAAAACACTGTGTGTGTTTTCCTACCTTTCCTCAAGCACTTCTAATAGCAAATCCTGAATTGATTGCAAATGATAAATGGCACGTTATGCCTCAACCAAGCATACTTTTGATGATTTAGTTGGCTCTTGATTTTTCAAATCTTTTTCAATCTCCAAACTCTATTAAAGCAATAAAGCTTGATAAAGTGGCAATGAGCATGGCTCATGGCTCCCAGGAAACAACAAAGATCTATGAGGGAAAAAAAGAGTAAGAAGTTAGGGAAGCTTTACCTTCCAAGGAGCAGGACAATAACTTTGCTATACAGAATACAGAGCTTCATATTATAATTATAGAATAGAATTCATGGGACAGCCCAGGTGGCTCAACGGTTTACCGCCACCCTCATCCAGGGCGTGATCCTGGAGTCCCGGGATCGAGTCCCGCATTAGGCTCCCTGTATGGGGCCTGCTTCTGTCTCTGCCTCCCCCGCCCCACTCTCTCTCATTCTCTCTCTCTGTCTCTATGAATGAATAAATAAATAAATAAATTAAATAAATAAATAAATAAATAATGTAAACAATTAAAAAAAAAAGAATAGAATTCTACAAACCAAAATGGCCAATAAGAACAGAGGGTTGGCTGGGTTCCATTGAGGTGACCCTGACATCTGGTGGGACCTAACTAAAGATCTGTTTTTAACCTAAATGCTCAGTTGAATGTGTCACAATCTTAAAAATGAAAACTGATGAAACTATTCTGTATGATAAATTTTCTACAAATACTGAAAATGATGCTTGTTTTATTTCTGACATTCATGAATGTGTTCATAACATTAATAACAGAATGAAATCGAGAGGGGGATCCATCTGTGCTTTGTTTTTTTCTCAAATCTCCAGTTCTACATGAAGATATATTAGTATGTGCCTAAGAACAAGTGCCTGATGTCTAGAGTATGGAAAGAAACAAAAGAATGGAAAAGTTATAAAATGAAGCCAATATTGAACTATTTTCAAAAATCCTTTTTCTCCAGAAGTTTTTATTTAATCCATTTGTTGTTGAAAATATTTGAAAAACCTTCTCCTTCAAGCATGTTATGAGAATTAATGTGTATGCATCTCATAAATCTAGAACTTTGTAGAATGCATCTCATAGCAGAGATCAGGCTCAGCAAGTCTCTCAGTATGGTCTTAACTCCAAAAGAACCATAGCAAATTAACATAGAACTTCACATATAGTTTTCAAGTTTAGCTTTGAAAATAGAGATGTAAATAGATAGATGTTAATAGATTAACTCATGAGTTAATTATCTCAACATAAGGATTCAGCTTTGAATCCTTTAATGTCAATATCAAAATTAAGAATAAACTATGAAAAAATTTTAAATATTACAATAATTAACTAAGAACAATCTATTTGTCATATGATATGATCACTCAATAATTGAGTGATCATTTTGCAAAACTTTGGAGTACAAGGTAACGGATATAAGAAGTTTTCTTTCAAAAAGGGTAGTTTCAAAATCATATAAAATTGTTTACTTTAGTAAGAGACCTAGAAGAAGATGGAAGAAACTAAGGGTTAGCCACTGTAAAGGAGTTGGTAAAAATGTGACCCTATTTTTTCTAACATTTCTTATTTGGGGTCTTCTACATCCCAACCATTCAAAAGGTGTCTCTTTGTCCACTCAACAACTCAGGAGCTGAGCTGATTGGGGAAAGGAGGGAAGAAACAAAGAAGGAAAAAAAGGAGGACTTCTATTTTATTTGAATCTCTTCAGAACTTTGCATTTAGAAACTCAGCAATTTGAAGCAACATTATAGCTAGTTTGGTTGGTGTTCTTTGTTCTGGCTTGAAGCAGTTATGCACTTAGCAAAAACTAATATCTATTTTTACCAAAGCATTCCTGTGAACTTGGTAGGAATTATGGAGACCAATGAGAAATTGAAACACAGTTCTTGGGATGCCTGGGTGGCTCAGCTGTTGAGCATCTGCCTTTGGCTCAGTGTGTAGTCCCAGAGTCTCTAGATAGAGTCTGGCATTGAGCTTCTTGCATGGAGCCTGCTTCTCTCTCTGCCTGTGTCTCTGCCTCTCTCTCTCTCTCTCTGTGTGTCTCTCATGAATAAATAAATAAATAATCTTAAAAAAAAAAAAACACAGTTCTTAACCCCTAAGTACTTACAGCAGGATAGGGAGATAAAGGCCCAACCAAATACATAGTCATACATGATAATAAGTAGAAAATGCCATAAAAGAGTACCCAAAATGTGCTTTGAGTGTTCAGAGATTAACACAAATGGATTAAGAATTTACAGGTTATATCATAGGATTGAATACAATGAAATCACGAAAAAGAATACTGTGTACCACAAATGTATGTTTACAACAGAAGTATTTCTGTGATGTATTGTCAAGTAAAATAAAGTTTCAAAAATAAGAACTTATTTATAATTCAATCTATTAAAAAAAAAGATACATGTATTTGTCTACACTGCAATCCAGTGTGAATTTAGCTATAAAAAATGGTCAAGGTCTAGAAGAATATTCTCCACAGGTTTAATGGTAGATCTGTCTAAATAGTAGGGCTTGACCAAAATGGTCCTACATTCTCTTTAACTTAACTAAACTTTAGACAGGTTTCTTCCTGACTGTAGGCCCCTTTTTAAGAACTCCCTTTTCTTAGAGCCCTTACTTTAGAAAATTTACAATTATAAATTCTTTTCCTGCCTCTTAGAAATGTAAATCTCCTGCTATCTTCTTGCAAGTTTTATGACCTAGGAATATCTTTCTCAAGGACCTGGGAACCATCCCTTTGAAATGTGGTAATCAAGGAAAATAGAGAGCCTACCTGAGTGTGTGTGGGAGGCTCCAACTGGAGCCTAAGAGGGTAGGGAGAGATAGAGACTCTCTCTCAGTGTCTGTGGGAGGGTAGGAGCATAATGTCCAATTAGCAAACACAGATGGCCTCATCCCATTGACCTTTTAACACATCCAGTACTTTCCAGTACATCCAGTACTTTTCCTACAGCTTATTCCTAAGAAATAAGTTCTTATTTTTGAAACTTTATTTTACTTGACAATACATCACAGAAATACTTCTGTTTCAGTAGTCAATCTCCTGACTTTGCTTCAACAAAGTTTAGTACAAATTCTCTCAGTTATTATAATAGTCTTGACCCGTATTACAAATCTTGAATAGTCTTCTTTGCCTTATTTAATTCTGTATTTTGTAGTTTTTTCTTTGACAGATTTCAGATATATATTTTTATAACTGTAATTTTTAAAATGTTATAAGTATCCCGAAGTATCATTTGCAGCAACAAAAAAACCTCAAAAGGGAAGGAAAAACAAAGCAAAAACCTCTTGTTTTGGTGATATTGCCATTGAAATTCACCAGAAAACATTTATTTACCTTTTGAGTTTAACACAAGAGTTTTCTGTTTAGATTCTTCAACTCATGTAGCATTTGTGTACCTAGAAAATACATGTTTTCTCTTAGAGATTCCACTAGTATTTACTCTCCAAATTCCTCCTAGCAATTACTCCTTTCAGCGTTCCTTTTTTTCTTGTGTTTTCATTTTGTTTTGCAATTGAAATTGTCCCTTGACAAATGCTATAAACCACAATCCCTTACCCATTTGATATTTAACAACAGCAACAAAAATCTAGTTTTGTGATATATATGCTAAAAGTAGGATGAATGAAAGTAAGTTTTATGCATTATTTTACTAGAACTGTAACCTTTAAATCTAACCCCCAAATCTCCATTGCTTAATGCAGATTCATTTTCCTAAACAATGAAATCTTTATATCTCCCATCGGTCATAAAAACATCTTCCAATTATCACTTTTCTTCCCTGGTCCATGTCACTCACTTTGTGGTTGATAATACTGCAAATCAAATAGCAATCAGAATAATGATCTGCCACCGGTTGGAGTCATAGTTGGTGCTACATATTGTGAAAGATTGTTCACACTAATCAACTAATAATGACATTGCTGCTTCCATCATGCTAAACAAAATTCCCTCAGTTGTGCAACACAATTACTACTAATAACCTGTGAAACCTTTGTGTGCTTAAGAAGACTGTTTTAGAGATCATCTGGAGACTTATCAGAGAATAAACCAGGGAAGATAGAATCTACCAGATGGAGATTACTCTTTAGTAATTAACTAGACATTGCTCCTTTGGGTCCATAACATTTTCTAACATCATGAGGCATTTCCTTTAGAATAATGATGCATCTATATTAATATATTAGATCGGGAGCAGCTAGGAGATAGTGTTAAATATTAAACATTTCATACATGAATTATATTATTAATAACCTTTCTTTAGTTTTTAAAAAAAGGTATGCTAAAGTGACAGTCAATAAACAAACTTAGAGGCATTAATATTAAAGGACAACCAATGAATTCAGACTCATGACAAAATGGGTATTTGTTCATTTCTCAAGAGAGACATACCTTCATGATTATTAATATAGTGGTTAGAGATTTACTTTGAAATGGAAAAGCTGAAAATACCGTGAGTAGAGTTAAAACAATGAGTTACACGTTCAAAGCATTGGAATTCACCACCTTAGGGAACTATTCTCTTCCCATGTGGGTACCAGGCTGTTCAGAGGTGTGAGGTTAGATGACAAATGAGCCGTGACATCTTCTATGACACAGACATTGTACATCTTGTTTCAGGAAACATTTAAGAGGAGGGGGAGAAATCTTTCAGAGGTGGTGAGAGTTTCGTTAGGTTAAAGAAGCCATCCCTCCATTTGTCACTGTTAAAATTTGTGGTGAAAAGCGTAAAAACACATTTAGGTTCAAGCTGAATGATTTCTGTCAGGCTGACAGACAGCTGCGTTTTGCTGGTTTTGAAATGCAGATTTAGGGCAATACAGTGTGGTGTCATTATTTCAGCCCTTATAAGGCATTTTTTCTAAGTGACAGCTGGTTGCTTCAAGGTCATTTTACTAATGGCCCAAGGTCAGGGCCTCAGTAACACATGAAGCTTTGCAGTGTTAATTAACCCTTTAATACTGGCAAGGAGTTGGTATATTTCCTAATCACAATTACTTGGAATATTGTATAGGAATTTTTAATTTAATTATCAAAAGTATTCCACAAGGAGATAATAAAGACTTAAGTAAATCTGCCTCAAGGAAAACCACATTAGAGATGATGGAAAAGTGTTTGAAACATAACTGTTTCACCAAAGGTATTTACTGAAGGCCAGATACCGGTGACTTAATTGAATTGCTACGTTCACTTCTTTACAGCAATCATAGAAAGAGTTAGCATATCTTCCCTAGAGAGTAGAAACTAAGCCTTGCAATCTTAGGTGGTTTGTCAGAGGATCTTGCAAGTTGGGAGTGTGGTCCTTGGGCCAGAGGCATGAGAATCACCTGATAGTTTGTTAGAAATGCAGAATCCCAGGAACTCCCATAAATCTACTGATTCAGAGCTAATTTGAACAAGATTCCCAAGGGATTGATATGCACTTAGGTTGGACAGTAACTCCTGGGACACATAGCTAGTAAGTAAATGACAGAGTCGGCTTTCAGATCCAGTTTGGTTTAGCAACATGGGAATCCCATTCTTTTTTCCTAACGCATGTCCTTTGTTACATGTTTTATTGTTTTTCTTACGTTTGTTTTGTTGTTTTTATGAAACTGTTCTTCAGGAGCACCTGAGTGGCTCAGTTGGTTAAGCATCCACCTGCTGCTCAGGTCATGATTTCAGGGTCCTGAGATTGAGTCCCACATCAGGCTCCTTGCTCAGTGGGAAGCCTGCTTCTCCCTTTGCCTGCCACTGGCCCTGCTTGTGCTCTCTCTCTCTCTCTTGCTCTTGCTCTCTTTCTCTCTCAAATAAATAAAATCCTTAAAAAAAACTGTTCTAAAAAACAAAACAAAACAAAAAACCTGTTCTTCAGTGATGCATGAACTGGAAGCATGTTATGCAGCATCAAGGCTAGTTCAATTTTAGATTTTTTCAGATTCTTTTTCTTCTCTCCACTACCAAATTTTGATGCTATAGTTATCTGCAATCAGTGAAAAATAGAGTTAGACTTAGGAACTAGAGGTTTAAAATATAACTGTACCAAGTAATTTGCATGTTACTTATAAAGATTGCATGTGCAGGTTTGAGTCTGCGTCGGGCAGGACCATAATTATAAACACAAGGAAATAAAATATTAATGTTAATATTTTCATGTATACCATTGAATGGGATGTAGGAGATATTTGGAAGTTGAAACCATAGAAACATTTCTTATATTTCCACAGTTGTTACTGTGTGCTTCATGTTTTCTTAGCAGTCATGGTATCTTTATTTCTTTTTCTTTTTCCTCTTATTTCCTCTTCCCTTTCTTCCCCCAATTCTGTTTATAAATTTGAGAAATAGCCTCCATTCCTATTTACATACAGGTCCTAAGAACTTAGCTTTCTATATGAAACTGTAAGAAATACATTTCATACATATAAGCCTCCTAGTCTATGGTGTTTTTGTTATAGCAGCCCAAACAGACTAAGACAGACGTCAAGTGTCTTATAATAATCTCAATTAACTCCAAGGAGTGATTATTTTTATAACTAAAACATATTGGATTCTCAGCTTAAGTAGCTTCAAAAGGGCAAAACACAGAGCCATCACAAATTTAAACCCAAAATATATCTGATATCTTTTCCACTTTTTCATCTGTAAAAGCTTCCTGCTTTTGATCTGCCTCTCTGAAGATTGCCCATTCTCTCAGATCCACCTTACCACCTTAAACCCATCTTCTTCTGCTGGTCTTTTTCACTAAAACTCTGCCTCAGACAAGTGCTTAACTGACCTTTCTTTCCTTATCACTTGCTGCTTTTGACACTGATTTTTTTTTTTTTACATTTGATTGTATTTTATTTATGCTTTTCCTAAGAAGGGACTAAATCCTTAAAGAGCAGAAACCTCATACCTCTTTTGGTCACTCACAGTAATGTGTGGGGCTAGAAACTCAGAATGTACAGCTACTTATTGAAAAGGAAAATATTTCCAAGCTATAAGACGTGGTTATACAGAGAAAGTAAGTTCTTTCATCATGTGATTATTCAGAAAACAGTGACATCTTTCTTGTTGTCCTTTGTTACTAGGCACTTAGAACGTCCATTAAAAATGGCTATTAATGGCTTGCGATATTAGAAAAATGTTCTGGTCAAGTAGTGTAGAGAAAAGGAATAGAGTTATGGCTTTACTTCTTACCAACTCCATGACTTGAACAAATTTCTTAACATTTCCAAACCTCAAATGCATTATATACAATGGTGCTATGGTGCTACCATTATGTGGCTTTTCTGATGTTAATTACTTAGTGTATTGTGAAAAGTGGTCACTCAATGGATATTTTGTCAAACTGTGTTCAAGGACTTGAATTGAATACTGTAAAATAAACCTTCATGATAAGTGAAATGTCCAAGGGAGCTAGGAAAAATCTAATAGGTGCTGTTTATTTAGTTGTTAATATGAGTCAGTGTTAGATAATTTAAACAATAATGCTTCTTATAACTAAAAAAAATGGAGTCTTCATAGCAATATTATGAAGTTATAATTTATTATGAAGTAGTTAATTTTATAGATGAGGAATTGAGTTTAAGTAACTTGCTCAAGGCCATAAACCTAGTGAACTTAACCAAGCAATATTTATGGGTGTTTAAACATAAAAGAAATTTTATTTCTGTTTCCTACTAGCCCTTTAAACAGTTTCAGTGGACATAGTCCTTCCACTGCCCCAGGAGAAAAAGTTGGACATAAATGAGATTTTGTGGTCACTTGTGGTTAGTAGATAGTCCAGGCCAATTTATTTCACAATTAAATTATTAAATTTATTAATTAAATGTATTAATTAAGGGTGTCCATTTCCATATAATCAGTAAAGCTTCCAACCTGATCAAAGGTAAGCTTCTTTCTATTTTCTCTGGCTACAGCCAGTTACCTCAAGGAAGGAGCTGTGGTCAGCATCATCTCTCTTGTCACTTACTTTCCTACTATATAGCTACAACTTTAAACTCCTTCAAGATAGTAAGAAATGAGTTGAAGGAAGATAGTTAAAGGGTATAAGAGAATTATTTTTTGACTGGTTCCCTTGCAAGTTGGCTTTCTTCTTTCTGGTCTGGACAATGTTTAAAGGTCCTTTTTTGGTCTTCTACTTCCATAGTGCCTTTGGAGATAACCTCTACCACTCCCACATGCCTTTGTTGATGTTTTGTTACCTACAGTTTCCTAAATCTGGGCAAGTACACTCTATTCTGTAGGTCACTGACTCTTCTCAGACTCTAAGAATCTAGACACCTAAATCATTATTAGCTGTGCCGATTCTATGTTGTGTAGGCTTATCCTAGCACATCAAAGTCTCCTTCACATTACCATCAAAGCTGCTAACTAGCTTTTACTTGTGCTACATGGCCCCCAGGCAGGAGGAAGACATTAACTTGATGTGTCTTATAAATACTTGGGATACGTTGCAAACTCTTTGAATGGTCCTGCTAAAGACTCTCTCACTATGCTTAAGGTGAAAGGTACCTATTCCCACCTCTTTTGTGTGTGTGTGTGTGTGTGTGTGTGTGTGTGTGTGCATGAGGCCAATTAGGGGAGGGGTGTGTTAACAGCATATCAGCAGCTTTATCCAAAATTATCTTCATAAAAATCCCTTATACCACCCTCTTTACCACATCCACTCTACAACATCACAACACTTTTATAAAATTAATGGATGTACACTTGAAAAGCTGCCAAGCTATTTTAGGCCGAATTATGCAGTTTATTTTATGGGTGATCACTTCCTTTGAAAAAGACAGTGTAAAGCATGGAGTTTAAATTAACTCCACATGTGTCTATGGTCATACAGTCTCCACTTTGTAGAGGAAATTAGGTCAAAGGATAGTTTGACTGAATTATTCAGTTTAGGTTCAAAGTGATTCTGAAATATATGTATCATTTAACCAGTTGAGAAGGCAGTAATGATTCCTTTTTGTATCCCCTTTGGTCAAACTGTACTTTCTTATTCCCAGCCCCATTATATAACTAGAAACAGTATTCTTCAAAGTGGTCAATAGCAGGAATTGCAGAAATGGAATCTCCCAAAGCACGAGATTTTAGAATTGTGAAAATACCAAAAGACAAAAGCCATAAGACTTATAAATTAGATAGTAATACTAGAAAATTGGCTGCATTCTTGAGAAAGACTACATGGATGAATCCACAACTGTGACAGAGAGAATATAGAGAAAGAAAAAAAGTAGAAGGAAATATACAACGAAGCATTTAGGATAGTATTTTAAACTACAGAAAATAATTCATTTTTATGTAATTAATATGGCAGATGCTGAGGGCATTAAAAATAAGAACAAATAATGATATATTGTGCCTGGGTAGCTCAGTTGGTAAAGCATCCAACTCTGATTTCAGCTCAGTTCATGATCTCAGGATTGTGAGATCGAGTTCTGTGCCAGGCTCTGTACTGGGCATGGAGCCTGCTTAGTTAAGATTTTCTCTTGCCCTCTACCCCTTCCTCCACTGTTAAAAAAAAAAAGAAAAAGAATAAATAATGATGCAAAAATTTCCCTAGAACTTCTGAAACTAGCGAATTTACAAAAATAGGTAAGGTTGGATAAAAGAACTAAAGTATCGGAAGAAGAGGAAGAAAAAGACTGACATGTTTGTACACTTGTGCATAATCAAGAAGGAATAATGGCACCACTTCAGAACTTCAGAGAGTTGGCTCACATTTATTTATTTTTCTTTTAAATTTTTTTAATTTTAATTTTTTATTTAAATTCAATTTACTTAACATATAGTGTATTATTAGTTTCAGGGGAAGAATTTAGTGATTCATCAGTTGCATATAACACCCAATGCTCATTATAACAAATGCCCTCCTTAATGCCCAAGAATCAATTACTCCTTCCATAGCCACCTCCCCTCCAGCAACCCTAAGTTTGTTCCCTAGAGTTAAGAGTCTCCTATGGTTTGCCTCCTTCTCTGTTTTTATCTTATTTTATTTTCCTTCCCTTCCTCTATGTTCATATGTTTTATTTCTTAAATTTCACATATGAGTGAAATCTTATATTTGTTTCTATGACTGACTTATTTCACTCAGCATAATAACCTCTAATTCCATCCACGTCTAATGCAAATGGCAAGATTTCATTCTTTTTGATAGCTGAGTAATAATCCGGTGTGTGTGTGTGTGTGTGTGTGTGTGTGTGTATACACACACCGCTTCTTCTTCATCCATTCATCTGCCAATGGACATCTGGGCTCCTTCCATAGTTTAGCTTTTGTTGACATTGCTGCTATAAATATCAGAGTGCAAGCATCCCTTGAAATCACTATTTTTGTATCCTTTGGATAAGTATCTAGTAGTGCTATTTCTGGGTCATAGAGTAGTTCTATTTTTAGCGTTTTGAGCAACCTCCAAACTGTTTTCCAGAGTGACTGCAAGAGATGGCTCACATTTAATCCAGGACAATCCTCTGTAGGTTTGCATTCAATATGCTTAAATCATTCAGTGTCTGGAACTAAGCAAATGGAAAAAGCTCCATTTATGTTTCTTTCTTTTTTTTACATTTAATTTTTTTTTATTGGAGTTCAATTTGCCAACATTTAGCAGAATACCCAATGCTCATCCAGCCAAGTACCCCCCTCAGTGCCTAACTCTAGAAACGAACAAGGGGTAGTGGAAAGGGAGGTGAGCGTGGGGTTGGAGTGACTGAGTGATGGGCTCCATTTATGTTTCTATTACAATTTTGGAATCACTGCACTGAGCATTTCTTCAAGAAATATTTTTTTTATTCATTTCCCCTCAACATCTTCCTTATGCTGGCTAAGAGACATTTTTATATAAGACCTCCCCATGATTTTCATATTTGGGCTCACATATTAAAAATACTTGTAAAGAGCAGCTTCATGTTTCTTTTTTCAATTTAATTCTTCATTTAAAATTATATTTATTTATTAAATAATTTTTATTTAAGTATAGTTGACAAACAATGTTACATTTGTTTAAAGTGTGCAACACAGTGATTCAACAAGTTTGTATATTATGCTATGCTTACCACAAGTGTAGCTGCATCTATCATCATACAATGCTATTAAAATAACATGGACTATAGTCCTTTTGCTGTGCCCTTTATTCCCATGACTTATTAATTCCATAATTGGAAGACTATTTCTCCCATTTCTCTTCACCCAATTTGCCCAACCTCTTACCCTTTTCCCCTGGCAACCATTAATTTGTTCTCTGTATTGATAATTCTGATTCTTTTTTTATTCATTTTTTAGATGCCACATATTAGTGAAATCAAATGGTATTTGTCTTTCTCAATCTCAATTTATTTCACTTAGCATAATATCCTCTATGTCCATCCATGTTGTCACAGATGGCATGATCTCATCCTTTATATGGCTGTGTAGTATTCCATAATGTGGAATGCCCAAGGAGGGCATTTGATGTAATGAGCACATTACAAATCAAATGTAATTTGATGAAATACATACACACACACACACCCCACATCTTCCTTATCCATTCATCTATCAATGGATACCTGGATAGCTTCCATATTTTGGCTACTATAAAAATGCTGTAATAAATACAGGATGTATATACCTTTTAGAATTAGTGTTCTCATTTTCTTTGGGTAAATACCTGGTAGTGGAATTACTGGATTATATGGTATTTCTATTTTTAATTTTTTAAGGAACCTCCATATTGTTTTCCACAGTGGCTCTATCAGTTTGCATTCCCACCAAGCATCATGATCCTCTTTTCTCCACATCCTCACCAACACTTGTTATGTCTTGTCTTTTATATTTTAGCCATTCTGACAGATGTGAGGTGATATCTATTATTATTATTGGATATAATTGACATATAACATTATATTAGTTTCAGTTATACAACAAAATGATTTGATATTTGTATGTATTGCGAAATGGTCACCACAGTAAGGCTATTATTATCATGCATAGTTACAAAATGTTTTTTTCTTGTGATGAGAACTTATAAGATCTTTTCTTTTAGCAACTTTCAAATATATAGCACAGTATTATTAAGTATAGTCACCCTCTTGTACTTTATATCCCTGTGACTTATGTATTTTATAACTAGAAGTTTGTACCTTTTAACCTTGGTCATCCATCTCCTCCAATTTCTGCCTCTTCCTTCTGGCAAGCACCAATCTATTCTGCATGTCTATGAGCTTATTATTTTTTTCTTTTTTTGTATTCCACATGTAAGTCAGATCATATTGTATTTGTCTTTCACTGACTTATTTCACTAAATTAATGCCCTTACGGTCAATGCATGTTGTCACAAATGGCAAGATTTTATTCTTTTTTATGGCTTAATAATATCACATTGTATATATATTTTTTCTTTATCCATTTTCTTTATTCACCCATTAGTGGACACTGAAGTTGCTTCCATCTCTTGAATATTATGAGTAATACTGCAATGAACATCAGAGTGCATACATCTTTTCAAGTAAGTGTTTTTGTTATCTTAGAGTAAATACCCATAAGTGTAATTGCTGGATCATATTGTAATTCTAATTTTAATTTTTGGTGAACCTCCATACTGTTCTGAATGTGTAGTAGCTGAATGTAGTGGCTGAACCACTTTAGAATCCCACCAATAGTGCACAAGAATCTCCTTTTCTTTACATCCTTGCCAATACTTGTTATCTCTGGTCTTCTTGATAATAGTCATTTTAACAGGTGTATAGTAATATCTTGTGGTTTTTGTATGCATTTCCCTGATGATTATAGATGTGAGCAGGTTTTCAAGTACTTGTTGACCATTTGTATGTCTTCTTCAGAAAAATGCCTGTTCACATACTCTGCCCATTTTTTAATTAGATAGTTTGCTCTTCTGCTATTTATCTGTATGAGTTCATTATTTAATTTAATTTAAATCTTATTTTATTTTTGAACTTGGAAAATTTTTATGCAGAATAGTCATTCTAGCAGCTTCTAATCTGACATACTCAATATTATAGGAATGACATCCATGTCTTATTTTAAATCATATTATCTTAATTTTCTTGAAGTATATAAAGATTAGTATGTTATATTATTATATTACATAGATTTACATGATATTTATTTCTCTTTTAACATTTTTATTTAATTTCCAGTTGGTTAACATACAGTATTATTAAGCAAGGGAAACAAAAGCAAAAATAAACTATTGAGACTTCATCAAAATAAAAAGCTTCTGCATAGCAAAGGAAACAATCAACAAACTAAAAGACAAGCTATGCAATGGGAGAAGATATTTTCAAATGATGTATCCGTAAAGGATTGGTATCCAAAATCTATAAAGAACTTATCAAACTCAACACCCTCCCCCCAAAAAATAACCCAGATAAGAAATGGGCAGAAGATATAAACAGACATTTCTCCAAAGAAGACATCCAATGGCTAACCAACATGAAAGGATGTTCAACATCATTCATCCTCAGGGAAATACAAATCAAAACCACAGTGAAATACCACCTCACACCTGTCAGAATGACTAAAATTAACAACACAAGAAACAATAGGTGTTAGTGAGGATGTGGAAAAGGGGAACCCTCTTGCCAGATCTAGGGAATTGAAACCTGGGGGTGGGGTGGGGCTCAGTAATCTGTTGTAAAGAACCCTCCAGGTGGGGGGCCCTGGGTGGCTCAGTCTGTTAAGGGTCTACTTTTGGCTCTGGTACTGGTATCAGGCCCCAATGAGGGGGGGCCCTGCTTAGTGGGGAGTCAGCTTCTCCCTCTCCCTGCCGTTCCCCCTGCCTGTATTCTCTATCAAGTAAATAAATAAAAAATCTTTAATTAAAAAAAAAAAGAAAGGGAATCCTCTTGTTGGTGGGAATACAAACTGGTGTAGCCACTCTGGAAAACAGTATGCAGATTCCTGAAAAACTAAAATTTAGAACTACTCAATGATCCAGCAATTACACTACTGAGTATTTACATAAAGGTTACAAAAATACTGATTTGAAGGAATGCATGCACCCTGATGTTTATAGCAGCAATATCAACAAGAGCCAAATTATGGAAAGAGACCAAATGTCCAACAACTGATGAATGGATAAAGATGTGGTGTGTGTAGATATATATGATGGAATATTATCCAGCTATCAGAAAGAATGAAATCTTAGCATTTTCAACAATGTGGACGGAACTAGAGGATATTATGCTAACTGAAATAAGTCAATCAAAGAAAGAGAAATACCGTATGATTTCACTCATATGTGGAATTTAAGAAACAAAGCAGATGAACATGTAAGTTCTTTGTATATTTTATATATTAACCCCTTATCAGATATATGGTTTGTAATACTCCCATTTCATAGGTTGCCTTTTCATTCTATTGTTGGTTTTTTTTTATCGATGTTGATGATAATTTTCTTTCCTGTGCAGGAGCATTTAGTTTTGTTTAGTTATTTAGTTGTTTTGTTTTGTTCATTTGTTTAGTTTTGCTTTTGTTGCCTTGGCATTGGGTGTCCATTCTGAAATGCCTTTGCCAAGATGAATGTCAAAGACTCCACCTTTGGTTTTGTGTTTGTTCTTGTTTTTAGGATATTTATAGTTTCAAGACTTAAATTCAAATCTTTAAGCCATTTAGAGTTCATTTTTATTTATGGTGTAACATACTGGTTCAGTTTCATTCTTTTGCATGTAGTGGCCCAGTTTTCCCAATGCCACTTTTTGAAGAAACCGTCTTTACCACATTATATGTTCTTACCTCATTTGTTGTACATTAATTGATTATATGAGCATGGGTTTGTTTCTGGGCTCTTTCATCTTTTCCATTGATCTATGTGTGTTGGTATATTGTTCTGATTACCAAAGCTTTGTAGTATAGTTAGAAATTGGAATGTCATGCTTTCTCAAGATTGCTTTGGCTATTTAGGATCTCTTGTGGTTCATGCAAATTTTAGTATTATTTATTTTAATTCTGTGAAAAATTCTTTTGGTATTTTGAGAGAGATTGTACTGAATCTGTGTATTGCTTTCTGTAGTATAAACATTTTAACAATATGTGTTCTTCCAATCCCTGAGCATTGAATATCTTTCCATTCATTTCTGTCTTTTTAAATAAAGTTACCATCATTGACATATTTTTCAGTGTATAGCTCTTTCACATTTCAATTAAATTTATTCCTAGGTATTTTATTCTTTTTGATGCAATTGTCAATGGGATTATTTTCTTAATTTATTTCTCTCTTTATTATTATTATTATTAATATATAGAAACACATATTTTTGTATATTGATTTTTTTATCCTGCAACTTACTGAGTTTATTGATTAGTTTTAACATTTTTGGGATGGAGTCTTTAATGTTTTCTGTATAATATAATCTGAAAATAGTAATAGTTTTACTTTTTTCTCTTTGACTGGGATGCTCTTTTATTAGTTTTCTTGCCTAATTGCTTTGGTTAGGACTCAAATACTTCAATAAATATGGTGAGTGGGCATCCTTTTCTTGTTTCTGATCTTGAAGGATAAACTTCAACTTTTAACTACTGAGTGTGACATTGGCTGAGGGCTTGTGTAGGCTTTTATTTTGTTGAAATTTTTATCATTAATTAATTCTTAAGATTTGTCAGATGCTTTTTCTGCATCTGATGAGATGATCATATGATTTGTATCCTTTATTTTGTTATTGTCACATGTCACATTGATGGATTTGTCAATGTTAAACATGCTATTCTTACATGCATGCAATAAACCCCACTTAATGAAATAAGTCAATCAATCAGAGAAGGACAAACATTATATGTTCTCATACATTTGGGGAATGTAAATAATAGTGAAAGGGAATAGAAGGAAAGGGAGAAGAAATGGGTAAGAAATATCAGAAAGGGAGACAGAACATAAAGACTCCTAACTCTGGGAAACGAACTAGGGGTGGTGGAAGGGGAGGAGGGCGGGGGATGGAGGTGAATGAGTGATGGGCACTGAGGGTGGCACTTGACAGGATGAGCACTGGGTGTTATTCTGTATGTTGGCAAATTGAACTCCAATAAAAAATAAATTTATTATTAAAAAAATCCCACTTAATTTACTGTTGTATTCAATTTTCTAATATTTTATTGAGGATCATTAAATTTGTCTTCTTCAGGAATCTTGGCTTTTTATTTTCTTGTGTCATCTTTGTTGAGCTTTGGTATTAGGGTAATGCTGGCCTCATAAAATGAGTTTTGGAAGTATCTGTCCTCTTTTTTTTTTTGAAAAGTTTGAGAAGTATTAGTATTAATTCTTCCTTTTTTTAAGATGTTATTTATTTACTCATGAGAGACACACACAAAGAGAGAGAGAGAGGCAGAGACACAGGCAGAGGGAAAAGCAGGCTCCATGCCAGGGGCCCAATGTGGGATTCGATCCTGGGTCTCTAGGATCATGACCCAGGGTAAAGGCAGCACTAAACCACTGAGCCACCCAAGCTGCCCAGTATCAATTCTTCTTTAAATGTTTGGTTGATTACCATTAAAGCCATGCAGTCCTTCACTTTTATGTACAGCTTTTTATGTGTCAGTCAAAGCTCAAAAAAGTGGCTTTACAAAATGAACAAACGTTCTGAAAAGATATCTCATCAAAGAAACTAAATAAATGGCAAGTAAGAATATGAAAAAATTATTAATATCATGTATTATTAAGAAATGGAAAATTATACCACATGATACTACTATACACCGTTTTGAATAGCTAAAATAGAAAACACTGACAACTTCATATGCTAGAAAAGATGTGTAGCAACAGAAACTTTCATCCATTGCTGGTGGACGTGCAAAATGGTATAGCTACCTTGAAATATAGTTTGGAATTTCCTTGCAAAGCTAAATATGCTTACCATACACTCCAGTAATTGTGTTCCTAGATATTTATCCAAATGAGTTGAAATTTTATGTCTATAAATATATCTGCACACAACCTGTTTATAGCAGACACATTCGTAATTGTTAAATGCTGTAAACAACCAAGATCCTCTTTTTTTGAGATTTTGTTTGTTTATATGTGAGAGAGGCAGATATAGTGAGAGAGAGCATGGGTGGGGAGGAGAGGGAGAAGCAGGCTCCCCACTGAGCAGGGAGCATGATGCGGGGCTCAATCCCAGGATCCTGGGATCATGTCCTGAGCTGAAGGCAGACACTTAACCAACTGAGACACCCAGGTTCCCCCCTAAGATCTTCTTTAGATTATTTATTTATTTATTTATTTATTTATTTATTTATTTATGATAGTCACAGAGAGAGAGAGAGAGAGAGGCAGAGACATAGGCAGAGGGAGAAGCAGGCTCCATGCACCGGGAGCCCGACGTGGGATTCGATCCTGGGTCTCCAGGATCGCGCCCTGGGCCAAAGCAGGCGCTAAACTGCTGCGCCTCCCAGGGTTCCCCCCTAAGATCTTCTTTAAAAGTTAAATGGATAAACAAACTCTGATGAATTCATAGAATGAAATATTATTCAGTAATAAAAGGAAATGAGCTATCAATCTACCTAAAGAACATAGAGAAAACTTCATTGCATTTTACTAAGTCAAAGAAGCTAGTCAGAAAAGTGTACATGCTGTATGAATTCAACTATATAGAATTCTGGAAAAGCAAAACTGTAGAAACAATATAAAGTTCAGTGATTTACAGTGTTCTAGAGTAGGAGGAGAGGGATTAATAGGTGAAGTAAAGGATATTTTAGGAACAGTAAAACTATTCTGTGTGACACTATAATGGTGGCTATATGACACTAGGCATTTGCCAAAACCCATGGTACTGTACAACAAAGAGTAAACTCTGTTGTAAAGTATAGACTTTAGTTAATAATAATGTATAAATATTGGTTCATTAATTATAAAAAACATAACACATTAATGAAAGGTATTAATAATAGGGCAAATTGTGAGCAGGGGAGAGAGAAGGTATATGGAAAATCTTATTATCTGCTTAGTTTTCTGTAAACCTAAAATGTCTGAAACACTAAGTGTATTAATTTTTAAAACATATTAAAAAAACAAGAGATGCTGTACTGGGAAAATATTAAAAAGCCAAAATAAATGCTATAGAATATCAGCATATCTATTTGCTTTCCTTGTCCATATTTTATTGGAAGCCATTGATTATAAATAAAAATTGTGAATAACATTGTAAAATTATATATAAAAAATAAGATATAACAGATATCAGCCTAGAACAATTTAGTGTAGGAAAACATAATCCTTTATGCTTTTCAAAAAATATTTTATTTATTTTTTTGAGATAGAGTGAGAGCTAGTGAGAGAGCATGTGTGGAGGTGGGAGGAGGATAGGAGAGAGAGAGAGAGAGAGAGAGAAGCAGACTCTTCACTGAACAGGGAGCCGATGCAGGGCTTGATCCCAAGACCCTGAGATCATGCCCTGAGTGGAAGGAAGATGCCTAACCTACTGTGCAATGCTGATGCCCTCCCTTTGTGTTTTTGACAGCTATTAAGACAGTGTGTCATTTAGGATACTTTTTATTGGCAAGCCAAATTTGCGTAAAGTTTATGAAAAGCTACTATCAAACATAATAAGAAATAATAATGGAGGATACCTTTAAGTTGGGCGTAGTTGGTAGAATATCAGTTGGAAATGCTTTTCTCTCTAATGATAGAAACGCCAAAACATAATGCCTTTGACAAGATAAAGGTTTTATTTTATTGCCATTATGGTAAGTCTAGCATCTAGAGTTTGGTGTTTGCAGACATTGGTCCAGAGTCTCACTGGCATTAGAGTCAAGATCTATATTAATCTCTTATTCTTTTTCTCATGGTTCTTTGTTGCAAAATGGCTTCTCAATCTCAAGTATGCATTACTTTTCCGATCAGAAAAAGGAATAAGTCAGAATAAAAGGGTACACTTCATGTGAATCCATTTCCCTGTTAAATAGTTTTCCTGGATGCCCCCTCACCTATTCAACCCTTCTTCACTTTCCAAAGCAATATAGCATGGTCTCCATCTGCAAAGAATGCTGGGAAATGTAGTTTTTAGATAATTACATTAATGACTCCAACAAAACCAGAGTTCTATTAGTAGGGAAGAATGTATACTGTGCATGCAACTAGTAGTTTCCAGTACAAGATGCTCATGTCCCTCCTCTACTACCTTCAAGTCTCTCAGCTTTATCCTTGACCCGACTCCCTTCATTTTTGCAAAGTCACTGTTACAGTACCAAAAATTAATCACATCCAGACATAAATATTCAGATACTGAAAGAATTGCTTGTTTTGGTCCTATCCTCCTTTGGACCCAAGAAGAATTCCCCAGACGCCCCTACCCTTACATATTGTTGATTCATTGACTAGGCTAGACTATAAACACACTCTTAAACTAATCTCCTCCAAGAACTGTAGTATTGTCTTAATTGCTCTAGAATGATCATAATTCAGAAAATCTAAATTCTGACATCAAATAGGAATTGAGGAATACTTGCCTGATAAGTATCCAAAAATATTTGCTACAGTGTTACTGTACCATGCAATAAATAATACTCTAAATATCAGCATTCAGTGATTAAATAAATTGACTTTTCTTGATAACTTGCTTCTTTATTTGGAAAATTTACCTCTGTGGAACTCTTCATTCCCTGACGAAAAATAAATCAGTCACTCCCATATGCTAGTCATAAAAAAAAACCTTTCGTATTTTCTCACAAGGCTGTATTTGTGGATATGGCAAATGGAACATTTGGTTTTGCCTCCTCATGAGGGTCATCTTCAGAATGAAGCACCATTACTCATCCTAAATGGCTGCCTTTGCTGTTATAGATTGTGCTGCTCAATCTGAGCTCTTAGGTTAGTGAAATATGAACAATAATTGCTTCGTGCTAGAATATAATAAAAGCACAATAACATATATCATTGATTGAACACTTACCATCTTACATACATTATTACATTTAATTTGTATTATAGGAATAAGGTATATCAAATTCTAATTTATTGCTTCAGAAAATTTAAGTAACTTGGCCTAAGTTATATATCTAAGAAGTGACCAGTCCAGGATTTGAATCCAGTATTGACTCCATATGTTTTTATGTTCTTTACAAGTTTGCTATACTGTCCCCTTCCTTTATGAAAGGTGTTTTTGATGCTCAGTAAGGAAGCTGGATTTATTCAAGCAACAGATTTCTCATTTAGAGATGTTATTTAGTACAAAAGAGCAAACAAACACTAGGTTTTGATTGATGGCAATTATGTAATCTTCTTTTGTTTCTTCTAGTCTGTTCTTCCCTCTCTTCTAATGATGATATGCTTTAAATAAAAACTCTTTGAAGATAAACTTAGAAGGAGACAACTTACACCTCCAATTGTGTGGACTTGAGACATATCAAAGCAAATAATTTGCCTCGTGCAGAACCAGATTTTGGGTAGAATAGGATATCAAAAGCTCAGCTAGTCTCAAGAGTGGCTAGGAAAGCTATCACCCACCCAAAAGGAAATATGTAGATGTGTTCTCAGTTCTAAGCTATGAATATCACTTTAGGTGAGAATTAGAAATTGATATCAAGGGCTGGGAAGCAGGGCCTGGTTAGAAGTTAGGAGTTAGAGTTTAGGGAAATATTCTGTCATAAACATAAACACAAACCAAACCAAAAAATCAGGAACACAAACCAAATAACTAGAAAATTAGAGGGAGGTCTAAATAATAAATACAAGAGTAAGAGCAAGAAACCAGAAAATATTAAGTAAGGCATTCATAGACAATTCCTTCTCTAGCAGATAAATTTGCCCTTTATTTTAAGCTTTAGAGTAGTCTTGTGGTGTGAATGAATTAATTTCACCATCATATCTCATCAGAGATGGGATAAATGACAATATGGACGTGGACTAGAGAACAGGTTTCCAAGGTTCATATTTTCGGGCACTTAATAAGTACCTTTAAATATCCTTTTGGTTAAGAGGAAATGTCTAACAATCATTTTCTCTTGCTGTTATAGATGAAATTTAAGATCTTTAAAAATATATTTTAATATTACAAACTCAAAGCAATTTTCAGAATATTAAAAAAATCACTGATGATGTTAGAATATCAAAATGATACTGACATTCTATTGAATGTAACATTCAAATGGAAGCTTCAAGCACTATAATAAAAATGGTTTTTAAAGTCCTCTTTTTTCTTTTTTTGCATTTTACTTGTCTCCATTTGGAATTCATACGATAACTTGAAGTTTCTAGCCCAAGTAGGAAGAAATATGGCAAATATGTTTCTATGATTTAAACACAATATCACTTTATTTAAATAAGGTGTATTAGTACTCAGACATTTGGAAAATTTATAAAGTTAGAATATGATTCAGTAAAATATATGTATTTGTGCCCAAGTATGCCAAACAAATAAAAAACTGCTATAATACATTTGAAATATTCTGAAAATTTGGTGAAATTATTTTTTTATTTTTTATTTTTATTTTACTTTATTATTTATTAATTTATTCACAAGAGACACACAGAGAGAGGCAGAGACCTAGGTAGAGGGAGAAGCAGGGTCCCTGCAGGGAGTCTAATGCGGGACTTGACCCAGGATCCCCTGATCATGCCCTGAGCCAAAGGCAAACACTCAACCACAGAGACCAGGTGTCCTAAATTTGGTGAAATTAAACTGAACATACACTCTACTATATTTCCTGAAAGTTATAAAACATGCATTATTTTATCCATTAAATAAAAATGAATGTGAATCTAGAGCTGCATCCAACATATAACAAAGAATAAAGCTTCTCTACTCCTAATTATGCCCAAGTAAATGAAATATAATGGTGGAAATGAGGATGAGACAGAAAAAAAAGGAAAAAAAAAACGCACAAGAATAAAGGGATTTAGACATATAATGGGAAAATAGGAGCTTATTTAACAATACTGTTACTTATATATTTCAAAGTATAACTTTCAAAAATTTAAGGACAGACTCTTGTAAAATTATAGAAACATATCTAATAATTTATTAGGGGCATTAATATATGAGGGTGTTAGTAAGATAATTAAGCTCTAACAGCATCTGGGGACTACAGGTGTATGTAGTCCATTACAAATGGCATTTAATAAAAGTGAATGTTAGCTGCTGCATTAGTTTCCTATGGGTCAGGTGGACCTCATGGAAGAAGAGCTAAGTTGGGCCATCTTGCAGGCAACAAAACAGGAATATTCCAGGGCACCTGGGTGGCTCAGTGGTTGGCCATCTGCCTTCAGTCAGGTCATTATTCTGGGGTCCTAGGATGGAATTCCCAAGGGGAGCCTGCTTCTCCCTCTGCCTGTGTCTCTGCCTCTCTCTGTGTCTCTCATGAATAAATAACTAAAAAAAAAAAATCTTAACAAAAAAAAAGGAATAGTGCAGCAACAAGAGGCTGTGGGAATATGCTTGATTAAAGTGTGAGGCAGAGTGGGAAGAGGAATATCCATAATGCACCTTCCACAAGAACCTTAGCTTCTACCAGGAATCCTAGAAATTCACAGGTCTCTTTCCTCAGAACCTACACTTGAAGGCCTAAAGCACAGAAAGCATTCCCAGAGACTTGGTTTAAGGAGGGGATAAAAAAGAATGTTAGGATAAGTTTTTAGAGATTGCAAATTGGAAAACATTGACTAAACTCAGAGAGATAAATAAAACTAGAACATTTGGGGTTATTTTTTATAATCAGCAGAAATGTATAACTTAAGTACAACTTCACAATTTCTCAGCTCTGATGAATTAATATATAGCAAAGTTAAATATGAATACGTTCTCCTAGAAAATTACAAAATCCTTGGGTGGACTTGGTAAGCCATATCCCAGGGCGTTCAAATATTCATCCTACCCACATTTTATTTTTTGGTTTTAAATAATTAACAACACATTTAAATGGGATTACAATCAGACTTTTAATTCTTTATTAACATGGGAAATATTCTTGGAAAATCTTTTTCAATTGTGGCAAGTGTAGAGCTTCACATGAAAAAAGGCTATGTTTTTGAAGGAATGCCTTTATTTTACTTTCAGAATCTCATCTCTAATATTGTCAAATCCATTATTTTAATTATCTCTAATGCTAAGTCCTGAGGCTGAGAAAAACTAAGCTAAAACTTGTTCTGCCTTTGTATAACACCAATTGTGAATAGAAAAGGTCTGGATTCTTAAGCATAAAAGAAAGTCTTAAAAAACTAAAGGACAGACATTCCAAACAGTGGCACTATTGAAATTACCCAACTTTTGTGGTCTTTTGAGATTTTTCAGAATCTATGTTAGGGAGCTGCTAAAAACATTGTTATATAAGATACAAATGCAACTTTCTGAAGAAAACTTTATGAAGAGAGACCTGTGTTTCATTAATTAGTTTCTTAAATTTTTTATTTGAAAAGAACAGTGTAGAATTAAAGTGAACATAGACTTTAAGCTGTTGAACAAATGGTAGGCCAATGTGACTATTGCTAGACAAATAGATTCATATATGTGCTCTATATTCATATTGAAAATTATTTGCAGATTATCAAACAACAATAAATCCCATGGTTACCCATAGGAAATCAAGGGAAACAGCATGTAAGAAGGAAGGACAAGAAAATTACTCAGATCTAATACACTTTAATGATGACAGGACTGTAGAAGATGCTTCCTCTTATGTAGCCCTGAGTTCTGTCATTACCTAAAAAAAGAAGAAGTGGCTCTAGAATAGAAGATCTCACCATTTGAAGGCTGGAAGGTGTTATATCCTACATATGATACAAAATCAAGTATAAACTTTGTTTCAGCTCCAGCAGGTAGAGTTTAGAAGTAATCATCTCTCTCCTTACAATAAGGAAAAATTTTAAAAACTGAAAATCAGTAATTTTTGACCCATCAGAGAATCTAGGATATGGGGCAAACCATTATGTTGAAATCTGGAAAGACAGGCAAATCCAGAGCATAACCAAGATCTGCTTCCCTAGAATACAAGCTACTGGAGCCACCAACTGGTCTGAATACTTAAGTGTTTATTTTGAAAATTTGCTGAAAATCAAGAGTGAAATGCATGAGATAGAAATTTCTGGAGACTAGAGATTTAAGAGGAGCCCATACTTTCATGGCCTTTTTTTTTTTTTTAAGTAGGCTCAACACCCAGTGTGTAGCCCAATGCAGGGCTTTAACTCACAACTGCGCTGAGATCAAGAGTCAGATGCTTAGCTGACTGAGCCAACTAGGTATCCCTCATAGCCATTGACCTTTGAACTGTCAAATTCTCATGGTAAAGATCTTAAAGTTTTTTTTTTCTTCCTCCAAAATGTAAGGGAAAGGGTGACCATTATGAAACATGCCCATAGTACCCTCTATAATAAAGTCTACTGTTGGGATACCTGGGTAGGTCAGTGGTTGAGTGTCTGCCTTCAGCTCAGGTTGTGATCCTAGGGTCCTAGGATTAGTCCTGCGTCAGGCTCTCTGCAGGCAGCTTGCTTCTCCCTCTGCCTATGTCTCTGTCTCTCACTGTGTCTCTCATGAATAAGTAAATAAAATCTTTAAAAAATAAAGGTCAACTCTCTAGGAAAAAATAATTTTTGAGAGATTTATCTCCCCTGGCAGAAGGACATTTCTGTAACTTTAGCATTGCCCCCATAAACTTGCTGTCTCATTGAAGGGGAAAAAAACTATACCAATGGAGAAACACTTGGGAAAGTGGTACAAAAACAAGGACACGAGAAATTTGAAGGTCTTGTATGTACAACTATGAGCAATAAACACAACCAATCTCTTAGCCAGATTATCCTAAATCCTCATACTAAAAGCCTAACTCAGTTGCTGTTACCCAATACAACAAGTCTAATTTTCAACAAAAAAATTACAAAACATACCAAAGGCAAGATGAAAACGCAATCTGAATAAACAAAGCAAACATCAGAATCAGACTCAGGTAAGACAAAAATATTGGAATTATATCAAGGGTAAATTTTTTTAAAACTGTAACATTTGTTATGGAAATAATGGAAATGTGGATAATATGTGAGAACAAACTAATAATCTAAGCAGAGAGATTGAAATTCTGTGAAAGACATTGAAAGGAAATTCTAGAAATTAAAAAGCTTGTAAGGGAAATTACAAGCCTCAGACCCTATTTAAGAAGGAGTCTCTATAGAAACCCAAAGACAAAGGGAGATCAAAACCAGATCCTAGAGGAAATTTTAGCCTCTAACACCAGAACTACAATCACCAGTAAACAGAGCCAAACTGCTAGTCTGATAAACATAACCTTCATGCTAAAGGCCTATCTGCCTCAACAACTTCTACCCATTACATCATGTCTGGATCTCAGTGAAAATTTACATGGCATGCTAAAAGTCAACAACAACAAACACAAGCTAAAAAAAAGACAAATATTGAGGCACCTGGATGGCTCAGTGGTTGAGCCACCTTGCCTTTGGCTCAGGCCATGATCCTGGGGTCCTGGGATTGAGTCCTGCATCAGGTTCCTCATGAGGAGCCTGCTTCTCCTTCTTCCTATGCCTCTCCCTCTTTCTCTGCTTTTTTTTTTTTTTTAAGATTTCTTTGTTTAAAAGACAAACATCATAATACAAAATCACACACACACAAAAGACCAAACTCAGATATGGCAGATATTTTGAAATTAGAAAACCAGAAAATTAAAATAACCATGATTAATATACTAAGGGCTTTAATGGGAAAAGTGAATATCATTCAAAGGGGAATAGGTAATCAATCATAAAATTGGAACTTGAAGAAATAATCAAAAGGAAAAGCTAGAAATAAAAAAAAAATAGAAAAATGAAGAATATCTGTGGTGTCATCACTAGACCAGACACAGATGAGGAAACAATCATGAACTTGAAGAAATGTCAATAGAAATTTTCTAAACTGAAAAGCATAGAGAAAACAGAATAATAATTAAAAAAATAAAATTGAGCACAATATCAAGTAGCATGGCATATACAAAATGGAAATGCCAGAAGGAGCAAAAAGAAAGAAAGGAAAAGAATTTGAAGCAGTTATGACTACCAATTTTCTGAAATTAAATTCAGAGAAAACATAATTTAAAAAAATGAATACTGAACACAGTATCAAGTACCAAGTACAATTATAATAGGTGCAATATACACAAAGTGGAAATGCCAAAAGGAGCAAAAAGTGAGAAAGGAATAAAAGAAACATTTGAAGAAAGGATGGCTACTAATTTTCTAAAATTAAATTCAGAAACCAAACCAGACATCCAGAAAGCTCAGAGAGTACCCAGTGGGGAAAATACTAAAAACTACCCCTAGGGATATCGTATTGAAACTATAAGATATCAAAGACAAAGGGGAAATTTTTGAAAGAAGCCAGAAGGAAAAAAAAAAATCCTTATCTGTAGAAAAACAAGGAAAATAATTACATTGGACTTTTTTCAAGAAGAGAGTAGAGTGAAACTTTTACTGTGGAAAGAATAGATACTATCCTGTAATTGTTATCCAGTGAAACTATCCTTCAAAATTCAGGGGGAGTACTTTCTTAATCAAATAAGAATTGATCAAATTTGTCACAGGTAGACCTGCATTGCAAAAAATATTGAAAGAAGTCTTTAAAAGGAAGATAATTGTAAGCCAGAAACTTGGATCTGCATAAAGAAAGAAAGAGTATTAGAGAAGCAATGAATAAAGGTAAAATCACTATTTTTTTTTTTGTTGCAAATGTTATAACATTTGAACAGTTTATCTAAAATGATATTAGCAACAATCAGGTGATTGTCACTTGTGGATAAGTGAAATGAATAACAAATGTAATAAGAGATGGAGGAAAGATTTGAGAATACTCTATTATAAGGACTCTATGATGCTGGGGCAGCCTGGGTGGCTCAGCGGTTTAGCACTGCCTTCAGCCCAGGGCGTGATCCTGGAGACCCAGAATCGAGTCCTACATCAGGCTCCCTGTATAGAGCCTGCTTCTCCCTCTGCCTCTATCTCTGCCTCTCTCTCTCTCTCTCTCTCTCTCTGTATCTCATGAAAAAATAAATAAATAATCTTAAAAAAAGGACTCTATGCTCCACATGACATGGTATAGTTTTATTTGAAAGTAGATGTTAAAATAAAAAGATTTTGCACAGTGAAGGAAACTATCAACAACAAAAAGGCAACCTACTGAACAGGAAAAGATATCTGCAGATGATATATCTGTGATGAGGAGTTAATATCTAAAATATATAAAGAGCTCATATGACTCAATTGCAAGCAAAAATCAAGTAATCCGATTAAAAATGGACAGAGGAGCTAAATGGATTTCTTTTCAAAAGAAGAGATACCAATGGCAAAGAGACACATTAAAAGATGCTCAGTATCAGTAATCATCAGGGAAATGCAAATATGAACCACAATGAGATATCACCTTACACCTATCAGAATGGCTAAAATCAAAAAGACAAGAAATAACAAGTGATGATAATATAGAGGGAAAGGAACCCTCATGCATTGTTGGTGGGAATGTAAATTAGTACACCCACTATGGAAAATAATATGTAGGTCCCTCAAAAGTTTAAAAATAGAAATACCATATGATTTTAATAATTTAACTCTTGGGTATTAACCAAAGAAAATGAAAACACCAATTCAAAAAACATATATACACCTTTAGGATGCCTGAGTGGCTCAGTTGGTTAAGTGTCCAACTTTAGCTCAGGTCATGATCTCAGAGTCGTGAGATCAAACCTCACATCAGCCTCTGCATTCAGCGTGGAGTCTGCTTGAGATCTCTCCCTCTCCTTCTGTCCTTCCCCAAGCTCACATAATTAATTAATTTAGAAAATCTTTAAAAACAGATATATGCCCCCTATATTTATTGCAGCATTGCTCACAATAGCCAAGATATGGAAGCAGCTCAAGTGTCCATTATTCGATGAACGGATAAAGGAGATGTGTGTATGTATGTGTGTGTATAATATTCCATATATACTTCAAAAATATGCATATATATATGATGGAATATTATGCAACCATAAAAGGATAAGATCTTGCCATTTGCAACAAGGATGGCCCAGAAGGTATTATGCTAGGTAAAATAAGTCCGAGAAAGACAACTACTATAGGACTTCACTTATGTGGGGAATTTGAAAAACAAAACACACAAACAAATAAACAAAAAGCAGAATCAGACCTATATATACAAAGAACAAACAGATGATTGCCAAAGGGTGGGTAATTGGACAGAATGAGTGAAGGGGAAAGGAAAAGAGACAGGTTTCCAATTATGGAATGAACAAGTCATGAGAATAAAAAGCACAGCCTCAGAAATATAGTCAATGGTATTGTAATAGCATTGTATGATGACAGATGGCAGCTATATTTGTGGTGAGTATAGTATAATGTATAGACTTGTTGAATCACTATGTACACCTGAAACTAATGTAACATTGTGTGTCACCTGTATTCAGATTACAAGAAAAGCACTAAATGCATAATCTCAAATTGAAAATAAAATGAAAATGGATTTGAATTTGTTCTAAATATATATTTTAAACTTTAAAGCAACCATCAAAAATATTTGAAAGAGAAGTATAATTGATATGCTAAGAGAGGAGAGAAAATGGAATCATACAATATTTTCAGTCAAAGTTAAAGAAGGCAGAAAAGAATGAGAGACAAAAATAAATCACAGATGCTATAGAAAAAAATCTACAGACTTAAGGTACCAAAAGGAGTTTATATAAAATTAGGATCAAAATTTTTTCTAAGTATGACACAAAGGCAGAAGCTATGGAGAAAAAAGAAAATAGATTTTATCACAAAATTTAATTCTTTATGGTTTTGTAAATGCTATAAATAAAAATTTTAAAGGCAGCAGTATTTACAACAGGCATGATAAAGAGTTGTCTTAATATATGATGAACTCTTGGAGATCAATGTGAAAATAATGCAAACTTCATCCTGTTTACCTCTTTTCTGTCCTCTTTCCTGGAATGTAGACAAAGGGAATAAACAGTTGTCTTGAAAAATGAATAAATACAAGTAGGCAACTATAATGAATTTTTTGGTTTATGAATAATGAAATAGTTGCAAATTTAAATATGACATATCCCCTGCTCAGAAATTCTGTAAAGAGAGAAAATAATAATGATATCTAGGTGGGCAAGGATCAAGAGAAATAATTATCAACATTTCTTATTTCAAAAGATAGTTCCAAAATTTGTCAGTCTATTGAATCCAAGAATTTTATTACTAGGAATTTAACTTAAAAAGTAATCACACAAATACATTAAAAACTTACATTAAAATTTCATAGCACTATTTCTTATAATATTAACATTTGGGGAACACCTACATCTCCAATAATATGGCTCATTTAAAATATCATTATATATTTGGAAACAAAAATGCTGTACAACCAATAAAAACTGCCATAGAGTCTCTTTGAGTGATATGGAAAGATTTTTTTATAATATATTGTTGGGTGGCAATTAACATATTTCTGTAGATTGTAGCTATCATCTTCCTATTGTAATGGGTGATAACACTTACAGGCTTTTCCTTCTCAAATCTCTTGTCAACCAGTTTTTATCTATATTATTGTCTTTTTTCGTATCCACTTTGGTACTATAAATTACGTGTAATTATCTCATATGATTTATTTTACTTCATTCTAATTTCCACATTTATTTTACTCTTTGTTTTACAGTTAAGTAGAATTTATACATACTGTTAATCCTTTTCTGATAGTTTTCAAAGTCATATATTGGTTTGCTGAAGTTCATTCTTTAATAATTGTCCTCAAGTAAGAACTCCTAAGAACAATATTACCTGACTTGTGGCAAAGTCAAATAGTTTTCTTTAGCTTTTCTACTTGAGTGTTGGCTTGTCTGCATATAAAATCTTTTCTCATGTATCTTGTAGTTATCTGCTTATTACATTCTGGCATTGAATATTGCTATGGGGAAATCTGAAGCCTGTTTGATATTTTTTCCCCTAAGAAGTGACTTAAACTCCCTCCTTAATTAACTGAAAGATTTCTTTTTATTCCTTTAAATTGAATAATTTTACCAGGATACATTTTGCTGTTAAATGTTCTGTGTTGATTTTTCCCAAGATATCCTTTCATATTCTTCACTTTCAATTTAATAGTCCACTTTCTTTTTTTCTTTCAGGAGAGCTTTAAAAATACTATCTTTAAATATATATATTAATACACTGTTTTAATTTTCTTTTTTGGTATTACATTTTTTTGTAAGTTCATAAAAAATCCGAATTTGAAGGAAGCGTTTTGTTCTTGCATCAGTGAGGAAGGAATGACCCTTTTGGAGGTTGAGTCTGAAAGACTACAAAAGTATAACCTACTTGTGCAAACTCTCTTTCGAATTCATTGTTCTTTTCCATCCTTTCCCCTTGCAATATCTTTGTGTTAATGCTATACCAGTTTATTTTTGTTACTCATCATTGAAAAAATTACATATTTCTGGAACAATAATATATAGGAAGATTCTATGCAAACTCTCCCCTTCAGCCTTTCTCAATGAAATGCAATTCCTGACAGCTTCTTAATATGGTTCCTGCCTCTATTATTACAGTGAAGGGATAAACTTTTGCAATCCAGGATGTCTTTAAAGAAATGATTTCCCCCCCCCTAGGATTTTCTAAGGTTTTCTACCACTGGATTAACCCCTGCTCATCATCTCTTCATTTCTTCATGATGATTTTTGTGCAGCCTTTACCCTTCCATGGACATATAGTCTACAAATAAAATCTGCCTCAAAGTTTCCCTGAAAATGGAGTTTTCCAATTCTCTCCTTGAGTAAATTTTTACATGATTTCTAAATGGAGCAGAGAAAAGGTGCTGACTTATATAGACATTTATATCATAATTCTCTGATTCTTTCTACTTTAGAAGGATTTATTAGCTACTTATTTAAATTTGCATCTAGTGGATTTAATGCAGTTGATCAACAAAGAGCAATTAGATACAGATTAATATTATATTCCAGGAGACACAAAATTGAAAATTTGAATTTCAGACATTACAAGTGGAACTGCTAGAAACTTGAACAACCTAGCAAAAACATTTATGGCTACAAGGTACAGATATTACAATATGCGGAAGAAATGAAATCTGATGTGAGCCCTCGTTATGATTATTTCTGCATTATCTCCAAGTCAATCTTCTCTAAAAAATTCTCACCTTTCATTTTTATCTAATAATCTTCTAAATGACGAGGCAGCTCTAAATTGTGTCTTCTCATAGTTCTCATATGCTTCCAAAAGATGCTACTAGTAATTGATGATTAGAGGATTATAGTCTGAATTCAGTCATGATTTGACTAACAGGAAGAATATATAGTTTTTAAATATAGTTTTTAGACCTGAACCAAAAGACTGTAGGACTTAAAATTTTGCATGAATAATTACATTATGTTTTTCCTCTTGGGATCAAATCCAGTATATGAAGGCTTACTGAGTCTAATACAAAGAAAAAATGTCATTGTGCTTTTTGTTTTTATTATATATCATCATCTTAATTGTTACCCACTAGTGAATAAATCTAAGGTCTTTTTTCCCCAAATAAATTTACTGAAACATAAATGTAGTGATAAATAAATAAATAAATACCAAATATTCACAGTATTTTATTTAAAAAAGAAAGCTATGCATGATCAAAGCAACATTTTTATGTTTGCTTTTTATCACCAAAATTAATAAAATGGCAGAACTTGATAAATAAATATTGGCTGAATGAAACCAGAATCTGAGTCACTATAGAATTTTGGACTCCTTATTAATTGACAGCTATTGATACAAATAAAGTAAAAATCCACCACTAGCAAATTTGGAATATGAATATTTTCTCACAGCAGTTAAAGCACGTAAAGAAATGAAATATGTGTGATTATTTAGGGGAGTAAAATTTTGATGATCTTTCTCTGAAGCAAGTTGGTAAATTATGGTGAGAATTTTTGAAATGGTCATATATTTCAAATAGTAATGTCACTTACATTAAATAAATAAATACAAAAAATGTGAATAAGATGACCAATGAAAAATATTTGTAATAAAGAAGTTGCCAAATAATGGAGAAATTCTTTAAAATATAGAGCATATCAACATAATAGAATGTTATATAGTCATTGTTAAAAGTAATTTAAAAGTTTTTTCAGTATCATGGATAATGTTTCACATTAAAATTTTATTTTATTTTTTTATTTATTTTTTTTTTATTTATTTTTTTTTTCACATTAAAATTTTAAATAAAAATGCAGGATCTATAATTATGTATAGTATGTTATCAATTATGTAAAACATATATAAAATAAAACATATTACTGGAAATCCAGTAAAAAGTAAATGATAGTTATTTATAGATTGTGGAAATAATGGTAATATTTGTTTTCTTACTATGTAATTTCTCTAACTCTACCATCAATATATATTTACAAATATAATTTTATTTTTTATGAATAATTTAGTCATAAAATAAATATAATTTAAGGTATTTCAAACTGAAAGAAAGGAAATTTGTTTCTGTGTTAAGTGTTCTTTCTCAGTAAATGTCAGGATATTTTAAACATTTTGTCAAATGTTTCTTATATAGAACTTGTATTTTTCAAACGGTTCATTTAACTCTGAGAAGCAAATATCTTCCATTCTCTGAATTATCAAACTAAAATTACTATGATCAGATTCTGAGCATAAAAAGCTATTAAAGCTATGTTATAACTTCCTCTCCTGTGACATTTAAACAGATTCTTCCCATCATTTTTGAGATATAATCCACCTTGTCTGGAGAACTAATCAGATACTTACATAAAATACTTCCAGAAATTAGTATACTTAAAGTTAGATTTAACACAAAGACAGTTTGACTTGCTTCAGTGCCAACTATGCACCTTTTAACCAGCTTTGTTGGTGTGTATAAAGTCTTTGCTCATGTTATGTTGTTTCTCTAATATCTACAAAAGTTCTGTGATTTCAATGAACTGGGCCTTATTTCTATAAGCTGCAAGAATCTCCAGACTTATGACCTCCAAAGTTCCAAGTGCTTTAATTTCTTCTCTTAAAGGGATATCAATATTATTAGTCACTTATTATTTAATTTTTTTAAAATTGATTACCTACAATTTGATTAGCTACCTTTGTAGCTATGGAAGCTATAAAAATGAATAAGACATAGGAGTAGACTTCAAAAGCATATAATCAAGAAGAAACATAGAATTAACTCAAATGTGAGGCAACTTTTGATGAGGGCTATAATAAAAGAACCAATGAGTTGTTCTGCAAATACAGGGATGGGATAGATTATTTTTGAGTGAAGGGATGCATGCAGACTTCTTTAATAGCCAACACAGCTCGTTAAAAGGTAGGGATTTCCAGGCAGCCCTGGTGGCTCAGCAGTTTAGTGTCACTTTGGGCCCAGGGCATGATCCTGGAGACCCAGGATGGAGTCCCACGTCAGGCTCCCTCCGTGGAGCCTGCTTCTCCCTCTGCCTGTGTCTCTCTTTCTCTGTGTCTCTCATGAATAAATAAATAAAATCTTAAAAACAAAGTAGGGATTTCCTATACCTTGATAAAAAAGGAAGGTGATTATGAAACAGTTGGAACAGGATTTATACTAGAAAATAGTCTGTGTATAGACCAGTTAATTTTGTTCTATTTATTTAGCAGCCTTGTATTCTAATCCCAGCAATCCCTTTGGCAAAAGATAGATCTCATCACATGAGAGCCCACAAAGCTTTCTCCACTACTAGGAAATAACACAAATCACCTTCTGGTGATTCGAGGATAGTAGCTTCCACTTTATGTATGAAGGATGCAAGTTTATTCACTGGGTTGATGGCTCCATTTGACATGCTGTATTGGCAATATTGCTCTGACCTAATTAGTCATCTACAGTTACATAACACACAATGTCATCATGACTTCATTGGCATTTCCTAAAAGCTAAAGGAGACAATATTCAGTGATCAATATTATATTTTAAGAATAGTATCTAATTAAATTACCCTTGCTGAATAGAGGATGTTTTTGTAGTGATTAGATATTTTTAAAGTCAAATTCCTCACATAACCATTATACTAATATTGAGCAAAGAGACCTGACGCTGATGATTCTTTTTTGCCAAGTTTCTGGAATTCATTGGCTAATAATGTGATCTCAGGTGTACATATTGGCTTTTCTTTTATTCCGCCTCACACTTAGCTCTAGTAAGGGATATGTACATAAGAGTACTGCTCATTTCTCCAAACATTGCTATAATCAGTTAATATAATCTGGCCAGAGCCAGCTAAATGAAAGTTCAAGAAAAATGGAGAAATGGGTTTCAGAAAATAGCTGACTCCAGGAAAGCTAAGGTTAAAGGAAATGCATTTATTCTGAAAAGCATCTATTAATCAGGACTCTGTCTATTTGATTAAAAGCTCTTTCGGTAAAAAGCAACAGAAATCCATTTAAACTAACTTATGTATAAAAGGGAATTTATTATAGGAACAAAGAAGTATGCCCTAGGACCCTGGGGAAAAGTGACCAGGACTAATACCAGGAAATGTGAAAATCAAGCACCAAGGCAGGTATTCTTAATTTGTTTATCTCTTTGTACCTCTTCCTATAATTGCTGTGCCTACTGTTCCCCACCAAATGGCTCTGACCATGATTTGATCACCATTTCCCTTTCTAATACATCTATTGCAAATAGCAGGGATGGCCCCAGTTTCTTCACCACCCACACAAATTATCTCTGAATGATTTTCCTATCTCAAAAATAGTCATTCTGCGGGGCAAACAAATGTCACTCTCCTAGTGAGATGAACTAACAGTACAGATTAGATCGACTACCCTCAAAAACAAGGACTAGATTTAATTATTGGAATCAGTTTGGGAATGCTAAGGCCTACCAGGCAATTAGGCCACATTGGAGGCAGTGTCAACCAGTACTTCTCTTCACTGGTGTAGAAACCATTTTGGTCGGGGTAATTATAAACAGCACTCTCAGTTCAGGGCTACTATATATGCCTGTGCAATTTTACTTCTTGTGAGGCAACCAGGCAGTGTCTTGTTATTCTTTAGAGAAAAGAGTGATTTGTACCTTCTTTGGCCTGGAAGGCATTCAGGTCTTCCTCCCTGATTGGACTTGTCGTAGGTGATAGCATTACCTTAGGCTTCTTCCTTGTAGGCCAAGATGGATTATGTGCAATTCTTAATACATCCTACTGTATCTAGATTAATGTCCAAGCCAAGTGGAAAATTCAATTTAAAGAGAAATTTAAGGAGAAAGCCCCTTGATTTTCTAAAATGGATACTATTGGTTTATTGGATTTGCTCAACTGGAACCCTAGGAGGTACAACTGAGGTCAATACTGGTCTATTCTTATTATAAGAAGTCATTCTCAAGTATTAAAGTATATGTTTGATACAAATTTATACAGGTAGCTTAGGGAGCAACAGTTTAAGGATCTTGATAGTAGCTTAGACATCATTTGTATTATGTTTAACTTAGACCCATCATTATAGTTGTTTGGGTTTTGGAGTTTTACTTTCTACAATGGAAGGTACCACTATACCAGAACTAGCTGGATTGATGCCCATTTATGTGTTATAAATTCTGAACTAGTTCATTCTATGGCTGTGTCTAGATTTCTTTCTGGTATTGGTGCCTACTTGTCAAGGAAATCCCCTTTAACTCAGGAAGATGCCAACTTTTTCTTGGGACAGTGACTCTTCAAAATCAGAAACCTGGGCAGCCCGGGCAGCTCAGCGGTTTAGCACCTCCTTCAGCCCAGATGTGATCCTGGAGACCTGGGATGGAGTCCCGCGTCAGGTTCCCTGCATGAAGCCTGCTTCTCCCTCTGCCTGTGCCTATGTCTCTCTCTTTATCTCTGTGTCTCTCATGAATAAATAAATAAAATCTTAAAAAAAAAATCAGAAACCTCCCAGATAAATAGGTACTTCTAAATGATACAAATCTCCAGCTATTAAAGTGTATGCAAGTGATGAATTGTGCTTTCAAGCATTTCAGGACTTAGAAATGAGGCCTTGTCAGTGGGATCTGCCAATATTTTGATAAGCTTCTATCTCAAGAGCAAATTTGGAGGCCTTCAAACATTTTTTTTCATTTTTTTCAATTACTTTGTCATTTGTATGGGGTTCTGGAAGTGAAAAAGAGAGTATCAAGTTATCTTTTAGGAAGTTGCCATCTTAACCAGAACTGTGGTATTCCCCTATGAATCATACCATGTTGCTGAATATTACAGTGAATGTGAGAGGCAGGTGGAATGTGATGTCCTACAAAGTGGTATCATATGTGTGTAAAGACCCCTGTCAACATAATCACTCCTTATGTAGTCTGTTAATGGTGTGTCATTCAAGATCTCCAGAGAGATCCTGATGTAAGCCTTTTCAGAGCTGTGACCAGATTCAGTGAACCAAAAATTACAACACATGTTCTGTTGAAGGGGGTGTTGTACTTCTCCCAGGTGCTGACAATTTTCATGATAACTATTATTTGTTGAGTACCTTATCCTTGCTTATTTCTGTAATAATTAAAGTATACATCACCATTTTTCATTCCCCATAATGCTTATAATAACCCCTGCTTTTCATATGAGGAGAGAGGCTCAGAAATAAGTCATTCAAGTCATACAGCTTAGGAAATGGTAGACCTAAGATTTGAATAAGAAATTTTCTGGCTCTCAAATCCATACTATTTCTACAGAGTAACATGGTGAAATTATATATAAACTATTAATAATGTAGCCAAATGTGTGCCCATTGTGGCAAACATTTTTAATATGACTTAGAAAACTACATATACATATATATTCATGCCCTCAAAACAAAAGCAGTACAGTAGGTGAAGAAAATAGAGGGAAAAAGTTCAAATTATTGGATATATACTCATCAGTGTAAATATCTGGAAACTGAATACCCTAGAAGGCCCAAGGTCAGTTAGATATTCATAAATGTTAAGTAACTGTTACACTAGGAATTTTTATAGTCTGGAAAGTTTTGAAGTCACAATCCATAATAGATGACTTTTATGTCAAATATTTAGAAAGACTCAATAAACTGAATTAGGTTTCTGACTAAAGGTTAGCATGGGTAGAATTAGTAAAATTAGTAGACAGTACTAAGAACAGCAAAAATGCTAGACAAGTATTTATAGTCTTGGATCTCCAGCTAAATATTATAGTTAAATTAGTTCTGTTTTATATTTTAACTTCTTAGGTTTCAGGTCTCAGAGACTGAACTCTCAGTCTTATTTGTAGTACTACCCATGGAAATGTCTGCTGCTCATGGTTTATGAATATTGACATTCTGAAGTGAAGACAAAACTATTTCTCTAATTTTCTATGACAGATTTTCAAGATTAGACTCCAGTGATTTCTATTTGATTAAAGATAGTAAAAGCTGGATATATAAAATAATTGATTAAAATATTTTACAAAAAGAAAAATTATTTAGGTACATAAAACTGAAGATTTAATGACTAACCAACACAAAACCCAAAGGATTTCTCCAGAGATGTCAATTAAAAATCTGTATCTTCTAAAACTTTGAATATTGCCAAGAACTGCTCAAACAGAAACTAGAATGAGTAACAATATTAGTTGAATACTATTTAAGTTGTCATTAACAGTAAGAGTTGTCCAGAACAACTCCTGGGATTGATTTGATTCCAACTTAATTTGGAATTCTAGGCTTTTGGGGGGAGAAAAGTGGACATATATATTCTCATGTTTGGTGCTATTATAATCAACCAGTACAATAATGTTTGAGTATATTTCCAGGCTAATTCTTATAGGAAAAATTAATTTACATCTCAAACCAGATTTTAAAAGATTGCTTTATTTAGTTTTCACAATAATCCTGTAATTACTTATTTTCCTTTTAGAGAGGAAGAAACTAGTTTAGAAAGAACTAAAATGCTATAAATTAAAAAAATAGAAATAAAATTTGGCTCTCCTAGTTTTTAGCTCAATATTCCTTCCATTTCATCACGTTCCTTAGTCATTATTTTAATATTTTCTTAATGAGGAATTTCCTATTATGTGCTCATCACCTGACCTTGAGAAAGGAGAGCAGGAGAACTGTTGTCAAGATGGTTTCTGAACTGCAGTTCCATTGAAAAGTGCATAAGGGTAACTTTAGAATGGTAGACTTGACCAGCTGGAGTTTGTTTTAATTTATACTATGAGTTAAATCATTATCTCTTTAAGAAATACAAAGCCACTGACATCTTCTTGATTGTGTCTTAACAGTAAATAGATTAATGAGAATTAAGGTCTCACTTTTGATATATCACCTTTGAAGAAAAGGTGGTAGGTTTCAAACAGAAGTAGAGGAGAAAAAAATCAACAAGGTCGTTTCATTATATTGGATACTTTCTCTCTCTCTATATATACATATATATGAACATGCACAGACACACGCAGGGCAAAGAAAATGTGGCCTTTCAAGAAGAACATGAAGGATGTTTTATTTAGAACAAATACTGAGTCATCTATACTGTGCCTCAATTATATTATTTACTGTCCTATAAAATCATAATATATGCACATTCTTTAATTTTTCAGTAACTGAGACTAATACGAAGAGAATAATCTATTTAAATAAAGTTTGAATACTTTAGTAATGAACTACATGGACCATCTAAATTACTTTGCATGATATATCACTCAAATAAATATATTGCTAGAAATGACTTGCTCAGTCTGAACACATAGGGAGAACTGGGTCCTGCATTCTTTTTGAAAAATATGCCTTGTTGAAAGAGAATATCTTTTAAAGGTTTTATTTATTTATTCATGAGAGACACAGAGAGGCAGAGACACAGGCAGAGGGAGAAGCAGGCTCTCTGCAAGGAGCCCAATGAGGGACTTGATCCTGGACCCCAGGATCACACCCTGAGCCAAAGGGGCAGACATTCAACCGCTGAGCCACCTAGGAGTTCCGAAAGAAAATATTTTTAATCCAGTATGGAAGGAGTTTCATTTCTTGATGATTATTCTATGTTGCTTTAATTTATTAAAAGCTTACTGTTGGTTGGTGTGTAATAATTCATAAGGCTGCTTATGAATATAACTTTCTAGCAGAGCTCATCATTCTCTTTTAAATTATTTTTTAATTTTTATTTTAAAATTATAAAGCAAAATTGACCTTTTCTTTTGGTGTATAAGTCTGTGAATTTTAACACATGTATAGATTTACGCTATTATCAACACAATCAGGATATGGAATAGGTTCCTCCCTCAAAAAAAAAAAAAAAAACTCCCTTATACTCTTCTATTATAGTTACATCCACCCCCACCTGTACTTCCCCATGTTTTGCAGTACATACAGCTTGTAGTTGCTTAATAAAAACAGAACTGATATGCTAGTTATGCCATAGAGTAACAAATATCTATGATTATGTGTGTAATGTAATTGGGGAGCAGGGGTGGAGTATGTTTCATCTACTTGGGGAAGGGACATTTCATAATTGTATAAAGAGGGTTTTTTTTTAAGTACATCTTCTCCCATTGATTTTGATAAATATTCCCTCTCTCTTTGGAAGGATAAAATTACTTTCCTTCTCCTATTTGAAAATCACTACAATTATTAACCACCAGTATTTATAAAAACATGATACCCCATAGCTTATATTTGGGAAGATGGAAAAGTACAAGTTTTAAGAACAATGGCTTTGAGGAAAGTAATTTTTATTTTGTTTATTTATTTATCTTTTGGCATTAAAGACCCCTCTTTAAGGTACAGTGGGTTTATCTACCATAAGAAAAATAGTATGGGGACATGAATTGAGTCTTGTATCCTGTTGAACTCTCAGGTCCTGGGACATTTCTTAGAATGTTGTAGGTAATCAATAAGGAAGTGATGAATGATTAATACATTTTCTAAGCTTCAATCTACTCTTTATAATTAATTATAAAACTCAGAGATTTCTGCTTCTTATCACAATATAACAGGAACTAGATTTATCCTCCCTCCTCAAATAATTAGAAAGCCAGTAAAACAATATATATAGGACAACAGTTTCACACTTTGGGCGGCAGAGAGAAAATGACTGTGATTTCTAAGGGAAGCAACACAAATAAACAAGCTGAACCCTGTATTTGCCCCAGCTAATCGTCTGGGTATAGATCCCTGGAAGAAGTACAGAGCAGAGGAACCCAATGTTTAGCACCCTTGCTGAGTGAGTAGAGAAGAAAAAGCTCAGAAGTCAGGCAAAGTTGTTCAAGTTCATAGGAGCAATATACTAGAGGGAAAGGAACACAGAAAGCACTGGACATCTACAGAGGAGTCCCCTCATATCTTTAGCTGAGTATAGATTTGTGCATTCATAGGAAGAAATTACCCAAAGTTCTTGAAAAGAACCACTGAAAGGCAACAGTTCAAACAATTTTTGGAGCTCATATATATGAAGAATAGTTCGTTGATTCAACAGACAGAATAAAAAGACCTCATAAAATATATGACATTGGATGGAGCCCCCAGAAAAGTATTACATGACTCAGTACTTTCACTTGTAGGTATATGACTAAGAAATCTGATAACATAAGTTCATCCAAAAACATGTACTCAAATATTTGTATAACATTATTCATAATAGCCGTGAAGTAAAAACAACCCAAATGACTGTCTAATGAATGAATAAACAAAATAGTGTATATACATATAATATAATGTTATTCAGCCTTAAAAAAGAATGAAATTCTCATATTTGATACAACATAGTTGAACCTTGAAAGTATGCTATGTGAAAGAAGGCAAACACTTAAGGCCATCTATTATATGAGTCCACTTGTATGAAATTTCCAGAACAGGGAAGTCCATTTACACAGAAAATAAATCATTGCCAGGGATTGTTTGTAGGGAGAAATGTTGAGTTGCTACTACATAGTATGGAGTGTAGAGGGTTTTTTTTGGCGATGAAAATTTTCTGGAATTGATAGTGATGGTGGTTGCATAACCTTATGAATATACAAAAAAAACCCCACTGAATTGTATGCTTTTAAAGAGTAAATTTTACAATATGTGAATTATGTCTTAATAAAAAAGAAAGCTTTCCATTATTAGTAGGATTATATTAGCTCTAGACTAAAAAGAACCCTAATTCACCCTAACAAAATTTAACAGCAAACTTTGGGCTATGGTCTAATGAGGAAATTAGTAAATTCTTGCTCCACAAAAATAACTATAAACCTGAGAAAAATTGGCAAAAACAACCATTTCAGTGTTCTGAAAATCAATCAATACAATCAACAATAAGAGAAATATTTATGCTTTTACAACAGTTGAGTTTTGTTAAAGAAGAGTGGGAATCTGTGATATTCTAACCCGGGGCTACTCTTTTCCTCTTAGCTTGACTAGTGCAGAGTTTTGACCAGGGCAGTGCAGGTGAGGAGTAGTAGCAGATCTCTTCTGCCATTAGAGGGACTCTACTGGTTTGTAACAGTAAGCATTGTCCATGCTCTGTGCCACTAACAGTAGACCTGTCCTCTAAGAGTCAGGTAAATCTGGAAACACAATTAGGTCAGTCCTATTAATCAGAGGTTATGTGTTTATTTTGTTGGGACATGCATGTGCACAGCCCAGAACTGAGAGGACCCAAGAATTCAAACACCCCCCTGGCCATACCTAGACTGAACACATGTATAAAGGAGACTCAAAAAGGCCTGGTTGCAAGAAAACCCAGGAAAGAATGTCAAAATAGTCTGGAGTTAAAATCATTCTCCTACCCCAAAGACAAATCTATCAGCAGAGGACACAAGCCTTACTGGCTCAAAGTGTTTGAGAACAACTTCTATCTAATTATTAGCAAAACATTACATGACATGGACATGGAAAAAACTCTTAATAAGTCATGCTTTAAAATAAAATCAATTTAAAAAAACTAAGCAGAGACATTAGAGGTTATAGAGCACAAAGTAGACATGTTTTTATAGATTAATTACAGATGAACGATTAAACAAGAAACTAACAATAACGAACTTCAAGGAGGAAGAGCGGAATCCCTAGTTGCCATAATATTTTATCTAAAATGTCCAGTTTTTAGGCAAAAAATATGAGACATGCAAAAAAAAAACCCAGGAATGTGACTTACATTATGGAGGAAAAGAGACAAATCTCTCTCAGTATGTATGGTTGTTGGATTTCGCACACTTCTATTCCCCTATTGTAAAAATGTATAAAGTGAAGGAAATCATGTTGATAGAAGTAAAAGAAAGTAGGACCACAATGAATTAACCAATAGAGAATTAATAAATAAATAGGTCTAAACAAATAAATCCAACTTACTTTTTGACAAAGGTCAAAAGATTGCAATTCAATGGAGCAAGGATAGACTTTTCAACATCTGATGCTATAACATTGGACATCAGTGGCCTCTCTCAACCAAATCTAACACATGATACCAAATTAACTCAAGAGGGACCATAGATTTAAATGGGAAACATGAAACTTTTAGAAAAAAAATATGGGATAAAATCAGGTTTGAGCTCAAGGCAAAGAATTCTTATACTTGATACCAAAAGAATAATGCATAAAATTAAAATTGATTACTTGAACCTTATCAAAATGAAAAACATTTGCTCTTTGAAACAATTTAGGAAGGAAAAAAAGACTCTTATGTAACTTAGGAGAAAAATATTTGCAAAATACATATCTGAATAAAAAAGAGTTGTGTATAGAATAAAGTACTCTAATAACAGGAATAAAGCTAATGATCCAATTGGAAAATAGTCAAAAGGTGTGAGTAGACATTTCACTGATGAGAACATAAGATGGCAAATAAGAACAGAAAAAGGTGTTCAACACCATTAGGCATAGGAAAATTCAGATTAAAACCACAAAATTATCCTGCTGCACACCTAGAAGAATAACTAAAATAAAAATAATGACACTAGATGCTGGTAAAAGTGTGGAGAAGATGTATATATTGTTAGGGAGTATCCAAAGTAGTATATTTTCTCTAAGAAATGGTTTGGCAGTTTCTTATACAGTTAAACTTACAGTTACTATAGAACTTAGTAATTCTGCTTTTGGGCTTTTATTCCAGAGTAATGAAAACTTAAGTTCATAGAAAAATCTATAATAACTGGTTATAGTAGCTTTATTTGTAAGAACCAAAAAGTGGAAGAAGCCCAAATCTCTATAAACAAGTTATTGATTAAAAAAATTGTAACAGATCCATACTAAGGAGTATTACTCAACATTAGCAAGGACTAAACTACTAATACATGCAACAACTTGAATGATTCTCCTAGGAATTAATATTGGGTTTAAAAAGCCAATGTCAAGAGGCTATATATTATATAATTTCAGTTTTATAACATTTTTGAAGTGATACAATTTTAGAAATGATGAATAGTTTATGGTTCTAAGGCACTAAAGGTAGGGGCAAGAAAGAAATGAGTGTGGCATGACAGGGCAATACGAAGTTCTTGTGGTAATAATAACATCTGTATCTTGACTGTACTATCAATGCCAGTATCCTGGTTGTGATATCATAATATAGTTCTCAAGATGTTAGCCATTGAAGGAAAATGGGTAAAGGGTACATGTGATCTCCAAATGTACACTGTGATGGGAAACATCAGTGAACTAGTCCAGCCAAGTCACTATGTAATTAAACAAGTACACAATAATAAAAATGAAAGTAGCAAAACTCTAATTTTCAAAAAAATAATTTTTAATCATGAAAAGGAAATATCAGAAACATGTGACCCACAATACAGGAAAAAATAAGGCAACAAAAACTTATTTTGAGATAGTCCACATTTTGGATTCAGTAGAAAATGACTTCAAAGAAGCTATGATATATAACTTCAGACAATTAAGGAAAAGCATATATAGAATATTAAAGTATGAGAAAAATGTCTCACAAAGTAAGCAATATAAATAGAGATAAAAATTATACATATGATCTAAATAGAAATTCTTGAGTTGTGGGATCCCTGGGTGGCGCAGTGGTTTGGTGCCTGCCTTTGGCCCAGGGCGCGATCCTGGAGACCCGGGATCGAATCCCATATCAGGCTCCCGGTGCATGGAGCCTGCTTCTCCCTCCGCCTGTGTCTCTGCCTCTCTCTCTCTGTGACTATCATAAATAAATTAAAAAAAAAAAAAAAAGAAATTCTTGAGTTGAAAAATACACAAAGGAAATGAATACCTATGATCTAAATAGAAATTCTTGAGTTGAAAAATACACTAAGGAAATTAAACATTCATTAGAGGGACTCAACTCTAGATTTAAAATGGCAGGAAAAGGAATCAGTGGACTTGAAGATAGACCAATTCATATATCTAGTATAAAGAATAAAAAGGAAAAGGAAAATAAACAAATTTTCAGAAATCTTTGGGAAACCATCAAATGTAACCATATTAATGTAAAACAAATTTCAAAAGAAGACAAAGAGAAAGGGACAGAAAAAATATATTTAAAGAAACAATTGCTGAAAATTTCACAAATATGATAAAAAGTGTTAATATGCATATTCAAGCAGATCAACAAATTTCAAATGTAATAACCTCAAAGAGATGGACACCCAGATACATAATAGTCAAACTCAAAAGCCAAAGCATTTCATAAATAGAATCTTGAAAGCAGCATGAAAAAAATTTACTTATCATGTACCAATATTCCTCACAGAAATTAGCAGCCAACTTCTCATCAGAGATTGTGGAGGACAGAAGTCAATAGAATTATATGTTTAAAGTGGTGAAATTAAAAGTCTGTCAACCAAGAATTGTATATCTAGCAAAACTATTCACCAAAAACAAAATTGGAATTAAGATATTCCTTGATAAACAAAAGTGAAAATAGAAGATAATTTGTCACTAACAGACCTGACCTACAGAAAATAATAGAGTCCTTCTGGTTAATATGAAGAGCAGTCAACAAAAGCTCAAACCCAAAGGGAGACATAAGGAACACTGGGAAAGACAAATATGTAGGTAAATATAAAAGAGAGTAAGCATGTAATTTTTATAACTGGCTTCTTCTCTTATCTTAAAAAGACAACTGTTGTAGGTAATGTCTATACAACAGTGAGGTGGACTTACAATGTATAAATATGCAATTTGTAAAATCATATAATAGTACAAAGGAGGGATGAGGGAACTGAGCTACATGAAGCAAAGCTTTTGTTATACCATTGAAATTATTTTGATATTGTTTGAGGGGAAGATGTTAGTTGTAAAATGCATGGCAATCAATAAGAAGATAACTTGAAACATAATAAAAGAAAGAAGAGAATTAAAATGCTTTATTAGAATATTTGTCTTTCACACAAAAGATGGAGGATCAAAAAAGGCGTAAGACACACAGAAAACAAAGATATAAAGTGATAATTACTTCATAGTCCTAAAACTGAAGACTAAAAAGGAGCATAGAGGTGAAACTACATGGTTAAGTGACCTCTCTCTGTAGTCATGGACATAATGCTGATTCATTCATTGCTTAGTGAGAACACAAAACACACCTTAACTGTTTTAAAAAGTACCTGAAAATTATGAGCATAGTGCCAGACTATTTATAATCCCCAAATGGCACATATGAAAAGCCTGCCTATAAATATCCCATAAACTCATTTTCTAGTTATCGTATGATTACCAGTTAGGTTGTCTTTGGGTAATCCTTCAGCTGAATTTTCCCATGTAAAATATTTTTAATAAAATCATCTGGGAAGCATTTTGTGAAAGTATCATTTGGATTATAACTTTCCCTGAGCCTGCATCTGCAGGAGAAATGCATTTGGAAAGAGCTAGACAATGGACCACCAACGTTTCTCTATATTCATACTGAGTGTCTTATTTGTGCTTACGAAATTCTTGATAGGAAGCTTTAAGATACATTAGATAACTTGACCAAGAAAGCCTGTAAACCTGAGCACTAAAAACAGACCCAGTAATCTCTTTTGCCTATCTCCAAGTTTTGGATAAATTCTGACAGTCTTGATCTCTGTAAAACAATTTTATTTGTTTGTCAGGAGAATGTGACAGTGACTGGAAGACATTCTCAGATGCCCATAAACATCCCACATTGCATAAAACAGTCCCCTACGACAAAATGTCAGTAGTGCCAGCAGATTTAAGAAACCTGCTCTAGGAGAAGAGGTTAACTTAAACATTTCATACAATAAAAGTGAAAATAATTTCTTAGTGGTGGAAAAAATAACTCCAAAGTTATGGTTTATGCCGTGGTGAACATTAACATTATATCTAACATAGCAGTCTCATCCTTATAGTTCTTTGTTAAATCGCATATAAATCTCTAGCTCCTCAAACGTATTTGGACTGGTTTCTTGCTGGCTTTTTTATTACTTAAAATCCTTGACATGTAGTTCTTTTATACTTGCATGTTGGTTATGGTTTTAAATCTTTTGAAAATTATATTTTAATAACTGATAGAAGACTAGCTAGAAAAATAGATAATTTGGGAAAACTTTCTATTTAAAATTAATTCATTCCTTGCCTTTTATGGAAAGGGTGAAATATCAGTCATTGCCATCATCAATGTAGGTACTCCCTCAAGCTTACATAGCATGATCTTCAACAGACATTTCTGGGGTCTTAGGGATGTCATAGCTAATTAGATTCTGTTATTCTTTGATTAAGCTCACCTTCCTACTTAGTAACCACCCTAAAGTTTATCCTGTAGAGACATCTTCTTTTTTCCTGAATGCTTTCCTTCTTAATCCTAAACTGATGTTCAACTAAAACTGAATGTACTGTATTATGCTTTTTCTTCATCCTGGTGTCCTGAGAAAAATTATTTTTTCCAGTATGTGAGATTTCCTTTGCTGTAAAAAGGACCCATTTGTCCCATGTCTGAAGGTTTTAAAGTTGTCTGAAGTTTTTACCCATGTCTCCAGAAGAAGAGTGTTAACACATAATCGGCCTTAAGTAGAACCCAATCTGCTAAACTGAGAGTTTATGTCACTTGAAAGATTGAGTAATTTTATAGGACAAAATTAACAAAAGAAAACCACATAAATACATTTTGATCTTTGAAGTAGTGGAAAGAATTTTATGTACCAAAATAGTTTCAAATCTTGGCTCCACCTTTTATTAGGTGCTTAATGTTAGGTAAACTACAGATGGTCTCTGAATCTCTGTTTCCTGTCTGTAAATCTTTTCTAGCAGGATTGCTCTTATGATATATGAAAAGGTCGGTTGTGAACTATGTATCCTAAAACTTAATTAACATGTGTTGGTGTTTGTAGACATAGATAATTATATTTTTTCACTATTCCTTTTTTTAAAAATGTATTTTTATGTATTTATTTGACAGAGAGCACAAGCAGAGGGAGCAGTAGGTAGAGGGAGAGGGAGAAGCAGGGTCACCCCCCACCCCCCGAGCAGGGTGCCTGATATGGGGCTCAATCCCAGGAGGCTAGGGTCATGACCTGAGCCAAAGGCAGACACTTAACTGACTGAGCCACCCAGGCACACCTTTTTCACTATATCTTTGAAGAATAATCGACTCCAAAATGCTGCAAGCATGGCTATACTACAGATTATAATTTTTACCATATAACATCACAGTGTTTGAAAGAGCCATGTTAAATAGAGACATTGAATGTAGAATGGACTAATTTGACTCTCTCACTAAGAATCATATTTCTAAGGCTTTGATTAAATTTTGTGCTTCAGCAAAATTATAATTCAAAATGCAATGAACTGGGGCACCTGAGTGGCTCAGTAGATTGGGTGTCTGCCTTCATCTCAGGTCATGATTCTAGAGTCCTGGAATCTAGCTCTAGCTCTGCATTGGGCTTTCTGCTCAGTGGGGAGTCTGCTTCTCCCTCTGCCGCTCACCCTGCTTGTGCTCTGTCTCACTTTCTCTCTCAAATAAACTAATAAAATCTTTTAAAAATGCAATGAACTTTTCATTTTTTCACAAATGGTTAAAACTATGAAGTCATATATATAAACTACAAGTGCCTATTGCATAGCCTCTTTCATTCATATGAATCAATATTCTTTAAAATATTGTGAAGGAGAAAAGGAAAAGGGGTAGCAGTGAGACTTTTGAGGCTTCAGAATGAACAATCTGTGCTAAAAGGTAGATTGGGAGAAAGTGCAGGCATGGTATGTAGAATAATGTCCCTCACCCTCAGAAGAAAGAGGTCCATGTCCTAATCCCTGGAACCTGTGAATGTTATCTTACGTGAGTAATAACTACAGAAATAGAGATCAGATTGATTCAGTGTGAGAAGGGCTCAACCTGCCTTTGCTAGCTTTGAATACAAAGCAAGAGATCTGTGAACCAAGGAATGCAGGTAGTTTCTAGAAGCTGGAAAGGGCAAGAAAATGGATTCTCCTCAAGAGCCTCCAGAATGAACACAACCCTGTTAACACTTTGATTTTAACCCATTGAGATTCATTTTGAATATGACCTCCAGAACTATGAGATAATGATTTTGTGCTGTTTAAGCCACCAAGTTTGTGATCATTCAGCAGCAATAGGAAGTTAATACAGCAGAGAATCTTATTGTTCACGGAATACATAAAGAGAATATAAAAGAGGTGTATCTCCTTTTTTAATCCCTGGGAGTTAAAAAACAAACAAACAAACAAACAAACAAAAAACAAAACAAAACAAAACAAAAAAACAAAGGGAAACTTGCTGTGCATAAATTACAAGGAGATACAAGCCTGGATAGGGAGACATCAAAGGAGGTAAGATTTCAGAGCACTCTCATGAGCAGAAAGAGAAGGTACATAGGGACACGTCCCATTCATTAATGCCTGAGGTAGGGGGTCAGAAGGGGGCATTTCATTTAAAATGTTGGAGTGGGGAAAGGAATTCCAGTGATTGATTAATTCACTTACCCATTCATTCATGGTGACTTAGTGTGTTTCAAGCACTGGATATTTTCGAAGACTCATTATTGAGCATAGTTGGCCCCATCTCTATACTTTAGGAGACCACAATCTATCTTCTCAAGAAAAAGACAGTTAACAAATGAAACACAGTTAAATATAAATTGCAAACTTCACTGATAGGATAAAGGAAAAGAAATGATTATAGAAAGGAAGACTCACTGAGAACCTGATTCAGATCAAGAGAATCAGGTAAAGCCTTCCTGAGAAAGTAATACTAGTGTTTAGAACACAGAGGATAGCTAGGCCAAGGTCTGGGTAGAATCTTACAGAATGGAGAAAGAGAATATGCAAAGACCTTGTGCTCAGGGAAAAAAAAAATGGGATTATGGAGAGCATATAGGAGCAAGAAAGACAATGTCTAGAATTGTCTGGGCAGACATATTACCAGGAGTTTACTGCTTTCTTTTTATTTATTTATTTATTTATTTATTTATTTATTTATTTATTTATTTATTCATTCATTCATGAGAGACACAGAGAGAGAGGCAGAGACATAGACAGAGGGAGAAGCAGGCTCCTTGCAGGGAGCCCAATGTGGGACTCCATTCCGGAACCTGAGATCAGGTCCTGGGCTGAAGGCAGGCACCTAAGCCCTGAGCCACCCAGGCGTCCCGAGTTTGGGGCTTTCATTCTAACAGTTTTATACTGTGATTCCTGATAATTCTGATTCCCTACACTTAAAGTTTAGCTTAAATGACTGGATATTGCAATGGCAGAGATGGAAGGATCTTTAACTCGCATCCAGCCTAAATGCTTTGATTTCAAGTTGAAGAAAGTGAGGCACAGGGAGGTTTACCTAGCTAGGTTAAAGTTGCACAAGCTAGCTCCGGATCAAGAGCTAAGTTCCCTAATGTCTTTCAGCCATTGGCCTTCTTCACACATGATAATGCCAACTGCTGAAACTTCACCAGCTCCAGGAGGGACTGCTTCCAGAAAAAACTGGATGATGAAAGGTCCATTGGCCATTTTGTTATAATCCTCCTGGCCCACCCTCCCTGGGATACCATAATACCAGGCTTCTCGAATGCTGAGCAGCTCTATCCTTTAGGGGGGAAAAAAAAAAACAAAAAAAGCAAAACAAAACAAAACAAAACTCTTTTATGGAGATAAACATCAAATTTATGCTTAAGGAGTAAAGAGTGTGTACCCTGGAGCTCTCACAGTACTTGTCACCACAAGGAAAGCATCTGAATTAATTAGGTTTCACTTTTATTTTTTTCTTCATTTTTAACTTTTCGGCCTCAAGGTCTTCTCAAGGTAGAAATTTTACTGCTATGAGAAATATTAAGAATGAGGTGATTTAATTCTCTCTGGTTGGTGAAAAAAAATACTTTCATTTCAAAATAAGCTGATATCGTTTTTTTAAAGCTGATTTCTTACTCTGTTTTATATATATATGTATATATATTCCCTAAGCATTTGTAGTTCACTCCATTTGTTGTCATTTCGTAAGCTGAGAAGTTTTTCTGTGAGTTGAGGGACTTATTTATTTATTTATTTATTTATTTTGGAGTGGCTTTTTTTTTTTCAGCTGAACATAGATATAAGTAATACTACAAATATATGTTAAGAGAGTTGTTATTGTGTTATTTAGTTGCATTATGTTGTTACCTTGTATTATAGAATTCTCTGATGTTCTATGTCTAAATGATAAAATGCAGGCTCTCAGAGCTGAAAGAGATTGAGGGGGAGATAAAATTTTTTTCTGCTCGATATCTGTTCTGAGTGGCATGAACTTTTGTTGCTTTAAAAGGAGAGCCCGAACTAACCAATATCTAAAAAAACATCCATCCCCACCTCACCCCACCCCCAACAGCACTGTAGCTTAGGCCCAGATGGCCTTTGTCTAAATAATTATAGCCACCTAATTTGCCTGCTATCTTTTAGAACAGCATTTTTTAGAGTATGGTTTTAAGATTACTTATGTTATACCCAATGTCAGCCCCACCACACTAGAGGCTTTGTATGAGAACCTGCATACCAAAAATTGATGACCAATGCTTTAGATCTAGTCATTTTCATGCATTATGAAATCAGCTTTCTGTGGATTTCTACATTAGAATATGATGTCCTCACTGAATTCATTATACCGTTCCTACGTAGGCCCATCCCATTGAGCATTTAAAGTCAGAGACTTTTACAAAAGGAAAAACTATGGATGCATAGACAAACAAGGATGTAGTCGCATACTTGTAAGTATGCCCATAAGACAGCCTTTGTCCCCAAGGCAGAAGGCATTCACAGATGACATTTCTTTCTTTGAAATCCTATGGATCTTGATGGGTGTGAAGATTATGCCTCCATTCCATGCAGGGAGCCTGACATGGGACTCTATCCTAGATCTCCAGGACCACACCCTGGGCTGAAGGCAGTCTAAACTGCTGAGCCACCTGGGCTGCCCCAATGTTATTATGTGAATGAAATAAAGAACTGAGCAAGGATCAAGTATGTCTTTGAAATCAGCAAGATGCCACTAAGAATGCACCAGGCTGTGATTAAAATTTAGCCACCCCTCTCCAGAGACATCAAAAGTAGGAGATATATTCCTGCTGTCCCATCCCTCCAAGGTTGTATGTAAGAAAAGAAGGCTGTTTTTTCATTGGCTTAGTTATTCTGAAGACCTGCTCATTAGAAGCAGGGATATAAATTTTATAGGCTCAATTGCTTAATTTAATTTAACAAATCAGTCAATCAGTGCCTAATATAGTGAAATATTTTGTTCAGTTCAGAATAAGATAAGGTCATTGCTTTTTAATTCTCCTCATAATATTTGCTATTAATAAACAAACTATTACTTATCTCCTTTACTTAATTCCCAAGAAAAAGGTATCACAACCAGAAACTAAGAAATTTCCTCTATATGTACTAAGTGGTGAAATTCATCCTACTTTTAATGATAATTTACTTAATATTCTCTGCACAGGATCAAAGCAAAATGTTTTGAGTGAACTCCATTGTTGCTATCAGAGAGGTTAGGTAATTTACCTGAGGGTACAGAACTATGAAAATTAAAGCCAGGATTTGAACCTAAGTGGTTTACTTTTGGAGTCTTACTCTTAAACATTTCAAGTCTCCTCCATGTAGGGCAAACAAGCATGTGAAGGATAAAGACGGCTAACCGTAGAGGGTTCCTGTTTTGATGACTTACTGTCTGACCTTATGCAAAATTCTAGCAAGAGCCTCCAAGATTCCTGTCCCCTGATGGCCATGCCCTTCATTGTCCCCTCCATCTGAATGTAGTTAGGGTCAATAAATCTGACAAACACCACTGCTGTGATTATATATATATATATATATATATATATATATATATATATATAATTATATATTGGCTGGTAAGAGTCATATATATTTTATACATATAATATATATATATATATATATATATATATATATATGATTTTTTTGTTTATTTGAGAGAGAGGGAGCACACACATGGTGGGGAGGGGCAGAGAGCAAGCCTGTCTTAAGCAGACTCTGCACTGAGCATGGAGCCCAATGTGACACTCGGTTTCACCACCCTGAGATCATGAACTGAGCTGAAACCCAAAGTAGGGCACCTAACCAAAGGCACCACCCAGGCACCCCATCACTCCTGTGATTATATTTCTTAAGCAGCTGACTTTATAATCAAAAGGCGGATTATCTTGGGTCGGTCTGACCTAATGAGATGTGCTCTTTAAAACAAGGCAAAGTGGCAGAAGACTTACCAGCCAGAAGACACAGCATATATGACTTTATAGCTCCTAGGTAAAGAACAGCCACATGGCTTGGAAGAGAACTCTGAGCCACCAGGTGGGGATCAGCCAACTGGCACCCTAATTGCAACCTTCTGATAACTGGAGCTGTGGACCCAGCTAACCCACCTTCAAATTTGTGACAATGTGTTATGCACAGTAGAAAATCAATACAGGCTATTGCTATCTTATTTCTTTGATGATGTCACATCCCTGCAGTGTCCTTATCTGCAATCACTTATGACCCAAATAGGCCATTTAGAACTTTCATCTGCATCTGTAGCATATCTGCAAATAAATCATTTCGCATTGTCTAGGTATTCTCTTTTTTATGGCATCTGGTTGCCACAGCTCAATGTGTATCTTGCTAAATAATTATGCTTCCTCTGTGGTTGGGTCTCTACACGTTTTACTGGTTCTGTGAACAAGGGGATTTCTCAAATTTGTTGTTGATCATTGGTTGTTGATTTACTAAGCTTTATGATCACAGGCCTCATCTGTGTTGTTTCCCACTGAATCCCTAACATATAACAGTGTGCTTAGCATATAGTAGATGCTTAAAAAGTATTTGTCAAATAAATGAATGTGCATGGTAACATACAGAGAAAAACATGCAGTGGCTAAGCTAATTTATATTTCTTTTCAAGCAGCAGATATATTGAGCAGCTGAATCCTGGTCATTCCATTGCTTTAGATGGGGGTGTCCCTCTGTCTTCACAGTGTTATATATATTTATGTCTGCATAAGATGCTTAGAGAGTATTGCTGAAAGGCATAGGAATAGAAACGATATAGGCAAAAACAGATTCATTTTTGTGCAACCTTGACTGGAGCTTCAAAACTAGCTGACTTAGCATACAGGTTTTGTTTTGAGACATTTATTCCTCTATATCTCTTCTAAGCACAAATCAGATGGAATAAGTATGTTGCTCTGAATCTGTGCAAAATCAGGTGAAGTGGGCTAGCTGTTTTGCACTAAGCAGCACTGTTCTCATCATTCCTCTGTCAGCAATCCAGACCGCACCGGGTGTCCAGGGAACTTCAGGGGTCAGCAGAACACATTGCACATAGCAGGATTTACTGTTGGTGCTCAGCCCTGGCTGGTGTTAGACTCTCCTCCACACAGGCTTCTACACAGTTAATGCACCCAGTATTTCACCTATACCCTCCTATCTACTCAGCCTGGTACAGTGTATAGCATGCAACACGCAATGTATAAAAAGAAAAAAATTACAAACATGCATTGGAGGAATAGAAAAGGGACCTAACAATAACAGAGCATGGACTACTTGCCAAGGAGCCTGCCAGATATTTAATAAACATTAGTTGATTTGATGCTCACATTAACCCACTTGCAGAAGGACATGTTATTCCTACCACATAGGTGACTAAATGGAGACCTATAGCAGCAATGTCCACAATAGCCAAACTGTGGAAGGAGCCTCGGTGTCCATCGAAAGATGAATGGATAAAGGAGATGTGGTTTATGTATACAATGGAATATTCCTCAGCCATTAGAAACGACAAATACCCACCATTTGCTTCAACGTGGATGGAACTGGAGGGTATTATGCTGAGTGAAGTAAGTGAATCGGAGAAGGACAAACATTGTATGTTCTCATTCATTTGGGGAATATAAATAATAATGAAAGGGAATAGAAAGGAAGGGAGAAGAAATGTGTGGGAAATATCAGAAAGGGAGACAGAACATAAAGACTCCTAACTCTGGGAAACGAACTAGGGGTGGTGGAAGGGGAGGAGGGCAGGGGGTGGGGGTGAATGGGTGATGGGCACTGAGGGGGGCACTTGACAGGATGAGCACTGGGTGTTATTCTGTATGTTGGTAAATTGAACACCAATAAAAAATAAGTTTATTGTTAAAAAAAAAAAGGCCAAACAACAAATCCTGCAAAAAAGAAGGGATTTGAACCTAGAACTGCTCAAATCCCAGGTCAATGCGTGTTCTGTGATTTTCAATTTGTTAAATACATCCAGGAGCCCCAGCCAGTGTCCACACTGGGGGCTGAGGTATCAGGTGAGGGTCATGTTCAGGCCCAAGGAAACAGTTTATTGTCTAAGATGGCCTTTCTCAGTCATGCTTAGAATCTGCTAGGTACACCTTTCCCAAAGAAATGTTTCTAATCTTCAGTAATGATAAATCAACGTCTGCCTCATTTTAAGCTTTACCTAAATTATATACAGTCAGAGTGAGCTTAAATGCCCCTTTTTATGTAAGGGCATATCACTTTTTCCTTCCTGGATGCTTTTAGAGAGTATTATTTCACTTCTATTTGTCTTTTTTTATGTTCTTTCATTCAAATAAAGAAACTATTCATTGTATACTTTTCTAAACTTGGAGGATATAGGAAAAAAGCAGTAAAAATTCCCAATCTATGGAGCAGAGAGACATGCCTAGGCATAACTGTACAATTTTAAAAGTGCGACATAGAAGTAGCTATAGATTATACTGGAATGAATGTCATGCTGCTACTAACTGTCTATGAGGATGAGATGAGGGACACTTGATGGTACTTTAATTGAGTTTTGGTGAATAGGCTCTTCTCTAGGCAAATAAAAAAGTAGGAAGGCATCCTGGAAAGAAATCTGAGCATCTGTAAATAGAAGTTTATGGAAAGAGTATGTTTTGATTGTGAGTATACCATATGACTAGACTCTAATGCATGCTGGGATTTGTAGGCAGAGTGAACATAGCATAATATGCCAGAGACAGGTCTTCAAGGGATTTGCAAAAAAGTTAAAATGATTTTTTCCTTTTTCTTTCTTCTGTATTAATTTTTTTCCTGAAGATAAAGCAAAAATATGGCTTGCTTTCAAGCAAATGAGTGACTAGTTAGGTTTGTATTTTAGAAAGATCCATGTTGGAAGTGGTGGGGAGAAAATATTAAGGCAGACAGGGTGATACTGAGGGTAGGGGAACAGTACCTTGGGTATTGAATGTTGATTTCCCAAAAAAGTTTTTTAATAACCTCATAAATCAGTGTCAATAGTAACAAAGAATCAGGAGAAATTTGAAATATCTTCATGTAACCTATACCAAGGCCAGTAATAGATAAGATAGTGAAGAGAAGGAGAAAAAGAAGATAACTTAAAGCGTTCTAATTTAAGAGCCCAAATAGAAACACTTAAGGAGGGAAGTGGATTGTGAGAAAGTAATCTAAGTTTATTTTGTCTATACTTTTAAATACCATTTATATATATATTAAATTACAAATACAAATATTAAAAATATATAGTATATAATATTAAAAAACAAATACAAATAGTCTATAGTCATATAGGTCAGATATGGTTACCCTCGGGGAAAGTCTGCTTTGTAACTAGGGCAGAAAATAATGAAGTCCTCTTGGGTTTTTCTGATATATTTCTTAATCTGAGTGGTGATTGCAGGGCTCACCTGGTAAAAATTCATTAAAGTATACATGTAGAATTTGTATACTTGTCTTTATATATGATATACCTTAGTAAATGTTTACTTAAAATAATTTTAAATTAAGCTCAATGGATAACTTTAAAAGCAGTGTAAATACAACTGAAGAGAGAAGCAACTAGATGGAAAATAAATATGAAGAAATTATGTTCATATTAACACAGTGTGTAACACCACCTTGTACTTCATGATAATCTTTCTCAGTTCCTGTGCCTTCGCCTAATCACTGGCTTCTTCTCACTCCTTAATTCTTGTACTTTCTGGTGTTCTATCAATGGCTTTCTTCTTTTCTTGATCATATTCTTTTGTATTTACTCAATAAAAGCAACATTTTTCAAAGAAACATTTATCTAAGACATATGAGGTTGGTACAACTATTAAATCAAATGGTATCTGTTTAGTATGATATATTTGAAATATTTGAAATACCTTATAAAGCATTCCTTAAGAATTTTTTTGCTTTATGGTTTAAAAGATGATTTCTCCAAAAACACCCCAAACGAATTGATTTTCTGTAGGATTTTAAAAGGAAAATAGAGGAAGTCATACACTTTTCCTGTATCAAGGTGGATAAAATTAAACCTTTTACTTATTTTATTTTTTCACTAATTTTCACATTTTTACTTGAATTCTAGTTAATATACATGGAATATTAGTTTTAGGTGTAGAATTTAGTGATTTATTACTTACCTACAATACCCAGTGCTCATCACAAGTGCCCTCCTTAATACCCATGACTCATTTAACTTATCTCTCCACCTGCCTCCCTTCTAACATGGTTAACGTAAGGTTTGATGAAATAATTTAGAAGAAAGGATGTAGTTACACTATACAATGTGATTTTTAAGAACAGTTTTCTCATTTTAGGAAATGAAATGGTTTCTCCCTATTCTGCTCTTTCAGCTTTTCAAGTGCTCATTCTATACTATCCTAAACAAATGTGATTAATATTTAATTAATTTTTAAATTTTGAGATGATTGTAGATTCACATGAGGTCTTAGAAATAATTCAGAGAAATCCCATGTACTCTTTATCCAGTTTCTTCTAACAGTTACATCTTGCAAAGATATAGTGGGAACACAATGGGATATTTACATTCATACAATTAACATACACAACATTTCCATCAGCACAATGATTCCCTCTTCTGGCCATTTTATTGCGTCACATCTACCTCCTTCTCCGTACTCCACCCACATGCTAACCCCTGGGAACCGCAAAAGGAGAACCATATGCTCTTCATTTCTAAATTTTCTCATTTCAAAATGTTATATAAATGAAGTCATAAAATATGTAACCTTTTAGGATTGCCATTTTTTACTCAGCATAATTAATTTCCTGAAAATTTACCCAAGTAATTGCATATGTCAATAGTTCATTCTTTTCTATTGCTATCATTTCATGGTAAGTATGTACCACAGTTTCTTTAACAGATCACCTGTTAGATGTTTTCTGGGTTGTTTGCTGGTTTTGGCTATTTATGGATAAAGCTTCTGTGAACATCCATGTATAGGTTTTTGTGTGAACATGAATTTTTATTTCTCTGGGATGAATGCCCAAGAGTGCTCTCTGGGTCATGTGATAGTTGCATATCTTTAAAACTGTCAAACCATTTTCCAGAATGGCTATGCCATTTTACATTCCTACCAGCAATGTGTGAATGATCTTTTTTCTCCTCTTCTCCATTTATATTTTACGTTAGCCATTCTGACAAGTGTGTAGTGATAACTCATTGTGGCTTTAACTTGCATTTATGTAATGGTAAATACGTTGAACATACTTTTAATGCAGATCATTTGCCATCAATTACATTTTGAAAATTTGAAAACAAGATTCTGATGGCCCTTTTTGGTTGAGATCGGTCTAGATACATTTCCTGAATAGGTGATGTTTTTGTTTCACAAAACATTGGATTTCACAGCTGGAAATAGTTTGTTAAGTGAAGCATCTTATAAAACTTAGGTTCCTGAGATGCCTGAGTGTTTCAGCCAGTGAAGCCTCCAACTCTTGGTTTTGGCTCAGGTCATGATTTCAGGGTCATGGGACAGAACCCAATGTCATGCTCTCTGCTCAGTGTGGAGTCTGCCGGAATTTATCTCCCTCTGCTGCTCCTTTCTCTCTGCTCCCTCTGCTCCTCTCCTTGCTCATGATCTCTCTCTAAAATAAATAAAATCTTAAAAGAATAATTTGGGTTCCTATGATGCAAGACCAAGGAAAGTCTAAGGGATAAATGTGTGTGTGTGTGTGTGTGTGTGTGTGTGTGTGTGTGTGTGTGTGTACACAGGAACTCACTGGGCTAAAATAACAAAAGTTCCCCATTTACAATTTACCTATGGATACTCCGTTAACCTTCCTGACAATAAACAGTAGCTAGGGAGCCCCACCTCCTAGGAGAAGCAGTCCATGTTCAGCCAGGTAAGCATGATTAGCCACTGCCTCTTCTTCCTGTTCACTTTATTTTTCCCTCAGGGAGAAAAATCTAGTACTATTGGTTGGATTCTCGCTGATATAAGCAAGGAGATATAGACAAATATAATAATGTGGGAAATGGAGCCTCAGATTTTGGTCTGTGGCAAAAAAAGGCAAAGTTAGAAAAAGAAATATGACAATGAAAAGTCTATCTATGTGTGGATTTGAGATGCTTAATGCCAGCAACTGCTTCCGGATTCCTTATTATGTAAAAGAAAGAAACCACTATTCACTTAAAACACTATTAGTGTAGTATTCTGTTACTCGTAAAGAATCTTTGAAAGAATTCCCCATTTATTTGGACACTCTGGACTAATGACAGAGAAAACTGCTAACTCACTTTTTTCTCTTTATTAAATTTGTAGCCTCCCAAATCTTGAATTACCTTTTAGAATAAAACACCACGGAGAGCCAATGAGGAGAACATACCTGATCTCATGCATGAGACGACTGGAGAAGTCCTTGTGTATCCTGAGGTAGGAATTTTAGGGAAAATCCTTTGCTTCCAAAGGTTTACCCACCCAGGCACCACAAATGATTTTTGTTTGCATTTTCTCTATTTGTTCCTTTTGAAAATTCCAATGATCCTACGACAAAACCTACTAAACACATGCATGTAAATGTTAGTGGAATTTAGGATTCCTTCTCTTAGAACGAGAGAACCTAGTGGTTTAAAAGCTCTGGAAATTTGAGAATATGAGAAGACAGACCAAAAAGAGAATAAAATAATCAGCAAGGACAAATGAGGACCTGTACATTATATTCATTCTGTTAACACCCTTTCTCATGAATGAATTCATATGTGGTTAATTCTGCTTACCAATTCTGACTATTCTAGATTTTTAGAACCTTTAGAACCTAAAGACATATGTCAGGGACAAAATGACCACCTGAAGAAGCTCTGATCCATAAGATAATAAATTTAAAATACATTTCAATAATCCTTTTCCTCCTCCTACATACTAACCAGTCTGGGTTTGCCCATACTGTCAAGACTTACGTGCAGGGACGATTCTCCATCATGCTCTTGACACAGGCTCTGGCATGAGGTGCAACCTGTGCATCCCACCTGGGATGGGTTTAGAGAGGTACAAATCATTAAATCAGTATGCTTATCTTATTGGTTATCAGTGTAGGACAGAATTCAAGATACTCTTGGAAGCTATTATAATCCTCCTACTAATATAATATTTCTACCAAGTTGTATAATATGTATGATGAATTCCTTCTCTGTGTTCTAAAAGGAATTATACATAGTTATGGAAAGTGAGCGAAGGTGAAACGTGAAGAAAATTTTGGATGTAGAGATTCTTTCTTTGTTATAGTTCAAGCACCTCCCTCATGCAGCTTCAGAGTTTATCCCAATATGGGAATGCCTAAAATTACTATTAATCTGCTACTTACTTGCCTCAACATAAAATTTTTATTTTAACTAAAAATATGGCTGATTCCACTCCTATACTTCCACTTGTTGGGTAACGGATATTCCTAAGCAAAGAACAAGCTTCTAAGAAATTACCCTAATCGACAAATACCTTTACTCCAAACTGCTCACAGTGAGGGGTAGAGTGAATCAGAATCAATTTCTGTCCTTAAGCCATAATAGAAGCAGATAACAAACATGAAGCACTGAGCTTTTCTGTAGTTAATTTGGAAGAAACTGTTATACATGGAGAAAGCCTGATGGTGCTTAGTTTGTAGAAACAAACATACCCTAAGTATGGGGTATTTCAGGGAAGACTGTTTTGAATGTCTCTAAACATCCTTTATCAGATCAAAGAGAGGTTAAACCCTTGCTCCGGATTTGGACACAGCAAGGTTTCTTAGCACCTACTATTTCATATTTTACACGAATGCACCCTGCATTGTTAAAAAAGAAAATGAAATTAGCTCACCAAGGGCTTAATTATATCCTCTTCAGTGGGCATCAATACTATTGGCAGCCCTCATAGGGATATTCTCTTGACAAATCAAGTTATTGTCTGAGGCATGAAGTGTTAGATTATGATCAAGCCAGCGTGACGCTGTGATTCATGGCTACTCTATTACTGAGAGGAAGCAGGATTTCTGTTTCATAACGACTTTGAATTTCTGGTGAGACAAGTGAATCCTTTTGTTCAACCTCAGGAGTTCATCTTCAGTATCTTAGAACAGAATTGTTTTACAGACTCAAACACATGAAGACACAGAGGGATATTAAATAATGATGTGGGAGAGCTTCTCCTCCTGCAACAAACCCTTTGGAATTCTAACAAGGGCCTAAAGTGAGCTGAGCAATCCAAGTGATAAGAGTAGATTATTTCCATTGTAGAATTTAATGTTTTAATGGATATATTTTTAGCATTGTTTTTTGTATCATGGTTACTAGCCCAGAGTCTCACTACTTTCTGATATGTATACCACAAAATACCCTTTGTTATTAAAGAAAATTCTCTGTTTAGCAGGTTTTCACAAACCCCTGGTTACATAATTGCAACTACTGTTCCAATATGATCTAAGGCTGTATAGCTACTTCATATAAAATAATATAAAGTAATAAAATGATTTTATAAAAGAAAATACTTGCTAGAAAATATTTTTAAATGACAGGAAAACACAAAGAATTGAATTAAAAATTATTTTCTTACCACTAGGAGATATATTTTTGATCACTTTTTGTATACATTTATAGCCTTTTAATATGCATAGAAAAATGTTTTTTACAAAGCAGCCTCATAACTCTACATATTTTTTTCAACCTGAATTTTTCATTTAACAATGTGGTATGGACATTTTCTCATTAGCAGTCAATCTTGTTAATGAAAATGCTATTTTGCCTGAATGTTTATGTGTAGAAACTGCAGCTGAGTACCTGTATACAGTTAAATATTTTAAAATGAATTCAGGAAAAATTTATAGGTTGCTAGGTTTATGCTTTCATAATTGTGGTAGGAAGTATTTCACACCTCCCCTTACTTTCACATCTAGAAGGCTACTGCCCTCCACCCCGAACACCCCTTTATTCTCTATGGTTTCTAAGTGTGTAGGTTAGCAGTCTGAGGAGAAAAAGGAAAAGATAAGAACAGGGAGCTTCTTCTGTTTCAAAAGTGTAGAAGATAGAGAATGTATATTAGTAGTATCAGGGAGCCATTCTGTGCATTATTCCTTCCAATCTTGTTTTTTCACCTTCTCCAAATTCTTCCATTAGAATCAGGGCTAGAGAAATAAATTTTTTTTTCAGTAGAAATAGAAAAAGATGGAGACATTATAACTTGAAAGGACTTAAGTGGTTGTTACCCTGTTTCCTACCTTCATAAACTCCGTGCTTATAGTATGGATTCAGCCTCTGTAACTACATACAGATTCTGAATTTTTGTTAATGTCCTTGATGCCTAACAATACCATGAGACCTGCCTAGAAAATGTGGACATTGAGATAGAACTTTGAAGAAATCATTTGTCCTTTGATCTATACCTCATAGAATATTCCACAGAAACAATACCAAAGAAATCTTCAAAAAGGATCATAGATATAAATGTAAAAGTGTGAAACTTCAGAGGAAAACAGAGGACAAGATCTTTGTGACCTTTGGTTAAACTGATTTCTGAGATATGGTACCAAAAGCATGCCCCCCCCAAAAAAATATTGATAAATAAGATATCATCAAAAACTAAAATTTTTTATCTTCAAAAAAATACTTCTAGGATAATGAAGGAAGAGCTACAGGGCATCTGGGTGGCTTAATGGTTGAGCATCTGCCTTTGGTTCAGGTCGTGATCCCAGGGTCCTATGATCAAGTTCCCACATTAGGCTCCCCATGGGGAGCCTGCTTCTCCCTCTGCCTATATCTCTGCCTCTTTCTGTGTGTCTCTCATGAATAAATAAATAAAACTCGAAAGAAAGAAAGAAAGAAAGAAAGAAAGAAAGAAAGAAAGAAAGAAGAAAGAAAGAAAGAAAGAAAGAAAGAAAGAAAGAAAGAAAGAAAGAACAAGCTATAGTGTAGGAGAAAATATTTGCAAAGCACATTTATCTGATAAAGGATTTTATCAGAATGCATAACAAGCTCTCAGACCTTAATAGGAAAATAAGACATTCAGTAAATAAATGGACAAAAGATTTGAACAGACACTTCACCAAAGAAGCTACATAGATAGGAAATAAGCAAATGAAAAGATACACAATATCATTAATAATCAAGGAAATGCAATTGGAAACCATGATGTACCACTATACAACTATTACAATAGCTAAAATTAAAAGGCAGACCATTTCAAATTTGGTGAGGATGTGAAAAAACTAAAACTATTAAATACTGCCATAAGAATGTAAAATGGAACAATCACTTTGGGAAAACAATTGGGCAGCTTCTTATAATATTAAATACACATCTGCTGCTTGATCCAGGCTAGGAATTTGCCCAAGAGAAAAGAAATAATATACCCACTTAAAGACTTGTACACAAATGTCATAGCAGCTTTATTTGTAATAGCCAAAATCTAAAAACCCAAAGGTATTAAGAAATGAATGTTTAAGGCAACTACAGTACATCTATACTCTGGGATACTATTCAGTCATAAAAAGTAATGAACCATTGATGTATAGTAGATGGATATCAAAATAATTATGCTGAGTGAAGGAAGCCACACAGTAAAAGGTGCATGTGAGTTCATTTATGTGAAATTTAGGTAAAACAAACTAATACATAGTGACAGAAAGCTTATGAATGATTAAATGTATGGAAATAGAGTGAGCTGAAATGAGTAAAGAGAAGAATTGCAAAAAGCATGATACAAGAAAATATTACAAGTTGACAGATATGTTCACTATCTTGATTTTGATGATGTTTTATGGACCTATACTGACATCAAAACTTACCAAATAATACACTTATATATGTGCAGCTTATTGTTATGTCAGCTATACCTCAATGAGACCTATAAATATGTTAGAAAGATACATGTGGTTAACTAAATATTATACAATTTTTTAAATAGTGAAATATTTCTACATTTTATACAGTTACCTTTAGAGTGACTCATGTTTTAACTTAAAATGATTTCTTTAACATAGTTAGGAACTATAGGATAATTTGAATTCTGTCAAAGTCCAGCCAACAATGAGAAATGAGTTAGTTGTTAATGACTGTAAAAAGGGGAAAATGGTCCCCTTGATGTGGGGGTTGTCTTAATTAATAACATCAGGGAGGATGGCAACTTTTACAAATGGGTGTTGCTGCTATGCCCAACTCCCTGTGACTCATTGGAATTTCAGTCCCAGGCAAGTAGGCACCCCTGGAGCCAGAAATCATGGTCACTGTTTCTCTGTCCCCTCCTCCATGGGAATTCTTGCCTCTGGCTGATTGAAATGTCCCCATCTACACATGCACTCACTATTACCAGCCCCTGCCCACACATCTAGTTACTTAAGTAAGATAAAAGAAACTTCTCAGTGGAAGGTGTGTGAGATTCCTCACTGGATCCTTACAGCTGAATAAAGTCTTTTTCAAACTTGAGTGTGAATATGAACCAATATGAATAATCTATGAAAACATATCAAGTATGTATATTCCTAAACCCCAATCCTAAATGTTCTGCGTTAATAAGCCTGGAATGGGGGCACTGATAGTAATCTAATACAAGTAATTCCCAAATTATACTTTGAGATACATGAATTGAGTTGGTATTTTCCTATGCATTTCCTGTTCTAAAAGGAATTTGATGTCTTATGTCAAACTCCCGATTAAGTCAATAATTCACTTTCGTAATTATAATGTCAACATACTTGATACAGTTAGGAGCTTTTTGTCTTTGGCTCCTCCTTTCACGTAATTTTCAGAAAGACTGCTCTGGGCCAGACACTAGGACAGATATTGAGAGGACAAAGAACCTTGGCCTTCAGGACAGTGGTGTTTGGGAGAGCATGGTAGAGTAAAATGACCAAGCAGGAGATTCTGGGGCAAGGTCACTTGAGCTTTCCCTGAATGATAGCATCTGATTCTTCCATTAATGTGTTGTGTAATCTACGAACTGATCAGTTAATTAGATGCTCTCTAAGTTTTCTTCCCAAAATTACATTATATCATTCTAGTTTGGATCTAAAATAGATAAGTTTCAGGCTTATTGTCTAAAAGAAATACCCGGCAGGATCTGAGTGTATAAATAAATAAAAATAACAGATAGTTATATTATTTATCTTTTTCGGTTTCCTGTCAATTATGTATGTGTTTTTGTTCTGGCCTTACCATAGAGGGAGAATAACAAAGTCCTCTGGTTCACTTCTCATTCACTAAAATTTAATTTGAGGAATAAAATGCTTCCATCTGGCTCTAAGTTATCCGAAACTTATGAATACTTTATATTACCAAAAATAAGTAAGTGAGGAACGTAGTCAATAGAGTAAACTCTAATACATTGAGAAAATTGAGGTGACTTCATATAATGGATTTCACTGCCAGCGCTGTGAGGAGAGCAACAGTTTGAAGATGGTAAAGTAACCTCATATGACAGGTCAGTTTCAGGGCGCATCACGAAGCAGCCTTTGTACATTAGTCAGAAGTGGGTCAGATTAGAGAATGCATGCATCTCTAATAGACTTTCCCGGGCGTAGAATGACAGCTACCAACCCTCTTACCCACCTTTCCATGGCCCCCAACACTCTAAAGCTGGCATATTGCGAGGTCCATGTTGCATGATTAGATTTCAGAGATAGAGTTAGCTTTTCTATTGGAAATGGATAATGATGAGTCAGTCGCATGGACATCATTGCTTCTGCTGAGGATATGCATATTTTCTTTTTCCATATTTCAAGAGGCCACTAGCAAATGTTAAGACAGTGCTATCTAAAAGATGTAGATTGCTCAGTTGGCCTTGCAGCATTGCTTTTTTTTTTTTTTCAGCTGTCCTGAAATGGGTTATCTTAAATGGAATAGTAAATGCTTTAAACTAGAGTCCACTGATTAAGGCTCTTAATAGAAATATGGACTATATGATTTTCTAGATGACCCCATAACATAAACAGAGTGACCAGAGAGAAGAGGCAAAGGATTAATAAATTACCTCTACTAATAGTCTCAGTTTAATTGGGCTTACTAATTTTATGCCATAGTTCAGTTGTTTGTATTTTTGACTGGCAGCTTGCCTTTGAAGACTCTGAGAGATTTTCTTGATGATGCCAATGAGGCTGATCTCAAACAAAGCAGATTATTCTAGGCTTTCCTGCTGCAAAATATAATCAACATGTTATATATAATTTCTGAAGCTGCCTACACCAAAACAGATCTGAAAACTCATTGACACCAAGAACCAAAACATCATTTAAGTGCTTACGCTGGGAATCATGCTGGGGAGTAATAGCTGACTTCATCAGTCCATTGACAAGGCTTGCCAACATTGTTATCCCCAATCACTTTGTTTCTTTCAAATCTACAGTAAAGAATAATGATTTTATGAAAAGGCACAGACTTTCAAATGCTTTTAAATACTTATCAATGTAGAAAAATAAAAAATACGTGAAAATAGGGGCACCTGGGTGACTCAGTCTGTTGAACCATCTGACTTGATTTCAGCTCAGGTCATGGTCTCAGGGGCTTGGAGTTTAGTCCCCTGTCAGGCTCCATGCTGGGCATGAAGCCTGCTTGGGATTCTCTCTCTCCCTCTTCCTCTGCCCCTAGTGTCTCCTCCTTCAAAAAAATGTGAAAATAAAAGCACTTATGAAATTTATTTGCTTTGCTAAAGAACTATAATTTTCTCCAAATGTTACTATAGCTCTTTATCCTTTCACTTTGTTCTGAGCTGCAAGGATTGATATAATGCTTCTCTATATCACTAGAGAACTTTGAGACGCTTAACCCTATTATTAATCATGGATAGTTAGTCAGAGGGCTCTGTCTATATTTTGGGGCTATGCATATCTAGTGCTAATTGGCTGGATGGAAGCCGGGAAACTCTTGCAAGCATTTTCGTGACTGAAAAAAAAGTTGCAACATGGTGGCCTTCAAGTAGAAGCTAGCCTGAAGATGGTGTTTGAGCAGGATATGGTTTAAAATGTTTTAATTTGGATGTGAATGTTTTTAAATGGAGAATATTCCTTAGCTCTGTCATTCTCACAGTCCTCACCAACTCCTGTTTGGAACCCATGCCTTGACACATTAATATTTTGATCCTGACATGTAGGCATTTGAGCTTGTGTGTTTTGATTTAGATGTGATTCTCCTATAAAGGGAAACTGTTCTAAATACAAATTTCCTGAGGTTAGTAGAAAAACAGAAGCACCTGTTTCCAAGAGGTGAAAGATTGTAGGCCCATTTTCCAAATAAAATTTTATTTTTGTGGTTGTAATATATATCTTAAAACTTTATATGTGGTTTAAATCTTCTTTTTGAAGAGATGGAGACTCTTTATGAAAAAAGTTGAATATAACTTTACTATCTCAGGAAACCTTTGTCTGGGAAGATAAAAGATGCAAATGACTTTTTGTTCTCCAAATACTTTTCGAAAGACCCACCAATTGTTTAATAGAAAGATCAAATGACAAGTTATACCTCAACCATTAAAACGTCTTTTTTTTTTAGAGTTGCTTACGTTTTTTTTCTTAAATTAGAGTTCAATTTGCCAACATATAGCATAACACCCAGTGCTCATCCCATCAGGTACCCCCCTCAGTGCCATCACCCAGTCACCCCACCTCCCGCGCACCTCCCTTTCCACCACCCCTTGTTCGTTTCCCAGAGTTAGGAGTCTCTCATGTTCTGTCTCCCTCTCTGATATTTCCCACTCATTTTATCTCCTTTCCCCTTTATTTCCTTTCACTATTTTTTATATTCCCCAAATGAATGAGACCATATAATGTTTGTCCTTCTCTGATTTTTTTCACTAGGCATAATACCCTCCAGTTCCATCCATGTAGAAGTAAATGGTGGGTATTTGTCATTTCTAATGGCTGAGTAATATCCCATTGTATACATAGACCACATCTCCTTTATCCATTCATCTTTCGATGGACACCGAGGCTCCTTCCACAGTTTGGCTATTGGGGACATTGCTGCTATAAACATCGGGGTGCAGGTGTCCCGGCGTTTCATTGCATCTGTATCTTTGGGGTAAACCCCAACAGTGCAATTGCTGAGTCATATAGGGAAGATCTATTTTTAACTCTTTGAGGAACCTCCACACAGTTTTCCAGAGTGGCTGCACCAGTTGACATTCCCACCAACAGTGCAAGAGGATTCCCCTTTCTCCACATCCTCTCCAACATTGGTTGTTTCCTGTCTTGCTAATTTTCAGCATTCTCACTGGTGTGAGATGGAATCTCATTGTCGTTTTGATTTTTATTTCCCTGATGGCAAGTGATGCAGAGCATTTTCTAATGTGCTTGTTGGCCATGTCTGTGTCGTCCTCTGTGAGATTTCTGCTCATGTCTTTTGCCCATTTCATGATTGGATTGTTTGTTTCTTTGCTGTTGAGTTTAATAAGTTCTTTATAGATCTTGGATACTATCCCTTTATCTGATAGGTCATTTGCAAATATCTTCTCCCATTCTGTAGGTTGTCTTTTAGTTTTGTTGACTGTTTCTTCTGCTGTGCAAAAGCTTCTTATCTTGATGAAGTCCCAATAGTTCATTTTTGCTTTTGTTTCTCTTGCCTTCATGGATGTATCTTGCAAGAAGTTGCTGTGGCCAAGTTCAAAAAGAGTGTTGCCTGTGTTCTCCTCTAGGATTTTGAATATTAGTTGACAATAGAGTTGACGGTCCACTTCTGGATTCTCTGTTCTGTTCCATTGATCTATGTGTCTGTTTTTGTGCCAGTATCACACTGTCTTGGTAACCACAGCTTTGTAGTACAACCTGAAATCTGGCATTGTGATGCCCCCAGCTATGGTTTTCTTTTTTAATATTTCCCTGGCTATTCGGGGTCTTTTCTGATTCCACACAAATCTTAAGATGATTTGTTCCAACTCTCTGAAGAAAGTCCATGGTATTTTGATAGGGATTGCATTAAATGTGTAAATTGCCCTGGGTAGCATTGACATTTTCACAATATTAATTGTGCCAATCCATGAGCATGGAATATTTTTCCATCTTTTTGTGTCTTCCTCAATTTCTTTCAGAAATGTTCTGTAGTTTTTAGGGTATAGATCCTTTACCTCTTTGGTTAGGTTTATTCCTAGGTATCTTATGCTTTTGGGTGCAATTGTAAATGGGATTGACTCCTTAATTTCTCTTTCTTCAGTCTCATTGTTAGTGTATAGAAATGCCACTGACTTCTGGGCATTGATTTTGTATCCTGCCACACTGCTGAATTGCTGTATAAGTTCTAGCAATATTGGGGTGGAGTCTTTTGGGTTTTCTAGGTACAGTATCATGTTATCTGAGAAGAGGGAGAGTTTGCCTTATTCTTTGCCAATTTGAATGCCTTTTATTTCTTTTTGTTGTCTGATTGCTGAGCCTAGGACTTCTAGTACTGTGTTGAATAGCAGTGGTGAGAGTGGACATCCCTGTCTTGTTCCTGATCTTAGGGGAAAGGCTCCCAGTATTTCCCCATTGAGAATGATATTTGCTGTGGGCTTTTAAGATGCTGAAGAATGTTCCCTCTATCCATACACTCTGAAGAGTTTTGATCAGGAATGGATGCTGTATTTTGTCAAATGCTTTCTCTGCATCTATTGAGAGGATCATATCGTTCTTGTTTTTTTCTCTTGCTAATATGATGGATCACATTGATTGCTTTATGAGTGTTGAACCAGCCTTGCATCCTGGGGATAAATCCCACTTGGTCATGGTAAATAATCTTCTTAATGTACTGTTGGATCCTATTGGCTAGTATCTTGTTGAGAATTTTGCATCCATGTTCATCAGGGATATCGGTCTATAAATCTCCTTTTCGTTGGGGTCTTTGTCTGGTTTTGGAATTAAGGTGATGCTGGCCTCATAGAACAAGTTTGGAAGTATTTCATCTCTTTCTATCTTACCAAACAGCTTTAGTAGAATAGGTATGGTTTCTACTTTAAACATTTGATAGAATTCCCCTGGGTAGCCATCTGGCCCTGGACTTTTGTGTCTTGGGAAGTTTTTGATGACTGCTTCAATTTCCTCCCTGGTTATTGGCCTGTTCAGGTTTTCTATTTCTTCCTGTTCCAGTTTTGGTAGTTTGTGGTTTTCCAGAAATGCATCCATTTCTTCTAGATTGCCTAATTTATTGGCAGATAGCTGCTCATAATATGTTTTTAAAATCGTTTGTATTTCCTTGGTGGTTGGTGGTGATCTCTCCTTTCTCATTCATGATTTTATTAATTTGAGTCTTTTCTCTCTTCTTTTTAATATGGTTGGCTAATGGTTTATCTATCTTATTATTTCTTTCAAAGAACCAACTCCTGGTTTTGTTGATCTGTTCCACAGTTCTTCTGGTCTCTATTTCATTGATTTCTGCTTGAATCTTTATTAACTCTCTTCTTCTACTGGTTGTAGGATCTATTTGCTGTTTTTTCTCCAGCTCCTTTGGGTGCAAAGTTAGCTTTTGTATTTGAGTTCTTTCCAGTTTTTGAATGGATGCTTGTATTGTGATGTATTTCCCCCTCAGGACTGCTTTTGCTGTATCCCAAAGATTTTGAACAGTTGTGTCTTCATTCTCATTAGTTTCCATTAATCTTTTTAATTCTTCTCTAATTTCCTGGTTGACCCTTTCATCTTTTAGCAGGATGGTCCTTAACCTCTACGTGTTTGAAATCCTTCCAAACTTCTTCTTGTGATTTATTTCTAATTTCAAAGCATTATGTCTGAAAATATGCAGGGGAAAATCCCAATATTTTGGTATCATTTAGACCTGATTTATGACCCAGTGTGTGGTCGATTCTGGAGGAAGTTCCATGTGCACTTGAGAAGAATGTGTATTCAGTTGTGTTTGGTGGTAACGTTCTGCAAATATCTGTGAAATCCATCTGGTCCAGCGTATCATTTAAAGCTCTTGTTTCTTTGGAGATGTTGTGCTTAGAATATCTGTCGATTGTAGAAAGCGCTACATTCAAATCACCAAGTATAAGTGTATTATTATCTAAGTATGTCTTAACTTTGGTTATTAATTGATTGATACACTTGGCAGCCCCCACATTCGGGGCATAAATATTGATGATTGTTAGGTCCTCTTGTTGGATAGATCCTTTAAGTATGATATAGTGTCCCTCTTCCTCTCTTACTACAGTCTTTGGGATAAACTTTATCTGGTATGAGGATTGCTACCCCTGCTTTCTTTTGAGGTCCATTTGAATGGTAAATGGTTCTCCAACCTTTCATTTTCAGGCTGTAGGTGTCATGTCTAAAATGAGTCTCTTGTAGACAGAAAATAGATGGGTCTTGCTTGTTTATCCAGTCTGAAACCCTGCGCCTTTAGATGGAGTCATTAAGCCCATTCATGTTCAGAGTTACTATTGAAAGTTATGAATTTAGTGTCATCATGATACCTATTCAGTCCCTGTTTTTGTGGATTGTTCCCTTGGACTTCCTCTTTCTATTACAGAGTCCCCCTTAGTATTTCTTGCAGAGCTGGCTCGGCGGTCACATATTCTTTCAGTTTCTGCCTATCTTGGAAGCTCTTTATCTCTCCTTCCATTCTGAATGAGAGCCTTGCTGGATAAAGTATTCTTGGTTGCATGTTCTTCTCATTTAGGACCCTGAATATATCCTGCCAGCGCTTTCTGGCCTGCCAGGTCTCTGTGGAGAGGTCTGCTGTTAATCTAATATTTCTCCCCATAAAAGTTAGAGATTGCTTGTCTCTTGCTGCTTTAAGGATCTTCTGTTTATCTTTGGAATTTGCAAGCTTCACTATTAAATGTCAAGGTGTTGAAGGGTTTTTATTGATTTTAAGGGGGGATCTCTCTATCTCCTGGATCTGAATGCCTGTTTCCCTTTCCAAGTTAGGAAAGTTCTCAGCTATGATTTGTTCAAATACATATTCTGGACCTCTGTCCCTTTCAGTGCCCTCGGGAACCTCAATTAAACATAGATTTTTTCCTTCTGAGGCTGTCATTTATTTCCCTTAATCTATCATCATGATCTTTTAATTGTTTTTCTTTTTTCCTCAGTCTCCCTTCTTGCCATAAACTTGTCTTCTCTCTCACTCACTCATTCTTCTACCTTGTTAACCCTCGTCGTTAGGACTTCTAGTTTGGATTGCATCTCATTTAATTGATTTTTAATTTCTGCCTAATTCCATCTAAATTCTGCAGTCATGAAGTCTCTTGATCCTTCATGCTTTTTTATAGAGCCACCAGTAGGTTTATAATTGTGCTTCTGAATTGGCTTTATGACATTGAATTGTAATCCAAATTTTGTAACTCTGTGGGAGAGAGGACTGTTTGATTTTTTCTCTTGAGGTGAATTTTTCCTTCTAGTCATTTTGCTCAGTGCAGAGCGGTCCAAAACAAGTTGTACTGGAAAAAGGAGAAAAAGAGAGAAGAGAAAAAAGAAAAAAAAAAAAGAAGAAGAAAAGAAAAAAGAAAAAAGAAAAAAAAAAAGGTGGGGGAAGCAAACAAAACCAAACAAAACAAAACAAAACAAAAAAACAAGGGGGAGTATCCTTTGATTCTATATACTGCAAATCCCTCAACTTCCCCTGGAACTTTCCAGTGCTGCTTGGTCAATAACTTGCTTTTCCCCTGTCCTTCTAGCTGGTCTTCTGACCGAGGGGCCTGCTGTGCTCATTCTCAGGTGTCAGCACCTTGGGGAGCTGCTCAGCCCCCTGCCTGGTGCAGAGCTCAGTGGGAGTTGTTTATCCTGTGAGACCACTGTGAGGCTCAGTGGGGGCTGTTTATCCTGTGAGGCCCCAAGAGGAACAACAACAGTGGCGGTGGCCAGGTCCTCAGCCCTGGAGTCAGGTCCTCAGCCCTGGAGTCAGCTCCCGCAGTAACTACCGCAGCTCCCAGTCTGCAGGGGCCCGGATGCTCCAGGGGCGGGGGTGCTGATCTGCACAGCTTGGGGCTCCCAGCGGCAAGAGCACCCTTCCTTGCTGTCCTGTGCCCTCCCGGCCTCCGCCTGTCCCCGGGGGAACACAGGATCCTGGGCTGTGTCCCTCGAGCCCTGGGCTCCTGGGCCTGCTGCTGGATTCGCGCTCCCGGGCCGTGCAGCCCCCTCCGCGGGGAGCCTCCGCCCAAGCCGCCTGAGCTGCTCCCGGGGCCAGCCGGCCGCCCTGCAGCCCTTTAGGGAGCTCGGCCCGAGGGGTGTGGTGCGCTCTCCTCCACGCCCCGGGTGCCTCCTCTGTTAGTGCCCCTGGGAGCTGAGGGCATCCCCGCCCTCCTGGGGTCCTGCCCGAGCTCCCTGCGAAGCCTTTCCATCGGGGAAGATTGGTGAAGCTCCTGCTTCTGGTGGGGGCTTTCCTGTCCTGGGGGCTCTCGCCCGGGGCCTTAGCCCGGCTTCTCGCGGGGCCCTCCCCGTTGGATGCTTATTTATTTATTTGTTTTTGTTTGTTTATTTATTTCTGTCTTCCTACCTTGATAGAAGCACAAACTCTTCTCACTGTAGCATTCCAGCTGTTCTCTCTTTAAATCTCAGACCGAATTCGTAGGTTTTCAGGATGATTTGAAAGTTATCTAGGTAATTTGGTGGGGACAGGTGACTTGGGGACCCTCCTCGTTTGCCATCCTGCCCCCCCCACCCTTAGAACTTCTTGACTCAAAACTGTTGACTTGTTATATTGACAAATGCTACATGATTATTTTATGATTGCTACTCAATCTAAAACAAGTTCTTAGATTGGAAATCCATTTTAAGCTAGACACCAAGATCTTATTAAATTTCCTTAATTTTTTTTTTTCTTTCCCTCTAAGATACTACTAAGACTGTCAAGGCACTGCTCTCCCTGCCTAGGTAAGCAATAAACCCAGCTTTGTCTTACCAACAGGTTTTTTGTTTGTTTTGTTTGTTTTATTTTGTTTTGTTTTTTGGTGATGTTTGGAGATATCTCACAATTCTGTGTTCTCTTTTGCTTCCTGGAAGGTCTAGAAAACTAAGTAAGAGTAAAGAAAAATATAAATAAGGCAAAAGCATGTACCTAATAAAGAAAAGTAGATGCCATGGAATGCTAGTGTTAGAAGAGAGATGAGCAGTAATATCATTTCCCTTAATTCCCTCTTCATTGAATAATATCCTTCAGACTCCTGTGTTCTCATAACATTTGGTTTCTGGATTCTTCACTCTTAAAGGCAAAGAAATTGCAGGAAATGCCATCTAATGGTTCAGATATGAGAGTTAGTCTTGAACACAAAAACAGAAAAGTAAGGGAGATAACAATGATGCTCAAAAGAGAGACTCAATCTACCTGCTAATAAGTAGGCCATTGAAGTAAAAGAACAAATTAAAAGATGACTGAAACCTTAGGTATTAAAAATGTAAGGAATGGTGATGCCAATGTCAGAATGGGGAAAAATTGGCATGTTATTAGACAGATTATCATGTTCTGTTTGACTCATTTTAGACTTCAATTGGACAGGAAAATGGAGCTATCTTTCAAAAATATAAACTGAGGATGATAGGCCTAGAGAGAATGTGAAGTGCCAATGAAGAAAATGTACATTTGGAAATCCTGTGAATGAACTGTGCTCTTCGTGGGTACAGAAAGGAATGAATAGAAATTTCCTCATGAGCCTCAAAGCAAAAGGAAAAAGAGAAGTAGAAGTGAAAGACAAGGAAGAAAAATAAGGAATAGAGAAAAGAAAAGAGGAAAGGAGAGAAAAGAAAAAAAGGAAGAACATAGAAAAGTATGAGAAGATATTATTAGAGAAGGAAAGCAAAATAAAGGAAAAGGGAAAACATTTTTTTAAAGATTTTATTTACTTATTCATGAGAGACCCAAAGAGAGAGAGGCAGAGACACAAGCAGAGGGAGAAGCAGGCTCCATGCAGGGAGCCTGACTTGGGATTCGATCCTGGATCTCCAGGATCACACCCTGGGCTGAAGGCAGGTGCTAAACCGCTGAGCCACCCAGGCATCCCAAAACATTCTAATAAAGAAAGCTAACTGAGTTCAAGTGGGAAAGGGCCAAATGAAGATTAAAAATAAATTTTTAGGGCTGCCTGGGTGGCTCAGTTGGTTAAGTGCCTGCCTTCGCCTCAGGTCATGATCCCAGGGCCCTGGGATCTAGCCTCACATAGGGCTCCCTGCTCAGCTAGGAGCCTACTTCTCTCTCTCCCTCTGCTGCTCACTCTGCTGTTCCCCCTGCTTATACTCTCCCCCACCCCTCTCAAATAAATAAAACTTTTAAAAATATAATTTTTTAGAGGGAAGGAGGTGGCTAACTTTCTGAAGTTAAGGTTAAAAATATGAGATAAGGATAGAACCTTGCAAAAAATTTTTAAAAAATACTAACCAAAATACCAATATTGTCCAGAAAAATAATACTAGCTAGCTCTGGGGAGATTTTAGAGGCAGTTGGAAATAAAAGCTAGATTGGAAAAGATTAATATTTTTATATGTAGATGGGAAAAGAAAGATATTTGAATACTTTCAACTTTCAGTGGTCTCTGTTGCATTTTAAAGCAGGAGGAATATATATATATTGTATATACATACACACACATAACAATAAAACAATTAGTGAAGCGTCAAAGTAAAAAAAAAACTATAAAATGATATTGGGCAACTGAACAAATAACTAACTCTTTAAGTGAAAATATGATCTATTCTGGGCTGTGTGTGTGTGTGTGTGTGTGTGTAAGAGAGCAAGGAATTAAATAAAAGCAAAATTTATATGCTGTGTCTTATCTTTTTCTCATTCTTCCTGATAGTCTCATTCTCTCAATTTCAGGAGACATTACTGATTGGTAAGGTTATCATCACAGTTTTGCTTTTTCTTTTTTCCTTCTCTTTCTCTCTGCCATCACCTGTTTCAGCTCCTGCTTCTAGTCTTTCCTTGGGTCATGCACCCCCATCTCATTACAGACCGAATCCTTTTTAAATGAACTTCCATAATATCAGAATCATTTTGTCACCTAGCAGTTTCTTCCTTGAAGCATCCACATGAAACACTATAATGAGGTTCTTCCTAGGGAAAACTTTTCCCATTTAGTGGACTTTGCCTATTGCCTGAAGTTTCTGAGTGGTTAATGATATTTTCTTCTGATGTCTTGAGAATCGATCTCTCAGAGTTTTCTCTGAAAATCTTGGCAAAGGCAAACCATTTCCTAAGGATAATAAGAGCAAAGCTACCATTGGATTGTAATTCATAAAATAGAGGGTGTGCAATCCTTAGATTTTTATATCATTTCTCACAGGGAATTGACTTCTACTTGCAGCACTTTCATTCTAGACGCTGCAAGAATGCATTCCGTGAGTTAAGTAAAGGAATGCTTAATGCTTAAATGAAAATTAACTGGTCATGATACAGTGAAATTGTTTAAGGCACAAGCAAAAGTAGTTTTGTTTTATAAATATGTACATTGATTCCATACTATGTCCTGTTTGTCACATAGAAATGCATCTTAGGACTTTTGCTTTCTGTCTTAAGGTGTAAACTCTGACTCTCCATTTTGTAGACAGCATTTCTCAAAGTGGTACATGAACCACCCACATTAAATTCATTTGAGAGGGTTTCCGTACTAGAACTGTAAAGGCCCATTCCTCTGCACTGACGTCAGTAGTTATCTGCTCTCACAATCATCCATGCCACACCATTACTCCCCAGAAATTGTCTTTTCCTGAAATTCTGGTAATAGATCAAAGAAATCTGTAAACCACAAATGAGTGTCTTATAATGTGTTCAAAAATAGATTCTGTGTCAAGCATAAATACTGGTACTATTTATGTAGTACTGCTTTCCTAGGGAATTTCTCAAACTTCAATGTTTAATCATTGCCTTTTTAAAGATGCAGATTCCTAATTCATTTTGTCTGAAAATAATCTCAAACGAATTTAATGTGGGTGGTTCATGTACCACTCTGAGTATAGTTGTTCTGTATATAATGATATTTTTTCTCTCTGGCTACTTTATTATTTTTTAAAAGATTTTTTATTTATTTATTCATGAGAAACAGAGAGAGTCAGAGACACAGGCAGAGGGAGAAGCAGGCTCCCTGTGAGGAGTCTGATGTGAACTCAGTTCCAGGACCCTGGATCGCACCCTGAGCCAAAGGCAGACACTCAACCATTGAGCCCCCCAGGTGTCTTCTGCCCCAATTTTGAATCCTTCTTACACACAAAGCTTGAGAACTAGACTTTGACTTAAGGGAATTAGAAAGTGGGAGCAATTTACGGGGAGCGATTGTGAAATACAGAAGGTGAGTTGAAAGAGCTCGAGACACTGCTGTTATGGAAGAAGAAAAAGACTAAAATTATTTATAAAACTATCTGGTGAGAACAACATGAGGAAGTTAGCTTGGTTTAATGCATATGGAGAAGAGAAAAGGAAATATAATATCTGGTATGGAACCTCAGAACTGAACAAATACTAGCTGTGTAATGCCATTAATTGGGCAATTACTCTTTCAGGTACTGTGCAAAGCACTTCACAGACATTATTTAACCTCCACAAGTCTATGTTTCTGGGGCAAACATTAGGCACATTTTACAGATAAGCAAATAAGCCTTAGGAGAATAAATCATTTAGCCCGAGTTCACATGGCTATTGATGCTGAGTTTAGAAGACAAATGTAGGACAAATTTCTAAGTTTGTGGAAAGTTTGTGTAGGAAGAATCACTTTGAAATGAAGTTGAAAAGACATGCTCCCCATGAAGACCAGGAAAGAGTAGAGCTAGCATGAGGGTAAAGTAGTGTATATTTAGAGAAACTAGTCAGGTCGCATATAAGCCTGCATTCATCTCTGTTTAGAATCTTACTATTTGCAAAAGTCTAGTTAATCTATTGTTTCAGTTTGTTTACTGAGTTACTCAGGGTTATTGCTGTTCTTTGCTAGCCTGTGCAATGATATGTATCTGAACAAGTCCCAGGAATAGCAAAATGACACTGGGTCTAAATGACTGATAGAAGGCTGATTTGGATGGCTCATTATGGAAGAGAGTTTATTTTCAAAGGTACAGAGAGAATTCTCCATCTTATCACACTTGGCCATATCCCTTACCATTGGCAAGGCTCTTGTTCTGCCCTGTATTTTTATTTTCTGCCTCATTAATCTCTAATCTTTACTTCTTACTCACCCTGAACTCTTATTCTGAATGGCCAAGTTCATTACCAACAAATAAAGAAAAATAAAACATCCATTTCGAATTGAAAGAATTCAACAGATCCTTTTCATTGCCTGCTTCACTGTATTTTTCTAAAGGACATTATAAATCATGTGTACATAATTATATCACAATATACGAAATGAAAACAACTCCTACATGAATAAAAATTAATAAGCCTATCTATTCTACTTTAGTTTCATTTTTAAAGAGAATTAAAGAGACCTGGATCAACAGAGCAATGGTACTACAGTCCATCTACAGTCTGTTTGTGATCCATGAAAATATTTTTAATTAAAGAAACAAACATCTCAAATGATATTACACCAGTCTTCAATTTAAATCTCTCTCTGATCTGAGCTCTGTTTCACTAAACAAATATATTTTTTATTACCTAGCCTTATTTTTTCATATTCTCCTTTTCCTATTTCATTCCTTATTGTATTAGTCAGCTTAGGTTGGTGAAACAAAATATCATGAAGCGAGTTGCTATAATTTTTATTTCTCACAATTCTAGAGGATGGGAAGTCCACGATCGAGGTACTGGTATATTCAGTTCCTGGACAAGAGCCCTCTTTCTGGCTTGCAGACAACCGCCTTCTCGCAGTGTCCCCACAGAGAGAAAGTTGTGGTCTCTCTAACTCTTCTTATAAGGACACATCCCTCTCCTCATCACAGAGTGGAATTGTGTTTATGACCTCATCTGAACCTAACAACCGCACAAAGGTCCCATCTCAAAGTATGACCACATTGGGGATTAGGGTTTCAACATATGTATTTGAGGAGGCACAAACATTTGGTCTATAACCATAGAAACCTTATTCTTTGTATCAAACTCTCCATGTCCCTCTCCACTCTCCTATATATAAGCACTCAGTCTGGATGCAAAGGTTCAATATCTGAGACATCAATTCCTTATCTTACTAAAGAGAAATGAAAGGAACACAATGTATCTTTTCCCGTGCTCTTTAACAATGGATTTTTTAATCTTTGGATATTCCGTATCTCTGGTTTCTTCTCCAAGAATTATACAGAGTAGAAGGATAACCTGTCAAAATTTATTCAAGGTATGAGAATAAAGAGATTATTTGTTTTTTAGATTTAGAAATACCCCTAAACTCTATCCTATATATAATGCATCCTTTAATTTTTTTTAAAGATTTTATTCAAATTCTAGTTAGTTACCATACAGTCTAATAGGTCTAATAGGAGTATCAGGTGTGCATGATAGTGCTTCACCACTTCCATATAACAGTTGGTGCTCATTACAACAAGTGCACTCCTTAAATACTTTAATTCTTAACATTCGGTGGTTTTTAGTGTATTCACAAGGTTGTACAACCATCACCACTATCTAATTCCAGAATGTTTTTATCACTTTAAAAAGAAATCTCATACCCATATCAGCCAATACCAATCTCCCTTCTCCCCAGTTCCTGGCAACCACTAATGTACTTCCTGTCTCTATGGATTTACCAATTCTGAATATTTCATACAAATGAAATAATATACTATGTAGCCTTTTGTATATGGCTTCCTTAACTTAACATAATGTTTTCATGGTTTATCCATCCTATGGCATGTATCAGAACTTTGTTGTTTTTTAAAGAATGAGTAAAATTTCATTGTGTGCATGTGTATAGCACATTTTGTTTAGGCATTCACCAGTTGATGGATATTTGGACTGTTTCTATATTTTGGCCCTTACGAATAATGCTTCTATAAGTATTGTATGAGCATATGTATTTTCAGTTATCTTGGGTTATAACTAGGAGTGGAATTGCTGGGTCTTATGAAAGATCTTTGTTTAACTTTTTGAAGAACACAGGATATTTTTACATTTATTTATGTCTTTATTTTATTTTTATTGAAGTATAATTAAAATCAGTATATTATTAGCTTTAGGTGGACAACATATTGATCAACAATTCTATGCATTACTGAATGCCCACCACAATAAATATAGTGACCATTTGTCACTATATACTGTTATTATGATATTATTGGCTATATTCCCTTGTGCTGTACTTTTTATCTCTGTGACTTGTCTATTTTATAATTGGAAGTTGTATCTCTTAATCTTCTTTATCTATTTCACCCATCCTCCCACCCACCTCCCCTTTGGCAAGTACCAGTTTGTTCTCTGTATTTAAGAGTCTGATTTTGTTTTGTTTTTTATCATTTGTTTGTTTCTTTGTTCACTTGTTTTTTTTTTTTAGATTCCACATATAAGTAAAATCATATGGCATTTATCATTCTCTTTCTTATTTCATTCAGCATAATGCCCTCTAGGTCCATCCATGCAAATGGCAAGATCTCATTCTTCTTTTATGGCTGAGTAATATTCCATTCTATACACATACCATATCTTCTTTATCTACTCATCTATGGATGGACAGTTGATTGTCTATAAGTTGATTTCTTCCATATCTTTGCTATTGTAAATAATGCTTTAATAAACATAGGGGAACATATATCTTTTCAAATTAGTATTTTTCTTTTCTTTGTGTAAGATCCAGTTTTGCAATTACTGGGTCATATTTACACCTTTTAATTTCTTCCAACAGTGTTAGGTAGCTTTCAGTGTACAAGTCTTACAATGAAATATATCAATATTTTAATATTTCAATAAAATATTACAATTAATTCTTATTCTAATTTTTATTCTTTTCCATACTATTTTCAGTGAGATTTCTTCTTAATTTCATCTCCATGTTATTCATTGGTAGGGTGTGCTAGTCTATAGAAATAAACTGATTTTTGTATATTGACCTTATATCAATAGAAAGTTATCTTCTTGATTTTTGGCTTACAAAGTCCAAGAACTAGAGATTCTTTGTCCGTGTCTCAAGCTTCTATGTTTGGCATCCCCAGGGCTTCATTTTTCCCTTGAGAATTCATGGCAGCCTTAAGTGGACATATATTCATAATTAGTTTTCCACATTCACGGAGCTATAGGCCTTACTTTGATCTTGTGACTTCATCAAAAAATTAAAATCATATTTAACTTATGATCTGAATTTTAATGTATTTTAGATATAAAAGGTCAGTGCCACCCTTCACAATCATATGGAAATAGTAATATTTGTATGTAAGTAAACAAAACATCTATCCATTGGTTCCTCCCTACTTCTAACTTTTTTTCCTACTTCTAACTTTATATTAACTTTTTCTCTGTTCACTCATAGAAGTTCTATAATTTCTGTACATTCCTTCAAATATAATTCAAAAGGATACCAGCTGATGGGCATAGAGATGCTCAGAAAATAAACTAGGAGAGCCATGAACATTGTCTGTTTTTATACACTCAATTATCTAAGTTATAAGAAACCTTCAAGGAGCTGGCATTTCCCTCATATAGCTGGCATTTGGAGAACCTGGACATTACAGACATGATAGCTGATGCCACAAGACTAGAATTTCTTTACTCCAGGATAGGCAACCTGAAGCCGTCACACAAAAGAAACAATAAAAATTTTAAAAACCTGCTGCATATGCTCATTGCAGCCATACAAACCTTAGCATTTCATACCTTGCCAGAGTTATCAGGTGTAGAGCTGTCCTTGAATCTAATTTTCTTTCCAACAGAAGTGTGAGAAGTCAAATCATTGCCTAGCAAAAAAAGGGAAAGCTATCTTTAGTGTGTAGTTTGCAGCAATCATGCCCAAGGGGAATTCAGAAAAAAAAAATCACTCATTAAAAATCATTAGGTTGAATTAGGTTCAATGTAAACTGTTTCACCTGATAATGCCAAATATGAACTCTAAATTGCCCATATTTAGAAATCTTCCATTATCAAATATTCCATGATATATACTTCTTACATGTTTACCGACTTAGCCCAGTGTATTTGATGATTTTAAAAATATGGATTTTAAAGTATTAAGAAATTCTGAAATGCATATTTAAGTATTTTGCCTTTTCCATTGAGTTGTCTAGTTGTCTAGTAGTTTATTTTTGATTTGTAAGACCTCTTTATATATTTCAAATAGGATCCCTCTGTTAGCATTATATGCTGCACTTGTCTCTTGCATATATTTTCTTTGCACTATTACATTAATAAAATTTTATTTATATTTGTAATTTCATTAATATTTTGTATTTTAATAAATTCCAATTTTAAAATATTGTATTATTAATTTTTATGCCACTGTTTAAGAGGTGATTCTACACTAGGAAATTATGTAGACATTCTATATTATTTTATAATTTTATTGGTCTTATATTTATTTACTTTTTTAAGGATTTTATTTATTTATTCATGAGAGACACAGAGAGAGAGACAGAGAGACAAAGAGACAGAGGGACAGGTAGAGGGAGAAGCAGGTAACATGCAGGGAGCTTGACGTGGGACTCGATCCCAGATCTCCAGGATTACGCCCTGGGCCAAAGGCAGCGCTAAACAGCTCAGCCCCCAGGCTGCCCTTATTTTATATTTAGTTCTAAAATTCACCTAGAATGCATTTTTATTTTAGTTTTTCCCAAATGAATATTTTATTTCTCCAGCAATATATTTTTTAAAGATTTTATTTATTTATTCATGAGAGACACAGGGGAAGAGAGAGAGAGAGAGAGAGAGAGAGAGAAAGGCGGAGACACAGGCAGAGGGAGAAGCAGGCTCCATGCAGGGAGCCTGATATGGGACTGATCCCAGGTCTCCAGGATCAGGCCCTGGGCTGAAGGCAGGTGCCAAACCGCTGAGCCACCCGGGCTGCCCTCCAACAATATTATTTTTTTCCCAACAATATTATTTAATAAGAACATGACTTTCCCATAATTCTACAGTGTCATAACATGGTTATGTTTCTGTGCTCTCCTATTTTCTATTCCATTCTATTCTATTCTTCTATTATTTTCTATTCTTTTTAATTTTTTTCTATTATATTCTGTTGTTTATCCCTCCAGAAACAAATACCTCACCTATTTAATTACTTTAATTACTATAGCATTGTGAATCTTGACATCCAGTGGAGAAAGTCCTTATACCACATTCTTAAAGATTATCTTTTTTGATTGTTATCCTTTCCAATTCTGATTCCTTGCACTTCCTCATAAATTTTAGAATCACTTGTCAACTTCTAAAAAAACTGAGATTGTATTCAAACTCTATATTTTAGAGGACTGGTATCTTTATGACACTGACTTTTTTAATCCAATCCATGTTTTACAGTTTCTGAAATAAATTCTACATATTTACTATTACAATTATTATATTCGAATAGAACATCAGAATAAGCACATAAGTTATCAGTGAACAGTTTAATAACATTTTTACAAGGTAAAGCTACTCTTGTACCAAATCAAGAACCAGACATAACCAAAACTGTAGAAGTCTCTGTTTTGTCCTCTTTTAATCTATTTTTGAACATTAAATAATTAGAATCATCCAGTGAATATTATTTTGGTTGATTTATTTTTACCATCATTAGAGTTATGAAATTCACTCAAAATTTTACATATATTTTACTCATTAATTCTCATTGCCAAATAGATTGCATTTTCTAAACACATCAATTATGTTATCCATTCTACTATTGATGTGCATTTGGGAGATTTCCAGTTTGGGGCTATTATGAATAGTGCTATTATAAATATATGTATAAATTTTTATTGGTTATATACCATGGAAGTGGCATTGCTGAGTATGCATCCTAGAATATGTATATATTTACATTTGGCAAATGTTGCCAAGTAGTTTTCTAAAGTGGAGGTATTAATATTTGATACTTTTGACACTACTGTAAAAGTAATCTATTTAAAATTCTTGGTTTACACTACCTTATGGTGGAGGAAAATGTGATTGAATTCTGTTTTATATTTCCTTTTATCCAGCAACTTTATTAAGGTTATTTAACAATTTTAATAATTCTATTATAGTTTCTTTTGGGTTTTCTGCATACATGATCATTCTGTAGGTGAATAGTGATAGTTTTTTCCTTCCTTTCCAATTCTGATACCTTGCTTTAATCTATTGTATAATGTAGAGTAGAAATAGTGATAATGATATCCTTGCTTCCCTGATTTTAGAAGAAAAGTTTAAATGATGTACCATTAAAATTGGTATTCTCCATGAGTATTGTTACACATCCTTTCTATTTTTAGTTTTCAGGTATTTTTTTAAAATTTTTATTTATTTATTCATGAGACACACACACACACACACACACGCACACACAGAGGCAGAGACACAGGCAGAGGGAGAAGCAGTATACATGCAGGAAGCCCGACATGGGACTCGATCCTGAGTTTCCAGGATCCCACTCTGGGCTGCAGGCAGCGCTAAACAGCTGAGCCACCCAGGCTGCCCCAAGTTTTCAGGTCTTTTATTATGAATAGAGATTGAATTTTATCATACATATTTCTATACCCACTGAGATAGTCATATATATTTCTTTTTTTCTGTTAATTAGTGTGGATTACATTAACTGGTGCTTAGATGTTAATTTAATCTTACATCTCTGTAATAAGTGCAACTTAGTTACTGTGATTTAATGTTGTGATAATTTCTGGATTCAGTCTAATTTTTTATTATTTTTTAAAAATTTTTAAAGATTTTCTTTATTTATTCATGAGAGACACAGAGAGAGAGCCATAGACATAGGCAGAGGGAGAGGGAGAGGCAGGCTTTTCCCAGGAAGCCTGATATGGGACTTGATCACAGAGTCCAGGGATCACATCCTGAACCAAACGCAGACATTCAACCGATAAGCCACCCAGGCATCCCTTCAGTCTAATTTTTTTTAAGATATTTTCATATTTATGCCCAACAATGGGTTTAGCTTATATTTTTTCATATTTAGAAGTTTTGATGTGAAGATTTTTCTGGCCTAATAAAGCTAAGATTTATTGTAAAGTTGAAATGATTTCTACTTTAAATGAAATAATTCCTCAGTGGAACTAGCTGGAACAAGAGTTCCCCTTATGAGGAGGTTTTCAATCACAAATTAAATTTATTTAGTAACTGTATTGATTATTCATATTTTCTGTTTCTTTTTATGTCGGTTTTGGTAAGTTGAATTTTCACTTCATCTACCTTAAAATTTTACTGGCATAATACTGTATCTTTTAAATTCTTTCTATTTTTTATACCATCTATAATGATATCTCCTATTTAAAATTATTTTTTATTTTTGTATACTTTTTGGTTCTTAGCTTTGTAAAACAATTGAGGTATAATTAACATACAGCATTATATTAGTTTCAGGGGTCTAATGTAATGATCGAACATTTCTATACATTATTCAGTGCTTATTACAATAAATATGCTCTTAATCCCCTTTATTTCACACATCCCTTGACTCACCTCCCCTCTAGCAACCACCAGTTTGTTCTCTATATTTAAAAGTTCTGGGTTTTTTTGTTTAATTTTTCTTTGTTCATTTGTTTTTTTTAAATTGCACATATGAGTGGAATCACATGATATTTGTCTTTATCTGACTTATTTCACTTAGCATTATATCCTCCAAGTTCATCAGTGTCATTGTAAATGGCAAGATCTCATTCTTTTTAGGGCTGAGTAATATTCTATTGCATATATATATATATATATATATATATATATATACCACATCTTCTTTATCCATTTATGTATTGGTGGACACTCTTATACAACTCATCATCAAAAAAGCATATAATCTGATTGAAGTGGGTCCTCTAGACCTGCATAGGCTCTTTTTTTTTTCCCCAAAGAAGACATACTAATGGCCAAAAGATAATGAAAAGATGCTCATCATTATTAATCATCAGGGAAATGCAAATCAAAATCACAATGATATATCACCTAACACCTGTCAGAATGGCTAGAATTGAAAGACGAGGAATAACAAGTGCTGGCAAGGATGTGGAGGAAAAGGAACTTGCATGCACTGTTGGTGGGAATGCAAACTGGTACAACCACTTTGGAAAACAGTATGGAAGTTCCTTGAAAAATTAAACGTAGAATTGCCACAAGATGCAGCAACTCTACTGCTAAATATTTACCCAAAGAAAATTAAAACACTAAATCAAAAGGAAAAATGTACCCCTGTCCTTATTGCAACATTACTTACAATAGACAAGGTACAGAAATAACCTAAGTGTCCTTGTTATTTCAAGTCCTTGCTACTGAGTATTGTGGCTTCTACATATAAAAGCATATTTTTTTCTCTACTATGTGTTCTATAATTTTAGTTCATTCTTCAACTTTTCTTGCTTCACACCATTTTAGGTTGTCCTAGGAAAATTATTTAACAAAGAACATTCATTTTAGTAAACTATTAAAGGTCTCTCTGTCTGTGTAAAATAGTGCAGTCTGAAACACTAGAGTCTTAATAAGTAAAACTCAATAAAATACATATAGTTTCTAATCCAACTATGTGTTCTAATTCCAAAGTTTTCCCAAATAAGGAAAAGTCCATTTTTTTTAACAGAATCAGATTCAATAAGTTATGACAGTATATCACAGATTAGGTGGCTTAGGAAGTAAGACTCTTGATATAGAGATTATTATCTTGGAGGTTTACTAGACAATGAGTGCTCTTGTGATCAACACCAATGCAAAACAAGAGAAGGAAAGGGCATATGGAAAGATTCAGTTATGATATAATCTCAGTAGATGCTTCAGCTGTGAATCTCTAAAGTTGGAATGACCTTCATGTTTGTCTTGAGTTGAAGTGGAAAGATTGAGCCCATCTATCCCCATATTATTCAGTCAGGGTCAGTTTTGGGGAGTGTGAAGCCCTTGACAAATATTTTTGTGAGGCCCTGGTCTATATAAACCTTTTAAAACCATTTGTTTTTAAAAATGGATTACAAAATTCATAAGCCCAGATGATATATACTGCTTTCTTGATGAAGATTTAGAATAACAGAGATGAGTTACTTACATATTTGATTATTGTCCAATTGGTGAAGAACATTCAAAGTGTCCAGGCTCTAAATCTTCCTGTTGAGTTCCAAGAATTCTCTTTTTATCTTTTTTGCCAAATGTGTCATTCATGCATACTTTCTTATTCTCCACCCTATCCACTTTGAGAAAAAGGTAGCAACACTGTTATTACTCACAATGTCATGGCATTTTGGAGTCTGGATTGAAGCAATATAAATCTTCTTGTTTCTGTAGTACCCTAATATCATTTATTTAATGATGGCTATATCATTACTATGATGCTGTGTCATCCATTATGCTATTTATGAATACTGGCTTCCAGTGACTCTTTCATAAATTGTTATTGTGCTTCATTGCTGATGAATATAATTTTAAGTCTTACCCAGGACACACCAGAAGACCTGAATGGCAATTCATTCTATGTTAATGTTATATTTACCGCTCAGAATTTTATAACATAGATATAGAACAGAGTAACTTCTAATCTTGTCTTCTCTTGAACTATTTAGGACATAATCCTTCTGTACCTAGAATGTGAAGTCTTTCAGAGTTAATTGCATGTTTTATACACAATGGAAGAATGGGTGAGGAGCCTGTAAGATAAGCCAGGGGAGCATTCACTCTCCTGTAAGGAATATTCATCCTTCATCTGATACAATTTAAAACTGACATAAGAAAACCTGAGGCAAGGAGTGCCTCAGCGGCTTAGTCCATTGGTTAAGCATCTGACTCTTGGTTTTAGCTCAGGTCATGATGTCAGGGTTGTGAGATCCAGCCCTATGTCCGGCTCTGTGCTCAGCAGGGAGTCTGCTTAAGATTCTCTCTCTTCCTCTCCCTCTGCCCCTCCCACTCATTCTCTCTCTCACAAATAAATAAATCTTAAAGAAAACTTGAGACAAGAGGAAGACATTGTTTGGAAGGGCGCCTTGGTATTGTTGATCAATGCTATTGAAAGCATCTGAATTGGGCAGCTCAGGTGGCTCAGCGATTTAGCACTGCCTTCAGCCCAGGGCCTGATCTTGGAGACCCAGGATTGAGTCCCATGTCGGGCTCCCTGCATGGAGTCTGCTTCTCCCTTTGCCTGTGTCTCTGCCTCTCTCTCTCTCTCATGAATAAATTAATAAAATCTTTAAAAAAAGAAAGCATTTGAAGGAGATAGTTGTGGCCAAATCTGATGGACTGCACAACTTGTGACATTGAGCTTGTGGAGGAGCTAAAGGACCATCGTGGGTATTAGCAGTAGGAGATTCACAGGGTAAAAGATACCTCTTGGGTACAAAGAAGTGTTGTACAACCAAGAACAGGTAAAAGTCAACAAGGGCCTACAGGGCAGTTCAAACTCAAGAACTGATGGCAAACTGTTGGGAACCCAAAGTCCTAAACTTATTCTGTGTCCAATGTGAAAGTCACTCCAAATCAGCATCCTAGCCCTATTCTGGCGACCAAATCTCTCATGATACCATGAAAGAAATTCTTTTCAAGCCACCTTCTTGTGATAGAAGCTATCCTTGTGGGACCTAATGATCCATAGATATAAGTCCTGGAACTTCTTTGAATAACAGGTCAACCCTGTACAGGACTAGGATGGACTTATATAAGACTTATGAGTACCCTAAATAGGAAAAGCTGGGCCTGGATTTGCATTGATCCACATCTAGCTCTGAGATAATAGAGTTCCACCCAGGCACAGTTGGCCTCAGTTGGTCACAGGCACTGGAGGACTTAGAATATTTGGAGGAAGGTACTACAAAAGATGAGAGCTCCTGAGCCTCCTAAGCCACAGTGATGATAGAGGTCCCACTTTCTTGGGATTAAGGGAAGTGTAGATCTTAGTCATTTGAGCAGTAGCCCTGGGAAAAGGACCTAATCATAGGATAGGTGATTCTCTGCATCTAAAATAACCACCATAGCATAAAGGACTGATAGCAGAAGGGTTTCTTCTGGCAGCATTCTCAGCAGACAAGGTAATAAGCTTCATTCCAGAAGGGGGAATCTGGGTCCTATATCACAGCTCCTACCACCGAGAACTATTTAAAAACAAACAATGTTCAGAGTTGTTTCATATGTCTTTGTGATTGTAATCTCTTACAAGAACAATTTAAGAGGTATGAACTTATAATAAAGAAGGAATATTTCTGAACATTTTTACTGCATATTTTTAATAACCTTAGACTAATTACACTAAAAGCAAATTTAATTTGAAAAGAAATAAAACGTAAAATCAAATCAATGGAGTAAATGGTGGTCGTAAAGTGCTGCTTGCAGGTATTTGGGAATGAGACAATTCTACCTTTTAATATCATAGAAACTTTAGCCAATTGGCAATAAATTATTGGGCCCATGGAAGTAAAGTGTATTTTCTTCATACACATGTCAAACTTACTGAATTCCGTAAGAAAACAAAACTTCTACTCAGCTATCAAAAAGGAATAAATCTTGCCATTTGCAAAGATGTGGATGGAGCTAGAGCATATTATGCTAAATTAAATAATTCAGTCAGAGACAAATACCATATGATCTCACTCATATGTGAAATTTAAGAAAGAAAACAAATGAACATATGGGAAGGGGAAAAGATAAAAAGGAGAGAGGGAAGCAAGCCATAAGAGACTCTTAACAAGAGAGAACAAACTGAGGGTTGATATGGAGGATGTGGGTCGGGGTTGAGCTAAGTGGATGGGTATTAAGAAGGGCACTTATGTTGAGCACTGGGTGTTGTATGTAAATGATGAATCACTGAATCCTACTCCAGAAACCAATATTGCACTGTATGGTAACTAAAATTTAAATTAAAAAAAATTTTATTCCAAAATCATGTTTTAATTTAAATTTGAGGTAAACCTATTTATCAATGTTGTATTAACTGTTTCAGCCAGAGTATTTGCTAGAAGTATAGGTAAAATAATGATAACTTAATGCTCAAAAGCAGTGGACACTGGATGTGGAGCAAGAAACATTGACCTGTCATTACATACATCAATTGTTCATAGTTGTTTCCTTATCTTCTCTCTTTTTCCCACTCTGTCTCCAGCTTCTAGTTTCTATCTTTTTCTCCTTTCTCTATGTCCATCACTTTCTTCTTTATGTTATTTATATTCTACTCCTCTTCCTCTCTTACCTCTGTCTCTATCTATCATTTTTATTTAGAGAATTTTTAGCTCCTTCTTCCTTCTCCCTATTTTTTTCCTCTCTATTTCCTTTTGTATTCTCTCAGTTCCTTTGCTAGTCAAAATTATTTATAAATATATTTTAGTTTTATTATATATAATAATTATTGGATTCAGTTATAATTTCCTATCATCATTTGAAGATGATAGATGTATATGCCAATTATCTTTTTATTCCTATTAATCAGTGACTCCTGAGAAAGCAAAGTCTTCCACCCTTTCTTGTAGGCTTATCTATTGTTGTATGAAAGAAAAATGAGAAGAGAAGTGCTACACAATTTTTATATCCTTCATCACAATATTTCAGTCATTCCCAAAACATAGCTGTTGCATAGTACTAAAATTTCAAGGTTGACTGGTTTCTTTTCTGAAGCTGTATAGGAGGAGACATTGCATAAGATATTACAGGGAAATTGTATGAGAGTCTGATGACCAGTTGAACTCCCAGGGAGAACTCAAACTAGCTCACTCTATCACTTCCCAGGAGCATAAACAAACAATTGTAGTTCTACCTCCTTCCACAAATACTGCCTTTCTTTTTCCTCTCCTTATTTTATGATAGTGAGGGCCTGTGCCCCAAGCCAGACCTTAGGAGTTGAATTCCACCACAGACTTTCAACCCTTTCAGGACACAGCAGAGTCCCTCAGTCAGGAAAATGCATCTGCTCAGTGATTTGTGAATCAGCACACTGAAGGAACCCCACCTTTTAGGGTAAGGAGAAGACAATGCTTACTCTCCATATTGTAAGCATTTAATAGTGGAATTTTAACACTTGGCCACCTGGGTGCTTTAGTCTATTTGTTTGGGAAAAGGTGTTTTATGTATTCTTTCAAATCATACCCCAGAGGGAACCACTTACTCTAAACACAAAGGCAGCTCTTCTGATGATGTGTAGGTACCAATTAAGATCATCAAAGAAAAGGGAAAAGAAAAAAAAAAGAAATGAGGAAATTTCACTGACCTAGTTGTTAATACGAACAGAATGTTCCATCAAGTACAAACATCAGTTTATGGCCAAAAGTACACAACTCCCTGCAGTTGGCCATTCTTCCCTTCTATTTCCAAGTCAAGGTGAATATCCTCAGATTCTGTCTCATTCATTCATTAGCAAGTTGAACACTGACTCCCTTCTAGGCATGAGGGATAGAAATAATATTTTCAAAAAAACCCTGGATTTCTGGAGGGCATGTGTGAATATTACATTAAATAATAATAAAACCTAGCCAACCTATTTAAAACTCCTGCTCCTATTCAGCCTTCTTTTCTTGCTATGGTATATGTTACCTTCTAGTATTCAATACAGTTTTCTCCATTTTATAATGTTTATCATTGTGGAGGTGTATCATCCTTACTAGAACATATGCCCCATAGGGCAAGTATATTTGGCTGTTTTATCAACAGTGTTTCCAAAGACCTAGAAAAAGTGGGATCCTGGGATATATAATATAAATATATAAATATATATATAATATATAATATAAATATAATATATATAAATATATATAATATAAAAAATATATATATTTATATATAAATATATAAATATTTAAATATATAATATAAAGTAGATATTGCTTAAATGAATGAATTGTAGCTTACCCATAAGGCCTATAATAGATACTGTAGTGCATCATCAAGAGCTCTTCTTCCCACTCAGTGCACCCACCCATACTTAGGCTGCTGGGCCTATTTGCTGTTGATAGCTGCTTACAGTTGTGTTGCTCACTAGATAATGCCTTTAGCTAAAGTAACTGCATTGCACAAGATTATATATCCTTTAAAGGTATGCCCTGGGTTCAATGACTGTATAATTCTGGGGTATAAATAACTTAGCCACTTGCCTTAATTTGGGACAAGTCTGAATGGACAGCCCAACTTCAGAACTGGTCAAATAAGGTTAGGTTCTATTTGCAACTGCATTGTGAGTCATCTTCTCAGGTGCCTTATTTTAATAGATGTCACTCCCCAGAGCCAGCAGCTCTTTGCTTCAAGAGTCTGTTACTCTAAACCAAAGGGATATAAAAACATTGACTAGGGCTACCTGTGTGGCTCAGTCAGTTAAGTGTCTGCTTTAGACTCAGATCATGATCCCAGGATCCCAAGATCTAGCCTGGAGTCAGGTTCCCTGTTCAGTAGGGAGTCAGCTTCCCCTCTCCCTCTGCCCCTCCTCACTACTATGCTCTCTCTCTCTTAAATAAATAAAATATTTTAAAAAATAAGCATTGGCTAAATTTTCCTTGACATGTTAGGGATGGCTTTAGTGAGTAGCTGTTGGTTAAGTAAGGGGAGAAATAGCATTCAGGTGAATCACACAATTTATGCAAAGGCAGAGAAGCATAGAAGTATTTATATTCATCATGGCTTCTGTTTTCTTCCATTCTCCTGATGAACTAAGAGGAATTCAGAGGTTATAAGCAGAAATGTATCATTTAAATTTTATTAGTATATAAAACTAAAGAACAAAACTGGAATGTAAACTTTCCAGTTTAGGAGATATATTTTATTATTCTTCATAATCCCTTTGCCCCTACACCATTGCCACCTCCCACTCTCAATGCCTTGGGATATAATTGAATTAAGGACTCATCAATGTTAGTTGATTCAATAAATGAAATATTGCCCTAAAATAGAAGGATACTGTATACATTAATTAAGAATACATTTTAGACTAACAAAACAACAGTTCCAAGTTTATCCTTTAAGACTAAAAACTTGAATATAGAACAGAGTCCACAAATGTACCAAGAAGAAAACCAAATTATATTCACAAATTCTATAAAGCAGTCTTTTCTGTTATTAATTTTGACTTTCCCCCATCCAATGTATTCTGTATCTGAAAATAAGCTTCCAGATCTGTTTGTGTTGCCTTCCTTCCTTTATCTGGGCAACTTCTGAGTGTGTGGATGCTCCACAGAAATGACTTACAAGAATTATGGAAGGATGGAAAAACACGGAAATTTCCATGTATTATGTGATAGACATAAAAAGTATTGAACTTATAACTTGAAGATCCTACTTTGTTTTTCCTTTTTTAAATTAGACTTGCTTTTCCTGGGCAAATAAAAAGGGTCAGCCTGAGACTTGTGATAGCCTTATGTGGAAGGCAAAAGCATGGGGACCTACAATGAAACAATGTAAGGCACAGAGTATATATAATACTTTATAAGATTACCAGTTTTGCCTATTGCTAGCCAATGCTTTTTCAGCCACTCAGATTGTCTATATCAGTATGATCTATGTGAGTTACCATGTGTTACACCCATCAACGGGAACAGAGAGCAGATGTCTTGGCACACAGACCATGTTTTTTGACATAAGAGGACACTGTGAGCAGTGTCTCACAGTAGCATTAGAATGCTATCTATTCAAAATTTAAGATTGGAAAGGCTTACCCTACGGACTATCTTTTCCCATTCATTAATACCCTAGTTATTATGCTTCCTTGATCTCCAGTTCTTCCGTTCTTGGCAATTCCAACTGTAGGCAAACCTCACCATTTACAATGAGTACCCTTGCTTCCAGCTCATTGAACAAGCTGCCAAAAGCCATAGGGAAGTGCTTCCCTTTGGCTCCACAACACATTCATATGACCCAACTTCAGCAGGGGCATCATTCATGCTCTCCTATACCCAGTTAGCTCTGTATTCCCACAGCACCTGGAATCAATCTTTTCTACTTTCAAACCCCTCACTCATCCTATAATCCTTACTTGTAGTCAGTATCCTCTCCTTCTCTCTCTGAGATCTCATAGCTTTTGGCATGTACTGCTGTCATAGCATTTAGTCATTTTGCATTATTCCATTCATTTTACACTTGAGGAAACTGGATATAAAAATAGCAGGTGAGTAATCCAAGGTCACACAGCTGGTAGGAGGCAGAGTCAGATTTAGAAGTCAGGTTTTCTAAACCCAAATTTGCTGCTCTTTCTCTTTTATCAAATAACCTTCTTATAAGGAAAAGAAATTTTCTATAATAAAAACAACTCTGGAATCCCAAGGTTGAAGGAAAATCTTCAGAGGGACATGGACTGATAACTCAAGAGTTTAGAATTATGACTTTTCTTTTTCTTCTTTGCCTCAATAAATTAAAATAATGTGGTGTGATATTGGTTCACAAGGATGGACTACATTCCTTCAGTGGTTAAAAACAACTTATTTTCAGTTGAATTGAAGTTGCTAATCAGAATGAGACCATCCCAAAGACTTCACAAGCTCAAGTTTTTGTATTTATTGTGTTACTACATGACATCCTGTATTTGGGGAACTCTAACATATAGCTATATTCTCATTTGCAAGGGCTCATACAATAACAGGCCTGAGGTAGGCAGCCTTTGAAATGGCCCCCAAATATCCCTATCTCCAAGTATTCACATCTTTTTGTAACCCTTTCCCCATAGTCATGGACTGGACTAACTCACCTCTCACAGTTAAAATACTGTAAGTAGGTTTAGAATGTTGTTTTTAATACTAAGTTATAAAAAGACTCTAGCTTCCATCTCAGGAGCCTCTCTACTGGCTCTGTCTCTTTTTCTTGGTCTTTCTCTTTTTCTCTTCTTCACTGAAGCTTGCCAGGGGCCATATGAGTAAACTTGGCAGCCAATTGTCCTGAAATTTGCCTCTCCTTTTTATAGTCTTTCTCTTCAAATAAATAGTTATTTTTTAAGGGCATGAATCATATTTACCTCTGTCTCTCACACTGTCTAATGTTTTATCTGGCATATTTTAGGTATTACATCATGACTTTCTAATCAGGGATACATTTTGAATGCTTTAATCACGATATCTTTATTGAATAAAATACCATTTGATATTGTTTCTCCTATAAAATTCAATCAAAGCATTTGTAAGCCACCACTTACAAAATCAGCATGTTTCAGGGAGAAAATAAATGAAATTATACATATACACACAGGTTATTTTTTTCTCCAAATAATCCATTTATGGAATTTGCAGAAGACCCCCACCCCCCCCCAAAAAAAACCATAAACCACTTCAAGCTATCATTATGTCTGCATAGAAGTGTATTTCTTGCACTAATGTCATTAATAAGTAAAATCGAATGGTTTATAAAATCCCAGGTAACTTGATTAAAAATCTGATATGAAGGTTACCATAAAAGACTTGAGTTTATTTAATTTAACAAAAAAGATCTCTGACTCAATATCTTTTGTATTGTATATTTTCAATTTCAACAATTAATGTGGCATAGGGAATTCTTTATGCTAATGTTATAGCTCCTTGGTTGAGCCCTAACACCATTATCTGCTTTAATGAATAATTCATTCCCTGTTGAAAACTTAACTATATCATTTTTACTGGATATGAATGAAACTTTGAAGTGCAATTTAAGTTGAAAGAATTTAAGATTGTAGAGAATTCCCATAAACCATCAAAAAGTGCTGTGCTGGCAGTATTACCTAGCACTCAAGTGTAATCACTTTAGAGAAAGCTTGTGTGAGATCCTAACTTTTGTTTCTTTTGTAAAAAATATTGATGGGATTCATTTCTTACTGCATTTTCACACTGTGCACTGATTAGTTTACCTCTAAATATCTAAAACAATATGCTCTTTATTTCTAACTATAGATTGAGAACCTAGATAGTCACCATAAAGAAAGCTGATATTTGCTCTTTCAATACTAAGCTTGCCATGGAGAGAAGTCTTTTCTAGTAAAGAATCTCAACACTGGCAATGGCTTAAATATATCAAAGATTTACAAGGGTTACTAATGGATTCTTAGCCTACTGCATCCTGAAAACTCAATAGATGTAATGGTAGTAACCTATTCTTAGGAAAAAAAAGCTAAACAGGGGTACCTGGGTGGCTCTGTTGGTTAAACATCTGCCTTAGGCTCAGGTCATGATCCTGTGGGGGTGGGGGTGGGGGTGGGGGTGTCCCTGCTCAGCTGGGAGCCTGCTTCTCCTTCTCCCCTTGCCCCTCCCCATCTCTTGCTTGCTGTCTCTCCAATGAATGAGTAAAATCTTTTAAAAAAATGGAAAGAAAAAAGCTAAACAGTGTTAATTATCTCAAAATCTTAAAGAGATTGCCACCAATCAGAATATGTGCATTTCCTAGCCCTGTAATCCAGGATGAGCTACAATGTATATGGGGATGAAGATTTTTCTAAAAACTGTAAGAGACTAGTCACCTTTGTCAACATGGGAAAATATCTTAAAACTTGCGAAGCATTAGGTTTATACCATGTCACATGACCAAACAGAAACATTTGTAACATTCCACAATCTGCCAAAGCCTTATGGAGGGATGCCTGAGTGGCTCAGTGGTTGAGCATCTGCCATGTCCTTCATCAGGCTCCCAGCAGGGAGCCTGCCTTTCCCTCTGCCTGTGTCTCTGCCTCTCTCTCTCTCTCTCTCTCTCTCTCTCTCGATCTCTCTCATTGTCTCTCATGAATAAATAAAATCTTTAAAAAATAAATAAAGACATAATGTCTCATTTCTCTGGCTTACTCCAAGTCCTCTTGTACCTGGGTGCAAGTAGAACAGAACCTTGGAAGCATTGGTGAAATCCTTCATCGGTTTCCCCTAGAAATCAGATTGCTTTGAGATTTTTGTAGAATGTTATTGAGCAGCAATTTGGGAGGGAACCTGAGGTGGCATTCACATTGTAGGACTTGAATAGTGCACAGTCTCAGTCCCCCCATGCTGCCTTTCCCCTTTCCCTTCTATCTCAAAAAAATCCAAGGTAATTAAAAATTCTTTCTCTTGTCTAATGAAAAACAGGTTTCTCATTTCCAGGTATTGTATATGCCTATAAACTAACTCCATATAACCTAAAGAATTTTTCTATTCCCAGGGAGAATTTTTACCAATTAATACTATATTAACATACACATGCATATAAATAAATATTTATATATTTATGGAGGAAAGAAAGGAAAGAAGGAAGGGAAGGAGAAAGGGAGAGAGGAAGGAAGGAAGAAAAGAAGGAAGGGAGGGAAGAAGAAAGGAAGAAAGAGACACAAGTACTAATCAGAGAACATCGCTGAAGACACAAATATTAAATACAGAAGGAATCTAGAACAGGCTGTTATAGTAGCTAAAACCATAGCTGGGATTAAATATTGGCTTCACCTGATTACAAGTTTTGCAACCCAGGGAATATCATTGAACTTTTCTAGGCTTCAGTTTCCTCATCCATTAAAATTGGCATACAAATAAAAGTATTCAACTCATGGGCTATTAATCAGTCTTAAGTGAGATAATAAGGTAAAGTACTTAAAATACTATCTATTCAGCAAATCATCAATAATTGTTAGCCATCATTATCACAAGTGTCATTATGTAGAAGTCACACTAAGATGACAGGAAATGCCTGAAGACAGGATGAACTGCAAATGTCATGGAGTGAAACACTGATTCTAATGAACATGATATATATTAGACTTACTAGATAACTTTGCTAAAAAGAGCATCTCCATCAGCAGCCCCAAATATACACTCACACACACACACACACACACACACACACACACACACACAGCCTCACTGACCGTCTTGCTAATAACTCCATTCCACAAAAGTCTCAATCACAGAGGAGTCTAGTTATAAAAGCACCTCTTATAGCATAATTATGACCAGAATTGAAGGGGGGGAAATGGTAGGAGTATCCTCCATTCAAAGCTTTAAACACTCCAAATTACAAACCATGTCTAGGTGAAGAGAAACACACTTGAGAGCAATTTGACCCCTTTAAGACTGAATGTTTTCAAAGACCTCAGATATGGACAAAAGGCTGAAATAATCCAGATTGGTGGGCTCTCTCTATCCTTGAAGGAGACTGTACTTTTTTTAGTGAGCCACTTGTGTTCTCACCAAGTAGTGTTTTGTTTTTAAAGTCTCATAGTAGAGATAACCTAAAGTTTGTAGGCTGTGATGTAAAGGAAAGATGATATTTAATGTGATTTTATGCTCTGAGGTATAGTGATGCTGATGCCAATCATGGCTGAGTTTGGGTTCCCCTTTTTCCTTGTAGTGAGCATTACAGGGTTTAAATGGATTAGGCTCCCTCTCCAGATGTTCATTTTTAACACTTTATAAATAAGAGCCAACAGAACTTTAAAAGCATGACCTGTCCAGTGGACTGTTCAACTTTCATTCTTTCCTAAAGCATCCTCGGTCATAAATTTAGGTGTGGGGGGAGAACTATTTAATTAAAGCCTATGGCAATATCACCAAGAGGATAAAAAGTAATAATCTTTTGAATTTGCTTTTGTGCAGATAAAAAAATGCAGCCTTTCCATTTCTCTTAGATGTTATATTCAAGATAAAAGCACTGAATTTCCAAACACTTCTTTTATTGTCAGGTTGCTGGCATGTAACCCTTTCTCTTGAAAAATAAGAAAGGCAGAAATGTGCAAAGATGCTCCTTAGCTTGAATCTGTGGACATGGCACCATACCTTCTCTCTTACATATCATTTTGTAAAACCAGGTTTGCTTCGTTTATATTCCCTACACATCTCTCCCTTTTTGTCTACCTTAGGTCTTTTAAATTTAGCTTCAAGAAAAGTGCTGTATTATGGAATCAAGTTTCCTTATCTTTTCTCCCGAAAGAATTGTGTGCAATATTTATTTCCCTTATGTTGCAATTTAAAGCACACAGGAAACTGTGTTGAATACCATCACTCCAACTCTCATTCCTCTATCAAGATAATGCTTATACACATTTCTATATAGTATATAATGAAGTGAAGCTATACATTTCTTCATTTTCTGCACTGCCTATCAGAATTTAGACTTCCAAAATCAAGGAATATTTACTTATAAGACTCCATAGGGTAAATATTATTCATGTTTGACAGGGGTGAATAATAAATAGAGTTCCACATTAAAAACAAGAACAGTTCTTACCTAACTCACTGCTGTGAACTGTTACTCTAAGAGTTAAAGAACATGTACATATTCATGATGTTTTGTTCACAGGAGGCATTCAATAATCATTTAATACCTGAGAGATGAATGAGTGAGAATATCAAAAGTCTAAAAAATTCCAATATACTCAAAGTAGGACATCAATTAGACTGTTTATAATAAAAGTATTATTTGCTTTTTTCCTATTTTTCTTCTAAATGTGAAAATTTGGGTTGAATTCAAATGGCCTTTTTCTCAGGAAAGCCTGAGAAATTATTATTTATTTTTAATACATTTTTGATGACCTGCCATTAAATTTCATGATTCATTTTTCTCCTGCAAAAGATTACTGATCCTGTAATGGAAAAATCCACATGGTCAGGCCCATGATTTTTAAAGAAAATTTCAGGCAAAATAGCCTACCTTAAATACAGGTACATTGATCTAGTTTGGTTGTTGAATTTATATATTAAATGGAATTGATTAATTTTCAAATGTCCTACTCATGAATTATGTATTTTTAAACCATCTGAGGAATGTAAACTATGAAAAGTATTCTTCAACATTCCTTTCATACATCTTGAAATTGTGCTTGATAATTAGTAATAGAAAAAAAAGAATAAAGATGGAAAAATTAAATACTTTGATTTCAAAGACACATACATTAGAATAACAGTAAAAACAAATCTGTTTTCAACTCTAGTCACTGTTAGGAATGTTTTTTACACTCAGAAGTATCAATGACTATATGAACAAAACACAAAAATCCTTCAGGAATTAAAAATTGAAAGGAAAATATTATTTTAAAAGGCTCCTCTGGGGTATTCAGTGCTTTTGACATCAGTTGAAACTACAAAAATTTATAGAATTTTTCTAAGAAAAGCAATAGCATTTGAGCTTTACAGATTTCACCTGACAGTTTAAAAAAAGTTAAAAAATGGTTTTTTTGGTATGTTTTTCATAAAATTAATTTAGATAATGTGTGGAATAGCTACAATTGATAAACTTTGTTTAGGTATAAATCTATGAAAGTTTTTCTTTTTTTAATCTTTCTGATCATAATTAGTATTAAAATAATTTCAGGAATTTTTCACTATGTTTACCAGTTTCAAGTACTTCTCTTTAAGAGCAGTTAAAAAGGAATGTCTTGAGAACTGTTTAAGAAATAAGCCCATGCATTTATAGTCGACAAATCATTGACAAGGTTTTCAAGTACACAAAATGAGGAAAATACAGCCTCCTCAATAAATGATGTAAAGAAAGCTCTATCTCCATAAGTGAACAAATGAATATGGACTCTTATTTCCCATCATATAGAAAAATTGACTCAAAGTAGGTTAAACATTTAAATGTAATTCTTGAAACCATAAAATTACTAGAAGAAAACACAAGGGAACAGCTTCTTGACGTTGGTGTTGGCGATGATTTTTGAGAGACATCAAAAGCATAAATAACAAGCAAAAATAGACAAGTGGGATTACATCAAACTGAAAATCTTCTGCACAGCAGTGGGGAACAATCAACAGAGTGAAAAGGCAACCTATGGAATGAGAGAAAACATTTGCAAACCATATGTCTGATAATAGGTTAATAGCCAAAATAATAAAGAACACATACAACTCAATAGCAAAAACAAACAAAAACAAATAATCTGATTAAAAATGGGAGAAAGACCTGAACAGCATTTTGCTAAAAAGGACAATATCATTAATCACAAAGAGATATCACACCTGTCAGGATGTCTATTACCAGGGCATCTGGGTCACTTGGTGAGTTAAGTGTTGGACTCTTGATTTCAGCTTAGGTCATGATCTCAGGGTCATGAAATTAAGCTCTGCAGGTAGGGGCTCTGTGCTCAGTAGGGAGTGTGTCTGAGATTCTCTGTCTCCCTCTACCACTCCATCTCTTCTCTCTCTCTCTCTCTAAAGTAATAAATAAATCTTTGAAAAGCAAGAATGTCTATAATCAAGAAAACAAGATATAATAAGTGTTGAGGATGTGGAGAAAAGAAAACTTTGTGCACCATTTGTGGGAATGTTGGTATAGGCATTATGGAAAACAGTATAGAAGTTCTTTAAAAATAGAACTACCAGTTATTTTCTTGCTGTCCAGTTTTCCCAACACCATTTGTTGAAGAGACCATCTTTTGTTCCATTGGATATTTTTTTCCTGCTTTGTTGATTATTAGTTGACCATATAGTGTGGGTCCATTTCTGGGTTCTCTATTCTGTTCCATTCTTCTCTGTGTCTGTTTTTGTGCCAGTACCATACTGTATTGATCACTCTAGTTTTGTAATATAACTTGAAATCCAGAATTGTGATGTCTCCAGCTTTGCTTTTCTTTTTAAAGATGGCTTTAGTTATTCAGGGTGTTTTGTCATTACATGCAAATTTTAGGATTGTTTGTTCTAGCTCTGTGAAAAATGCCACTGGTATTTTGATAGGGATTTCATTAAACTTGTAGATTGCTTTGGCTAGTATAGACATTTTGACAATATTTTTCTTCTAATTCATGAACATGGAATGTTTTTCCCTTTCTTTGTGTCCTCTTTCATTTCTTTCATAGTGTTTTATGGTTTTCAGAGTACAGATCTTTTACCTCTTTAGTTAGGAATATTACTAGGTATCATGGTTTTTGGCATAGTTGTAAACGGAATGGGCTCCTTGATTTCTTTCTGCTGCTTCACTATTGGTGTATAGAAATGCAGAAGTTTTCTATACATTGATTTTGTATCCTGGGATTTTACTGAATTCATGTGTAAGTTCTAGCAATTTTTCGGTGGTCTTTCAGGTTTTCTACCTAGAGTATCATATCATCTGCAAATAGTAAAAGTTTGGCTTCTTCCTTGCCTGTTTGGATGCTTTTTATTTCTTTTTGTTGTCTGATTGCTGAGGCACCTTCCAGTACTGAGTTAAATAACAGTAGTGAGAGTGGACATTCCTATCTTGTTCCTGACAGTAGAGGAAAAGCTCTCAGTTTTTCCCCATTGAGGGTATTAGCTGTGGGTTTTTCGTATATGGCCCCTTACATCAGACACAAAAATAAATTAAAAATGGAAGAAAGACCTAAATTTGAGTTAGGAAACCATCAAAATCCTAGAGGACAACACAGACAGAAACTGCTTTGACATTAGCCATAGCAACTTCTTACTAGATAGGTCTCCTGGAGCAAGGGAAACAAAAGCAAAAACAAACTTTGGGACTTAATCAATATAAAAATCTGCACAGTGAAGGAAACAACAAAACCTAAAAGGCAACATTCAGAATGGGAGAAAATATTTGTAAATGAAGCATTTGATAGACTTATTATCTATAATCTATAGAGAAATTCTAAAACTCAATACCCCAAAAACAAATAATCCAGTTAACAAATGGGCAGAAGACATGAATAGATATGTTTCCAAAGAAGACATCCAGTTGACAGACACATGAAAAGGTGCTCAGCATCACTCATCCTTGGGGAAATATAAATCAAAACTACAAGTGATACCATCTCACACCTTTCAGAATGGTTAAAATTAACAATACAGGGAATAGCAGGCATTGGAAAGGATGTGGAGAAAGGGGAATTCCCCTTTCAATGGGGCATGGAAACTGGTACAGCTATTCTGGAAAACAGTATGAAGTGTCCTCAAAAAGTCAAAAATAGAACTACCTTACCATCCAGCAGTCTCACTACTAGGTTTTTACCCAAAGGATATAAAAATGAAGGGATACATGCACCCCAATATTTATAGCAGCATTATCAACAATAGCCAAATTATGGAAAGAGCCCAAATGTACATCAACCAATGAATGGATAAAGAAAATGTGATATATATATATATATATATATATATATATATATATATCTTTTATATATACATATATCTTATATATATATATCTTATATATCCTATATATATATATCTTATATAAAGAAGATATAGATATATATATATATATATATATATCACATTTTCTTTATCCATATGTATGTATACACACACACACACATACATAATGGAATATTACCCAGGCATAAAAAAAGAATGAAATCTTGCCATTTACAGTAACATAGATGAAGCTAGAGAGTATTATGCTAAGCAAAATAAGTCAGAGAAATACAAATACCATATGATTTCACTCATATGTGGAATTTAAGAAACAACATAGGTGAACATAGGTGGGAAAAAGAGAGAAGCAAACCATAAAACAGGTTCTTAACTATAGAGAACAAATGAGGGTTGCTGGAGGGGAAGTGAACAAGAGGATGGGTTAAATAGGTGATGGATATTAAGGAGGGCACTTGTGATGAGCATTGAGTGTTGTATGTATGTGATGAATCGCTAGATCTATACCTGAAGCTAATATTGCACTGTATGTTAACTGGAATTTAAAAAAAAAAGCAATAAATAAATAAATAACCAATAAATTAATCAATTAATCTACAATATGAATCGACAATACCTCCTCCTGGGTGTATATCTGAAGGAAATGGTATTTGTATCAGAGAGATGTCTGCACCCCCATTTGTGTTGCAGCACTATTCACAATAGCCAAGATATGGAAAAAATTTAAATGTCTATCGACAGATGAGGAAGTAGGAAATCCTTCCAACTGTGACAACATGGATGAACCTAGTGAGCATTATGCTAAGTGAAATAAGCCAGACACCGAAAGACAAATACTGCATGATCCCACTTATGTGGAAAATATAGTCAAACTCATAGAAGTAGGGAGTAGAATGGTGGTTGCCAGGGGATGGGGTAAAGAGTACATGGGGAGATATTGGTCCAAGGGCACAGAGTTTCTGTTATTCAAGATGAATAAGTTCTGGGGGTATAATACATATCATGGCAAGTATAGTTAGCAGTACTCTAACACATACTTGCAATTTGCTAAGAGGATAGATCTTTAGTGTTCTCACCACAAACCAAAATAAAAAGAAAATGATGTAAAAAATATAGTAACTCTGCGAGGTGATGGAGATGTTAAGTAGCCTGATTGTGGTTATCATTTCATAATGTATATGGTATAGATATACCAGAACATCAAACTGTGCACTTTAAAAAAAAAGAATGGCTACCATGCTGAATGACCTATATTCTCAATACCTTGTTGCATTGTGTTATTAAAATTTAAGTTATAAAACTACAAAGTTAATATATTCATTTTGGTTTTAGAATTGAACTCCAGTCATTTCTCTCCAAATAATGATTGTTTAGCCGGGAGTAGTTTCTGCCCTGGTTTTGTTTTGACTATCTCTTTCCTTCATCTTCTGTAGACAGTTCTTTATCCCACACCAGTCTGTGTCAGAATGGTAATGTCCTCCTAATGAAGTACATTTGTAAATTTCAGAACCATCCTCAGTTTTTCTGTCATTGTTTCTTTATTTGCTATTCTTAAAACAAGTGGTATAAATTCAGAAAATGAGGTAAGAATCTAAAGATAATTACTCTTGCACACCTTCTTAGCTGACTGTTACTACTCCAGAGTATCTCTGTGATTGTACCATGAAACTGAGTGAGGATAAGGCCGTTTCCTACAAACTCTTAGAGTCTAGTCTCTCCTATCATTTCTACTTTGGCTACTTCATGATCTACAACATTCTGTTTATTATCTGTTTTAGGTCCATTGTTGCATGAGTTACCTGGACTTATACTTAGGTGTAGTTCTATTTTGGATAGGAAAGGGAAGTCAAGAAGCATCTCATTCATCATCAAACGACAGAGAATATCATTGCCTTCAGATTGTTTTAAAAAATTTATCTGAAAAAAAATGTATCTGAAGTAATACTAGTTTAGAGATTTAAAATAAAGAGAACATGATGTCAACCCTTTTGCTAATGTATGTAGAATGCTAATTTAGTTTACTATATTTTTTGTTATTGGACATACCTTTTAAGATCAATTATGACCAAGAACTCATCCAAGTCATCTCCCATGATTTCTCTAGAAAACATTAATTTCCTTTATCCTACGGCATGTAACACTTGTTTACCCCCATAAAATCTAGTATAGTATTTATATAGTATGTTTGTCTTTCTTTCATTTTTAAATTTTTTTTTTCAACAGAAACATGTTTACAAGCTTCTTAGAAGATAGAATCATGTATTATACTATTTATACAATTAAATTACATATCTAAGACTGTTTGAAAAAATAATAGTACCCAACAGGTATTTTTTTTGAACCTGACTGACAGAAGATCTAGGATTAGCAAAACTTAATCTTTGGCTGATGGATACCCAAAGTAACAAACTAAGGATGATTCCCTCAATTATCTATTTCAAACCACAGTGACAGTGTCCAGAACAGAACCAGAGATGGAAGATCTGTCTTTCTATATCTCCTAAACTTTATTTTTCCATAACTGAAAATTATGTTTAGCTCATAAAAATAGTCTTCAACAAAAATTGCCTTCAAATTCTTAGGGACAAGTTGTCTATCTGAAGGGAAACTAGGCAATTACATGGGCAAAGTAGAGGACATACTGTAGGTGAAGTGTGATGTAAGAGTTGAATTCATGGTCTTCAATGACTTATTAGAGTACCAATGTACAAAAGGAGAGCTGTAACCACGGAAAGAGATCCTAAACTCTGGACTAATTGAATTTGGTAAAACTTATTATTGCTTCAAACATTGGGCTTACCCAGGGCAGAGTTTCACAACAACTTATCACCATAAAGGATAAGAAGACAGTCTGATTAAATCACTAGGAGTTGCAAGACAGAGGACATCATCTGGCATTCTCACCAGTATTTCCCTATTATGATTTGGCCCTATAACCTCTAATGTTTGGGTTTACATTTGATATGAAAGTTTTGGGCCTGAAAATGGCCTCTTTGGAGTTTCAGCTAAAGCTAACTTTCCTGGATCTTCACATTTTGTTGATTTCATCCAGGCTATGTAACCACAGTTGAAACTAGCCCAAAATATGGAGCCCCTAGCAGATACACCCGTTAGTTCTGAGAGTGGAAGAAATTTAACACACACACACACACACACACACACACACACACACACACACAAGAATTTAATCCACATGGAAAAAAAAAGACACAAAGTTTTGGGCTACATGTCCCAGTTAAAACAAAAAATATAATTCACCTTGAGATTTAGCAATGTGAATGCCCATGAGGCAGACAAAATTTGCTCTTCCAAGATGCAAGAAGAACACCCAGCGGCAAAAGGTACTAACCTTTTACACAAATTAGCATACTCACCATTTTAAAACTAAAATGCAAAACCATTAGTTAGAACAAGGAGATTCATTAAAAGGGTATCAAAAAAGGCATATTGATGATATGCTGTATAATTCTTGGATATTCTACTTGGAGGGTCAGACAAGGGGGAAAAGCTAATAGTAGCATACTAACAGAATTATAAGAAGGTGGTCTCTTCTAATCATTGCCCTCATCCCATGAAGCAGTCTGTGGTTATTTACTAATCAGTTACTCAAGGACCAACGGCATGACCCTGAGCTTCCTCTTTTATCTCCAATGCCACTGTCAACCAAGAGGCATATATGCCACTCTTTTAGAGACCAAATTGGCTATGCGGTTGTGGACTTACTTTACAACTCAGTTAATATATTTTGCATCCATAACAATACCTATTGCAGTGATACAGTACATACTCTTGATAAGTGATTGCTGAGCAAAACACATGATTGCTGAGCACTCAAGATTATCATGCTTTAAACGGTCTTATGATTATTACAGATAAACGGTTTTGAATTAGCCTGAAATCTCTCTCTCTCTCTCTCTCTCTCTCTCTCTCTCACACACACACACACACACACACACACACACACTTTCTTCAGCTGATGAGTTTTTTCTTCTTCTTGGCCTCTATTTACTTTCATCTGTTAGGATCTGGCTAGATATGAAATAACTGCTCTTAGATTTAGGCTAAATGTGGATGGGGTTAGAGAAATGCAGTGTATCCAACAGAATAAACTGTAATTTGAGGATGCTGAGCACAAAGAAGTGTGTAGTTAGTGCAGCTGTGTTATTGAGGGAACTTCTAGGCCTGAACATTCACTTCAGTTCCAACTCTCCTAGGTACCTTCTCATTAACAGTGGAATAATCTACATTAGATTAACGGGGAATTGAGGAGACTTTATCACAGCAAATCTCAGGGTAATCCTGATGCTTTTATCTTAAATGAGGGAACTCTAGTGGACATATCTGTTAAAGGTCTGGATTCAGGGAACATATTTGTTTTTGTAGGCGAACACTAAGACACGGTAGTGTGGCCATTGAGTATACAACAGGTATAAATACAAAGTAATTATTCAATAGGTATAATTACAACTATTTTGATTCCCAATAGTGAGAAGCTAACCAAAGGATTCCAGGAGAGATAAATAAGAATTAAGTCAGATTGTATTTATTTAGGAATACAATAAAATTAAGTAAATGTCATACACAATGATAGAAAGGAGTTAAGGATGACTTATAAGAAATTTAATTAACAAAGTAGAATATACAGTGTCCATGAGATAATTCTTTTTAACCTCTGATTCCAGGGAAAATTTGTGCTAACAGTTGAATTGTCTAGAGAAGCTTCTCTGTTATATACAAATTTAAACTACTTAAAATTAAACTAAGTCTACTGACTAAGATTTGTACAGCTCTAGAAGAAATTGCAGAAAACACCATATTGGGCAGCACAGAAAACAGACTTGTGAGTTTATATTTCTCTGGGGGACTCAATATCCTTCTCCTGACAAATAAGTAATCCCTCAATCTGAAGATGGCTGTTAAGTGTTTTTAAATTCAATATTGTCTAAAATATATATGTGTGCATTAATAGCAATGTGGATTCAGCTCATTTCAACAAATGTCATTAAAGTCTATACAAAGTGTTTTTGAAACACACCAAAGCCAATTTATTTTTTAAAAGGTTCTATGTAATTCTGTGATCTGCCTTTTTTAATAATTATACAACCTTTGAAAATTACAAAGCTGTAAAAGCCTAATACTATTAATAGTCATTCAAAAAAAAAAAAAAAAACACTTTCCCTTCCTCCCAACAACCATCCAGTGAGAATTAAATGTCCTAAAAAGAGGCCAATTCAACATGGCCTCTACCCCGGTAGAAACAAAAAGTGAAAAGATGAGAAGAACATAGAAATTGACCAAGTGGTGTATGGTCAGTGTCTCCAGAGTGGGGCCATGGCTGTTGCCCAGGGTCATGAACGTTCACCCAGGATACCTTGTAGTCACATCCTCCTCACTCCAGCATGTCCATCTTCCAAGAACTAGGTGTCATGGAAATCCTTCAGCAGCCTTTTCCTCCACTGTTCTGCTATGTGCATCTGGTTCACTAAGTCCCCACTGTCATAGCTGTCTGCACACTCCACTTTCCATGACAGGTTTTCAATTTCAGCCTCCAGCTGAACCTGCTGGTATTCCAACAGCTTCTTCCTGGGTCTGTGTAGTCCTCATAAGAGTAAGTGTACTGCAGGGTGTATCAGCACTAGGTCAAGAGCTTGACAGTACTCTGTAGGTACTGCCAGTCATTCCAGCTACCCAGATAATTCATGACTCTTTCCTTAATCTTTTCATGAATCCGCTGGCATATCTACACCTCCAGCTGCAAGGTCTTGTGGTTTTCCCACCTCTCAAAGTAGAACAAGTACTTCATGAGGTCCTCCCTGGCCTGGGCTTGCTTGTTCTGGTCAACAATATCAAAGTTCTACTTGTACCAACTGCACTCATAGTACTTACTGCCATGGGTCTTCCAGTCTCCTAGACATATCTGGCTGAAGTCGTGTTTACACTTGGAGCATTGCATGTGACTGCAGCCTTTGTTCTTCTTGGTGACGATGCTGCACTTGGGACAGTCTTTAGCATGAGCAGTAATGGAGTCGGCTATTTCAGAGTTACCAGCACATTTCGTGAGCCATTTCCAGATTATGGCATAGTCTGTGGGGGTGTGATAAATCTGACAATAGTTGAAATAGAAGACCTCATTGCACCGATTGCACTGTACTTAGCACTGGGCTTCTATACCTGAATAATCAGGGGGGAAATCTGCATCAGAACACAGCAGGAGCTGGTAATGATTTTCCAAGTAGTCCCTAAAGAGGTAGTCCCTGTGTTTGTCTCTCAATTCTTCATCAGGCAGCAATGGAAACACAAAGCTCTCTGGTGTTTGGAGTGGACAGTCCTGAGCCATGCAAGAGACATTTACACCGATGCCATCCAAGTACTGAATGGTGCTGCTCCCAGAAGCTGTGACAAAACTGGTGCTGATAAGCCAGAGAAAGTAGGTTTTCCTTCTGCACAAACTGCATACGCACTATGTAGTGTTGGGATGGGGGTGGGCTGTAGGGACATGTTTTGAGGGGTGGGGCTGAACTTGAGCCTCAATGAGCAACTGAGGAGAATTAGACTTGTATATGTCCAGTATCTCTGCTACTTGACAGTGGAAATTAACTAATATAAGTTTAGCAACTAAATGAGATACCAGTGCCATAGGGAAGGTGTGCTAATGGCAGTGAGCATCTCAGTGGCCTTTATGACAGAGGCTAAGCTAGTTATGGGCTCTTTGAGAGTACCCTCAAACTCTTTATAGGTCAAGAAGTGAATTGGTACTCATCAGGATCAAAGGCGTTGGCCCTGTGCTGCTCCACATTGCTGGCTACTCCCATGTAATAGTCCTCTGAGCCCCCCCCCCCCCCCGCCCCGGGTTCCTCATCTTCTTCTTCCTCATAATTTGGGTCATAGTTCTCTTCATTGCCAAAAGACCTCTGGCTCTTCATGTCCACAGGCATCTTAGTATCCAGCCAAGCTGCAGATCAGGACAGCAGAGTTCTTCCCCTCCAGCCAAACTTTACCACTTTCTCAAATGCATTAGTGTTTTCTTTTTTTGTCTTCTGTAATTCTTGAAGTCTTTCAGAAAGATATCACCCCAAATATTTAATGTCATATAATTTTCATTGGGAGCCATGGCCCATGGCTGCTGAGCCTGAACAGGCCACACTGGGTCTGGCTGGGCCAGAGGGATCTGACACAGGCATAGTGGTGGCCTGATGCCCAGGCTCTTACCTCCTGCAGAATGGTCTCCACAGCTCAGAACTGCTCTGTACAAACTATGTTTTATATGGTAAGATAGTATATAGGCACATATAAATGTATGTCATTTAAAACTACCTTTTTTTTAACTTTTGTTATGGACCCATAACAAGAAAACATTTATTGTTTTCAAAATTTTTTGAAATATGCTCGCTCTTTAATTGGTTCATTCTGTGCGTGTTTATAAGGATACATTTTTTTTTAAGATTTTATTTATTTATTCATGAGAGACACAGATAGAGAGGCAGAGACATAGGCAGAGGGAGAAGCAGGCTCCTCACAGGGAGCCTGATACGGGATTTAATCCCAGAACCCCGGGGATCACACCCTGAGTCAAAGACAGATGCTCAACCGCTGAGCAACCCAGGTGTCCCAATATAAGGATAAATTTGAATTGACAAAGAAATGAGTGTTGATTTTTTTTTTTACTGATTCATTGGTAAATTGAGATCCATAGTTTTTTCTAAATTAATTTCAAAGTTAAAAACTAAATATATGTCTCCGGGTGTTACTAAATGTTCAGAAACATGAAATGAAAGAGAAAAACAAGTTGAAGTTTGAAAAATTAGGGATTGATTTGGGATTTTTTTTTTAGAAAAGTACCATTTTTACAATTAGTGGAAAGATAATTAAAACTGAAGTGTCACAATCAGTCACCAGGATCAAAGGTACAGCATAGGGAATATAGTCACTGGTATTGTAATAGTATCGTACGGTGATAGATGGTAGCTACACTTGTGATGAGCATGGAATAATGTATAGAGTTGTCGGGAACCCTGGGTGGCGCAGTGGTTTGGCGCCTGCCTTTGGCCCGGGGCGCGATCCTGGAGACACGGGATTGAATCCCACGTCGGGCTCCTGGTGCATGGAGCCTGCTTCTCCCTCCGCCTGTGTCTATGCCTCTCTCTCTCTCTGTGAGTATCATAAATAAATAAATAAATAAATAAATATTTAGAGTTGTCAAATTTACTATGCTTTACACTAAAAACGAATGTAAGATTGTGTTGCAGGTATACTTCAAAACAAAAAAACTGGCATGTCACCCTTAGTTTTGGACAAAATAAGTGAAATAATGTTTCATAGATTGATAAAGAAAAGAAAATGTGAAGTTCAAAGCATTTAGTTTTTTAAAAATTACTTATACAAAATATAACATATAGTAAGAAGCTATCTGAAAGTTACTTATAATTTGAAGTTTGACAAATGAGTTTAACCTGACCTACCTTATATAATTGAATTTTGTACTTCAGATCTAATTAGTGTGAGCTTCTTACAGATATACTTTCAGTAAATAAAAATTGATTGAATTTAAATTTTTATAAGGGAAAATTGAATGTAAATAAGGTTGAAGAAATTCTAATTGGAAATATTCATTGTTCTTGAATTCATTTGTTTGATGATGTCAATTACAAGAACAGAAATTATCATGAATTGGGCTATTATTTGATCTTATTTCATCCTAATTAATGAGAAATAGATACACACCTTTTTAAAGGTAATGAGCCTGCAATAATGCACTCCTCTCCTGTAACACTGAGTACAGTCATTGTGAATTATGAATTTGGAAGAGAAATACATAAAGCAGCAGCATGAGAGAAAGGCAAGGACATTGGTTCCCTGAAAACAGCTATGTGGATGGGAAAATGTTTAAATCGGGGCAATATTTTTGTTTAGCTACTTTGTTTAGATCCAAGAATAAATTGAGCTTTTTTTCTGATTCTCTATAAGTAATTTTAACAAATGAGAATGTCTGAGAGTAAATTTAATAGCAGAGGAATGAAAACGATCTGTGCAAGACAAGTAGAGTTTAAAGTTACTCAGATGCTCTATAGTGACCAGGGAGCTTGGATAGATTATTTGAAAACAGTTCTTAAGTTCAATGAATTTTCACAATTGTATATGCGTAAGTAACCACCATCCATACACTCTAAAAAATTCCCTTTTGGCCTTTTCCAGTCACTTTCCCACCTCTGCCTAGGGCCAAAACCTTCTGACTTCTATCATGTATTATTAGACTTGTTCTCTAATATGATGTAAATGAATCCTATAGTATGTATTACTTTGTATTTATTTATATGGCTTCTTTCATTCAACAAAATGATCATTTTGATTCATCTGTACTGTTGAGTACATCAGTGATTTATTCGTTTTTCTGAATATGCCATGATTTGTTTACCTATATTGCTGTTCATGAATATTTGGGTTTTTGCCAGCTTTTGGCTATTGTAAATAAGGCTGCTATGAATATTCACATACAAGCCTTTCTGTGAACATATCTTCTTATTCATCCTGGGGAAATGCCTAAGGGTACAATTGCTGGACTATAGAGTAAAAATATTTTTACCTTTGGAACAAACTGTTAAATAGTCTCCAGACCTCTTTGTCTGTTCTATTCATTCGCTACTTTGTCACTAGTATTTTTATGATTAAAAATTAGTTTATAAGCAGAGTTTATAATACAAAAATTCTACATGACTGTATATGGATTATTGTATATTAAAAAACTGGTAAAGAGAATTAGAAGTACATTGTAGGGGAAGAATAATGACATCTTAAAGATGTTCGTGTCCTAATGCCTGGAACTTATGTTACATGGCAAAGAGAAATTCAGGTTACAGTTGGAATTAAGGTTGGTAATCAGCTGACTTTGAGATGGGAAGATTTTTCTGGAATATCCATCTAGGCCCAATGTAATCACAAGAGTTCATATAAAGTGGAAGAGTGAGGCAGAAAATGGAGAACCAGGGGGATCGCATGAGATAGATTCACCCTAATCTTGCTGGTTTTAAAGATGAAGGAAAATGGCTGTAAGCCAAGGAAGATAGTCAAGCTCTAGACTTAGAGGGAGACTTTTAGCTAGGGAAAGCAAGGAAATGAATTATTTCCTAAAGCTGTGCTAGAGCTTCCAGTGGAAACGCTGCCCTGCCCACACTCTGATTTAGCTGAGACCAACAGAATTGCAATATAATAAATTTGTGTTGTTTTAAGCCACTGAGTCATGGCAATTCGTAACATTAGCAATAAGACACTAATCTACCTATAATGAGACCAAATGAATTAAAAACATGATTTTGAAGCTCTAAATTGACATTAAGGACCCCAAATTGTAGGAGTTTTTTGTACTGTTCTGATGCGTTTAAATTGACCTACATGTTTGCCATTTTCTTGTCCTTTTCATACCTTATTTATGGTATAAATTTTACTTTACTTGAAGGATATTCTGTTATGTCTATTGGTAAAAAAATGCAACATTGGGCTTTGTTGAAAATTAGTTTGGTAAATTTAGAATTCTAACTTGACAGTTATTTTCTCTTAACATATTGAAGAAATCATTTTTTTTCTGGCTTCCAATGTTGCTGTGGGGATGTCAGCTGTCAGTTTGATAGTTTTCCTCTAGAGATAACTGATATTTTCACATTGGCTGCTTATAGGATTTTCCCATCTGTGTTTCATGTTCTTTAGTTTCTCTATTATATATCTAAGTGAGGATTTGTTTGTTTGTTTTAGTTAACATACATGAGATTGTAGGGGGCTTCTTGAATGTAAGTATTAGAAACATCTCAACCTTCATCTCCTTGAATATTGCCTTCCTTCCTTATGTTCTTCCATCTTCCTTCCTTCCCTCCCTCCTTCTTTTCTCCTTTCCTTTCCTTTCCTTTCCTTTCCTTTCCTTTCCTTTCCTTTCCTTTCCTTTCCTTTCCTTTCCTTTCCTTTCCTTTCTTTCTTTCTTTCTTTCTTTCTTTCTTTCTTTCTTTCTTTCTTTCTTTCTTCTTTCCTTTAATTCTTTCAGGCTGGGATTCTATACTTTTTCAGGCTGGGATTCTATACTTTTAAACTTCTCGGTTGACCTCCTGTACATCTTAACTTTTATACTCTTTCTTCTTCTTTTTCTGTCTTATCCTGGTTCTGAAGATTTTCCCCACAACTCAACCCTGAACAAGCCTTTATTGCCTCTCAGTATTACAGAAAAATCAGTTATGCTAGGGCTTCACTTTTTGAGCCGCAAAAAAATACTTTTCTCTCAAGGATTTCATTTCAGTTTTGAGTCCCAAAGGTCTTATTTGGATGTCATAAGATGAACATTGACTTCTTCTTTTGACATTCATACTTACAGTCAAAATAGTTCCTGAGACAACAGATACTACTGACAAAATAAGGCAAATGTTATACACCAAAGTACAAGCATGGAGGGAAAGGATAAAATTTCAGGTTTTTATACTTTTTTTATCAAGTTCCTTTATTTATCAGATATATGTATATTGAGTATTTATGTTCCAAGTTCTGTCCAGGTTGGGAGATAAAACTGAACTAGATTTCTTCTTTAATGGAACTCACAATCTTTGGGCAAGATGAGAAACTAAATTATAGAACAATATCTATTGATATTTTCTCCTATTACGAATGAGAACTCAGGTTAGTGAATGTGCTGATTGTTTCCTGGCCTTCTGTTTAATGGAGCATGTGTTTTTGCTCTTCTGACTTTGCCTTTGCAATATATTACTTTTAAAAGAATTCTATTCTAGAATTGGATAGTCTGAGTGCAAATGACAGCTCTGACAATTAACAACTGTGGACTTTGGGCAGGTTATATTTTACCTCCAAGTCAGTCTGATTCCTCATTTATATAAGATAATGGTATATTCCTCAGAGGGTGATTAGGAGAATGAAATGGCTTAATATTGAAAGGTATTCAATAAATATAAGTATGTTGCAGCCTTTGTCCAAATAAATAAAGTCCTATCTCACCTATAGGCCAAATTTACTTCCTAATGTTGTTTTTTCTTGTTAAAGAAATCCCTCTATGTTTAAAAACATGCAAGTCTCTTTTAAGAGGCTATTGGCCTAGATAAGAATGGCAAAGGATAGGCATTTGCTTTTATAGCCAGTGCTGCAGAGAGATCCTATTAATTGCTACAAATTATGCAGCTTTTCAAAATTTCTTTTACTTACTTTCAGCAACATTTTGGAGAAAAGTTATATATCAGCTACCCATATTCTGTCTCTATTATGCAATATGTGGTAAAAAATTGGATTTAAAAATTGATGACATATAATGACACAATTTTAACACTGGTGAAATCCCTTTCTCCAGCAATTCCTCCTTCCACAACTTTGAAAATCATTTTTGCTTCCTTGTACTGTTTTTGATGAGTTTGAAGTTTGAAAAAAAAAAAAGAATGTTTGCTTGACAGATATCCCTTTTGTTTTGGAATGTTATGATTGACATCAGTATGCCAAAGGGTAATTCTGAAAGTAGGAGTGACATTAGCCAAATATGAGAGAAATGGAGAAATAATAAGTGTCAATTGAGGCCCATGGCTGACCCAAGATTTGTGCTGAGACTAGTGAAGCTGGGATTTCAAAGTAATAGGCATAGAATAGAGACTATCACATCTGCTACTGATGTATACAGTTTTGGTCATGATTTACTAATTATTATATTTTCTTGGAGAGAAGGCAGCAAGCCTTTAATGTATCACACTTTCATTGCTTTAGGCCCCTGATACCATTTCACAATATGGGTATTCCATTAGAATTAAAGTATTGACAAAATTTAATAAAGAATAGAAGTAAGACGAAAAATAAAGGACAGATCTAAAGGGGCATTTTACATCCTTATTTTAAGCATACTTTATATAAAGAAACTAAAATGTAAATACATTTGTTGTCAGTAGTTGGCTAAGGGTAAATAAGGTTAAGTATTTAAATTGTTTTTAGCAGAGGGGGGCCAAGAAAGGACTGTTGAAGAAATTAAAATGGAGTTTTAAGTTAATATAAGGAAGGAAGAACTTAACTGTTGCAAGTGCAGCCCAGAAAACTGAGTTGTTGATAAATAATGTGCAAACTTATAAATGAGAAAAACTGCCCTAGACAATTGCAAGTAATTGGAATAAAAAATGGTTTCCAATTGTCCGGGCTAATTTTATCCAATTTTGACTGGCCATTAAGCTTTGAGGCTGCCTTTCATGACAGGGTCTAGGTTTCAACCCTTAAGTATGCTTTTGTATTATTTTCCATTTATTTATTTGGTTATTTATCCATCAAATTGTTACTTATATTCACTTTTAAGGCTAGGGTAAGTTCTTTACACAGGCCAATTGATCTAAGGAAAAAATATATATATTTTTTATCTAGGCCCCAGGATATATTTCAGCTTCAAATTGAAATATGCAAGTTTATCAGTGCTCACATACTAATATACTAATGGCTGCTGTCTTCTGCTGTAGTAAATCTGTCCAAACTTATTCTTTCTTAAGCATATTTCTAGGGCCCTTCCTATGGCCCTTCATGACTGTGACACTCAACTGAATTCATTCATTCCATCTTTTGATACTTTTTGATGGTGCTAATAATATCTTGGGTTAGGTTCCCTGGAGGCAGAGACTAAGAATTTGCAAGCAGAGAGTTTTGGGGAAAACTTTGATAAGCAACACCTCTGTGGCAGTATTGAAGCAGGAATTGGCAAGAAAAGTTGAACTGCAATGCAGGTGTGACCAAGGCTTCAGCGATTCTTTTTTTTTTTTTTTTTTTTTTATTTAAATTAAATTTGCCAACATATAACTCCCAATGGTCATCCCATCAAGTGCCCTCCTTAGTGCCTGTCACCCACTTAACCCCATCCCTCCACCCACATCCCCTTCTGCAACCCTTTGTTTGTTTCCCAGAGTTAGGAGTCTCTCATGGTTTGTCTCCCTCTCTAATTTTTCCCACTCAGTTCAGCAATTCTTACAAGAAAGAGATCTAAAGCTGGGGCTTCCCAGCTTAAGTCTCAGCTAAAGTCAAGACAGCCAGGTGTTTGGTACCCTGTATTGACCCTTGTAGAGAAGGCCTCATATTGGTACGGTGGCTGTGTTCAACTAAGGGCAAGTAATGGAGTATCTCAACTGAGAGTTGTGGGTCACCACCAGTGCCATCAACTGAGTAGTGAAATCTTCAGCTGGAGGCAAGATTAGGTGCCCTCCATAGTTTATTACCATGGCCCCAAAAGTCTTCAGCTTTTTACTCTCTAATCTCTTCTGCTCTATAAAATCTTCCACCTCCTTTCTAATTTCCTTCCCTATGTCTCAGCCTAAAGGACTTCCAACCTCCTCTATGAAGTCTCCAGATTTCACTGAGTCTCTACTACATGGGCCATTGCCTTTTGAAATGTTTAAGGCCTTGGGACATCTGGGTGGCTCAGAGGTTAAGTGTCTGATTTCAGCTCAGGGTGTGATCCTGGGATCCGGGATTGAGTCCCGCATCGGGCTCCCGGCGTGGAGCCTGTTTCTGCCTCTGCCTGTGTCTCTGCCTCTCTCTATGTCTCTCATGAATAAATAAATAAATCTTAAAAAAAATATATAAGGCCAGTATGTTACAAGGAATCATTGACCCTTTTCTGCCAAATTTAGGGGTTCAATAACAAGGTATGTGATAAATCTGTAGGAGGATTAGTATTAGAATTTATAGTTCCTGCTATTTCATTTATAGGTTAGTTTAAAGTAGAATCTTTTTCTTTTTAGTAGTCTCTCTTCTTTCCAAGTCTGAAAATTGGAAAGAAACATACAATATATATTCACTTTATAATCAGATCCTTTGTGATTCAGCGATATTGGAGGCATGCATTGGTTATGGCAACAAAGGAAAATATGTACCTTCATTCATTGCAAAGCATATACGATGACTACAGATTTTCTATCATTGATAGTCAAGAGTTTAGCTGGAAGGAAGTTATCATTTATTGATTATCAGGCATTCCCATAGACATTAAGTCATTTTACTTTATTTTTATAAATATTTGTGACATAAATACTATTAAATCTGATTTTCCAGGTAAGAAAACTAAAGCCCAGTGGAATAAAATAGACTTCCCAAAGCACAAGTGATTCAAATATGAGTTCTTACTATGTAGGACTTTTCCTTTTATGGCATAAAGGCTTACTTTTTTCCTTTCTTCTCACTTTAAATAGACCTTTTTTAGAAAGGTCAGAGAAGGATTGAGCAGAAGGTACAGAGAGTTCCTGTATGTCCTGTGCCCACACGTATGCATAACCCCATCATGATCAACAGCCCCATCAGAGTGGTACATTTGTGGTAATTGATGGATCTACAAATGATGGACACATCGAAATCACCCAAGGCCAAAGTTCACTTTAATGTTCACTCTTAGAGTTGTACATTCTCTGAGTTTGGACAAATTTATAATTTCATTCACATTATCATATCATACAAAGTAGTTTCACTGCCTCTGTGTTCCACCTCTTCATCCTTTTCTCCCTCCTAACCCCTGGCAACCACTGATCTTTCTACTGTCTCCATAGTTTTGTCTTTCCAAAATGTCCTATAGTTGAAGTAATACTGTATGCAGTCTTTTCAGATGGCCTTCTTTCACTTAGTAATATGCATGGAAGCTTTCTGCATGTCTTCCTGGTTTGATAGCTCATTTCTTTTAGTGCTGAATAATCTTCTTTTGTCTAGATAAACCACAGCTTATTCATCCATTCATCTCCTGTAGGACATCTCGGTTGCTTCTAAGTTTATGCAAATAGGATTAAAGCTGCTATAAACATCCATGTTCAGGCTTCTGTGAATATGCATCTTCGACTCTTTTGGAAAAATACTAAGAAAGAGGATTGGTGGACTGGAGGGTAAGAGTATGTTTAGTTTTGTAAGAATCTGCCAAACCCTCTCCCAAAATGGCTGTACCATTTCATTCCCATCAGCAATGAATGGGAGTTCCTGTTGCTCCACATCCCCATCAGCATTTAGTTTTATCAGTGCTCTGGATTTGGCTATTCTTAAAGGTTGGATTTTGTGTTCCAAAATTTAAACTGGTTGTAAAGATGTACAGCCAGATATGCAATTAAGAAAATGATTCTTGGGATCCCTGGGTGGCGCAGCGGTTTGGCGCCTGCCTTTGGCCCAGGGCGCGATCCTGGAGACCGGGGATCGAATCCCACGTCGGGCTCCCAGTGCATGGAGCCTGCTTCTCCCTCTGCCTGTGTCTCTGCCTCTCTCTCTCTCTCTGTGTGACTATCATAAATAAATAAATAAATAAAATTAAAGAAAAAAAGAAACTGATTCTTCAGATGGTTCTATTTGCTTAATTTGTTAACCTTATAGATTGATGGCAAAAAGCTATAAGCTTACCATCTATACCACCTATACCTTGCAAAATTACTTTGGATGTATTTCTTTGATTAGATTCAGTGAATGACTAATGCATAATTTTATCTCTTAAGTTATACCTCATCATGTCAGTTTTGGTTTTCAGAGAAGAATTTATCAAGAAAGATTAGATGCATAAGAGTTATTGGAAGAAACACCTGGAAAGGATAAAGAAAGAAGAGAAGGAAGGGGTATGGGGATCCTGGGAGAGACTTCAGTGTATGATCAGGTTTTATCAGACATCTGTGAAAGGAGAGAGAAAAGGAAAAAATACTGGGTAAGAGAAGCTTCAGACTGCAATTCTTTCCTGAGAAAGCCTTAAATCAGGCTGATGGGGAATCCTAGAACAAATGTTGTATGTTAAAAGAGTCCTGCATTGGGCAGAAATGTCCTCCACCTCTGGTGCTTCTGCTCTACTCAGTCTCTGACAAGAAGTAGCCCAGCAGAAGCATGACCTCAGTGCAATTGCTACAGTAGAGCCAAAGGTGTAGGAGGGAGAGGCTGCCTGCTAATAGTATTGGTAGCAGGTACTTGAAGGGAGATCTGGGTGTACATCTAGACATCTACGCCTGCCAGGCTCTTCATTCCTCTTCCCTTCCCACTGAATTTTTTACTTGTCCATTCTTAAAATTTTTATTTCCAATCCCTATGTGTTTGCCTACATTCATATATAACATACTCTGAATAAACACAAAAGTTTTAAAAAAGTTTTTAAAAAGGAGACTTACTATAATCCATTTTCCTTTAGACAAAATTCTCAATGCTATATTTCCAAACCTTCTGTACATGTCCTTAAATTTTGTCTATTTCCTTCACAACTGACCACATCCTGCTATTTCATGTTTATTTAGTCTGAATGAGGCTAAACACTCACCATTTCAGTAGAGCTATAAAGATTTTTATCTTTGCTTTAATTTTATTGTGGTTTTCTTTGTTTTAGACCACCTCCTTTTGTCTTTATTATAAGCATTTTAATTTTTCAGTTTTCTATTAATTCTCATAAAATTGTACGGGTGAAAGCAGTAAAATATTCAAATAACTGCAAAAATCCTGTTCTACCAAGAACAGTAGTATTAATATCCAAGTTTAACTGCTAGCTGGCAGTAAGCATCACCATAAGATTCTTAAAATGTTCCTTCAATGATTGATGAACAGAAAGTCTACATTTAAAACACAAAATGGCATTTAGGGACATTTGGAACATCATTTGTAACTATTTGTCTTAGGTCTGGCTCCCTTAAAAGCAAAGCTTAAGACATGAATCTTATGTAAGTGATTAATTTACAGAGTGCCCTTAGGAGAAGCCTCAAATAAAGTGAGGAAATTAGGACAAGGCAGGAGAGAAACTAAGTAAAGATATGATTTCAGGTGACATCTAGCTTCAGCCTGATACCACATACATGTTTGCATTGTAGATTTTGCCTGCCTTGTGACAACAAGATGGTGGAGGTTTTGTTAGCAACACCTCCCACCCACTCACATACTCATACCACTCAGTCATTGGTTACAGGCTGTCTCTGGGTGAAGCAGATCCAATAATCATTCTAGGACAATTTTCTACAGAGAAGTGAAGGTGTGATTGGTTAGGAGAAAAACCCATGCTAGCAGTAAAAGGGATGGGGTGGAGGTAGGGATTGCAACAAGAGTGTCTGCTCAGCAGCATTCCTCTTAAGAGAGTCACTCCCAGAAAGCTTTCCTATATTGATGTTGACAGTTGTTAGATGATGGAAACAGGGATATGGTACCAGGCCAAAATTTGGCTGTTAACTTTGTCTCCTCATTTACTAACTCCTGGGCACTTAATTCCTTCCATCCCCAGTATGAAAGACTTTCAGTTATCTCTTTGACCGCATACCCAGTTATTGTATATTTTAAGCCATTCAGTTAATACTACACACACACACACACACACACACACACACTTTTGTGGCAACTGAAAGTATTACATGAACACTCATTTCATTCATGAAATTGATCAACTGAAGTTAGCACACCAGGTTCTAAGTTATAGAGCAAGGAAAAGAACCTTAAGTCATTAAGTTGAGATTAAGTTTGCTTTTCATATCACAGTTATGTTTCTAGAAAAATCATTTAAATTTACAACATTCACATGTATACTTGCCTCAAATGCCAAAGACATCTTCTAGTGAGGCAGTTATTCAGCATGGGGATCAGGGACAGAGAAAGAAAATGGATAGAAAACTCGGAAGGTAGTTGTCTCTTTCACATAAGGAGAACAAAAGCAGGTAGAATCAATGGTTCGGTCAAAGGTTGAAGAAGAATGTCTTAGCATGTGTCACTGAATCAAAAGTTGCTATCTCTTGATTCCTTCCTTTTAACATTTGAAATTTAAAAGGGTTATAAGGAAATCTTATTAAATGATTGTTAGCCAGAAAACTTCAATTTCATTTCTTCCCAATAGTATATTCAGGCATTGCTATCTTCATGGGCTCTTTATGTGGGAAAAGAAGACGTTTTAGGACCTAGTCAGTGTTAGAGTAAGCTGATCTATTTATCTCCCCACCCTGAGGAAATTCCTACAGGGCTATCTTGCTCTGGGCTGCCTTAGTGTCTCATTGGTACCTAAAAACAGGAAGTGTCATTTCTTCCCTATTCAAGATGTCACAAACCCAATTTTCTTTTGCTAAGAATCACAGTTATTAGTCTCTGAAGGTGCTAGCACTTGAGGCCAAGCCCGAGGTGATTAAAATGCCTCAGTACTCTGAGGATTGGTGCCCTTCCATCACTTCTCATCTCCAGCTGCTTCCCTGTCTGACTCTCCTTCTGTCTCTAATTATGATCCATCATTATCCATTTTAAGGTCTATGTAAGTCATGTGAATCAAAAAAAATTAAGAACCTTAGGAAAATGCATTCCTATAGCCATGCATTACTGATAAAGAGATTGAAACACTGATTCAACCCCATTTATGCCTCCAATTTTATAAATACACTTACTTTGCCTTTAAAATTCTTTCTGTTCTCACTAATGCTCTTACTCTTTCCCTCTCCCTCTTCTCTTTTCACTCTCTTTTTCTCCCTCTCTCTCTCTCTCTTTCTGACACACACACGTACGCACACACACACGCACATATGCATAAACATACTCACAAGTGCATGTACAAGCACACACATATGCACACATCTATTGGCCTAGAGGGACTATAAAAGTATCATGCCAACTAAGGTTTTTATTTTAATGTCATTACAACCGTAGCACTGCAGAGATAATTTGACACCTGGTCATTAGCTAGATTTGTATAATATATAGCTTCCTGGATAACCCCAACATATGCCATCTTTGTTGCACACAATTGTACCAAAGAGGTTTACTTTATAGTTTCACTCAGTAAGATAATGGTCTCATGCATTCCAGCACTTCTAAAAAGTCTAGAATCAGAAATGTGTGGAAATGGGACACATGGAGTTATAATCCAAGCAATGTATCTGGATTTTCAGTATTTGCTTCATCCAGAATGCAGTGGAGACTGAGATAGAGAATAGAGAGGAAAAAAGAATTATGACTGTGATATGCTTTTGACATTTTCACCCTGTTCGGTGGATTTCATGATTTAAAATCATCTTTTGGAGATAGTCTACACCCACAGGTAGGTGATTCAGCCATCAGCTTTAAGGAAACGAGTACATGAATTCATTGGACTCAATTCTGCGACATGAAATGAAAGAGCAGCAGTGGTCTACATGCCAGAGACTGAAAAGCCTGGTATATTTAAGAAAAAACATCCCCAAAAGAAATAATTGGAAAGGTACAGTCATATAAAGCTACAGATAGACAAGCCATGTGCCCAAAATATGACAGCTGCTCAATTAGGATGTGTCAGGGAATAGAGTCCAGCGAAGCCTGTGCTTCTGATTACCACCAACACAACCTACATAAGAGGATTTGGGGACCAATTGTTGAGAGGAAGTACCTTCTAGAAGCTTCTCTTCCTCTTTCTTTATTTGCTTCTTTTGTCATAGATGGACTTATTTTCATATACTCTTGGAGCCACATTAGAGGACTGAAATCTACCTTAACAGAAAGCAAATAGAATGTCCTACATGAGATGCTCTTTTTAAGTGGCTTAAAGGGAAATAGTCATAATGTAAAACCAATAGTTACAGGAACAGAAGTAATACCCAATTTGGGTAGGTTAGCAAAAAGAAGTGACCAAGAAGACTAAATGTTAAGAAAAAAGTGTTACTAAAAGATATTAGTAATCAAGGCTTGGAAAAGGCAGATGAGCAAATATTTTAACTGAGTCCATCTGATGAGACACTAAATAAATGAATATATAAAAATAAAAATTAAAAAATTATTACATCTATTCTGCATGGACTTTATCCCTCATTGTTTTACTTAAGAGAAAGCAAATTCCACTTTAAAATGGCTGCTGGCATGAACCACACTTGGGTAGCTATATGATAGGAATATTTAGCAGTATGGACTTCAGGGTAGAAGCTTCAGATAAGAAATCCTTCCCACTTCTACTTCCCAGGGTTTGCTAGGTTATGAACAGAAAAGAAAAGAAAGGAAGAAAAAAAATCTGCGATGGTTCTTTGTTTACAAACCATTAATCCATTGTTTATACTGCACCTATCCACATGATTTTTATAATTGGCAGCCAAGTTAACAGAAACAGAAATGGGCAGGGAATTAGGTGGGCATGGTTACGTTTTGCAAACAGAGATAATGACTGGAAATGTCTGAGGTGATACTTCTGTTTCTGCTCCCTGGGAGGTAGAGGCCTGGAAGAGACACAGTGGAACTTAACACCCTGCTTTTATGCCAATAATCCCTGTACTTTTTGGAATTGACTCTACTTCATAAGCAGAGCATAAAATAACATCTGCTGCAGTTTTCTTTTACTTATCACTTGCAGTGATTCAGAAATCAAATATTAAAATATGAAAATCACATGGTTTTCTAATGCATTTACCTCATGTAGAGGACTGAAATAATCAGAAATAATCAGTGCTAATCCATTGCTTCAATCTAGCATTCTGACTCAGCGGTCCCATTTATTTTTTTCCTCTTCCAAATCAAAATCACACACACACATACAAATCCATTTTTACCTTGAATAACATAAACAGTAATCATCACCCACCATTATTACAGAAGATTAGCAGTACCATTAAGGGACATAATCTGCACTGTACTTTTATTCATCAAGCAGTATTTATGTGAAGAAAATTTAGATGGATAATTCCACAGTCTGGAAATTAGAAAGAATGAGCTTACTGAAACAAAGCTGCAAAACAGGTAGCAGTCTGTTTTTGTGATTACCTTCAAATACATAATCCTGAGTGGGGAGACTTTGGGGTTGACCCCTGAAAAGAATTGTCCTTTGGGAGTTCTGCTTCTTCATGCACCACTATTGTTATGCATGGTCTGATATCCATCTGCCTCCCCTCTTGAAGCCACACATGGGGACTGGTCCCTGCCTTACCTGAAGAGATGTAGGATCTCCTAGGTGAGTTAAAGGGATGCCTATGGTTTAAGGTCCTCCTCATTGCTGTAGGTGGTATTTGGGTTCCTTGTTTTGCTGCACTCAGTCCTTTCATTTACATATTACTGATTCTAATCTATTTGTCTTTTGAATCACACAGGTGATGGCTAACACTATGGGAATTACTAAATTAAAGCTATGATACTACTAAGGGAGAAATTATGAAAAGACAAAAGATAATGACTGAGTAAATAACCTAGAGAATGCTTGTATTTGGAGTGTGATTGAGGAAAAGAAAGACGGCAAAATGACAGAAGGAATGTTCAAAGGTGGAGACATCAAATTGTACAGTCATTAATTGATGAATCAATCATTTAACAAAAAATTTTGAGTGCATTCAATGTGCCAAGCACTGGTGTGAATGCTAGGTATACAAAAATGAAATAAATTAGACATGCCACTATTCTCATAGAACTTAACATGTTTTTTTTTTAAGATTGTATTTATTTATTTGTTTATTTGTTTACTTATGAGAGGTAGGGGGAGGAGCTGAGGCCACGAGACAAGCAGACTCCACATTGAGCATGGAACATGATATGGGGCTCAATCTCCCCACCCTGAGATCATGACCTGAGCCAAAACAAAGAGTCAGAGGCTTAGCCAGCTTAACCACCCAGATGCCCTGGAACTTATAGTTTAGTATAGGAGACAGGCATTAATCAATAATCGGACAAATATACATGAAGTTAGAGCTGCAGTGGTTTCTCTGCAAGAAGGGAAGGGCATTCTATAAGAGTATTTAATGGAGGCAACTGACCTAGTCAGGGAGCCCAGGGAAGACTTTTTTGGGAAACTGTAAGAAGGTAAATAGGAAAATATAGGAAGATAAAACAGGAATTAACAAGGCTATGAGGAAGGGGAAAAATGTGCAGAGGGATTCCACTTACCCTGGGGCATTGGGGAAAATAGAATTATAAATGAACCTCAAGAAAGCTGTGTGTTTGGAACTCAGAAAGCAAAAGGATGTCTGTTGGATATGAAGCTGGAGCAATGAGGGAAGGGTCAGATTGTATTTGACAGGGCCAGCCACATTAGGGATGTTGTTCTTTATTCTAAGAGCAAAGGGAAGGCATTGGTGGGTCTCATGCCTGAGTGATATAATCACATTTGTATTTTGAAACAAGGACCCTAGCCTAAGTGTAATATAAGGATGAGACTGGGAAAAGAGTGGATATGAGATTATTAATTAGGAGTCATTTCTGTAATCTCAGTATGAGATTATAAAAACTAGGATTAGATGCACAGCAGTGTATGTGAGTAGAGGAAAGTAGAATACAGAGATTTTTTAGGAGGTAAGATAAACAGATTGAGTACGAAGTATATATAGGTTAAATGAACAGATTGGAAATGAAAGATATATAGATATAGATATAGATATTCACTTGGATACCATTCTATTGGTAAGAAACAAGAAGAGTTTTAGGAAATAGGGCATTGGCACCACTGTCCAACATTAAATAAATTAAGGAGAGAGAACTATTGAATTTTCCAGTTAAGATGTTACTAATGACTTTGAAAATAACAATTTTAGTGGATGGGTGATAGTGAAAGCCAGATTATAAGAGTTTAAAGAAAATAAAAGCAGTAAGTATAGATTCCTTTTAACTAGTAGTACTAATATATTCAAAATCTTATTAAATGAATACAACAAAATATTATTAAATTCTTAGGAATCAGACACCATGTTAGGTGTAGTAGAGCACAAATATCACACAATCACTGCCCTATAGTTTATCAGCCAAAAACAGTAATCAATGTTTATTGAACTCTTACTATGTTACAGTTAAGATTATTTCAGTTTATGAGATACATATTTTTACTTTTCATCTTTTTATGGTGGATGAAATGCAAAAGAGGAATAAGTAACGTTCTCAGGCTCCTTCGGCTAGTCAGCCTGAGACTGAATGTGAATTCAAAGAGTCTAGCACCTGAACTCACCATCTCAAAAACTTTGTTTCAGTGGAACTCAGAAATGGAGACAGGCTTGCATGATGATGGTCCTAACAGAATTTAGACAGAGAGCTAGAGGTGTGGCAAAGAGGCAGGGACCTATGCTGGCTAGTAGAGTAATTGGCACTTGTCAGAAGACATTTGCATTAAGCAGACAGAAGCTGGAAGGGATAGCAGGTCAAAAATTTTTGGTTTTGTTTTTTATGACAGAGGAGATTTGCAGCTTGGCAAGACTAAGTGGTACAGAGCACAGCCTCTGGAGTGAAATAGATCTAACTTTAAATACCAACAGTGCAGTAGATTAGCAGTGTAACCTTGTCCAAGTTACTTAAACTTCTGGGGTCTCAGGTTTTTGATCTGCAGAATGACTTAAAAATGGTATCTCATTACACTGATGTGATGGTTTTTAGTTTTGAAGGATAATGAAAGAAGGAAATGTACACAAACTGCTTAGTCCAAAATATGTACTCAATAAATCTTAGTTCTCTGTCTTTATTTATCATCATCACTTTTTGCTTCCCCCACCCCATAACATGTGTTTAATGCAAAGAGAAGTATGAGATGATATAAGAAAATCAGACTGGTCAATAGAGAAAAATCAGGAGCAGATGTGACCATGGGATTAAGGGATTAATTTTGATGGAGGGGGAAGGACAACTTTTCTTCTAACATCAGTGATGGTACAGAGGACAGGGGAAACAGAATTTTTTTTAGAGGTTTTATTTATTTATTTTAGAGAGAGAAGAGAGGAGGGAGCATGAGCAGGGAAGGGGCAGAGGGATAGAGAATCTGAAGCAGACTCCTGCTCAGCATGGAGCTGATCCCAAGGGCTTGATCCCAAGATCGGGAGATCATGACCTGAGCCAAAACTAAGAGTCAGAGGCTAAATTGACTGAGCCACCGAGGTGCCCCAGGAAGTAGATTTCTGATGTGTATCCTATCCATCCCCCTTGTTTCCCTTTCCCATGCCCCAACCAGAGAGAGTAGTCTATGTACTAGAAAACTCTACTTGTTAACTTGACTTTATGGCTGCAGACCTAATTCTTTGAAAGAAGAATTCTTTCATAGGAGAAGGATCCTTCTTTACTGAGAAGTCAGGCTAATAAAGGAATATATTTGTGCTTTAACTCAGCACTTATATGCTGTGAATTTGTGGATATAAAGGAAGTTAAAGGATTAACAGCTGTTTAAAATATCTGAATTCTCAGAGAGAGATTATTTTTCTTCAGTTATTTTCCTGTATTTTTACCTTACAGAGAAATTCTGGCTTTAGGTAAAACCAAGCATGATACTCTTATGATGCTAATGTAAGAAAAAGAGGGGAGGGCGCAAGAAAAGAGGAAAATCCAGAGCTACTTGCCCTGTGATCATTACCGTCTTCTGGTTGTTGTGACCCATTATTTTTTTTATTTTTATTTTTATTTTTTTATTTGTTTAATATTTTTTATTGGAGTTCCATTTGCCTACATATAGTGTAACACCCAGTGCTCATCCCATCAAATGCCCCCCCTCAGTGCCCGTCATCCAGTCACCCCAATCCCCCATCCACCTCCCCTTCTACTACCCCTTGTTCATTTCCCAGAGTTAGGAGTCTCTCATGTTCTGTCTCCCTGATATTTCCCACTCATTTTCTCTCCTTTCCCCTGTAATCCCTTTCACTATTTTTTATATTCCCTGTATGAATTGGAGAAGGACAAACATTATATGGTTTCATTCATACAGGGAATATAAAAAATAATGTTGTTACCCTTTAACTTCTGGTTCTGAGCAGAGAATACAGGAGCTGGCTTCGTCTTGGGCCTAAGAGGGAACCACAGCCCTCATGAGACCTAGTACTCTGTGACCTACCAGATGCTGAGAAATGAGACTTGACCGCACTTTTTCAAAGATGTCATTAGGGAAAGGTAGCAGAAAACTCACTCTGAAGATCTTTTTTTTTTTTTTTCACAAAGATTTATTTTATTTTAATTTTAACAAAGTTTTTCTATTTTTTTTTTATGTCTGCAGTTGATAAAAGAAAAAACTCAGATTTTCCTTTCTTTAAACCTATAATTATGCTCAATTATCTGGCTTAAATAGTTTCCTTTCCTTACAAATTTTGGGTTAAAATCTTCATACTAGAGTAAAATATCCTTAGGCTACTTTTCTAAACTATCTGAAGCAGTTTAACCCTTGATCTAATTCCCTTACTACAGTAAGTAACTTGGGCTCATTCCTAATTGAAAATTCCAGCACAGGCACTACCAAAGGCCAGACTGTAAAATAGATATTCCCTATTTCCCTATTTCCAACAGACCCCCTTTCCTCTTCTTTTTACCACTGTTTGCTCCATCCCTCCCAGAAACCAGAGTTTTCACACAGCTCCCATCACCAAACCCTTCAAGTTTCTCCTGTCATGAAAATAAAATTTGCCCTTGACCAAAAAGTGATTTTGAGAATTTGGAAAAACCAAAACCTATTTCAACACCAAATATCAACCTCAGATTCCAAAATACATTCAAGCCAATGAAAAAGATGGACATAGAACTATTATCTTAAAAGAGAAAATAAAATTGCTATCTGATCTCTCGAAGAGATGGATTTCTTAGCTTTGAAGCATAAAGAACAAATCATATAGGAAAAGACTGGCCAATTCAGTCTATTTGAAGTGTACTTGGAATGCAAAACTTCACTAATGTGAAAAACAGTAAAACAAGTTAAAATGCTTGTATCAAGTACAGCAGACAAAAATTGTTGGTCTTTGTGTCCAACATGTGTTCAAATCCAAAAAAACAAATAACAAATAAAAATATTCACCATATAAGCAATGATCCAAGTGTGCAGACAAAGCACTTAGAAAACAAATATGTGAGGAAAATATTTTCATCCTTCAACATAGTAGGAACGTTATAGTAGTAATAGTGACCATGTTTTAGTATGATTTTACATATGAGTTCTCATTCATGTTACCTGATAGAAAACCTACTTGGAAAATAATGCAACATAACAATGCTTATATCCTTTGACCCAGTAATCTTTCCTCTGGGAATTTATCCTAAAGAAATAGTTCAATAGAGGCAAAGTCCAAACGAATAAAAATGTTTATTGCGGTATTATATAAAACAAAACAGAAACAAACAACAACAAAATCCACTAAAAACTACCAAAATATTCAACAATAAAAGAATGGTTTATTAATTGTAGAACATAGCAGGAGATAAGTTAATGAGCCATTAAAATGATAATTACAAAGCTATGTAACTACATAGAAACAAATTCTAATAGAAGCATAATTTTCCTCACTATATACCATTATTTTCTGAGGATGTGGAATTTATTCTGGGGAAGGCAGGCTGTAGCTGAGCACGTGGATGTTTTTTGTAGGCTAGTGGGAGGATAAAGACTGAGGACACCTGAACGTTCTGTGTAGTTGAGAAACAAACATTTGCAAGGAAGCTCAGAAGCTGCAGATTATTGACAGAAATGCGAGCTGCATGGGGGTGAGACCAACACAGAGGGCTGCCCTAGAGGGGATGGATTTCAGAGAACGTAAATAGCCACTCTGTATTTTCACATTGCTCTAGGTGCATAGTCTAAGCCCTTCTTTGTCTCCCTGTCAAAACTGTCAGAAAGGTCTGCATTGTTCTCTTAATAATTTTTGTGGACAAATTCTTCAGGAAAACTTCAAAAAGACTCCACAGCTGTATTAATGAGGCATAATTAAGACAAGAAGTCTGAAATTATCCCAGGCTTTAATATTGTCATGGCTTTAGCTAACTTTCTAAACCTCTTGGGCTTTAGCTTCCTCATCTGTAAAATGGGGATAGCAGTATATCTGCTTTCACAGGATGGCTGTGAGGATTAAATGAGTTAATATATATAAAGAACTTAGAACAGCATCTGGCACATAGTAAGTCCTAGATACACATTTGTTATTATCAGTCATCATCATCATCACAGTTAAGGGCACAATTCATGAAGATTTAGGATCTAGGTGACAGATGCTGTAATTGGGGCTGTAGACCTATAAATGTTTCATTTTGCTTTGTTTTTTCAGAATTTGGGTCAATATTTCTGTTGCATTGACTAAAAATTTTAAAACAGAAGGAAAACAATTTAGTAGATAGCCTAAGTATTTAGTCCTCACTTAGAGATGTTTAATCAGTGATCATTTAAAGCAAAGGAGAAAATTCATCAAAGTTGAACAATTAAATAATGAGAGACAGTGAGGTAGGAAAAAGATGTCTGATTATTTTAAAAAGGCAGTCACAGTAGGCATGGAAGAACAGGGATAATAAATCTATGACAATTTAAATTTTAACTTAATTTAATTAATTCTGATTATGGAAGAGAGAGCAACCAGAAATCTGATCATTCAGAGAGCTGATTCGTGATGCTAGAATGTCAACCTGAAATATTCCCTGGAATTATGAAAAAATGCCTAAAGGCATTCCACTAAAGAGAGTGATAAAAAAGTGATTTCAACTTGAATTTTGTTATCTTTCAAACTTGAAATATTAGATGACTTAATATAATGGGAAAAAAAGGGAAATTTATGAAATGACATAAATTTCTTATTATGATATAAATTTAATTTTAAAAGCTTCATGTATTTTTGCTTTTTTAAAATCCTTATAAATTTCTGAGTTGTAGAGATAAATATTAATAACAATTATCTAATGGTTATTGTATAATAATTAATTATATATTTGCATGATACATAATAGAATATTAATAAAATTATTAAACCTCTTTATGTTTAGATATTTGACTATAGATATTTAATTTAAACGAAGAAAGTTATTAATGTGGAGAAAATTATTAATCTGCATTTTTGAAGTTAATTTCACTAGAGAGCTTAAGCCATAACTTAGCTTGCACCATTATCTCCAACAGATTAAGTGGATGCCAGTCAGGGGCAGGGTCTGGATAAACATATAACCTTTGAGGTATTTGTTTGCAAATCTAAACTATTATGTGAGTAAATTATTCATGGGAATAGCTCTACTTAATTAATTAACATAGATATATGCCTTTAATTCTTGGATCCTGAAAGAACAGCTGAAAGCCTGAAGATGGCCTAGATTCAAATGTGTTTAGAGGCTAGAGTAAGTTTTCTAAATCCTAGTTTAGATCACATAAACACACCCTAACTCCAAATGCCTGAGCCATGAAATTCAATGCCAAACACTTTCCCCTTAGTGACCACATATTTCCTTGATGATCATTAGTATTGTTCAGAGAATTGCATCCATGAAGTCCAAATCTCTGAGTAACCGGTAAAAGAAACTAAGATCCACCAACTCATTGCTTTTCAAATTGTTATATATAGATCTGTCACTGTTAAATGGGTGGAAAGGAGATAAAGCTATAGAAAACAGAAAAATTCAAATAAAACTAGTTTATACATGCAATACTTCCTCCTGTCTGATGGGAGCATGTCATGCACATAAACTTTTTCATCCTTCAGCTATGTCCCAAACCTTACCCCTCTCCAAAATTGTGTGTGAACCACAAGAGGCAAACACTGAAGGAAAGAACATTTAGCTCCAAGCCAAGCTACTCGAGGTAGACTGTGACAGGCTGACCTGATAGGTTGCCAGGTCAAACGTGCATTGATGATGTTTCTGTGTTCCATCCTCTTTAACAAGAAAGGGTCCCTTGGCTTCATAGTACCAAGTAAAGGCAAAAAGACATTCTTCATCAAATATATCTCAGGAAATTTCATACCTGGAGATTTCCTATAAAAGAATTGTAATGCAGACAGTACTGTATTTCTAAGTTAAGATAATGCCCTTGGTAGTTTGAAGTCAGTAGATTTTAAAAAAACAAAAAACAACAAAAAACCCCAAAAAACTCTGATTTACTTTTACTCCCAGGAGAGGTTCCCAATAGATGTGTCTGTTTTCTTTTTTTTCTTTTTTTTATTTATGATAGTCACACACAGAGAGGGGGGGGGGTGGGCAGAGTCACAGGCAGAGGGAGAAGCAGTCTCCATGCACCGGGAGCCCGACATGGGATTTGATCCCGGGTCTCCAGGATCGTGCCCTGGACCAAAGGCAGGTGCCAAACCACTGCACCACCCAGGGATCCCAGATGTGTCTGTTTTCAAACCTTTGTCTCTATTTAGTATCATCCCTGTCTGCTTCCAAGCATGTTCCAGAAGGTAGCATCATGGTGAGTGGCCAGCTCATAGATCCAGGAGATGAGCATTTTCTCTGTGCTCAGGAGAAGATCGGACCTATGATGAGGCTGGCTTAGTGACTGGGACCAACTACTTGTTCTTTCCACTGAAATGAATGCACATGCACACATGCACCCTTCCATCATTCCCCAGCACACATCCAGTTTCCTGTGAGTGAATTTACTTACTGGTGGTAGTGATTTGTGGGGAGATTCTAGAGGGGCCGCAATTCCTACTCCTACCTCCTGATCCAATCCTGATCCCAGCACTTTGAATTACTTGGGCCGTAGCCCTACAGTGCACTCTGGGGCATCAAACGGATTGCTCAACTGGAAATGTATTAAAAAGAAAGAAAAAAGAAATGAGCACACTAAATGCATTTTGGTCTGAGTTTTGTCTCACTGTGTAGAAGGTTCAGAGCCTGCTGGGTTCCCAAAGCTTTGTATAAACTAAATATAAAAAAAAAAAAAAATGCATTGCAGCAGTCACTGCTCAGTGCTATTTCTCTTTTTATGCAGTAGGAAAGACTTGTCACTCCATACATCATTTACAACTTGCTGCAGTGATTCCTCAAATTTAAAAAGAAATACTGCACATGGTGAATAAAAGTACGTGGAGAAAAGAAAGTTTTGCACTATAGGATTTTCCTCACCTAGCATCCATAAGTAAAATGTTTTTGACACCAATAACAAGAAACATTAACTGGAACAAATGCCAAGAAAATTGATAATTACAGAAATCATATGGTTAAGGGCAGGTGCTTAGTGTTGACTTTTCATGTTTTATATCTATTTTTTATAAAAGGATATAGTAGTAACAAAAATATGTATTTAATAATCTATAAACCTATGCCATCTAATCAGAAATCAAGTGTTGGGTGACTTCCATTCTCTGAAACACAGCTCAGAACACAGAAAGAAAAGAGAAAAAAAGTCCAGAGAACAGCTATAATGGAGCCCACTACTTCAATCTGCTACTTTACTCCCCAGGAAAGCAATGACCATCACTCAAGAGTGTTGGTAAGACTCACTCACTTCTATTATACATGTGAATACCTGTTTGTCAGCTCAAACAAATTGGAAACATTAAAAGAGATGGTGGATGGGAAAGAAAGAAGAGTGGGAAGATAGTACTTCAAGCAGGCATTCTGGTGTGAAGTCTCAACTAAATACAGCCTGTCTACAGAGGAGGAACCAGAAAAAGTTAAAAGCAGAAACAGAACTTACTTGAAGCCATTTAGTGAAGAAAGAAGTCTCTCATGTTTCAAGAGTCTCCAAAGGCATCAATTTTTAAAATACAGCAAAATCATAGATATTCTTCATGTAGTGTCATTAGAGGGGTCAAGACATATTCAGCATATTCTATTTTTTAGGAAATTGAGGAGTGTAGAATGAACTTTAGAGGGATTTTTTAAATGACATGTTTAAATTTAAAAGGGATTTTGTACTTGAAATAGTTACATGCAAAGTCTCTTTATATAAAATATTTCCCTCTGTGACAATGCCAAGAAAATGAAGGATTACTGTGTATATTAGGTGTGTGAATGCATTATAATTATATTCTCTCTGTAATTAAGCTGAGCAAATAACAATTCACTGATTTGCATTTATTTACCTCAGTTGGTGGTGGGTAAGTGTGGGTGGGTGCGGGGAGTTGGCACATCATGCCTTGTATGTCCCCAACTACATTGCCTGGAGCTTTCCGTGGTCCTAAAAAGTTCACTCCATTTTGAAGAAAGTCATTCTTCCCTAGGGATTAGCTCTTTGTTTCCCTGGTACACATCAAGCCAATATGTTGACTACTGTGTGCCTTCATACATTCATGGCTGCACTTCCATGCCTCCATCCCTGAGTGGATGGACTGTGTTAAATCTTTATAAATTTTATCTCACTTCTCAGACACCTCTTCAGTCCTAGAAATAGATGTTGTAGCTTTCATTCTAGATTCCTGCCACTATCATATGCAGGTATCTTCAGTATCATTGACTCCCCACACTTGGTGACTTAGATACAATTTCCTGAGAAATAAAAATGAAAAAAAGTTAAATATACATAGATTAGAAACACTGATAGTCTACTTGTTCACCCCAATAATATTCTCAGAGCCATACTGTGTAATAAGTGACTCACATGTAATAAGTGACTCACCTATATGAGGTAGGGAGGTTATGGAAAAATAATTTTAATATATATTTCAAGAATTATAAATGTGAAATTAATTGTGATACAGCTTTACTTAATATTTTTCATCTTCTTAAAAGGTGCACATTTTTAAGATGGTATAATATATCACATCATATATATATATTTACCCATAGTATATATTCAACTTACATATATTATGTATACTATTTGTATTTTAATACATATCATATATACATTTTTTAAATTAAATTGATTTGCCATACTTCCTCTTGACAAAAATGGATCAATAGCTCCAGTGATTGTTTATTGAAGCATAAATCCTTGATAGAAACAGGAACACAAAACACTGATCTTTCTTAATAATCTTGTTAGTAGAAATAATAAGAGGGACTCCAGTGGCAATATAGAATGTGGATGCAGATGTTCTAGGAAATTGAATTTTTAAGTGTAATAATTTCATGAAACCATCCAAATAAAAATAGAATTACAAAATATACAATTATTTAAAAATTGGATTCCAGGGGGATCCCTGGGTGGCTCAGTGGTTTAGTGCCTGCCTTTGGCCCAGGGCGCAATCCTGGAGTCCCGGGATCGAGTCCCACGTCGAGCTCCGGGCATGGAACCTGCTTCTCCCTCCTCCTGTGTCTCTGCCTCTCTCTCTCTCTCTGTGTCTATCATAAATAAATAAATAAATAAATAAATAAATAAATAAATCTTTAAAAAAAATTGGATTCCATTAGAGCCATTGAACAATATTTTTAGTCCACGGTGAGTTAGCTATTGATAAAATTTAGCAAATGACAACATAAACTCATTGAACTCTTCTCATAATTTTCAAATAATTACAAGATTTACCATAAATATAATAAAAATGGGCTTTTTGTATAAATTTGATATTTTTTGCTACTAAAGATGAGCACAAATGACAGAAACAGACAAAATTATATTTCTTAGAATAAAAGCAAATACAAATGACCCGTATGCTACTGCTGAGGAAGTTGTAAAACCAACTACAAATTAGTGACAAATATTATGTCAGAAAAATAAGTTGCTGATATAATTTATCTGTAAAATGATAGTGGTAGATATCAATGATATAATAAGCACATAAGAAAAACAAGAAATTAAAATGTGTGTATATTGAGGTGCATGTGTGGAATGTGTGTATGTATGTTTATGTCTGTGTGTATGTGTGCCAGGAAATATTTCTTATTACAGTTGGATAGAATTATTCGTGAATAGGATAATAGTCTTTGACATAGGAGTAGTGCCTATAGGTTAACATACATTTTATTATGTTTTTATTTTTATTATGAGTTTTTAAGTTGATGATAAGGGGGAATGCCTGGGTACTTAGTAGGTTTAAGTGTCTGACTCTTGATTTCAGCTTGGGTCATAATCTCAGGATTATGTGATAGAGGCCTGAGTCAGGCTCTGCAATGAGCATGAAGTCTGCTTGAGATTCTCTCTCTCTGCCCCCCTACCACCACTTGTGTGGTCTCTCTCTCTTAAAAACAACAACAAAACAAAACTTGATAACAAAGTATCAGCTGGGATCCCTGGGTGGCGCAGCGGTTTGGCGCCTGCCTTTGGCCCAGGGCGCGATCCTGGAGACCCGGGATCGAATCCCACGTCAGGCTCCCGGTGCATGGAGCCTGCTTCTCCCTCTGCCTGTGTCTCTGCGCCTCTCTCTCTCTCTCTCTCTCTCTCTGTGACTATCATAAATAAATAAAAATTTAAAAAAAAAAAAAAAAAAAAAAAAAAACAAAGTATCAGCTTTCACTGGATAATAAATCACTGAGCTTATTATTGCTCATCCAAAGTTGGAAATAGGGCAGCCCGGGTGGCTCAGTGGTTTAGCCCTGCCTTCCGCCCAGGGCCTGATCCTGGAGATCCGGATTGAGTCCCACGTCAGGCTCCCTGCATGGAGCCTGCTTCTCCCTCTGCCTGTGTCTCTGTGTCTCTGCCTCTGTCTCCTTTTGTCTCTCATGAATAAACAAATAAAATCTTAAAAAAATAATAACAAAGTTGGAAATAATTTCTGGCACCAAAAACAATCAGAATCAATTAGGGAAGTGACTGTTGCTAGTGTCCAAGTTGAAACATTCAAAAATTAACAGTGTGATATAGGTACTTATTTTATATCTGATACATCCCTGAAGATAGTCTTTAATGAAAAAAGATGAGTTGTAGATTTATAATTTCTGAATCTATATTTGACATGAATGTCTATAACTGACAAACCCATAAATAGTTGCTCCTATTTCTTCAAAATCTATAATTGAAATTCAGAATGTTAACAGAACAGACTTAACAGAACCGACTGCATATAGAATTTGGCCACTTGGTCACACTAACCAGATATATATCATAGTAAAGATTATGTTTTATAATAATTATTTTAAATGCTTTTAATATATATTTTAAATTTATTTAACTAAAATGTGTCAACCTGTAATTTATTTATTTTTTTTAATTAATTTTTATTGGTGTTCAATTTACCAACACACAGAAAAACACCCAGTGCTCATCCCGTCAAGTGTCCACCTCAGTGCCCGTCACCCATTCCCCTCCAAGGACAAACAGTGTATGTCAACCTGTAATTTAACTGGTCATTCAGGAATTGCTTTAGGATTGCCAAAACTTTGAAAACATGGGTCTATAATATGAAGTTAGAGATTTAAAGATTTATAGTGGATTTATTTTTTTTAACCTTCTCATTCCCCTTTTATTTTCATCGTCATTATTTTTGTTTATTGTTCAATATTTTAAAAGCTTTATTGGAGTATCATTAAGAGACAAATAAGTAGGGATGCCTGGGTGGCTCAGTGGTTGAGCATTTGCCTTCGGCACAGGGCATGATCCTGGAGTCCTGGGATTGAGTCCCCCATCGGGCTTCCCTCAGGGATCCTGCTTCTCCCTCTGCCTATGTCTCTGCCTTTCTCTGTGTGTCTCTCAAGAATAAATAAATAAAGTCTTAAAAAAGAGAGACAAATAAGTATACCTTTTTATTGTGTATAATTTAATTCATTTGAACATATTTAAGCACTTGTGATACCAGCACCACAGCCAAGGTAAAAGCCATATGCAACACCTCCTAGAGTTTCTTTGTGTCCATGTGTGTGATAGGAACACTTAATATGAGATCTATCCTCTGAACAAATTTTGAAGTGCACAATACCATATCATTAATATAGGTACTATATTGTACAGCAGACCTGTGAGACTAGTTTAACTGAAACTTTATACTCTTGGAAAACAACTCCACTATTTCCTCACCCACGCACCCACAACACCTGGCAGCCACTATTGTATTCTCTGCTTCTCTGAATTCAAGTATTCTAAATACCTCACATAAGTGGAATCATACAATAATTGTACTGCTGAGACTGGATCATGTCCTCCAGGCCTATCCATGTTGTCACAAATGGCAGGATTTCCTTCATTTTTAAGGCTGAATAATATTCTGTTGTATGTATATACTATAAATATATATGTATTCCATTTATCTGTTCATGGAGACTTGGTTTTTTTCCATATCTTGACTGTTGTGAATACTGCTACAATGAACATAGGAGTGCAGGTATCTCCTGTTCATTCACTTTTATCTGCCATCTCAGTATATAGCCAGAGATATGAAAGTAAATCCAAACATCTCCCATGCCCATGTATTCTTACTAAGTCAACATCCCAGTTCTACCAATTTTATCTCAGTCTTATTCATTTATTCCCTATCTACATCACCTTGACAACCACACCTTATTTCAAGCATTATATTTCCTCCCACTTGAACTCCAACAGTGGACTTCTAAATGGCTTCTCTATCCTCATTTTTGTTCCTTGAAAAATCTGTTCTCCATATTATCACCAGGTTTCTTTTTTCTAAGATTTATTTATTTATTTGAGAGAGGGGTTGGGAAGGTGTAGAAGGAGAGTCTTAAGATTCTGGGCAGAGCCTGGAGTCTGATATGGGGTTCAATCTCAATACCCTGAGATAATGACCTGAGCCAAAACCAAGAGTCAGACACTTAACCAACTACATCAACCAGGTGCTCCTATCATCAGGTTTCTATTTAAAATTCATTTTGTTGTGTCACAGGACTGTTTAAAATATTTTTTCCCCTAAGTTTGTAATAAGCATCAAGAAATGAAAATGGTGAAAATATTTCCTTAAAACTATAACAAAAAAGTGTACAATACTTAGGAATAAATCTAACAAACAGGTACAGAAAGGATAAAAAATCAGAAACAAAATTGAAATAGCATATTATTTTTCAGTTGGTAAGAATTATAATAAAAGCATCAGTTTTCCCAATATTGATAAATGAATGCACTTCAAGTCCAATTAAAATATTTATACAGATTAGTGTTTTAAATTATCTTTGGAATTGACAAAAGTGCTTAAATTAATAAGGATAATTTCTGAATAGTCAATAAAAGCAAAGAATTGTGAAAAGGAATTTACATTAATAAATATTAAAAACATTATAAATATCGTCTAATGTAAAATGGAATTTGATATAGAAATAGAAATCAGTAGGATCTAGTTGAAAATCTAGACACAAACCACAGATCATATGAAAATTTAATATGTGACAAGGGTGGTGTTTTATTTCAGTATGTTCACACATTGGCTATACATCTGAAAGAAAAGGAAGTTGGACTCCTATCTCATACCATAAGTAAAAAAGATTCAGATGGATAGAGGACTTTAAAAGAGAAAATAACTTAGTAGAAACTATAAAAGACTGTATACATAATAAAGGAGAGTGGGGAAGACCTTCATCATAAAGATAGGAAATCCAGAAACTATACAGGCTATAAATATATATCTTTCTACAAAAGCTTTAAACCTTTACATAAAAAAATACTATATAAAGCCATTAATTAAATTATACACATTTGAATTGTAGATTTCAGACAAACTATTAGCATTAAAAGCAAAAACCACTTATAAATTCACTTGAAAAGCTAATGAACAGTAAGCCAAGTCACAGAAGGTCAAACCCAAATGGCCAACAAATATATCCTTATACCAACCAAGAGTCAGAAATATAAAAGTATAATAACAATAAAATATTTTATGAAATCCAATTGGCACAAATTAAACAGCATAATAATACCCATTGTTGGTTGGGATATAGGGAAAACAAACTTCTTTTAATTTGCTGGTAGACGTATGACATAGTCTTTTGGGGAAACAATTTAGTAACAAAATCTATTAAATTTGAAAATACACATACCTCTCAACCCAGTAATTCTGTATCTGGGACCTATCTTATAAAATTAAAACAAAAATGTGGCAAGATACATGCATGAGGATGTTTATTTGGCATTGTTCATGTGATGTAAAACTGAAAACAAAGATCATAACCATCAACAGGAGAATGGTTCAATAAATTGTGGTACACACTCATGGTGGAATATTTGCAGCCATTAAGAATAATTAATTAAAACTATATGAGTTTACTTGAAAGTATTTCTGTGATGTATAGCTGAGAAATTGTACAATAGGATCTAAGGTTTTTAAATGACCAGCCTTGAAGTAGATATAGAGTTAATAGATTTAGAGATGAATGTCGAAATAGAAAAAAAAAATTTATGTTTACACATGACTATTTTAGGAAAGATAACATTACAAAATAATACATACCAGTTTATTTAGACATGTCAGTTTATTATAGGGGAGGAAAAGGTGAGAGTTGTTGGAGGAAATAGGTAAAAAGGGTGTGGAGAAAATTTAGATAGGTACAGATGTATAGAGAAAGATAATTGTTCTAAAGTAAAGATAACATGGGTGGTATCATCCTATTTTGGAGGAGAAAAGAGATTCATAATTTCTGACCCATAAATGATGACTAGTTTGTAAACTAAAAAAAAAACACATACTAGTAACACATATAAAATGATCCCATTATAAGTAAAATAAAGCATCTCATGAAAAATTCATAAGCAAGAAAAATTCAAACTACTTAACCATGCCATATCAGGCACTTTAAGAAAGTACCTGTCCCCAGACATCTTTCCTACCACACCTCCTGTTGTATATCATACTCCATAGCAGTTCTAGAATGCTTCTAGGATACACAAGTATACACAAATATAACATATATGTTATTTTGTGATTTCATGCCTTTGATTATACTAGTGTTATAGATCCCCATATCTAGAATTATGTTTGCAATAAGATAATATTTTATAAATGCTTACTGAATAAGTCAGTGCAGAAATTAATGAGTAAATGAATGAAAGTTACTCTATCAGGAATGTCCTTTACCTACTTTTTCATTTGATTAATTCTTATGCCTTTTTATTTTTAGCTTATGTATTATATCTTCCAGGGACTCTTCCTTGAACTCACTTGAGCAGTATCCCTCTTCTATACATCTTGTTTTTCTATTCACCCCATCTACCAGTACTTACCACGCTGATGTGCTCAGCACAGAAATTTTCAATACAGAAAATTCATGTCTGTATCTATCTCTCATAGATAAAAAACAATAAAAGACAGTGTCTGGGACTAATTTATTTTTAGGTTCTTTGGCATAATGTTTTGCTAAACTAAAGTTATATACTGAGGAAAGTAGCAGACTTCTGGTTTTAGAATTGTAAATATACTTCCATCATCTTCTCTTTTCAAAATTTAGCCCCAAATAAAGTTAGAATTTCGCATTTGACACAAAAGCAAAATAAATTACGGAAGAGAAATTTCCAGAACTAAAGGAACAATTTTCAGAACTCAAGATCAGAGGAGCCACCAAGTAATCACATAACTATTAAAAAAAAAAAAAAAATCAAAGGGTCAAGAATCAAATTGTTTTGGACTTTTTCAGAACAAAATGGAAAATAAGGTATATCATTCTAAGTAAAAAATGTTTTAAATATAATTTTTTATGCCCAGCAAACTAGCAATCATGGATGAAGGTAAAATAAAGTTATTCCAAAATATAAAAAGTATCTCAACAAAACTACCTTTTCAAAGGAAAGTAATGAAGACTATTCTTTATGAAAAATAAATGACAGATAAGAAAAGGAAAGTATGGATACAGAGAACAGAGGATCGAAATTAATGAGGAAAATTTTTTTTAAAAATTAATGAGAGAAGAGATATTCTCAGAATGCTGGCCTAGAGAAAATGATTCTGAATAATAATTGTCAAAATTGTTTGGATGAGGCTGGAGGAGAATTGAGGTGAAGATTATCAGATAGTTTTCATTTTGTAGAAAATTGTACTGCCCTATGAGAAGCTGTGAATGTAGCAATAGTTTCAAAGAAATCTAGAGAACTATAATAGTAGCAAATCGAAACCAGTAATATAAAATAGGATAATATATCATGACCAAGTGGGATTTATCTTAAGAAGGAAAGATGGGTTGAATAGTCCATAAACTCAGTTATTAATATTTAATTTTATCAATTTAATAATTTAGCTAATTTAATCGTATTTAGCCCCCTGTATAAACAGGCTAAAACAGAAAGTGTATAATTATCTCGATTGAGGGATCCCTGGGTGGCGCAGCGGTTTGGCGCCTGCCTTTGGCCCAGGGCGCGATCCTGGAGACCCGGGATCGAATCCCACATCCGGCTCCCGGTGCATGGAGCCTGCTTCTCCCTCTGCCTATGTCTCTGCCTCTCTCTCTCTCTCTCTCTCTCTCTCTCTCTCTCTCTGTGACTATCATAAATAAATTTTAAAAATTAAAAAAAATTTATCTCGATTGATGAAGAACATGATTTGAGAAAATTCAATATACATTTGTAATAAGAAGTCTAAACTAGGAAAACAAGGATGTTTTCTTAACTTGATAAAGAATATTTCTGAGAAACCTACAAGTAACAATATATCTAATGCTTTCCCTTTAGGGTTAGGGAAAAAAGGTTTAGGGCACTGGAGGCCAAAGCACCATTGCTTTCTCTTATAGAAAATTTTTAGAGTGACTTTACTTTTTCAATGTTGTGTTACTTTGTGTATGTATTAAATGAATTGCTTTAGTAAATACAAAAATTAATTTAAAGTAGTTCTGTGATTTATGAACATAAAGTAATAAACCAAGGGAAATATTTTCTCTACCTTTCAGAGTGCTTCTGAGGTTGGTATCTCCAAATTATTTTTGATCTGGAATCACAATTTCAGTATTGAGTCCTTGCATTTGAGCAGTACAGACTTATAAAGGTGGTTTCCTGCAAAAGTCTCTATGAAATCCAAGAAAAATAAATGAGTTCCCCTCGCCCCCAAATTGGAAAGGAATCTTCATGAAATGATCTGATAAAAGCCATGTAGCCTTTCACTGTAGCCTTTCCCCTGCACGGAGGTTCTAATCTGGTTAGTGGGAAAAGATGTGGAAAATGGCATTGCCAAAACAACATAAGAAAATAAACCTGTTGTCTCCCAGCTGTCACTTTGGGAGAGAGCTGACAAGCTGGTTCACACTATGTTACTTTGATGGATTACACTTTCATGGATTATTCTCCTCAGGAACATGCATTTTAATAAATAAAAAAGGCTATACCAGTAAAGTAATAAAGGTAGGATTTTAGACATGTACCTACTTATAGACGAAACTTTAAGAATTTTGGGGGTTTGCTGGAATCCCCTAGATTGCACAAGGAGGTGGAAATCTACTTGGCCTGTGTATCTGTATCTTGGGGAAAGTGTCTGAACTAGATGATGTAAAAACAGAAAACAGCCCACTTACTTTTCTATGGTCTAGCTCCTGGAATTTTACTCCACTGTGAAATCCAGTATAACCAATATTTCATTTTCAATTTCAACTTGTAAATTACTCCTGTAAGGGGAATGTTATAAGAGGTAAGTGATATATTTTGAGAGCAACTGAAAAATCTCAAGACCTAAAATTTCCAGCATCTGCAATCAAGTTTTAGTTTCCTTAATCCATGCAGAGCAAGGTATTTGTGGTGTAATGCAGGTAATTTCATTCATAATCATGAACTGTGTATTTAAGTAATCAGTTCTATGCATAATTATTCATTCTGGATGAAAACCTGTGCCTTGCTTTTCTGAGGATATGTGTACATTTTTTTCCAAATTCAAAATTAATCATAAATGATTTAAAACTTAATTCAGGGCTGATTTCTGGCCATCAATAACACATATTGAATGGGTATAGAGTTGGTTCTTGGAAGCAAATGAGGTAGGAGGGGCAGTTCCTGTGGAAGAGGAGTGCAGCTCGTTTATAGTACCCTCAACCTGTGACTACTGTGTGGCCATGTTAAAAATAATGCCCATTAATTCTGTGAGGTCAATAATCCACCTACATTATTGGCAATCCTAAGGGCCTTGTAAAGTACATGCCACCTACCCAGAAGTTTCTGGGCAGTTTGCAGATGAGCCCTACTTGTGTCCAACAATGTGACTACAGCTTCTGGTGCTATTGCTTTGCACCAGACTGCTACTGGGAGTTCCCTGTGATGGCTGGACATTTACCCCTTTTGCCAAATCCTGAAATATCCTCTGGGATTTGGTTACACATGCTTCTTCTATCCCTCTGAGAAAACACTGACTGCCACTAGGTGCTGCTTTCCCAGAAGATCTCAAGATAACACCCAAGATGTCAAAATCGTACTACTTTCCTTTCAGTATTCAGTGCGCTGGGGCCATGCTGTGTTCTGTGAGGAGTAAATTGCCCACCCTTTTCTGTGCCATTTTGTGAAGATGCGATTGAAAGACACGCTCCCACCTTTCCTTGGCTTGAGTGAGGATGTCCTTCATCTTGCACCAAACTGACCATATTGTCCCTCAAACCCACTCTTCCTTTTGAATTGACTTTTTTCCACTATAATCATTATCATCATTCTCTCAACAATTCAGATTCAAAATCTTTGAAATCTTTCTATTCCAGTTCCCACATCAGATGACTCAAAAGATTTCACTGATTTCAAACTGCCACTTACATAGTCTTTCCTACTTATGGACTCATTTGTTTGCTTACTAAAGGAGTGTTTCTTGAAAAGCAAACTATAGGTTAGCACTGTATTAGAAGTTCAGGTTCAAAAATAAGATATAGAACAGTAAATAGATAATTACAATATTGTATGAAAATATTTAACTTAGTTCCTTATTACTTCTTACTTGAACTATTTAAATATTCTTTTAATTTTTGCTAAAAATTCTAGACTCTTCAATTGAATCCAAATTGTTCCAAACAATCAAAATTTTCTAAAAGCCTGGTTCTGAACCTACATTGCATCCATCTTCTTAACAACCCTAGGAGTATTCCTATTGCCTCGTTAATGAAATTCTAAGTCCATTTTCAGCATTTAGGACATTCCCAAGAGTCAAATGCCATGCTAAACTTTTATTTAATCCATTCTCCTGCAAGTAACCTATGCTCCATCCATTCCTGGACCGGTAACCATTTCTTGAGAGATTTTGGCCTTTCTTTTTCTTCGATGTCTTCATTACAGTACTGTTGTTTATGCTTAGAATATTAGCCTTTCTGCTTTTTCCAGAGATCTCATGCCTAATGGAGGTAGGGTTATTTTCTTCTGCAAGCTTACATTACTTTTCTTGTCTTCTGGACCTTAATGAATATTATTTTGTGTTTTGTTTATATCCATCTCTCATCAATCCTGATAGAATGGAGGTTCTTTGAAAGAAAGAGTTTGAAGCTTATTCATCTTTTAATTCACATGCTACATAGTACATAAACCAGGTCACATACTCAATTTGTCGATTGCATGAAAAATTATTTTATCAGTTATAAATTCTTTGACTTATAGCAAGGTGACTGAATGGAAATATTTGTCATGTAAATCCTATTTTCTACTGACTTCCATTATGTAATTAAAAATATGTCCCCATGGGAGAAAAAACAATAATACACTTAGTACGAAACTGGTGAGAAACATGGTGACTACCCCCATGAAATACTGAGCAATACACACAAAAGACATATTAATCTAGAGGCTATTATCCTTCTTTAGTTATTTTCATTTTTTAAGACCTATTTCAGTAAGCATTTGGTGAATAATTAAATAAAAGAGAGTCTCCATTTCATTATAGAAGTCTGTTTTTGTATTTAAACTGTTACTTTAATTGAAGTGTCTGAACTGACATATTTGGGTGAAAAAAGTCAAAGCTAAACTATTGGACAAATCCACCCAGAAAAAGCCTTGTTCTCTTATCAAAATGTGCTTTCTAGATTTCCCTTTAAAACAGGATTTGTTGCCCTGCCTTTCAGGGAAGAGCCTGTAGCTTGGAATTCCTTTAGGGTTTGCCTCCGGTGTAAAACACTTCATCATTCAAGGACAAACACTTCCTGGGGCAACTCACACCCAATTATGTAGTAAGTGAGCATATAGAGGGCCGGCTATTTTGATCCAATCTGGGACAACTTTAACAGGCTATATATGAGCTAGAACCATAAGTCAAGCTGACTGACTCTTTCTGTAGTCTGTACATAAGCTTGACTTCTCCCTCTGCTCAACCCCACTTCCTCTTCTTCTTGTTCACAGTTACTGATTCCTAATAAACACCCAGTACCTTATTAATTTATTAAATTATTAATAATTTCAATTCCTTATTCCAGTGTACTCAACCTGCAACAACTGATGTCAGTAATGACTTAAGAAGCTAAAATATAAGATGGTGTTTTAAACCTGGCTCACTTAGTGCCTAGCTGGCAATGAGAATCTCATCACTGATGGCAGGTGAAGCATATACATCCACCACCAAGTAGTTGCCCAGTTTGTTAAAACTTCCACTATATTTGTAAAAGATAGCCTCCAGATAGCTACAGGTGAAAGCTGGAGAGTGACACTGGTACAAATGAGGGTCAAGGCTACCTGCTCATATGTCTTAATTGTTCCCTACAGCCAGTACATGTTTACTCTCAGTATTACCAATTCCATGTAACACCACTGTATCTGCTGGAGAATAGGACCTCAAGGGGCAGAGATGAAGAGATGATTGCACCATGGCCTAGACTTGCTATAGAGTCCTTTTTTTTTTTTTTTTTTTTTTTTTTTGCTTTGGAGCCCACTCATAACTAGCAGCCTGCAAGTTGTCATTATAGAACAAGTTATGGTCTAGAGCAGTTTAGATGTGGAACATGTTGCCTACAGAAACCAGTAGTATACTTGGTACAGTGCTTCCTTCTTTGTGGTAAGTCGTGGTAGATAGAGCAAGTTGCCTTTATTTTGTAGGAAATTTGCTAACACGCTGCTTACCACTGAACTTCTATAAATTTCACTGAAGCCATAAGTCTCTAAAACTTTTTACAGTTTATCTCCCAACCTCTAAAGAACACGCATCTTGTCAAGGTTTCTAATATATAAGCCATTTGTTGCTTATCCTGCCTAATGAGGATTTGGGGGGGAGAGTATAGGAAACTATTTTACTGAAGTGGGAGATGGACACATACAGAATCTTTTTGGATGGGCACATGAAGTCCCAGGCTGGGGATGGGAGAGCTGGCATGTGGTGGTGAGGCTGGTACCCTGGTGCTAGAGTTGAGCATACTTGAGGAATTTTAATTAGCTGCTGTTATTTATCAGGTAATTCAAAATACTGGAACAAGATAAAGGACTATCTGTCTATTGCTAAGTTATATTTATGCTTTGGAAAGCTAATAAGCTGTATATGGCTGATCAGTAATTAAAAGCTAAGTGTGAAAGTAGTAGTAGGCAGAAGGAATTGTTGAGCAGGCCTAATTTTAAAAGGACATAATCTCCAAGGAAAGTTAAAGACCCAACAGCTTAGGTTGGTTGCAATGCCAACATCACAGTCCAAGATGGGAAAGAATGTAAATTTGACACATTGTATGAAAATATCTCAGATGAAGTTCCTGATGCTATTGAATCCCCAGATTTCCCTGACGTTGATGAACCTGAAGATATAGCCTGGTACTCCATATCAAGGGCTAGTATTTTGTAATTGCCTGAAAATTCTACATAGGCCTCACCCCATATGGCCACTCCTAAATCTGTCTCTTTTCCCCTCTAAGACACTACAACTACAACTAGGATGAAAATTAGATTATAATTTACCTGAAGATATGCCCAGCCTGAAAAGGGAAGAAAGAGACTCTATCCCCAAAGCAGCTATGGGGTTTAGGCAGGATCCCTGCAGAGCCAAGAAAGTATCATGAACTGGATTCCAAGGGTAATTGATCAAAAGATGATGAAACATAAGCTGAAGAAGGGAGAATCTAGTGGTCTTCCAGCACTGTCCTGGGATTAAGAATACCTAATATTCTGGCAAGGATTCTGGTAAGGGTATAGAAATACAGCTAGGATGGCCTCTAGATGTATTAAAAAAAAGTGATGTTTCATATATAACTTAAGTAGAAATGCTAGAATTGCCATGGATCATGTGGACAAAGGCATTATCAGGCTCAGAGAAAAATGATACGTTCTAGAGGAATATGTATAATGTAAGAAAACTCACCCGAGAACTATGCTTCAAAGGAGGACCTGAAGGATACATCATTTACCAAAGCAATATGAAACACACTGATGAGTTCCACTTCTGCTTCAGTATAGAACGCCAGAATGTTGCCTCTACTCTAACAAGCAGGAAAAGTTGGATGATATGCTAAATTATAACATTTTATGAACCCATCAGAAAGCAAGATAACAAAGTAAATTGAATTTCAATGGGTGATAAGGCCTTCTAGAAAGAGACGAGACCCATGTACTCTCTTGCTTTTGGCAGAGTCTATAAGAAGTAAAAGCCATAAAAGAAGCAACGTTGTCAAAAAAAAAAAAAAAGCAGGAAAAACAAAGAACAAAACAAAACAAAAAACAATTGACATGTTAATTAACTATTAAAAGCTACATGTCACCACCCATGACAGTTTAGCATCCCTGGAACCCCAGACATAAAGTAATTCTATTCCATGGTTCTTAACAGGTGCTTGTGAAAAGGTCCAGAGAGCATGCCCCTTAGTTATGGAGGTCAACATGGGATAACTGGTTGCCACTAGAGACTGGCACAGACATCTATCACCTCTAGAACAGGATAGAACCAAAACATGTCTGCCTTTGGGGAAGAGATAGGAAACCTTCCCATAATCAGGTCACAGACAAAGATGGATTACTTTTAGGTAAAGAGTACAAGGAAAAATATTCTGCTCCTGATTGAGGAGCAGGGAGGGAATTCCACTGAGTTCAGGATCCAAGCTGTATCATAGCTGAGGTCTGCTTCCATAAAGAAAAGCCAGGAAATGCTCTCCTGAACAAGATCCACCATAAATACAAGGCAGAGTGAGGCAGCCATGGGGAGAAGAGCAAGGACTCTGTGAAAGCTTCATCCGCAGGACCTATATGCACAGGATCTGCCAAAGACAGAAGTTGAACTAGGAGAACAGAGGGCATTACCACTGTGAGCATAACACTAAAGTAAGAAGTCAGAGAAGTTCACTGCAGTGGAGAGGACAAGAGTGTATGGACAGAGGCCCCGCTATTGTACATGCAGAGGAATGTGAGAGCTGAGACAGTACAGAAACCCATTGTACCGTAAGTCACACTCTAAAGCAGAAAGTAACAGCTATCCATGTCATTTACAGAAGGTTATATTAAGGGTGAAAAAACACAAATTCTGTTCAATTCCTTGCTATATTGCCTCACCTCCATCTCTCCAACATAAACATATCAGTGGCCCATTCCAGGTGTAAATACTTTTTACCTCAGTCTCTAATATTCTTTTATACACAGTGTGAAGCACTCAATAAAAACCTATAAGACAAAAGAGAGAGAAGAAAAAAAAATATATTGCCAAGAGATAAAGAAGTAAAAAAATAATATTCAGATTCAGAGGTGACCCTAATATTGTATCTAGGAGACAGGGACTTTCAAAATACGATGATTAACATGGTAAAGTAACAAGTGGAAGAGGTGGACAGCATGCAGAAAAAGATGCAGAATTTCAGCAGGGAGATAAAAAGTATTTTTTAAAAAGATCAGTGAAAATCTAGAAATAAGTAATAACATAATTCTTTCAGTGTGTAGAAGTAAGACTGGGTATATCTGATTATTGAGTCATTTAACTTGCAGATAGATCAATAAAAATTATCTAAACTGAACAAAGAAATAATAAAAATATAGACTAGAATATTCAATAGCTATGGTACAATATCAAACAAACTATATGTAACTGAAGTCGCAGAAAGACTAGAGGATAGGATAGAAAACAAACATTTTAAGAAATAACCATTTGGTTTTTCAAAATTTAATAAAATAAGAAAAATCCTACATCTCTCTCTCTCTGTCCCTCTCTCTCCCTGTCTCTTTCACACACACACACACACACACACACACACACACACACACAGAAGTCTATTATGCTCTGTTATGTTGCCAAAATTTAAACAAACTGTCAAATCAGGATTAAACATTTGGGGGAGTGTAATTTTTTAAAAATGAAGGCAAAATAAAAATTTGTTAAGAGAAACAGAAGGTGAGAGAATTCATTACCAGCAGGCAAGAAAATAAATTTGAAGAGATGAAATGAAGAGAGCCAGAAATATTAAAAAGGTTAATTTAAAAGAAAGTTTCCATATATTTAATTGCTATAATAATAATGAATATGGTAACAATGTATTTTGCCAATTATACTTAGAAGTAAAATGTATGACAACAATAGCACACAAGATAGAATTAAGGAAAAGGACTTAAACTATTGTATAGGTTTTATGCTATCTTTGATGTATTATAATATTATTGAAGTTAGACTGCAATAAGTTAAAAATGCAGGATATAAATGCCAAAGCAACAAATAAAAAAATTTAAAAGAGTATAATTACCAAGCCAATAGTGGAGACAAAATGAAATAATGAAAATATTATATCCAAAATAAGGCAGGAAAGAGGGGAGAAAAAAGGAACAAGGAACAGATATGACAAATAAAAAACAATTAGTCGAATGGTAGGTTTATCAGTAAATACATTAAATGTAAATGACTACAAACACCCCCATTTCAAATATGGAGAATAACAAATTGAATAAAAATAAAGGCAGCCATGATGGCTCAGTGGTTTAGTACCTTCAGCCCAGGGCATGATCCTGGAGACCCGGGGTTGAGTCCCACATCGGGCTCCCTGCATGGAGCCTGCTTCTCCCTCTGCCTGTTTCTCCGTCTCTCTCTCTCCCTTTCTGTGTCTTTCATGAATAAATAATAAAAATAAAAATAAAAATAAAATCTAAAAAATAAATAAATAAAAATAAAACCAAGCCCAAGCAATGTACAATCTACAGAAACGTACCTTAAATATAGAGATAAAAGCTGAAAAATCAAGTAATGTGAAAACATTAATTAAAGACTCTGGGAATATCTTTATTAATATCAGAGAAAGTATACTTCAAAGGAATAAATATGGGGAATCCAGGGCATCACATAATGGTAAAGTGTCAATTTAACAGGAAGGCATACAGAATTCATAAATGTATGTGTATCTAATAACAGAAGTTCAAAATGCACAGAACAAAAACCAATCAAATTTAGAGGAGAAATCGACAAATTCACAATTATAGCTGGAAACATAACACTTCTTTCAGTAATTTATAGAATAAATAGAAAATCAGAGGGATGGAGAAGACTCAAGCTACACCATCAACTGACTTGACATATCTGATCCTTATGGAACATTCCACCCAACAGTAGCCAACTTTATGTTCTTTATAAGTGGTCATGGAGTATTCATCAAGAGAGACCATACTCTAGGCCAGAAACCAAGTTTTAATAATTTTAAAAGAATTGAAACCATACATACAATATATGCTCTCTGATTACAACAGAATTAAACTAGAAATTGATTACAGAAAAGATATTTGGAAAATTTCCAAAAAGTTGATAATCAACACAAATACAAATGTAAATAACACAATTCCAGGTAACTCATATGTTGAGTTAAAAAATAAAATTACATGGGAATTTAGAAAACACTTGGAATGCAATGAAAAAAAAAACAGAACATATCAATATTTGGGAAATATACCTAAAGTAGTGTTTAGAAGAAAAATTATAGTATTAAATATATTTCTTAGAAAATGCTATAACACATAAATAAGTTAAACTTCCACTGTAAGAAAGTAAAAAAACATAAGAGTAAATAAGACTCAAATGAAACAGTGGGAAGGGGAAAATTAAAATAAAAGCAGAAATCAATAAAATAAAAAAGGGAGAATCAATGAAACAGAAAGCACAGCCAGACTGATTAGTAAAAATGAAAAAAAAGCATACAAATTATCAATATCAAGAATAAAGGAAATACTAAACAATAAAACTCCCAGAAGATAACAAAAGAGACAATCTAGGTGACCCAGGGTTTGACAATGACTTTTTAGATACTTTAAAGAAAGGATTGATACATTGGACTGTGTTAGACTTAAGAATTTATCCTCTATGAAAGATGCTATCAAGATAATGAAAAGGAAAGCCACAGACTGGGAGTAAATACTTGCAAAAGACACATCTGATAAAGAACTATTATCTAAAATATACAAAGAACTAACAATAAGAAAATGAACAATCCGATTCAAAATGGACTAAAGACCTTAGCCAAACATCTAACCAAAGAAGATGTACAGATGTTAAGTAAATATGGAAAGATACACCACATTCTAAGTCATAGGGAAATGCAAATTAAAACAATGAGATGCCTCTGCACACCTTTTCTGAGTGACCAAATCCAGTCATTAACACTGCCAAATGCTAGCAAGGCTGTGGAGTAAAGGAACTCTCATGTGTTTGTGATTGGAACGCAGAATGGCACAGCCACTTTGGAAGGCAGTTTGGCAGCCTCTTACAAAACTAAACATATTCTTACCAAACAATACAGCAGTCGTATTCATTGGTATTTACCTTAAGGAGTTAAAAACTCATATCTTACAAAATAAAACAAAACAAAACAAACCTGCACATAGATGTTTATAATAGCTTTATTCCTAAGTGCCAAAACTTGGAACCAACCTAGAGGTCCTTTAGTAGGCGAATGCATAAACTGTGGTACATCCAGACAATGGAATTTTATTCAGCACTAAAAAGAAATTAGCTATCAAGCCACGAAAAGACCTGCAGGAACCTTAAATGCATATTACAAAGGAGCTGATCTGAAAATGTTACACACATAATTCCAACTATATGGCATTCAAGAAAAGTCAAAACTATGGAGACAGTTAAAACATCAGTGATTGCCAGCATTTGGAGGGAGACACAAATGAACAAGCAGAGAGCACAGTAATTTTTTAGGACAGCAAAACTATTCTGTATGATAGTGATATGAACACATGTCATTATAAATTTGTCCAAACCAATAGAATGTACAACACATAGAATGAAACCTAATGTGAACTATAGACTCTGGGTAGTAATGATGTATCAATGTAGGTTCTTGAATTATAACAAATGCAGACCCTGGAGGGGATATAGATAATGGGAGAGGCTTTGTTCATGTGGAAGTTTATGGGACATCTCTGTACCTTCTGCGCAGGTTTGGGGTAAACCTAAAACTGCTCTAAAAAATAGTCTATTAAAAAAAATGAAAGGACCTTATTAAAGATCCTGCAGATCAAAGGATAATAAAAGAACACTTTGGAAACATGCCCATAAATTTGATAACTTAGATGAAATGGAGAAATTTTCTGAAAGATATAAATTACCAAAGTTCAGTAAAAAAAAAAAAATAAGTTGAAAAAAAGATATCCTGAGTAGTCCTATATCAATTAAAGACAATGAAGGTGTAGTTAAATGTATTTCCACACAGAACGTGTCATTGCTGAATTCTACCAAATATTTAAGGAGCAAATAACACTAACTATACACAAGTTCTTCCAGAAAAGAAAACGTCAGGGAATTCTGGCATACTAGGCCAGCAATGATAACAAAATTAAAAGCATTGTACATAGTGAAAATCACTGTATCGCTAATAAACATAGGCAGAAAAAAGTGTTTAATAAAATAAAAACAAACCAAATCTAGCAATACAGTAATACATGATCACATATGGTGAATCTCAGATTTGGGATTGCAAGACATTAACATTTAAAAGGATTGAACACTGTAGAGCACTGTATTAATGGGCTTGAAAAGAAAAAAGAAAGCATGCAATTTGCTAAATATATACAGAAAAAAATATCTACACCCATCATGGTAAAAACTTATCAAATGAGGACGAGAAAGAACTACATGATTCACTGTGCTGTGTTGCACATGCTCCGTATGGGAGCTGGTTAATGTCTAAAGGGGAAACTTCATGTGTTTGTCTTTCTCATGGTTCTTTTTTTTTTTTTTTTTTGGAGGGAATATGGATCTTCAAGCTCAAGTTTAAGGATCAGGTTTTGCCTCCTCAATCTAATATAACTACCTCAAGCTTTAGGTCACTGCTCTCTGTCTTGCTTCTATGACACTGGTTATTTATTAGAAGATGCTCTGAAAGAAAAGTGGAGGCAAGGATAGCACTCACCTCAGAGCACCTCTTGTCTCTTCTTGGATCGTCTCTCTCAAGTCTTGCCTGCCTTCTTTGCTCTATTGTGCTTCCAAATAGCTCTTTTCTATATTTTGTTCAACTTTAATGGTTGTTTTTGACAGGAAGATTTGTTTAATACAAGTTACTCCATGAAAGGCAGAAACAGAAGTCTCTCTTTACTTACATTTAATCTCTTATACCTTTAGACTTACCCAAAATGATGATTTTATATTCTGTGTAATAATTTCAATATTCAAGCTTTTTGTGGGTCTGCTTCTTGGGTCTTTTGTGACTATTGAGTTTTGATCATTGGAGCTCCCCAGTCTACCCATTTAATGATTTTTTTAACCATAAGCTTATCTTCTTTTGAGACCTAGACTGAAGTCTAGTTCATCCAGAAGTTATTGGCATTCACTTCTGGAGTGCTACACAGCTGGAGTGCCACTATTCCAGTGATTTTTGAGATATGCAATCTTTGTGAGAATTTACTTACTGTTGTAGGTACTGTTGTATACTTTTTTTTTCCTTCCTCCTCAAATCATTGCTTGAGAAAGGGGATTTTCCTAAATAAGTTTCCTGGGAAGAAAGGCAGATTTATTTCTAGATGCTCTTATATCAAAGTATAGTCCTTGAGGGCACAAGCCTAATGCCAATGTAGGAGAACTTCCTCTTAGATTTCCTACCTGAAGTTGGTCTTGGGCTTTGTCTTGTGTCTTCTATGAAGCCATGAAAGCCCAATATTAAGTTCATTCACATTTGGCAAAGTTTCTTCAGGGTAGAATTAAAATTTGCTTTCTTGCTAATCCCTCTAGGTTTCCAGTTTTACGGATTTTTTAAACTTCTAATATTCCATTTAGAATTGCCAGTCCTTTACTATATTTTTAAAGGGAGTTTAAAATACTTTATAAATGTCTTTTGGTTGTTTTGAAGGGGAAAGTTGATAAGACTCTGTGAACTGCCTCACTCCAAGAAATAAATACCTATAATTACTTTCACATATAACATTTTAGTTAATTCTTAAGATCACTTGTGAAAAAGATGTCATTATTAGTGACATCACACAACTAGGGATACTGCTACTGTTTCCTGAAATTCATGGCCAGAAAGCAGCACAGCTTTGCTTCAAATCAGGTTTTCTGACCTAGACCTCATATTCTTTTCATGATATATTTTACTAGTCATTGTTCCACCTGTGAAGAATAATAAGTTTGGCTTCCAAAATTTACATCAGCTCAAAAGTTGGAAAAATAACACACACACACACACACACACACACACACACACACACACAGACAAATTCTACTTTGGGCCCTCATATGTGGTTCTAAAATTTCTCTTGATTCATCAAACAAGCTCAATTTAGAAAGGACATAGCCATCATCATTTGTGCGGCTATTCAGAGTGGCATCACCAGATAGTCTCCATCAAAGGAACATCTCTGAACAGCAATATAATATCAGTGCTGGCTGCCTCCCAGAGAAAATTAATCATAATACCAGGAGTTAGAAAGATCCTACACAGATTTCAGAAATATTGCATTTCTTTACCCTAAAGTTCACATTCTACCTGCTGTGTTTCATTACAAAATCCAGATATCATACAAAAACATCACAGCTACACTCCTCACTGTATGTATTTTAATCAAAAATCTTTGATCCATGTGATATTGGCCCTGCAGGCAAAAACTTCCCTTTGTGTTAAGAAACATTCTATCACTACTATGAGGTCCATTCTTGTTGGTTGGTAAAAATATTTCTAGCAAAATCAAGGGGGAAATAGCATACTTAAACCAGTAGATCATGTGAGAATTAGCAAAAGGTAATATTTGTATTAATAAAATATTTTTATCTCCATCCTTTCAAGTTTATAGAAAGTATCATTTGGGGTTGCATTTGTGTTTGTATATTAGCCATTGTCATAAAGTCCTTTTTTTCATTTTTAAAAGATTGTATTTATTTATTCATATGAGATACAGAGAGAGAGAGAGGCAGAGACATAGGCAGAGGGAGAAGCAGGTTCCCGCAGGGAACAAGATGCGGGATTCAATCCCAGGACCGCAGGATCATGACCTGAGCCAGAGGGAGATAGCACTGAGCCACCCAGGTGCCCTTGTCATAAGGTCTTCTATCTTTTCTTTGCATGCTCAGCCCTTTCAGAGACTGGCCAGTCCTTTAAGAAATCCATATTCTGGATTTAGCTACAAAGAACACATTTCAGGCTTCGAAAATTCTTGCAATTTGGTAATTCTTCCAAACCTTGGTTAGTGTTTTTGTGTGTTATAGCTGAATTCCATTCTGCATTTTCTTGGTATTGTGTCTGCACATGCACTTGTCTTATTTGGTTTTCTAAGATTCTCTAGGTTTTTACACAGGGTCAGAGCACTAAGGGATTTTATATACTAAGATATATATATATATATATATATATATATATATATATATATATATAAATAAATAAATATTTTATTAGCCCTATAGCTTTATCACATTTGTGTGGGGCTTAAGGTTCTAATATAAATATGGGCATCAATATCATATATTGAAACTTAAAAACACTAATGATTCCCTAAAATTAGAGAATACAACAAACTTTATCTATGGCTCCCAATGCACAAAGAACCATAGGTAAGATCCTGTTTTTCCTAGTCTTATTTTTCCCCAGCTTTATTGGGTATAATTGACAAATAAAATCAAATAAAATATATTTAATTTAAGATATACCTCTTGAAGTTTTGATAGACATATATATTGTGAAATAATCACCACAATCAGGCTAGTTAACCTATCCATCACCTAATATAGTTATCATTTTTTCTTTCTTTTCTTTCTTTTTTCTTTTTTCCTTTTTTTTTTCCGTGTGTGTGTGTGTGTGTGTGTGTGTGTGTGTGTGTGTTAAGAACACTTGGGATCTACCCTCTCAGCAAATTTCAGGTACACAATACGGTGTTATTAACCATAGCCACATTGCTTACCTAATCTTATTTTTTAAGGGTACAGAGAACTGATGAGCATTTGGGAAACTCCCCCAGATAAAACTCTAGAAGATTAGGCCTCTTTCACTGTGGCAGGATATATGAATTTATAACACTGTTCTCCTGAATGTAATTGTGTCTTTATAACCTTTATGAAAAAATGAGAAAAAAACGGGTTTGCTTCTGAAAAAGGCTGCCTTCTCCCTCCCTTGCCTCTTTGTTCTCTTCTCTTCACACTCCATCCAGTTGCTCTATTTCTGCAGTTCTGTCACCAAAGCACTCCATTACTTAGTAAACTCAGTATCAAAAACTTGTTGCTGATCTGGTTCTGATCTTTTCACCCTGGAGGGTACTTGTGATAACCAGATAAAGTAAGGCATATTAAGTTATTTGGGACATAATAGACAACAAACAGTTCTTTTGTCACTGAGAGTCCTAGCACAATAGAGTTGATAAACTCAAACATTAATTAAAGATATTTTAATTAGGTGTGGGCAGGGTTAAGGGATGAATAGTAGATGGTGAAACTCACAGGAAATAATAGCAAATTGAAGTGGTTACCACCTAGGACTAAATGGATAGAGAGGGACCCATGTTCTGAACCTGCTGAGAATTACAGACATATATGAGAGGCTGCTTGACATGATCTGTGGCCTTCAACAGAAGAGAGTAGCTGTTGCCAAAATCACCATGCCAAAGGTAGAGGAAAGGTGGGTGAAGACAAAAATAGTGTTCTTATCTATCTTCATGCCTTCTTATGTCTTTCTGGGATCTTTTATCAACTGATCCTTATTGGAAACTGGAAGGCAACGAAGCCCAAATAATGCTGTCCAGAGCCATCACCTCTCTGGCACACAGAGTAGAAATAGAAGGATAAATAATGAATGCAAAGGAGCAGAAGAAAAACCATCACTTTTCCCACTATTAGCTGTCAGTATAGATTGTGAGTTGTTTTTTTTTTTTTTAAGAAAAGGATACTATTTACTCATGACTCCAACATTTCCTAAAGATACACCATTAAACAGGCTGTGTGTGATAATGCAACCCACTATATAGGTCTTTTGGAAGAGCACATTAGCAGTACAAAAGCTCTTAACAGTTCTGTAGAAAATTATAGTAATAATAAATATTTTCTCACAGAGTTATTTTTCAAGGAATGCCACTAATACAAAAGCACTAGTTCCAGGGAATGCAGTTTTGAAAATTAATGCATCCCTAGTGCCTAATGCCTAGTATCTAGGATGCAGGATATACTGTACAGTCAATAGACTGTAAATGCATAAATAATGGAGCTCCTCTATGACTGGTCCCAAATTGCTTTTGCCTAGGACCTTACCTTCTCTTTCCTTCCTCCTCCAGAAACTGGAATCTGGTCTTCTAGCAGGAGTTTCATTGACTAGAGTTTCATATTTCTCTCAGGCTACCTACTTACTTTGCTGCTTATGGGTGATTTACCTATATTATGAATGAACAATAAATATTATCATCATCATCAAAATCTCCACATTTTGCCTTTATTTTAGACTCCCAAATATTATGCTCTATCTTACTATGTTTTAGGATATCTTATTACTCCTGAGAGAAATGCCATAGCTACTGGAGCTATCGGCTCTGAACTCAGATGCTACCTTCCACCCATCTTCCTTAGCTTCCTTCCATAATCTGTGCCTGAGTACATTTGTTTGGTATTGGTCCAATCACACCGGATAAGATTGTCCTAGTTCTCAACCCTCCTGCTTCCCACTCAGTAGATGCTGACCACCATTTTCCTTTCCATACACACAGATTCTTCACCATGTAGCAATGTCTGATTTATTTATTTTCTGGGTCAAAGAATCCATACAGATGAGGTGGTATTCTGTAGAACTTTCTTGAAATGCTACTAGGCCCTTCACACAACATTATCCTTTCTGTCTTTAAATAATAATTAAATATGAAATCAAACCAAAATTAGCTTAGGAGAGTCAAATATAATGAATAAACAGAAAATATGAGGAAGGCAAGTTTCTAGAGGAGAGTAACTCTATTTTTTTCGAGACAGTTGTTGATCCTAGCAAGTAGAAGAATCAGAAAGAACAAAAGACCAAGAGAAAAAAATAAAGGCAACTCTCACAGAAGAGAGAAACTCTATAATAATAACCCAAATTCAGAGGTTTTTCCCTATTCTCTTCCTGGTTGGGTCACAATGGAAACAGACTGGTGGAGGAAAAGTGTCCATCATTACACAGAAATGTATGCACTCTTGAGGTTTAGAATAGCGAAGACGATGATCTGAGGGCAGCAGAGACTCTGATCACAATGAGCCAAGGTCCTGTGGCTTTATTTCCACATATTCCCTGGATTGTGTAAGACGGCCTTTCTGCATTTTAAAAAGTATACATGTGTACATAAATTTAAAAAAATAAGATTTTCCCTTTTGGTCGTAGAAGCATGTTGATATATAAAGTCACAGAGAGGAAAATACATACCTCATGCTCCTTCCTCAGTTATCAGCTAAAAGAAAATCACTGGCTTGTAATTCAGCCTTTATTATTGTATTGGTGAGGCTTCAATCAGGGAAGCAGAATCACTAGGAGTTATGTGGAGAAAGGAGTTTATTATAGTGATTAGGATACATTGTAAAAGATGATAAAGAAGTATATAAAGCTGTCTTTGCATCTGGCAATGGACCCAGAGTTTCTGTTGGTCAGCATAGTTGGCAGTGGGGAGAAAACCTGGACATGAAGCAAAGGGGAGTGACAACAAACTGGAATCCAGAAAAACAGAATAAAGCCCACATCTGCATCTAACCTCATAATGTGGTGTTTTGCAGAAGCTGGTATTGTTCTCCACTAAGCTACAATGTTGGCCTAGAGCTTAGAGAAGCTGAAGGTGGTGAGCAATGACCCTGGAAGAGTTCTAGGTCAGTCTGTTTTCCTTCCCAATCAGGTGAGGTAGCAGATCAGTGACAATATGCATGTGTTTCATTGGCACCTGCCATGCTACACCAACCATCAAAGTGAATTAACTGCTGCTTTTCCTTCTCCTTCCAAATCTTACACAAATTTCTCCTACAGCTCATCTTAACTCAGAACCATATAGGGAAGGAAATTCTGGAAGTCATAGTTTTATTATGGTGCAGTTGATACAGTGTGAAACGACAGCAATTATAATACTTTCATGCTCTAAATTTAGAAATTTGGGTATCTAAATAGATTCTGGGAATAATATCTCATCAGCTATGGAACTCAGAATGGTTTGGAACACAAAGAACCTCATAGGCATTGAGGTCAAATAGCCATGTGTCTACTTGTTCTGGTGCTGCTAAGAAGGTGTGGTCATGCACCTCTGTCTTTTGTATAAAACAAGGATTTCATGGACCTGCAGTCTGTCCTAAGCCTGAATGTCAAATATTTTACTCAGCAGTTAAATAAACTTTACTATTAGTAATACCAAAACCTCTCCCTGTTTTTCTGCCATAGTATTTGGTTTATTTCTGAAACATTTTTCAGGGACGCCTGGGTGGCTCAGTGGTTTAGCTCCTGCCTTCTGCCCAGGGCGTGATCCTGGAGTTCCCGGTCCCATACCAGGCTTCCTGTGTGGAGCCTGCTTCTCCCTCTGCCTATGTCTCTGCCTTTCTCTCTGTATCTCTCATGAATAAATAAATAAAATCTTTTTTAAAAAAATAAAAGAAATAAAACACTTTTCATAAAGGTTTAAAGATCTGTGATAAGAATGCAGATGTAAATTAAACCAAAAGAATTCTGACAGCTGAAGATTAAACTGAGTGCAAATTATCAATCTGAAAAGAAAGTGCTTTACTGAATGTTAAATAAAAAAAGGTGTTGATTTTTATATGATTCATGGTGTGAGTAGCTGCATTATGATCAATGAGCATTATCATCAGAACAATGTCACGCTACCACAATTAAAGTGCATCAAAAATGCAAACCTAATTGCTCAACTTTAATGAAATACAAAAGCCACATTTTAATAATGTTAGGGTTGTGGTTCAAACTGAAAAAAAACATATAATCAAAGTTAAGGTGACAATAATTCATCCTTAACCCTTTGATATCATAATATAAAATAGATCATATAGGTTCCACACCTCACTTCCACCTCTCTCCATCATGAATAGCAAAGAATGTCTTTTCAAAATCTAGTTGTCTGCCTTTCATAGGAAACAACAAGATCCTTAGTCAGATTTAACAACTCAATTTACTTCATCTGGTGGCATCTGAAAATAGATCAACTTATACAGTTAAGGGAAAATAAAAATACAAATTTTGCTACAAATATTTATAGACATTTTGAATAAGAATTTAATCTTAGGTCAAATTTGCACCAAGCAACACTCTTATTTTTTTTTTTTATTTTTTTTCAAGCAACACTCTTAAAGCAAATCTTTGATATAACAGAGGTATATAGCCAGAGTATCTCTTGGATAATTCTAAGAAAATATATATACAAAGAGAAAGGAGAAGGAAAAAGAAAGAGATAAGAAAGGTTGAGATGACTAAAATGAATGGTTATATCTATACATGCATAACAAACAAATATTATTCCTATGGATTAAGACTTTGGGCCTAATCATCCAAATATTAAAGAAACATCCATCCATCAAACCACCCAACTCATGAAAAAATGGTACCAAGATCAATTGCCTTTGTTAAGACAACAACAACAAAAAATAGTTACTAAAAGAGATTATGGGAAATACTGTAAAGTGGGAACATTTTGCATTATTGCCTCTTTTAATTCATTCATGTTACCATATAGTAAGAACTGTTGATAAAGGACAGAATTTACAGAACCTCAGACAAACCACCAGGTGCTGAGTTTGTACCGCCTGTCCACTCATAAGCATAATTTCCTTGAGGTCTTTTATCTCCATAGATTACTCTTAAATCAGCGATAAAACTTAGTATGGAGCTTGGCTTTCATTATGCAGATAGAACAAGTAATGTTGGGCATAGTAGCATTTGAATCCATAAATCACACATTTTATCCTTCATTTCAGTAACTTCACTCTCCCAAATCTAGGGGATGCATCTGAGTAAAATGGTTATTTATTTATTTATATATTTATTTATTTTTGGATTTTTTTTTCACGTGTTTAGAATGTTGAGAGATCTGGAAAAGCCTTGTGAGAATATAGCTAGCATCCCTAATCCCTCTGACCTATTTGCTTCAAAGAATAAATTAGGTGTGGGAATCTAACAACTTCAGTGAAGTCAGTAATAATGAAACCACTGAGTTTTCCTGATAATCTTCTCTTCATCCCTAAAGCACCTTGTACACCAGAATTATCAGTATCCCCCACCTTATATAACTTAAAGACATTTTATTATTGGCTTAGAATTCCTTTTACAAATACTCATTAAATTACTGTTTCACCCTTAGGAAATTCTGATTTTCTTACTTTAATACACATAGAGAAATTCTCTTTTCTCTACAATTTAGCACTCTTTCCACATTTAAAGACCTTTCTTTCATTTTACTTTGATATTTGTCCAAGTAGGGATTTTCTTTCAGTATTGAGTGCATCTTTTGTGGCTCTGGTACCTGGATTGCCAATTGGGGCAGCACATCCTGAATGCTTACTGCAGGCACAAAACACTGTTTTAACATGATCTCTTATGGACTATATATTATGACAGCTATTTATCTGCATTTAAAAATTTGTTTTTTGGATACTAACATCCACCTTTTTTACAGTGGTTCCCTTCTATCTGTAGTTTGACTTTTTGCTATTTCAGTTACCTATGGTCAACTGTGGTCCAGAAGCAGATGATCCTCCTTCTAATGTGTAATCAGAAGGATTACAGTAGGGGCACCTGGTTGGCTCAGTTGGTTAAGTGACCAACTCTTGATTTTGACTCAGGTCATGATCTCAGGGTTGTGAGATCTAGCCACATGTCAGGCTCCATGCTCAGTGAGGAGTCTGCTTAAGATTCTCTCTCTCCCTCTCCCTCCCCACTGCTTGCTCTCTCTCTCTCTCAAATAAATACATAAAAATCTTTTTTTAAATAACTCTCTAGTTTACATTACATTATATTACATTACATTATATCGTTACATTATCAACAGCAAGCATATTGGCATAATCTGCTCAGTCCTTAACATCTTCCTTTCTATCTATATAGTAATCTTTATAAGCCAATAGAGATGGGATTTAGCTTACTGGCTTTTTATCCTCAGGAGGAAATCATTTATCTTGGTTGCTGAATTTTGCTCCTTTCCCCACAACCACAGCTCTGCCTTTCTGCCCTGCTACTGTCATATTTCACTTTGATTGTTTACTTGGCTTTCTCTTGGCTTCTACAGAATCACTTCATTTCTGAACATTGCTTCCTATCTTCATGATACAGACTAGAAGCTTCCAACTTCTGTACTCAGCTCTGATTCCAAGGATCCATTCCCTCAAAGCTGGATATGATAACAGATAATCCCACTTACCCAGAAGGAAATTGTTAATCTCTCCCCCACACACACTCTCTCTCACTCTACCTATCTACTTTCCATATTTTAATCTATACCATTTACCTATCCAGAAAGAATACCCAGTAAAGGTCACTGTTCCTGGCACTAAGAAAACAAAGTAGGTAAAGGCTGTTTGGAAGCAGCATTCAAGGGATCCCTGGGTGGCTCAGCGGTTTAGCGCCTGCCTTCCACTCAGGGTGTGATCCCGGGATTCTGGGATCAGGTCCCACATCGGACTCCCTGTATGGAGTCTGCTTCTCCCTCTGCCTATGTCTCTGCCTCTCTCTCTGTGTCTCTCATGAATAGATAAATAAAATCTTAAAAAAAAAAAAAAAGGAAGCAACATTTCAGAAAGAACCAGTGAAGTAAGTCAGTTGGAGAAGGACAAACATTATATGGTTTCATTCATTCGGGGAATATAAAAAATAGTGAAAGGGATTATAGAGGAAAGGAGAGAATGAGTGCGAAATATCAGAGAGGGTGACAAAGCATGAGAGACTCCTAACTCTGGGAAATGAACAAGGGGTAGTGGAAGTGGAGGTGGGCGGGGTGGGGGTGACTGGGTGACAGGCACTGAGGGGGGCACTTGACAGGATGAGCACTGGGTGTTATATGTTGGCAAATCAAACTCCAATAAAAAAAATATACAAAAAGAAAAAAAAAGTTTCTCAGCTCCCAAATGGAGGAGTGATGTGATTGGGGAAGGCTACTGTTTCTGGCTTTTTATTTTTTTGAAGACACAATTGATAAAATTGTTTCAAAGTTAGTGGTGATGATTGTACAACTCTGAATTTGCAAAAATCTATCAAATTGTATACTTTAGAAAGGTGAATTTTATGGTAAGTGATTTATATCTCAATAAAGCTGTTAAAAAAAAAAAGGAACCAGTGTAGAGGTCAGAATTTCTAATCTTTTTGTTTGTTTTTTTTTTTTTACTTGCAACCAAATTTCAGATAAAAAAACATTCTAATACACTTTCCTAATGCAGAAGATATAATGATCATTTAATTGATACTTTACTCCCCACAAAAAATAACATGTAAAGAGATTCCAAGTTAGATTAATAATTTTGAAAATTTAGAGATGAAGAGTGCTTGTAAAAGATCTAAATAAACTGAAAACAAAGGTAAACAGATTTTTGGTATCTGAGGAGTAGCTTTTTAAATGGTATTTTTGCTGGCCCCCCAAACAGACATGCATTTTACCAACTTATTATAACAAAAAATGTCATTATTTACTATTTTTATGATATTTTTACTGTTTGTTTCTACTAATAAGTGTCACTAGGCAAACTACTTCCTCCTTTCTGGGATAAAGTTTCTGCCTTGTAACGGGACTTGGTATGAGCTCCTGCCAATTCTGACCTATTATGATTTCTATACCAGCTACTCACTGTGTTCTAGAGACTCCTGCCAACGACCCAGTCAGAACATATTTTCACATTCCTACATAACACCTACATACGACTTTGTATCTTACAATGGACAATCTTCTATTTACTAACACATTAAATAAGCTGTGTCAGTACACTTTGCATGTGTCTGTATGTGTGTGAGAACAAAATGTTACACGTAATCTCTTGTCATCTTCTTAATCTGATGAATGAAAATGTGATTCCTTTTGTGAAACCTTCCTCGCTTTCCCAGAATTAGTTGTCCCTTTATTATGTTCTTGTGTAACATTTTGTTAGCTTTTGTAATATTGGATTTTTCACATTACATTTTAATGATTTTTTTATGTATCTGTCTTCCTACTGGACTTTGAGCATTTTACAAGAGGAGAGGAGTCTTTTACTTTTTCTTAATCTCTCTTATTGAGCCTTTTGCCTGGCATATAGTAAAGAAATCAATATTGATAAATATTGATTGTAAAATATTTGGAAGTTTCTTCTTCCGCTTAGAATAATACTAAAATTGGTTTATATTCTTTGGCAAATAATAGCATAGAAAGGTTATTAAATAGATGTAATATAGAAGTTTTAGTTTTTTATCTTACCCTAGGCTCACGGCATTGTGCACAAAGGCTTACTTCTTCACATTTATTTTATCTTTCGTAGTTGATAAGTTGTCTGTTTATAATTAATTTAAATTAACTTCCCTCAGCCAATCAATAGACCATACGCTCAACTTAAGCAGTGATGAATACAGCTTTGTGATGAGAATTTATCCTTACATTAATTTAGTTCATTAAAAGTTTGGGCTCAGGAAATGATACTAGCAATATTTGAGTTCCTCATTTATGGTTGCATTAATGTATTTAAAATAAAACTTCTCAATCAGGCAGCCCAGAATATTGAATGTTTTAAATCATCTTTATCAGAATTCTTAAGATGGCTCTCAGAATGCAGTAAACACGTTCAGGAAGGCTCTGAAATTTGTTTAATGACTCAGAATAAATCTGGGTCCCCAAAGGCAGAGATTATGTTACTTTGTGTCACTTGATCCCAGTGTGGATAGCTGTATTCCCAACTGTGCATCTATGTAGTTCTAGTCCTCTAGCTAAAGCAATAATCTCAAGCAAAAAAGGTTATTTTGAATTGAGACCTATATTTGATAGAAGTTGCTTAGAAGAAAATAAAGCCACAAGAGAATAGGAAACATGAGGTCTCTGGTCTAAAGCAGACATACGATGAAATGTGAGGAACTCTGACAAAATAAGAAGCAAAAATGAAAACTGATCATGTAATCTTGTAATCAGTAAAAAGTGATGCATGAGTGCAGTGTGTGAGGGCTTGAAGTCATACTGCATGCCTTGACAAGAGAAATTCAAAGGTTTCTCTATGAAAGGGGTTGGGAAGTGGAGAGAATGACCATTAGGATGTCACACGAATGGAGAGGATTAAAAAAAAATCTTAACTGTAATAAAACCAGCTAGAAAAGATCTTGATTGTCTTGGGACTAATAATGGGTAAAGTCTCTCTGTGTGAAGCTGGATATTATCCCGAACTTCAACGTGCAGCAATTTGAAGTTTGTAGTATAAATATGAGGTTACTATATTTGTTACTAGAGGGAAGAAAGGCAGGAATTCAGAATTAAAAAGAAATGAGCTATCAAGCCATGAAAATATATGGAAGAACCTTAAAAGCATAGAACTAAGTGAAAGAAGCCAATCTGAGATGGCTACATACTGTGTGACTCCAAACATCATGGAAAAGACAAAATTACAGAGAAATAAAAAGATCAGTGGTGCCAAGGAGAGAAGATGGAAGAAAAATGAAATAGGCAGAACACAGGATTTTTAGAGCAGTGAAAATACTCTGTATGATATTATAATGCTGAATGTATGTCATTAGATATTTGTCCAGTCCCATAGGATGTGCAACACCAAGAGTGAATCCTAAAGTAAACAATGGGTTTTGGATGGCTATGATATGTCAATATAGGTTCATCTTTGACTTAAAAGATGTGCCAGGGTCAGCCCCAGTGGCTCAGCGGTTTAGTGCTACCTTCAGCCCAGGGCAGGATCCTGTCCCATGTCCTGCTCCCTGAATGGAGCCTGCTTCTCCCTCTGCCTGTGTCTCTGCCTCTCTCTCTCTCTCTGTCTGTGTGTGTGTGTGTGTGTGTGTCTCATGAATAAATAAATAAAATCTTTAAAAAAATAAAATAAAATAAAATAAAATAAAATAAAATAAAAAACAAAGATGTGACACTCAAAAAAAAAAAAAAAGAAAAGAAAAAGTACCACTCTGGTGAGTTATGTCGATTCTAGAGGAAGCTATGCATGTGTAGGGGCAAGGGATATATGGAAAATCTCTGTACCTTCTTTCCAATTTTAATGTAAACCTAAAACTTTTCTTTAAAAAAATGGTCTTTAAATTTTTAAAAATAAAATTATTTTTAAAAAGAAAAGCAAAAGAAGATAAAGCAATTAAAGTGTCTAGGGCAACCCGGGTGGCTCAGCAGTTTAGCGCTACCTTCGGCCCCGGGTGTGATCCTGGAGACCCAGGATCAAGTCCCACATCGGGCTCCCTGCATGGAGCCTGCTTCTCTTTCTGCCTGTGTCTCTACCTCTCTCTCTCTCTCTCTCATGAATAAATAAATAAAATCTTTAAAAAAAAAAGTTAAAGTGTCTAGATTTTTCACACTGAAAGAACTGAAAACAGGAAAAATTAGCATATGTTCCACATAAAAAGAAACAGCAAAGGTAAAAATGCCTATCGATCTCTTGGAAGTTAGTGGTGGAAATGATGATCATAAATCACATGGACCCTTTGTTTGGGGATAACCTCACAGTTCTCAAAGATTCTAAATCATTTTTAACACGGTAAAAAGGTAACTCAAATAGATGATAACTTAGTTATGTTGTGATAACAAACAATCTCCAAATCTCAGTTATTTAACACACACACACACGCACCAAATTTTCCTCTAGTACAGAATTTGAGGAACTTCCTTATGTAGCAGGACATGTAGACTAATGAAAGCATCATTATCCCTACAGTTAAACATTTAGTACTATGGTCTCCTTAATTGATGAGTCTGGGGGGAAAAATACTGTGGAGTCTTGGACTAGCAAGTAGATGCTTCAGCAAGGCGTTGACACATACCACTTACAACCTGTTGGCTATAATTTGTGTTATGGCCCCATCCAGTTGCAAGGTGCTGGGAAGTTTAGTCTTCTTTGCCCAAGATAAAAGGCAACTCAGATATTAGTGAATCCAAGTAGTAACACCACTGGTGGTTTCCCTGAGTGATGTATGTTTATTACCTCCCAAAGTCATTGGTCTATACTGTAGGTCCTCCCGGTATAATTTATTGCAGGTCGTTCATTAATACCATGAAATTGCCTGTTGACAGAGACTCTAATGAATTGGAGGACCTAAGATTTTTATCTTTACATAATGGAGTTTGAATGTTCAAAAAATAACAAAGAGTATCAGAGACCAGTTCAAAAAGAATCACACATCACACTATCCTTCTCTACCTCTTTCAAAATCTTTCCAAAGAAACATATCTATTTATGTGGAAACATTTAAGGTTTCCTAAATGGATTTATGAAAATACAGAAGATACCTAACACCTGGGAGATATAGCAAAAATAAGACTGTAACATCCCAAATAGTGAAGAACCAGAATGGCAAGAATGGCAAACTGGGCTGTGAACCCTATGGGGTTAAAGACCCTGAGCTCATTCACCTCTGCCTTCTTTGCAATTTGCATAGTGCCTGGTGATTGATAGAAGCTCAATAAATATTTTTGAGAAAAATGACCTAACTTAAATATTCATAAACTAATTGAAGCTTAATGACAGTAATGACCCCCAATATTTTATTTTTTATCTAGTTTTCTGTCTTTGTCCTATCTCTTCCAAAATTTTCAATATCATAGACCTGAAAGGTTCCTGAGAAATCATCTAAAAATTTCTCTCAGAAGGCTAAGGGACTTTTTCCTCAAATAAATGGGAGAGAGAGAAGCAAGACAAAATGCAAATTTTCTTGACCTTCAGTCCAATTCCCTTTCTCTCTGGTAAAGTGGTCCTCCTTCCCATAGGTCCATCAGTCTTTTCCATTCATGAGGAACTTATCTGTCTTCATGTTCTATGACCTCACCTGTACCCCCTGCACATACACATCATAATCACTGCCACTCTCAATGCTTTAATTTTCTTCATGGGGTTTATCACACTCTGACATCATCTTACATAACAAGTCTTGTTGGTTACTTATGTTGTTCACTCAAATTCCATGAGGGCAGGTCTCTCTCTCTCTCTTACTTTCTTCAGCCTATATCTGTTGTATTCTGAAACTTAGAATGGTATCTGGAAAATAGTGGAATCCCAAATATTTTTGAGTAAATTAATTAATGCATTGCACAGGGAATATTTGGATATGAATGAGATGAATTCTCTAGAGCATAGAAAGGTGAAAATCACCTTTATAATAAAAGTTAGCGTGTCTTCATTTAAAGTTGAACTAAAAAAAAAAGACGTTAAACTATAGGAATAGCTAGAAATGCTTAGAGAGATCATATAAATTATAAAGAGAAGAGAGCTTAGTACCAATCCCTGAGAAACTTCATGATTTAAAATTTGGAGGAGCAGGCTTCTCCAGTAAAGAGTAGGAAAAGCAAGAGCTGTTAAAGAAGGAGAGAAACAAAGAGGAGTTTAAGTCTGGAGTCAATTGGCAGCTGTGTCAATGCCACTGGGAGGGTATACATTAGAAAACTGTGAGGTGATCAATGAATCAATGATCTTTGCACGTGTAGTTTTGTTCTGAAGTGACAGGGGTGGAAGTTTGATTGGAGTGGGTGGGGAGTACACAGAAACACCATTCTGTTTATTTGAAACCTCTTTCTGGGACACAATTGCTATGTGATAGTAAATCATCATATCTGGGGATCCCTGGGTGGCTCAGCGGTTTGGCGCCTGCCTTTGGCCCAGGGCATGATCCTGGAGTCCCGGGATTGGGTCCCGCGTCCGGCTCCCGGCATGGAGCCTGCTTCTCCCTCTGCCTGTGTCTCTGCGCCACCCCCTCTCTCTCTATGTCTATCATAAATAAATAAAAATAAATCTTTAAAATAAATAAATAAATAAGTAAATAAATAAATAAATAAATCATCATATCTGTGACCTAGTTTCTTCATTTATAATATGAAGATGATAAAACATGCCTCATATACCTCACAACGTAAGGATCAAGTGACCACAACAAATAGGGCTTCCTATCATGTGAAATCTAACTATGCAAAGTATTATTTTTGGCAATTATCTTTCAATTGCATTTTTTAAAAAGAAAAAAAAATAATTAACTAATATGGACATTAATTTGAGTTCTGTTTCCCAATAACCGAGGCTTATCTATAATCTAGATCAAACCTGTCAAAAGACTATTAACTATTCCCTCTTGCCTTCTTTTACAGTATTCATCTATGGTAAACAGGGAAATACTTTATACATGCATTGGGAAAAAACTACATGATCTTTTGATGCTTAGTCTTAAAAACAATCTGTTATCAGGTTATCAGATTGAGGAGTATGTTTTAGCTTGCTCGGCCCTGGGCAGCACCAAATTATCTCATGCTTACTCTGTAGCTAAAATTCACTGCTCTCCAGGTCAAAGCCTAGTCCAGGAGTCTTGAGCACTCTGTCAACATGCAAATACACACAGAAAGCTGAGCTGCTCATTATGGCACTTGGAATATCAAGCAAAATTCTAATAATAAAGAGAAAATGACAGGGCCACCTCGGTGGCTCAGTCCTTTAAGCATCCAACTCTTGATTTCAACTCAGGCCATGATTGCAGGATTATGAGATCGAATCCCACATCGAGTTCCATGCTGAATGTGGAGCCTGCTTGGGGTTCTCTTCTCCCCTTCTACCACTGCCCCTTCCCCCATGCTCTCTCTCTAATATGTATATTAGATAATATATATACATATATAATACATATATACATATATAATAAATGCATGTATAACATATACATACATAAATATATAATAAAGAAAGAATAGCTGTTTCATCACAGTTAGCCACAGCTCTGAAATGTCTATAGCAATGTCAGCAAAAGGAAGTTCACTTTCTCCACATCCTTTATTTAAGTTCAAGGAGGTGACCGAGCACTATAAAGGTGCTTATTAGCAGTGCCTTTTTTCTCTCTCTGATTTCAGAATAATTGTATGAGTAGGTAACAAAGTCCTCACTAATTTTATTTTTTTTATCCACAGTGATCACTGGTATTTACTTTAAAAATCTGTCTGCAGTGATGACATGATGTGTATACATTTGCTGTGTCTGTCATATTCACTTCATTTGTGTTCACCCTGTCTATCTTTGCTCCTTTCTTGAGTTTTACATAATTTCAAAAACCCACTACTAATCTATGAGTTGAAATAGCATTATGTTCTGTATATAAAAAGCCACCCGACCTTGACAGGGGCTGCCTTCACCATTGGAAGGCCAAGGTCAGAATGAACATTCTCAATGGCTAAGTGTGAGCTTTTGATTTCTTTCAGGAATTTTTTCCCCTGAAAATGTATTGTTTTTAGAGTGTAATGACCTGTAGGTCTTTAGAAAGAATGTTGTCTTCTCCCGAGAACTTACTGTTAAAAGAAACTAGAAACATGGAAATACACACATTTGTGATTTTGCAAGCGCAGAACTAAATGCATGAGGACTTGAATGACCATAAAATGACCACGAGTCCTGGTTCTGGGTAAGATGCAATCAGACTGCTCTACCCTGTGTCTCTCAAGGAATGTACTCATAAAACCTGGGCAGATACGTGGAGAAGCTCCTTAAGGACTCAGAGAAGGCAGAAGCAGGCAGACTGCAAGCAAATACTAGAATTTGAAGTACCCCTGAATGAAAGGTGGTAAGTAACTTTTTTTTTTCTCCTATGGTATCCCCCAGCCAGAAAATGAGAAGTAATCTTGGAGTCGAATAAGAGCTCCAGAAGAATATCCTAGTTTAGGCTCAAAGAATAGGAAAAAGGATTTCTTGTAAACAACAGTGGTGACATCTGAGAACTGTAAGCACCTGTAACTATGAGGGTGGCAGGGGAACCACCCCTCCTAATAAGAATAACTCGTCACAAAAGATTGTGTGAAAAAATATCCTTTTTCTCTTTGTTTCTCTCTGTGTGTGATTCTCTCTGTCTCTTTCACTCTCTTCTCCTGCAACTTGAACTCAGACAGGAGAATAGTAGTGGGAAGACATGATAGAGTAAAACAAATAATGTCCTAGCTTTCTGGTCACAGAACCATAAAAAGTCCCGGGAATCACAGAGTAGAAGGGAAATAGATGGTGGAGAATTTTACCACATACAGTTGTTCATGAACTTCTAAATTTACCCTCAAGAAGTTCATGTGGTGCTCCTATGGAGCACACCAGAGACTTGGAGAACTCAATAGAAAGACAGACCACCACCTAGGTCCCAGAGAGGCTATAGAGTATGCCATGTGCACATCCAAGAAAGATCCAAATAGAATTACAAACCTCTGAAAATGTACACTTTGTTTACATTTAAATTTGACAAATTACTTTTACATTTTCAAAGGACGTTGAATCCATATCCTAACTAGGCTGATGGTCACAATTTGTGACCTGAAGCTAATTAGATCTATTGCCTGATAAAACCAGACCATCAACATTTCACACAGGATTTAAACAAGACCCAAAGCCTCATAATAGAAATATTCAAATGTCAGAATGTAGTATAAATTTGACCAGCATATGAAGAAACAGAAAAATCTCAATTTCTCTGGAGAAAAAAACCACCCATGCAGAGATAACACATATGTTGTATTAATCTAATAACAACTTTAAAGTAGATGTTGTAATAATACTCCAAGAAATAAGGACAAATACTCTTGAAGTAAATGGAGATATAGAGAATATATCAATAAAATAGAAGACTTAATGAAAAACTAAATAAAAATTTTAGAATTAAAAAACAATTATCAAGTTAAAATACTTATTTAAAATTGAATAGCAGAATGGAAAAGACAGAATAAATAGATATTAAACTCAAAGATGTGTAAATAAAAAATTAACCTAAAAAGAGAGGGGTACCTGGCTGGTTTAGTCAGTGGAACATGGGACTCTTGATTTCAGAGTCATAAGTTTGAGCCCCACATTGGGTTTAGAGATTATATAAAAAGTCTTTTAAAAAGTTTAAAAAAATAGAAAAAATAAAAGCAGAGAGACAATAGAATGAATAAAATCATAACAGAGGCTCAGGGACCTTAATGGCAAAACCAAATGTGTAACACTGATGTCATCATGTGGCCAAAATGTTTTCTTTTTTTGTATATTCTTTTATTGGGGTTCGATTTGCCAACATACAGTATAACACCCAGTGCTTATCCTGTCAAGTGCCCCCCTCAGTGCCAGTCACCCAGTCACCCCAAACTCCTGCCCACCTCCCCTTCCACTACCCATTGTTCGTTTCCCAGAGTCAGGAGTCTCTCATGTTCTGTCACCCTCACTGATATTTCCCACTCATTTTCTCTCCTTTCCCTTTAATCCCTTTCACTATTTTTTATATTCCCCAAATGAATGAAACCGCATAATGTTTGCCCTTCTCTGGTTGACTTACTTCACTCAGCATCATACCCTCCAGTTCCATCCACGTTGAAGCAAATGATGGGTATTTGTCATTTTTAATGGCTTAATAATATCCCATTGTATATAGAGACCACATCTTCTTTATCCATTCATCTTTCTTTTTTTTTATTTAAGATTTTATTTTTTTAATTTTTATTTATTTATGATAGTCACACACACAGAGAGAGAGAGAGAGAGAGAGAGAGAGAGAGGCAGAGACACAGGCAGAGGGAGAAGCAGGCTCCATGCACCAGGAGCCCGACGTGGGATTCGATCCCGGGTCTCCAGGATCATGCCCTGGGCCAAAGGCAGGCGCCAAACCGCTGCGCCACCCAGGGATCCCAACATTCATCTTTTGATGGACACTGAGGATCCATCAAAATGTTTTTTAAATAGTGGCTAAAGACTTTCCAAATTTGATAAAAGACATGAACTTAGATATTTAAGAAACTCAATGAGCTTACAACACTATAAAGAAATCTAAATTATAAACATCATAATCAAATGGCTGAAAATTAAGATTAAGAAAAAAATCAAGAAAGTAGCCAAAGGCAAATAATACCTTACTCCTGAGGGAATAACAATTGAAATGATTGAAGATTTCAAGTCAGAAATTTAGGAGGCAAGAAGCATGTGGAACAACACTTTTAAAGTTCTGAACTTTGCAACATGAACTTACACGTATACTAAAATTCATAAAACTGTACCCCAAATAGCAGTGTTACTATATATTTAAGTATTTATTTGTTTATTTTTAAGAGGGAAAGAAAGAGCAGTGTGGGGGGGAGAATAGGAGGGCCAGAGGAAGAAGAAGAGAGAATCTTAAGCAGGTTCCACACTCAGCACCAAGCCCAACTTGAGGCTTGATCTCACAATCCTGAGATCATGACCTGAACCCATATCAAGAGCCAGACATTCAACTAACTGAGCCCCTCAGCTGCCCCACTGTATGTTAACTTAAAAAGTAAAATTCAAAATAAAATAAATATTTAAATAAAAAGAGTAAAATGTCCAAACTCAAGTAACATGACTATTTTCTTCTCCTTCAAAGCTGCTGCATTCTATTTCATTTACTTTTATTTCAAAATCTTGTACAAGAAGATTTGCATCCTCCAAATCCTCATTTCTACTTCCACTGAGGTCAGGCTCACATAAAATAATCATTGAAGAAACAGAGATTATTACAAAAACCCAAGGAAGTACACATAGTCTATGGTGTCTCAAAATGTGTTTTATTTAAAAAATTTAGCTTTTAAATTTTTTATTATAGTCTTAATTTTAAGAGTCAAATGGTTCTATGAGGCTAATCAATTAATTATTCTGACTACTCCCAATTACCAGTTCTCTGAAGGCAGCACCTTCAAGATTTTAAGCTGACCCTTTTGATACTTAATATAGTAAGATTTATTGCTATTTTAAATTTTTTAGTGGTAAAAATTATTTTTTAGCTTTTCTAAATGCAATGTGATGATTTAGTCTCTTACACACACACACACACACACACACACATACAGACACACACATGCTGAAAAATTTGCATGCTTTTTGTCTCCCATATTCTCTCAAAATACCAACTTTTAAAAGATATTCAGTGTTTGCATTATTTTACATTATAAAAACTACAATTAAATGAGCGATGCATACTCGGTTATTTTTCTCATTCTGCATCTTCTTCTTATCTGTATATTGGCAATTGTCACAGTATAATTTATTTCTTTTTTTATGTGTTTATCATAAACCATACCACCACTTTAAAGTTATGCAGATCTCCTCTCTCAATTTGTTTAAACCCATTGGACACACTAGCACTTATATCTTTGAAAAACTATCTCCCAGAGTCTTCTGACCTGCTTTAGTGTTGTCTGGTAGATCTCCAGACCTACTTAACATTAGGCATGAAGACCCCTTTCATTATCCTTCTGAAGATTCCCTTTGCTTTTATGTTCTGTTAGATATTCCATTTCCTAGATCAAATATTTTCAAATGTCCTTACTTTGTAATACTCTTCATATCACATTACTTTTTCTTAGGACACTTGTAGGCCAAAAGAAATAAGTAACATTTCTGTGTACTAAGGATGTAGGCCCCAACAAATTAATACTGCTAGTTCGCATGGTGTCTAACAAATGTCCTGCATCTCTTTTGATTATTAAAATATTCCATGGAACTGTATAATTTTGCTGTGGCTTTCCAGGGCATTTTGGGGTGCAGTTTGAGAAATGTGGTCCCACATTATGTTTCAGTCTTTCACAGTTCACTCTCTTATTTTGGTAGAGCATATCCTCTAGAAGTTTCCTGCAAAGAAGTATACCAGAGTTAAATTTTTTGGGGACATTGACATTTAAAAATGTGTGTCCTCTGTCTGACACTTGATTGATATTTTGTCTCAATATAGATTTGAACAAATCTAATACTACAGGCACATTTCGGAGCTTTATGTATGCAAGGTCAATGAGGACAATGACTTTTTCTATATTATTTCCAAATACCTGGCAGAGGGTGTGAGAGAGTGAATAAAGATATCCTTGTATAGGCTTAAGATATGTTCACCAATGTATACCATCATGATTAAGCCATCTGTCATTTTTTAAAATGCCTAGAAGATATGGTCAATTGTCTAAAAAAGTATGAAATCTAATTATTGAGACTATAGTGCCAAAGTAGATTAAATATTTATGTTTTACCAAGTAACAATGGAAAATTGGAGGTAAATTATAGTTTTGAGCTGATTTATACCATTTAATTATAACATTGTCACACATCCTTTAAATTAGTAAAATAGTACTTCTGCTTTTAATGATGTTGCCAATAATGCAGTCAGCTTTAGCTCAATAGGTAAGCTAGTTTATCATAACTTGGAAGCCATCCTATATTTATAGTATATTAAATGTGTGAGCCAATAATTTTGAGGCTGGAATAATGCATCAATCCATTATGAGAATTGCTTTTAATTTAACCATTGATAAGTAAGAGATAACTCAATATTCATCTTCTAGGAAGGCTATTCTAATAATGATCCAATTGTCCTTTCTCAATAATAAAGTCAGCCACTCAAGCAAACATGCCATGTTCAATCCCAGTGAAAATGACCGTATCTAAGTCCTTTTAGATCAGTGCTAATGAGGCTGGCCTCAGAACCTTGAATCCTTCATAAATCCCATGGCCTCATACTATATTCCATTCCAAGGCAAACTCCTTACAATTGCAAGTAGGAGAATTAAATGGTAATCTATCAAAGAAAACTTATCAGTAAAACAATTCAAAACAGCAGAAGCAGTTTATAATGCAAAGAGCAGAATATCATACATTTATTTCATGAACCTTGGTTCTATACCTTGAATTCATACACTCTCTAATTGGGAGTATCCTATATTTCATGTATCTCAATCTCCATTCTACTTATATTGAAGTTGCATTACAAGATAACTTCTAGGTAGTCCAACCACCATTTAAAACCTCAAAATAAAAAAGGAACTTCCTTTGACTTTCACATAAAACTCCTCAGTTTTGAAAACAGCTATTATTTTCAGCCCCTATTGCACATACCACCAATTTTCACCTTTCCTGCTTGAATATCCCCTGTTCTTCATATGGTGCTGTTTGTCTAATCTGTTAAATTAAGCTGAACACCATCCTTTAGACATGATCTGACAGGCTGATTAAACAGAGGTATGAACATCCTCCAAGAGATGAATTAGTCTAACAACAGATCCAAAGGTTGCCTCAGGTTTTGCTACAACAACATTATAGCCCTGTTTCACACTGAGCTTACTGTTGACTGAAACTCATAGAAATTTCAAGTGAATGTTCTTGTTATGTCACAGACTACTCATTCTACTCTCATCACCAAATTCTTTGGGAATCCGAGTACAAGACTTTGTGTTTATACCTGGACATGCATTGACATTAGCACCGCAAGGCAGATGTTCCTAAAAACCATTTTCATCCTTTTACTTCCTTACAGAACCCTATAATCATGGAACTCCATAGTTTCAGCTGCAAGTTTTGATGGCCCTATTTGTCTTAATGTAGTAAATTTTGTATTTGGTCCCAATAAACCATTAGAAAGTAGTTCTAATACAGTTTGCCCTCCATATTTGACCTTTTGGTGTCAGGAAGAGACAATGGATTCTTTCATAAACCTTACTTTTGGATTTCTTTGTGCCACAAGAAGCCATATCCTCCCTTTTCATGAAGCAAGAAATAATCCCTGACTTTCTATTCTTAACTGCTGCTGAGGCTGTTTGTGTTTTATTTCTAATTCTTTTATTCTTTCTAAGAAGCTTCTACGATTTCTTTTTTTGCAGGTTACTTAAATTTAAGCATAGAAAGTTAGATGCAGTTTTATAGCTACACTTGAGAGCTTCTATTTTAAACTATTTTAAGATGGAGAAGTTTTAAGTTATAGAGCTGAAATCTTACAATAAAAAAAGATTGTAACTGATTTTATCACACACATAATGCCACAATCAATCTAAATATACATGTTCAAAAGAGAGGTAAATATCTACATTTCCTAATCTTACTCAAAATAGAAATAAGACTCCTAGTATTTACATTTGGAAATGCTTTGTATAACTCCTGAATTACTATTATGGTCTCTGCTTTCAAGATATTTACAATATATTTGGTAAGACATTTAAACCTTCTGGAAACATAAGATTAGAATGTAGTAATAAGCACTTTCACAGATGTGGTTTTATTTAATCATCACAACAACCATGTGATTTAAGGCATTATGGTGTTATAATCTTCATTTTATAAGTGAGGAATCTGTGGCTAAACAAAGAAAGGGGACACACCCAAGGTCACATGGCCTATAAGTGGGTGAAACTTGTGTCAGTCTCAAATATGCTAACTCCCAAACTACTGCTCTTTCCACATTAGTTCTTTTATTTATTTAATTTTTTAAAGATTTCCTTTATTTATTCATGAAAGACACAGAAAGAGAGAGAGGCAGAGACACAGGTAGAGGGGGAAGCAGGCTCCATGCAGGAACCCTGATGCAGGACTCGATCCCAGGACTCCAGGATCATGCCCTGGGTCGAAGGCAGGCACTAAACTGCTGAGCCACCCAGGGACCCCTCCACTTTAGTTCTAACATAATCTCTGTCCCACCCTTCTTTTTCAAATTTCAGAAGAGTCTAATTAGAAAGTTATTTCTTACTTATTCTTTCAGTCAGTATACTATATTGCATTTAAATCTCTTACCAATTTCCCATTTTTATTATTAAATTACTAGAAGTTGATGTAAGTACACAGCTATAAACAAATATTGAATATAAAGTATATATATATAATAGATGATATCAGTCACTGATGCTAGTAAGTCTTTAACAATAGGTTCTTGAGGGAATGTGGGAATGGTAATTGTATTTCTCTATTTCTATGGTAAAAATACTCCTACTATTGCCAATTTCAAGTGATCATTAAGATGTCATTGACTGTCCAGTGTTTGGGTATTGGGTAAGATGTGTACAATCAGCTCTTATAGGCTGGGATGAGGTATCCTGAGTTGTCATTGATCATTCTCCCACTAGAACATCTTATGTAAATTAGTCACACGCTGGACTGTCATCCATAGTTTTTATTTTTCCCTTGATGAACTTTACTGAAGAATAATTTACACACAACAAACTATATCCATTTAAAGTGCACAGTTCAATAATTTTTGATAATTGTACAGGCCTGTGAAACTGCACTAAGGGTACATCACCTCCATCGTGTCCCATTGTAGGGCATCCCTCACTCCATTCCTGGCAACTACTAATCTGCTTTTTGTCCCTACAGATTAATTTATGCAAATGCCATAAAAGCTGTTTAAACGGATTGGCACAGGGGATTAAAGGCAGGGATAGCAATTTTCAGTAGAGGAGATCAGGAAAATGGACTATGAGAGCCTCAAGCTTCTACTTGGTAGTAGATACTAAACTTGGTAGTTGTTTTTCTTACCAGAGAGGGAAACCCATCTGAAAATAAAGTCAAAATAAAGGGAAGTGGTGTCAAAAATAATGAAGAGAGAGAGAGAGAGAGAGAGATCCCACAGATCTGATTTGCACATCTGGATTCAGCCATCCCTGAATCTATATTATCCTACACTGTCAGTAAAAATCTTGGTATACTAGCCTCAATTCAGTAGTATTTGGAGATCAGAAAGGTCATGAGAGGGATATCCTGTGATGATGTGGTGTAAAACACACAAGAGGGATGTCAATGTGATCTTAAAATTAATCTGGTAAAAAATCTCTATTTTTTTTTTTTACCAGATCTGACTTGTTTTTTCCCTGGCTGTTGGCAACCCATCATAAATATAAATCAACTCTGCTTAGTCCAACACAGTGTGTGCCTTTCACACCAGCACATACACGCATTCTTCCTGCCAAGCTTGTGGTTTCTCTGGGCAGTGTCGTGTTATAAATTAATACTGTTGCCATTGCTTCTCAGTAAGGAAATTCTTCCTAATGCCCATATTCATTATGTCCATGAAGAGTTACAGTGTTTTCTGACAGACTGACTTATTTTGATCATCATCTGAAAGGATTTTGACTGATAGACATGGGAAAGTAGGCATGCAGCCAGAGGAAAGAACAAAGATATCAAGAGATTAATGTGTAAAAAATATAAAACTTTCCATTTCAGCTGGTTGATAGAGGATGAATAGGTAAATAGCAAGATAAGAAATACTAGCTGAGGAAAAGATGGAGAGAGCCCCAGATGGCAGGCTGCAGAGTCTGGGTTTCCCTTCTTAAATAAAGAAGAGTCTGACAGTGGATTTGAGCAAGGCAATGCACTCTTGAGAATCATGGGCCAAAGTAAAATGGCTTCATGGAGAAAAACAGGCAAGAGGGAACCACATGCAAGACTCCAACAATGATTTAAACAGTAAATAAGAAAAGCTTGATCCAGAGTCACAGCGGTAGGAATCAGACGAAGAGGCATCTTGGGGATGGAAATATAGATCCTGTCATATTTTGTATTACAGAGGGTAAAGGAAGAATCAGTGGTGACTCTTGAGTTTGGACCAACTGACTGATAGGAGGTCTTAATGCCATTCACAGAGCAGGGACCTGCAAAGAGAACAATAAACAGGTGTTTTTTGAAGGGTAGAATTATGATTGATAGTAACTTAGTTGCAGATGATAACTTAATTTTGAAATTGGAGTATAGGATGGTTGGTCAGGTAGCAGGAAATTAGAAACAAGTATCTAGATCAAGAAAGAGAGTCAAGGACCAGAAACATAAAATTGGAAACCATATGCATGGAGGCTAGATTTTAAAAACAAATAAGGAAAATATTGTTCTAGGACATAGTCAGCAAACTACCACTCACAGGCCAAATTTGGCCTGCCACCTGTTTATTATCATTATGAAGCTTTTTACATTAAAATAATTTTAGATTCACATGAAGTTGTAAAAAAATAGTAGAGATCCCATGTAACCTTTACCTGTAATAGTTTGCCACAATAGTAATACCTTGTGGAACTCTAGTATAATTTCATAATCAAAATACTGAAAAAATAAGTCTATTGATCTTATTCAGATTTCCCCAGTTTTTCTCATATTCATTTGTTTTTGTGTGTTTAGTTCTTTGCAGTTTTATCACATATTTAGTATCTACTACCTAAGTAGAGTCCTATCTCCATAAGGATCTCTTATGCTGTCCTTTAATATAATGATGCTCACCTCTCTCCTTCCCCACCCCAACTCCTGGCAACCACTAATCTTTTCTCCCTTTCTATAACTTTATTATCTCAAAAAGATTATATAAGTTGAGTTATACACTATGTAATCTCTTTGGACTGGCTTTTTTCACTCAGTATTATTCCCTGGAGATTTGTCCAAGTTGTCATATATATCAAAAGTTCATACTTTTTATTGGTAATATTATAAGGTATGGATCTATCACAGTTTGCTTATCCATTCATCTATTGAAGGTAATCTGTGTTGTTTCAGTTTTTGATTATAATAATACAGTTAGGACCATTTGCATACAGGTTTTCATGTGAACATAAATTTATCTGAGGTAAATTTATCCGGAATAAATGCTCAGCTGTGCCTTTTTACATTCCTAACAGCAATATGCGAGTGCTCCTTTATCACTTGTTTTTGTAAATAAAGTTTTATTGGAACCCTGATGCACTCACTTGTTTACGTATATGTCTATAACTATTTTCACACTACAATGACAGAGTTGAAAAAGGTGATACAGACCATATGGTTCACAATAACAAAAATATTTACTATTTGACCCTTTACAGAAAAAAAAGTTTCTGACCTCTTCTCTAGGTATTGGTATCTATCTTTTGGGGAAAGTAGACCAGGACTCAGAACCCTGGACTCAGTGTGGTTAGCTTCGAGCCACAGAGTAAAGCATAGAGTAACAAAGTTTGAGTTTCAGGCAAGATGATCCATGGCCACTGAAACTAAAAGGGACTCTGCACTTGTCTCAAGTTTGATAGATTGATTTGAAGGAAATTCTGGAAAGAATGTCTATAGAAGTCCAGAACTGGATGGAAGAACTGGATCCTCCAGAGGGAATGTGTAGAAAGATCTTCTGAAGCACCAACTATAATGGGAGGAAGTCATTGATGAAGTGCTATGATCATGGAGCAGGTAAGGATGGTAAAGATATCAGCTGAAACACAGAATTATCATTTTTTCAGTTCTAGTGTCATCAGTAATAAGAAATGCAATTATTTAAATAGCAAGATTTTAAGGGGAAAAAGTGGTTGAAAATTTCAAAGTATCACTTGGAAAATGGTTCCAAAAGAAGCTGAAACATTTGAAAAATACATCTGAGAATAGAAGGAACGCAGGTATGGAGAGGTAGAACACAATATAATGGCTAGAGAGATATAATGGTCACTGTCACATGACATTGAAGTCCTACAGGATGATTTAAGGTTAAGTTGGGAAAGAAAATTTGGAAGAGAGGCTAAAACCATGAAAAATTTGGTAATATCAACATTCTTATCAATCATCACCAAGTAATACATTTCCAGGAAGTTAAATTTCTTTCCCATTAAATCATCATAATTTCCCTTAACATTTTCCTAGAATAAGTGTCACTATCTCTATTTGATAAGCATGTAAACTGGCCTGATAGTTCTAGGGTCTGCCTAAAGTCAAGACAGGGAAGTTGCAAAACCAATATATAAATTTAAGCAAGCTCAGCTGCCTGCTAGCATGCCCTAGGACTGTAGGCAAAGGTGACTAGGGTGAAAGGAGTGTCATATGGATAATATGGACTTCACTCCACTAACTTTTATGATAAAATTTCTTTATTTGAATGGCCTAGTAGAAGCAGCAAAGAATAAGAATAAAGATGTTAATGCTTCCAACTCCATTTGCCCCTCTTCCCCATGTTTCAGGGGTTTTGTTATAAGAATATAGAAGGCACAATCATCAGGAAAAAGCTAGGATTTAAGAGGCTGTTTCAACTCCTTCAAACCTCAGTCCCTTAAGATATTGCTTGGGAATGGGCTCTGTGATTTTGAGTAGCCTCCTTTATAAGCCTAATCAGCATCTACTAACACTATAAATTTGTCTGTTTCTTTGAGAAATGACTTTACATCTGCTTGGAAGACTGAGTGCATTTTATTGCTGCCAAGATTCCCTATGATATTTCAAAGATATTATTTGCTGCCTTCCTGTTATTTTGTGGGGTTTTTTTTATGCTACCATGAACATGGGATAAAAGAACTTACTAGGAGGTTTAAATGAGGAGAAAGATGTAGGAAATCTGTTGCCAATTATACAGATCCTACTGAGGCACAGTGAAGAGGCCCGGTAGAGGGTAGGAGAGAAAACACTCAGCCACTCCAGATGCACATCCCACAACCCCTATGTCAGGTTTACTCCCATCGGTAGTGAAATGAAAGAGAGAGGTCAGGCAAAAGTTGGTCGAAAGAGGCTTTTGGGCGAGGTTCCGGGCCCACAGCGGAGGGAGAGAGCCGGGAAGTCGCGTGGAGGGGAGGGCAAGGGGGCTATTTAAGGGGGGAGGGGAAGGGGGTTGTGTGTCTGTCCGGGGTGATAGGTATTAGGCATTTTACTGGTGAAACTGCCCATGCCCTTATGTGGGGTCTGGGCAAAGTCCGGTTCAGGTTTCCTGCATAGGTCCTGTCTCCCCTTGATGACTGTCCCCAGGCGGTCTGCTGGTGATGGGAAAGCTCTGAGGTGGGGGCAACAAGGTGGGGGGTCCGCCGCTTTGCTGGTGCCTCCTGACCCCCCTTGATCCCGCCGGCCCGAACTCTCCTACCTCTTCTGCTCTTGAATACTGGCTTAAGATGTATTTCCATCCAGCAAAATTTTGCTCCAGCTTCTCCGCTCTCAGTCATCTCTGAGGCCCTGGTCCTCATATTACTTTATTCTTAGGGGATCACATCAGCTTGCTTAAGCAACACTGATGTCAGGTACCCTGGGTACATTTGCATGTTAAAGAGTTTCCATTGAGTTTCTATATCCTGCAGCATTAAAACAGGACAATGGCATCATATTCTTTTCATCCATGACCATCTTCTCTAGAACCTTCTTTCTATTTAGTGGTCTCTGTTCTGTTTTGCTATTTTGTTTATGTTTTTGCCACATCCACCCCCTGATTTCTTTACATCTGATGTGGTTGCATCAGATGGCCCAGAAACACATAGGAGTAGAGAACAAAGTGGGTCATTAAATCTATAGACGATTAAATGGAGGTACTTAAGAGCTAACATGGCAACTAAAAGCTCTCCAAAGGGCTCACGGGTCCACTAAGGATGACCTCAGATAAATTTGGCAGATGGCCAAATACTAAGAACTAAGCAGGCATTTTGGTTGCTTTCTCTCCCTCTTGTATTCATTCAATAGATTTCAAAAAACATGAATGATTAATTTAGTCTCAAGAGGCTGACTGTGATTTAATTCACTGAAGCTGTCGATAAAACAAAAGAGAAACAAAATCAGAGGGATTTGGGAATTCTAGCAAGTCTAAAATAAAATGGCACATTTGTTTGATTTCTCCCTTTGTTTCCCACTTAATAATATCTGTACTATTTAAACAGATCCTAAAATATCTTGCAAATGGAAAAAAAAATATGTGGAAAACAATAAAATGGCAGCTGCTATCTTATTTTTACTATAACTAAAACCACTGACTGTTTTTTTTTTTTTTTGGACACGATTAAGACCGCCAAAGCAATTTTACTATAATTCCTTCTTCTAGTCTTTACTTATTACTTGATTTTCTAGCATGAATCAGTCGGTGTAGTAATCCTAATTCTCATATTAAGTGAAGACAAGAAGATAAAAGGGCACATGTGTGCCCTGGAAAAGAGTTTTATATAAAAGCAAAAGCAACTAATATTGTTCTTTATTTATTTATTTATTTATTTATTTATTTATTTATTTATTTATCTTTTTTGTGGGCAGAGAGAAGGTAGGCATTCTAAGAATTTTCTGGCAGAGATTTATGCTGTTACTTCCCAATGTTGAGCCTGCCTGTAAACTCATGAATATGGAGCTATTAAGAGACACGTGTATTTTGAACTGGGAGGACACAGGCCTAAGAAAGGCTTGAGTGATCCCGTTCTAAACTTTCCTTAATCTATTATGAAAACTATTAAGAGGATGAAACTACAATTTAAGAACCAATAGGCAAATTACACTGGCTGACAGGGTTATTAAAATAGTAATTTTTAGATATAGAAGGAAATCTAGTTAGATTATATAACAATTTCAATATTATTGTGTACTTTCTTTTAAGTTTCTCAGAATTTATTACACACATTTTCCTGGCTTATAAATAATTTAATTCTGATCATTTAAAATTTTCTAGGTAAATTGAATCTGCTATGCAAATTCATCAAACATTTGAAATATGTTATTGATAGTTCCTGCTTCACCAATTTGAGAAATAAAGTAGAAAAACATTCTTTTATATTCAAATTAGAATGATTCTGAGCTCCACTCTCCTTTTCTTGGGCTTCTTACTGGACAATCACGGTATTTATTGGAAACTGAGTATCAGCCCTTCAAGTGGCTAGGCCTCAACTACCTACCCAGAGTGCAAAAGCTAGATTAACCCTGATGGAACTATTTTCAAGAAGAAAAAAAAAATGAAATTTTTAGTGTTCCTCTTGTATTTTCTATTGGCTATTGGCATTTTATGTTACACACCCCTTTCCTACTAGCACTATAAATATCCCAATAAAATATAAGTGCATCCAGCATTGACCACAAAGATAACACTTAAATTCATCCATGTTTCCCCCAACATTCAGCATTCTATATTTTAAAAAGCCATTAATACCATTGATGTCCTACATAGAAGTACCTTACATACAAATAAGAAAATTCTGTAAAAGAATTTAGTAGAGGCATGCCTGGATGGCTTAGAGGTTGAATGTCTGCCTCTAGCTCAAGGAGTGATCCCAGAGTTCTGGGATCGAGTCCCACATTGGGCTCCATACAGCAAGCCTGCTTCTCCTTCTGCCTATGTCTCTGCCTCTCTGTCTATGTCTCTCATGAATAAAGAAATAAAATCTTGAAAAAATATATAGTATAATTTTAGGTAAGATAATGTAGGATATTTCAGAGGTTTCTCAGGAAAAAAAGGCAAATTCCTCAGGTGGAATCCTGCAAATAAGATGCATATCTAAGCAGCATTCATACCAGGTCTGATTTATTTCAGTAGGAAAGGGCTCACAGTGACATGAGCAGTGGTAATTGTGTAAGTCTTGAATTGCCCATTACAATAGCACACATAAATCTAGTATAATTGAATATCAGATTCCAGGAATTGGATCCCCACTCCTCATAAATGGGTTTTTAAGTTGTATGATTAGGAATCAGAGTCTCTCCTCTGGTGTGATCCAGGGCAGAGGTAGAAGCTTTGAAACTGTAGCCATATGAGTTTGCCAGTGACTTTAGAAAATGGCTTTGTCATAAGGCTGACAAACTAGTACCAACATGTCATCATGACAGCAGCAATATGTCATCAAGTCAGCCCCAGCCCTTGCCCTGGCATTATGTGGAAGCCAGTTTGAAAGATTTGATTCCAAATCTATTTGTTGACCAGAAATCTTGGGCTGTACCTAGTTTCCATGGAACTTGGAGGAAATTCAGCATATTTTCTGAGAAGCCATGTGCAGATAGTCAGACAAGTTATTTCTTAATACTCAGCCCCTCTCTCGAAGATAGCCTCTAACTATATGGCATGTTTTATTATGTTAACAACTTCTACCATTTCAAGTTGTGCTCATTCTCAAAGAAAAACAATGCAATTCACTGGTGTCATTTTGGGATATTCTAAAAGATGGTCAATATTGACCAAGTTTTAATTCCAGGGTATAGATCATATTCACCCAAAGCATAGTGGGTACACTTTATAAGAATTTGTAAGAATAGCTTAGGAGGAGTACATTTTCAAGTCCAGAGAAAATAAGAAGACTGGTATCGTTGGCTGTGGCTTGAAGGTTAAGCAAAGTTCATCCAAGGCTTCCAAGCCTTCTCTATGACTTAGGAACCTGTGTCATCCTGAAGGGAGGAAAATTTGTACTGTATGCTTTACTTAACCTCTTAAGGATACATTGCTGGCCATTATTTTCTTTGGCCTGCACTAGTGCTGTATCTTGACAGGATCTGGCAAAATGGCAAGAGGACTGAGAGCAAAGTAGTTTAATTAGCAGATGCTAAAATAACTGTTATCTCTCCCCATATGTTAGAGGAGGCTCATCATTGTAGGGGAAGCACAATTTTGTGTTTTCTGGTGTTGCATCACCAAATTGAATAGGAAAGTGAATTGTCCATCCAGTACATAAATTTTATTTTAGTTTAGTTTTAAAGATTTTATTAATTTATTTATGAGAGACACATAAAGAGAGGCAGAGACACAGGCAGAGTGAGAAGCAGGCTCCCTGCCAGGAGCCCGATGTGGGTCTTGATCCCAGGACCCCAGGATCATGACGTGAGCCAAAGGGAGACGATCAACCATTGAGCCACCCAGGCACCCCCAGTGCATAAATTTTATATGGAGGCTTCTGCAGTTGGACAGCATGAACCTCTGAATCACTCAGTGACTTTGGAGTGTCAAGGAAATATTTAGCTATCCCTCTCAGGGATTCTATTTAGGAGCCTCTTTATCCCGATCTTATAGGTGGTCTTCACATCTTCACACTTCCCTAATGTCTTCTTTTTCTTATACCAACTAGTCAGTCATTCAGTAAACATCTGGTGGGTTCATCTCCACTGTGCATGTGTATATACGTGTGTGTGCATGTGTGAACATGTGTGATTTATCAGGGGGCATGGTTCAGTATTACCCTGAATGTGATTCACTCCTTTCTGACCCTTTAAGACCTTTATTAACAACCTAGGAATTCAATGCAGGTTTTCTTATTCCCTGCCAATTTCCCATTTCTTTGAACATCATGGATTAGTTTCCATGAACAGTGACCAGCAATACCAATAGCCAATCATGCTACCCAAAGTAGACACCTGTAAGACTTATTCTATCTGCAAGGTAGGACTTTGATCTCTATTTCTTTCAATTACATTGGAAGTCCACGGTGGGTCATTGGTCAGATGTCTAGTACCATTTGCTATGGAAACAAGAGCAAAGAGCCCAGGAGCACCCTCACAAAGCCTACTGTAGCAGTGTCATTGAGTAAAAACTAAGGAGATGAGAAAAGTAGCAGAAATGTGAACCTATTGCCTATTACATGTTTAGACGGAGATCTAATAAGACTGAGCACCAGACTCTGGGCAGGAAACCCCTAACCTTTGGCCTATGAAGCTTGTAAATTGTATGACAAAAATAGCACCAGGAATCAGAATCACATAGTGTAGCAAAATCAGATCTTTGTCCATATTCTGTAGGCTCAACTTACCTGGTTGAGGGTGAGGACCTGCCTCTCCCCTGACATGATCAAAGGACCAGTCTCAAGCCTTGCACTTGCAGTTATATGACATGGTAAGCTACTAGCACAATTTACCACCTCTGTATCCATGGTTGATGAAGCACCAGTCATATTTTTCAGTATTATCAGAGGTGAACTGGGGACCAGACCACTGATTGCCTTGAGCACTGGGCTGTACTCAGTTTCTACTAAACCTGAGGAGGGATGCTTGCAAGGGATCATTCTTGAATAAATTAACCCTTACTTCTCAGAAGGCTTTAGGCAGCAATTGCAAATGTCTCCAGAGTCAATCAAGTTACTTAAGTGAGTGAAGTGAAAATACATTAAGAGATGGTGAGCACTATGGTGAACTAGTCAAGAACTACCCAAATGAGGAAGTCATTGCCCAACAACAGTCATTGTTGCCCTGTGAAAATGCAAATCATGTTTGGTACATCTTCCTTTTATAGAGGAAACAAGAAACATGACAAATAGGGAATTTGATTTATAAGGTGATTATTTTTACAACAAAACCCCTTTTCAGACTGGCTGAGTTCTTGTCTCATTAGTTCATTAGTTTGCAACGTCTAATAACATATAGCTTGTCATAAAGTTCCAAAGCACCTAAACAAGGGGAGGAAAGTAAGGAGAATGCTGGCCAAGGCTCCAAGGCTCCAAGGCTCGCTTTCTTTTTCTTTCTTTCTTTCTTTCTTTCTTTCTTTCTTTCTTTCTTTCTTTATTTATTTTTTTCTTTCTTTCTTTTGAAAAAGAGAGAGAGCATGAGCAGGGGGAGGGGAAGCAGGAGAGGAAGAGAGAGAATCCCAAGAAGACTCCCACACTGAGTGCAGAGCCAAAGGGGGTCTCGACAAGGGGCTCAATCCCAGGATCCTGAGATCACAACCTGAGGAGAAATTAAGAGTTGGACACTCAACCATGAGCCACACATACACCCCTCCAAGGCTGTTTCTACTCCTCCAAACCTCTGTCCCTTAAGGAAGGTATTGCTTGGGAATGGGCTCTGTGATTCTATCTGAGTAGTGCCCTTTTAAGCCTAATCAGCTTCTACTAACCCTATAAATTTGTCTGTTTCTTTGAGAAATGACTTTACATCTGCTTGGAAGACTGAGTACATTTTATTGCTGCCAAGATTCCCTATGATATTTCAAAGATATTATTTGCTGCCTTCTTGTTATTTTGCAGGGTTTTTTTTTAATACTACCATAAACATAAACGTGGGACAAAGGAACTTGTCTAGATAAAGCACAGCCCTTGAGAGCTAAATCTGGGGTGTTACTACAAAATACTATAAATAATATAATTTTATTCTTGAGATGGGAGAAGGGGGTGTGGTGGTGGGCGTGCTTGAGTGGCAGCTCGATCTCTTCTCATCAGATTATCAGTTTCCTGTGGGTTATCTCTGGGACAAAGCAGAGAGTGGTTTCAGAGAAAAAATAGGTCTCAGATTTAACTAGGGGTTTTTGAAATGTGCAGTTATTTGCCCAGTCATCAGTATTTTTAATTTTAATTTTTAATTATGCTAAATCAAAGAGAATACAAAATAGAAATAGACACAAGGGAACAAAAAAGTGTAAGATTCTTTAAAGAAAGCATGTAATAGAAAAATGAGTAAAATCAGATGGAGATAGGAATTCAGGGATCATTACCTTGAGGCAGGAGGTGTTATGAATTCAGGGATCATTACCTTATAGTGGGGAAAAGGAAGAAGAGAGAGTTGAGAAAAAGAGAACATGTACAATTGCCTACATTAAGACACTGACAAACTGTTCAGTCAAAAATGTGTTCCACCCATCTTCAGGGTTGTAAAAACATCCATTTCAGAGGCAGGAGGAATTTGGGAGGTAGACTTATACTACAATTTATGGTCTCCTCTTCCTGAGGTCTCAGTAAACCAGCCTTATCCAAGTGAAGTTAAATTATTTAATTGTTCAAGGCATCAAAAAGAATTACTTGGGTTCTTCTAGGTTCACAACACAATGCCTGGTATCAAGGTTAAAGACAAAACAAGAACAAAAACAAACAAACAAAAAATATATGGTATAGTCTCTGTCTCCAAGGGGTTTGCAAGCTACTTGCATATAGTAATCTCTGTTCTTTACTGATGATATGCAAGAGAATAATAGAAATCACATGTGCAAGACAGGAAGTGGTCAACTGTGGCTTTAATTCTGAGTCAGCATTACTGTGTTTATGAATCTTGTCCGCTACAGTGAGATGTATGTATGTAGTGGTGGTATTTGGGAAGGGGAACATTTAAATTAGGTAAATTTGAACTCTCTGAAAAGTTCAGAGAGAAAGAAATTTGTAGGCTTGTGTTGTTTTTGTTCTGGTAGTGTGGTAGCCCCTCAAGTTAGTTTTTCTTTTTTTCCCCAAAACTATGGAAATAGATGAGTAGCCACTCTTACATAAGCATGGAGCAAGCCTAAGAGATGAGATAGACTGAATGTGTATGGACAAGCAGTTCACGTCATAAAGACAGGAGCACAAATTAGTCCAGAGTGACCAGGGTCATTAGTGAGAGAAGTAAAAAATAGTATGATCCAGGTGAACAGTGACCTTGTGATGATGAGACCAGAAGAGACAATGTAAGATGACCTGAGCTCTGTCATTAGGGGGTAGGTGGGAAAAAAGAAAAAAATTCCTTGGCTAGAAGATACAGAAACTGATATGAGAACAAATGAAGAGGGAAAATGAACTGTCACACTTTCTCAATGCAAATAGATATACAGGAAGCAAAAATATGGAAAACAGAAACCAGAAATGCAATGACCATGACCCCCCCCCCAAAAAAAAACTGGTTATGACAGCAAAGATAACAATGAAAAGAGATTTCTCACGAAAATGAAAAAAGCCTTGGCACAAAATGGGTAGAATGGAGTATGAACCTGCAGTATGAATGAAGAGGAGCAGGCATACTGAACTAGACAAAGACACAGAGACTATGGTGTGGGAGAGGGGTACCAAGCTAAACAAAACACTGAGCTGAAAGAGTGAAAGAGGACAGACTACAGAAGACCTAACTCTAGTATGGCCCTGACCCTTTCCCATGTCTTCCTTAAGTAATTCCTTCATGATGTTTATCACTGCCTTCTAAGGTCAGACATTACTTTTTTTTTTTTTTTCCTGAAGGATTTATAGAGTCTTTTGGGAATTGGGTATATTTAGAGTTTGAGTTCTTGACGTCTACATATTTGCTCTGGAGGGCCTATACAATCTAGTGTTGCCTTATTTCCACTGGATTGCAAGGGGAGCAGTGGGGGGTGGGAAGCATGTGCCTCTGGGCAGTATCCTTAAACCAGGAAACCTGAAAAATCCAGAATCAAAAGGGTCTTCCGATTCTGAGTGGGGAGGAGCTAGTAACCTCAAGCTTGTCAAGAGCCCAGAAGCTCACTAGATAAAATACCCCTTAGACACAAAGCAGAACTTACACACCATCACTTTTTCTACTGGGATCACAATATTGTGAAGATGGGGGCAGGGGACTTAATTTGTAGAGGACCATGAATGTTACTATGATACAAAGAGCTAAGCTCTCATAAGCTTTTGTCAAAGCTTCCTCCTTTAAGCCACATGTGATGAAATCAATAAATTTTGGTAAAATCTCACAAGCAAAATCAGCCTCTGTTTTCCAGTTGCATCCAATTGGCCCCACCAGAAAGATGGAAAACACCAGGAGACTGGTCTAATTCTTAGCTACAGGATCACTAGCACATTTCTGCTGGAAAGATGCTGGCAGATAAAATTTTGGAACTATAACTATAATAACCTGAAATGTTAGGGGATTTAATAAAATTGAATACGGGGGCAGCCCAGGTGGCTCAGTGGTTTAGCGCCGCCTTCAGCCCAGGGTGTGATCCTGGAGACCTGGGATCAAGTCCCATGTCAGGCTCCCTGCATGGAGCCTGCTTCTCCCTCTGCCTGTGTCTCTGCCTCTCTCTATGTCTCTCATGAATAAATAAATAAAATCTTTATAAAAAAATAAAATTAAATACCCTTTTATCTCATAGTGTGCTTTGGTTGGTTTAAAATGCCTTTATTACTCAATAGCCTAATAAGAAACACTTTTACATAATATTTAAGATAGACCTACGGGAACTCATAAAAAGTGAACATGCAATTCAATCATTATAATGTGTTAACTAAAACCTTCTGAGTTCTACAAGAGACAGGTTATAAAATTATATACCTCTATAGATATTATCTTTGATTAAAACTACTATTTACCAGCTAAGGAGATGAGTAGATGAGTGAGGGTAGGGAGATTTAAAAATGATTATGAATATGAATTAATCAACTCTTACTATGTTATTGTGAGCAGTCAAAACTGGTCACTACCAAATTGAAACTGTAAAATGCTTGGCTGTTTCATAGAGGACCCAGAACAGGATAAAATACCAGAAGCAGTCACTGATAAGACCAAAGTAATATGGTTGAAACCAGGATGACCCACATGCACTAGGGTTAGGTACCTGAGGATTCCAACATTAGTAAGATTCAAGCTTAGATTCAAGTGAGTATGAAGAAGATAATTCAAAAGAGACCATCTTGAGCTAAAAAAAATTCAGGTACAGAAACATTTTTAATAAGCAGAGCCATCAGCTCAGTTTCTCAAGACGACCCTTGGCCATGGCTTGCAGAAGCTTTATTTTTTATGAGGACTGTATCTCTTAAACCTCTCCTCCTTCTCTGTACTTCTTTGCAGGTCTCTGTATAGTACACAACAAGTGCATTTACTCACAGCCCTTCTTCAGAGGAGCTCTTCACCTAATATCTCCTTTGAGTATCTTGATCCATGACTTAAGTAAGCATTAGGGCCTCTCTATTACATTGAATTATGAAATTGCACAAATTTTAGTAAAATTAAAACTCATTTAAATCATAATTTGGGATAATTGGCCTGACTTGGCATTCCTTCCTTTCTTCTCCCACTCAACCTCAGTCTACTACCTCACATACCTTTTTAACATGTCACAGAGAAAGTTTGCTAAGCACATCCATACTGCCAAAATATTAAGGAAGAAAGCTTTCTCTAATTAAGAGGAGAAAATAATTTTAAGACACTTTAGGACAAACATTAATATGCTTCCATCACTGCAAATATTATTGTATGTTGAAGGGAAAATAAGCAAAGACACTTTTGAATTAGAGATTGGTAAACTCCTAAAATAGATTGACCAGAGACAGAACTTGTCCAGGTCTGGACAGCAGGCTTAGCCCAATTTCCTTTCCTCCTCTGATCCAGAACTTCATGTTTAACGTCTCTTAGCAAGTAGCTAGCACTGACTTGAAGATATGTTAATGCAATACTCAATATAAGACTTAAATAAAGGGTTTAGGGTTTCATTTTTTTAAATCTCCAATATCCCAGTATAATAGATTGGTTCATTCATATGTTGTTCCGTTTAACTTAGTCATTGCCTGGCATTTAATTGTTTCAGGTGTGTGTGTGTGTGTGTGTGTGTGTGTGTGTGTATGTAAAGTCCCTATGACATCACACAGACCTGGTGATATGGTGCACTTCCTAATCCTCTCCGATTCACCAGCAGTAGTGAGGCGTAGTAGACGTGTTAAGATCGTGGATGCTGACTAGACCATCAGTGCTCTGGGTTTGAAATTTGCCTCCACTGTCTGCCAGGTTTGTTACCTCAGGAGGTTATTCACCTTCACTGTTTTCATTTGTTGTGGTAATCAGTAAATCATTTAATTTTAAACAATGCCTGGCACTGCTACGGTAAGGTGAGCAAGGCCCTTGCTTAGGGTGCAAAATTTAAGGGGGCATCGAAAACCTCAGTAATCAAGGTAACTAATATTTTAATGTTTTAAAAACTCAAAAGGTCAGTGGTGGACAACTTGTTCATTTGAGTTCACGATGAATCCTAAAGATCCACAGTTTTTTCAGGGGCTAAAAGACAAGAACGCTGACTCAGACATTTATGGCCACTTTACAAAGTACACACATTCATCAGCCTTGAAAAAATATTGGTAGCTACCAGAAGTAAAAGACTTTTCCCATAATGATTAAGTCAGTGGTTCTACATAGGCTACAGCCACTTGTGAAATCACTAGAGATGCTCAGACATGTGTGTGATTTCTTTTGAGCCCCCTCTAATATTAGTGCACACAGAGAAGCCCTAGGCTGCTCCCTTGCAAGCGTGCTTGCCTTTTCTTATTTGTAAATGAAACCATATATAATTCCACCCTGGCAATTTTTCTAATTATTCTTTCCCGAGACAGTGCTAAATCACAGACCGTGACAACTGGAGCCACCGTGATCTCTGGGCACATGTCAAAAATCCTGAATCATCGATTGGCAATAGCACATCAGCAAGTCCTCTCATTGCTTTGTGACTTTGGAATGTGTAGCTATTTGGAAGATAAGAATACCCCCACCTCCTCCCCAAGGCAGACTGCCTTTTCCCCTCTTCTTCCTTCAAGGAAAATTAAATGAAGACAGCTAACGAGCAGTTTTATTTTCTTTCAGCAAAGGTCAGCAATCCCACAGCAGCAAATTAATCCCAATTAGTAATGATATTTTGTCTTGATAAATGATGACACATTTGATTTACTGTGTTTCCAGGATGCAGGCGGCAAATGTTAATGATTTGGTTTGCTGGGAATTTATACTCTTGCTCATTTCCTATTTGCTGATCAGTTGCGGCTCTTGAAGACTTGGCTGCTTCAACTAATGAACTGAGGGCCTCGCAGGAATAATGGTGTGTTCTGCAGGCCTCATTTTTTTTTTCATGCCATCTGTAGAAATGCAGGTTCCTCTCAGAAAATCTCTCTGGCAGCCAGGAAGGAATGATTATGATCATATCAATGTCACTTGTAATTTGTATTTCACTTGTTTAATGGCATCCCCAATAAATGAAGCTTTCTGCAGAGAACAAAACTAATTATAGCAAATTCAGCATTTGTGTGTGCGTATGCGTATGTGTGTGTGCAGGAAGAAGAGAATTCATGAATAGAAACATACCTAATCTTTCCTCATTTCCTTAAAATATTCTGATAGCAGTGATACGGTTTACATAATGATTTATCTGCCCAGCTGGTATAGTTTCAAATTAGACCAATGAAGATGTTTCCTTGAGGTCTTCATAACTGTGTTATGTGTTATCCCATCCTTTTGTTTACAATAAATGCAGACACAAGTCAAATGTTCTCTCTTTTACAACCCCCCCCCTCGTTCCCTCAGAGAGCATTCAGTACTTTGGGGATTGCTGGAGGCATTTTGATTCCTGAAAAAGGCTTCCAGGGCTGTCCCCTGAGGCTGTGCAAGTCAGTCTGTGGGTGATTCTGAGAAGTGCACCTGCCTTTCAAGTAACACCAAAGATTCAAGCCAATGGGAAGCCCTGGGGAGGGTTGGCTCTTCCAGTTCTGAGAAGCTGATGTGCCTTTCACACATCAGATATAATATTTGCTACAGAAAACAAGCTGTGATTGGCTGCAACTCCAGGCAGACTGGTCTCCTGGTTGTTTACATGACACTGTGAAAAGGAAATATGAGGGATCATTACCCATGCTCATTTAAGAGCTGGAAATGTTAGAAGCCCTATTTAGAATCTCCTTCGGGGAGTGGGTGTTTTCCTCTCATTCTTAATCATTTTTCTTAGAATCAACTAATATAAAATCAATAAAAACCTCACTCTTCTTGCTTAAGGGGACACTTATTATGGTAAATTGCTAGATGCACATTATGTGTCTTCTATTTTCCTTTCCTTTCCTCTGGGGCTTCTGTTCTATCACTCTGTTCCTGACCCAATTGGTTTTTCACTCCTGGATGGAGTTGACATTCTCTTCTGTCTCTGGAATGCAAATGACTGGGGACATTTGACTGGTTTCAAAGCCTGATGATTTGGACTGGTACAGGGAAAGGTATTTATATGTTTTGTTTTGTTTTTACCAATTTTCCTGTTTCAATAATGTGCATTGTTCTTTAGGCAGTGATGAATACTTTTTTTCTCTTCCTCTTCCCATAACATACAGGAGAGCTGTAGTTCCCTCTATTAGTCCAGATCCTCCGGGAAGTAGAAATCAAAATAGAATTAAATGTGTAAGGATTTTCCAAGAATTTGAAGTGCCTGTGTAGAAGGATCCAGAGGAGGATCAGAGTAATCTAGGTTATTTTAATGCCAACGTTTTAAAGTTTCTCTCATAGTGAACATGATGTAGGATTTACTTATGTCCTCCAGCTTCATTATTGTACCTAAGCAAGGCATTTTATCCTAGTGCTACTTTTCAGTGGACTGGACGTAGCACATATTTTAGAATGCAAGAGCAGAGAAGGGGATAATGGATTGAAAAGAATGATAATCCTTTTAATCTTCAACCCTAGGCTCAGGACAGAACTTTACATTTACCAAAACACTTTCATTTACATCATTGCTTTTGATTCTGACAACAAAAGATGAAGTCAGCCTTAATTCCTGTCAGCAATGCATACCCTGGGTTAACCCATGAAGAAACATCAAAAACCCTATATAGGAACAAAACAATTGGCCTTTACTCTTCAAAAAATATGAAGGTCATGATAGACAAAGACTGAGGAACTGTCCAGATAAAAAGAGACTTATGAGACTTGACAGCTCACTGTATTGTAAGATCTTGGATTGCATCTTATGCCAAAAAAGATTTAAAAACACCAAAAAGAAAAAAAGTATTTTTCTCAAAAGGTCAATTTAGGATAATTGGCAAAATTTGTATTTCGCTAGTTTAAATTATTAATTTCTTGATTTTTAGAATTGTTTTTATGTAAGAAAATGTTCTCCTTTTAAGGAAATACAAACTGAAGTATTTGCAGGTATAGGGACACCATGTCTGTAACCTACTCTCAAATGGTTCTGAAAAAAAGTTAAATACACAGAATGATAAACCAAATGTAATTTAGAAAAAGTTAATTCCTGGAGAATCTTGTTGAAGGGTATACAGTGTACATAGTCATTTTTTTTGTACTATCTTTGTAACTCTTGCAACTCTGAAATTATTTTGAATTAAAAAAAATTTTAACTTTACCCTTAAAAATATACCATAAGCAAGGCAGTCTACCTGCCTCATTTTGCAGGTGAACAAATTTGGCTCAGGGAGTATAAGTAAGTGCCTTAATTTGGTCCATACAACAGATCGGTGTCACACAGCAAACCTTAACTCAGATTTATTTCCAATCCAAGTGATCTCTTCACAAGCAAACACATCATCCCTATGAACATGGGAGCAGCAAAACAACCTGACTCCAGAGCCCATGGCTCTCTCTCTCTCTAGTTTTACTATTTTAATACCTTTCTCAGTATGGCAACACTGTCACCTGTTAACATACTTGACCCTCAGAAAGAGAAGCTATGCTCTGCTCTGACCATGTGCCTGAGTACCAACACCTCTGATACTGTTTTGTTTGATTCCTTGAAATTAATTTGTCTTCATATCCCAATTCCAACATGACTTATTCCCTTATACCTAAATCCCCAGGTATTTGTTTACTTTCTTTACTTTCTAGTACCCTTTTGTTTTGTTTCCTAGATCCTATTTATACGAACAATCTTCCTGGGGATTTAATTCCTTTAACCAAAATCCCCGTTTCTAAAAATAAGTTCACTTCAGGACCTCCAGGCCTGCCTGGACCTTCTGCTCCTACATCTGGGATTAGTTAATCAGTGTCTCAGTTTTCCAGATCCCAGACATTCCTTGCTTGGCTTTCTATTGAAAAAATCTCTCCACATTTCATTATGATGACCAACCCTTGGGTTCCATGAAAACCATTGAGTATTATTTCTTTTAATGCTTCCTTATTGGAAAACTGAGCTTGCATCTGCTTCATTCTTCCTTTGAACTCCAGCTTCAGTGCCATATATCCTTTAAAATTTCTTTAGCCATCACTGTCCTTATGACAACTCCTATTCAGATAACTCAGCACAAACACACGTATTTTGCATATTACAGGTTACCTTGGATTGGTAGCATTCTTTTCATACATAAAGCATATTCTCTATCCTTTGAGGACAATGGTTTAGAGGAGACTAAAGATGATCCTAACTGGCGTATTATCTTGCACAAATCACTTAGTACCTCTGGACCTCAGATTTTTAAACTATGAGAAGAAAGAATTAGATTAGCAAGTCTCTAAGGGCTTCTCTTAGTGCTATAGTTTGTAGAACTTTGGGCTATCCAGTGTCAAATAACAAACATTCAGTTAGTGTTTGATAAATGTGATTATGACCTCACAAGGGACTTATCATCATCAGAAGGTCAGATAATGGAGTGTCTCCCATGGAGGCACCAGAATGTCATCACTGAGCCCATTTTCCATTATGTCTCCAGAGGGTCTGACTTGGAAGCAGGAAAATTATGCAACTTTAATCAAAGGCAATAGAATCAGTCCCCCCCAAACAGCTACATGACTATCCGATTGAATTTCCATTTTTCAACCGTGTTGAGTATGCCCTGACATCACAATGCACGTGAAATTCCAGGATCAAGTCATATAGCCACTTACCCTGGATTTTTGGCCAGGCTAAGTATGATGGCAAGTGTTGATAAGACACAGTGAAGAATGGGAATGTCCAATGCTGTGTTTTATTTTATCTTTATTCAAAATGTTCTCTGTCCTTATTACTCATCATATGCCCCCAGAAATATCACCAGCTTTGGTGCCAGTCTGATAGAAATCTAGAATCTTGATTCCACCCCAGATCTAATGAATACAAATCTGTCTTTTAACAAAATATCCAACTGGTACATATGTAGATTTGAGAAATTTTGAGAATCACTGCTCATCTTGACAAGGGAGGAGCCATGTCTTGTGGGGCTTGAAACATATAATTTTGGAAACCATCTTTAAGAATAATCAAGCCTATATTCTATTAACCGTTGGTGCTCAAGAAATCTCTTGACCTTCCTCTCACTGTTCTCTGCTCCATCGATGCAGAATCCAGCTAGAATGAGAAGTACATTTTATCAAAGGATTCAGTACTTGGTGATTGGTGATGAATTTATTTCCTCTCTCCGGTAATAATATTAATAGCTAATATTTAATGAGTGCTTACTAAGTGTTAGAAGTTGTTTTAGCAACTGAATAGATGTGGATATTTCATTTATTCCTCATAGCAGTCTTAAGAGATCAGAAGTTCTTTTTTAGATTAACCCTTTATCTTAGAGATAATATACAGTATCTTTCTTGTAGTAGGTATTGGAGCAAATATTGGAGCAGAGTGCACCTGACTGTATGGCCCACATTCTTAAAGACTGATCTATACTACCTCTTGATAATAAAAATTAAGATTTCAAAAGAGTCTTCAGCCACCAAGGAAAAAGAAAGAATGGACTGTGGGGAACTAAGATACTTGTAATATTGTAATAAAGCCTGCATTTGGGGAGGGGATAAGGGAAGTGTTTGCCTTTTTGTCTTCCCTATCTCATCCTGTAAAGCAGCTCTATTATTCCACCAGCCCATAAGGCAGGTTCTGACAGTGGCTCTTTTCTTAAGTAATTTTGCTCATAACTTGACACTAGAGATTGCCCAAACTGTAAAGCTCAAAGTGGGAGTGGAGCTTTCCAAAAGCTAATAACAAATTAAGTGTGTCATTAGTGTGTTTTTACTAGATCTTTCTATAAGTAAGTCCCTGATGTTCTAATAGTTTTTTTAATTCTTTACAACAAAAGCCATTGGAACTCATAAAAGTAATTTCCTTTTCTATATCACTATTTGGAAAGAGATAAGTAGGTACTTTTTAAGAAGGATGTCAACCATCAAAAAAAAATTAACAAAAATGCATATAGAGAGAGCTAAAATTAACTTTTTGAGGTTTGTTTTCATGACAAAGAAAATACTATCTAGTACATACATCATTTTCTGTTTTCTTTCTCCTTCTAGCCACATTTTTAGGACTGTAGCCCAGCCAATAAAATATGAAATAGACACAAAAACACACACAAGTCTGCTGTTTATCGTTAACTCAGTATAATGGACAAATATATGTCAAAACTAATCTTGTTGGGCTGCACTGCCTGGGAGATGCCAGTATAACCCAGCAAGATCAGTTTTGACAAGTATGTGGCCCCTGTGTCTTGATCTATTACCATTGGCCTTTGGGACCTCAGTGGGAGGCTTCTTATTTCCCTGATCCTTCTGGTTGACAATAGTTGATTATTCGTCAAGTCACATAAAAAATAAAGAAATCTGATTTAAACTATATTTTGAGATTGTATGATTCATAGTCAAGTTTATAAAGAGTAATAAAGCAGTTATCAATGAGAAAAGTATTACACTATTTTGACTTAAAAGTGCTAAGGAAAAATAGAATCTGTTGGGATTATTTGTGTAAGTAGGGGAAGGGAATGAGGAAGGCAAGCTGTAAAGAGAAACAGTTGTATCTGAATGGAAATTGAAACCCGAAGGCATGTTCCCAATAACTGCAGCTAGATAAGCAAAGGTTGCCTGAAAATGCTGTTTCTAAATATAGCCTTAATCATATTGACATGGAAAAGAAATGACATAGAAGTGAGGAAATCAAAATAAGGCAATTTATGCCTCAAAGAAACTTGAGCTATAATGATTTCTGAAACAGATGTTATAAATAAAAAAAGATTGCATAACTTTTTAACTGCACTGTTATATTTAAGAAAAATTAAAATTATATAAGAGGCCTATGGAAATTTGCAAAAGGGAAAGAGTAGAGGGGTTAGCAAAGTAACACTATTATATCTTAGTGCCAGACTTTTGGGGAGGCAAGTATGGTTGAGTGATGAGTAAGTGTGAATACCAAGGCTACCATTTCCTACTGGTAGAAGAATATAATGGAACATGTGGGGCAGGAAGTCAGAAAGTCATTCAACAGACTGGTATAATTATGTCAGTTGCTTAGACATGAGGCAAATGTTCTAGAAAAGTTCAAGTGGTGATTTGGGACATAAGCCAACAAACAGAAGCACTAGGCCACTTTTACAGTTAGGAGCAAGGGGCAAATTAGCTACAACACCAAAATCCAGGCTGATCTTCTGTTATTGCTTTAGTTTAGGCTCTTGTGATCTCTTGCCTGTACTATTACATGATTATCCAAAAAAAGCCTTACCTACTTCAGTTCACTGGTAACCTATTAATCCATCAATGGACTAATGAGGAGTATAGATTATAAGCCCAAAGTATATAATGACTTTGATCATCTATGATTGAGGTACATTAAAAAATAATAAAACTGGTAAAACCACAGAAAATTTAATAGTAGCATTATTTGTAAATATGGCATATCCATACAAAGGAATATTAGTCATTCATATAAAGAAATAAAGTTCTGATACTCTTGCAATATGAATCTTAAAAACAAGTTAAGTGAAAGAATCCAGTCACAAAATACCACATTATATAATTCCATGGATATAAAATAACCAGAATAGATAGAACTATGGAAATTGAAGGTATATTGGAGGCTATTTAGGGCTGGAAGAGAAAGATGTGAAGGGACTGCTATTGTGTATGGAATATCTTTTGGAACGGATGAAACATTCGAAAATTAGTGGTATTGATCATACAACTCGGATGGATATACTAAAAATAATAATATATACTAAATAGTATAAATAATACTAAAAATAATATATGAGTATATTAAAATACTTAAAGCTGTATATTTTAAATGGATGGATTTTATTGCATTTTAATCATATTTTAATAAATATGTTAAAAATAATTGCTGTAATCAATAGAATTCTACTTGTACCTAGAACACAAAAAGCTGACAGGAGTCTCACTCTCAACAACAAGCAAAAGATGGATCAAACACAAAATCTTAATTTTTCTTGACCTGTAAGAGAGCTGATATCATCAGGCAATCAAGTAGCTTAGAATCCAGAGTGTTAAGTTTCCCTCCAATGGAAGATGAGACATGGGTACTGACTCACCAGAGGATGAGATAAAGAGACGCTTGATGCCATACAGGCAGGTGAAAGGAAATTTATTACAAGTTTTGAAGAAATGCCAAAAAGTAGCTCACAGTTCTAAATATAAAATCTAAAAATACATAATCTAAGTGGCCATATTGGAGAAAGGATTTGAAATCTTGAGATAGGAAAAGATTTGTTAGAAATTATGCTAAAAGCAGGACCCATAAAAGAAAAACTTCTTGAACTGGACTGTATCAAAATTAAGGAGTCCTGCTCTTTGCAAGACACTGTAAAAGAACAAACAAGGCACAAACTGAGAGAAAATATTTTCAAATCACGTTTCTCACAATGGATGTGTACCCAGTATATATAAAGATGCATCAAATCTTAATAATAGACTTTTTTTAAATGGACAAAAAACCTGAACCAACATATCATGAGAGGATATACAAATGACAAGCAGCTGAAAATATGTTCAACATTATTAGCAAACCGCTTACCTATTCCAATGACTAAAGAAAAGGGAAAAATGCCGACCTTAAGTGCTGACAAGGATGAGAAGCAACTGGAAATGCACATATTTTTTTTGTGGGAATGCAAAAATGATCCAGCAATTTGGGGAGTTTGGAAGTTCCTTTAAAAATTACAGATACACTTACTGTATAGCCCAGTACTTCCATACTTATTTATCCCAATGAAATGAAAACATTGTCTGCCCATGCACATTTATGGTCATTCAAAACTTAAAACAATTCACATGTCTTTCACCTGGTGACTGAATAAACAAACTGTGATACATCCATTCAGTGAATTACTGCTCAAAAACAAAATGAATGAACTACTGAACCAAAAAACAACATGAATAAATTCCTATGTAATTCCGTTTATGTAACTTTCTAGAAAAGGAAAACCTATAGGGATCCAAAAGAGATCAGTCATTGCCAGGAACTAGGGGTAAAGGGAAGGGTTAACTACTAATGGGCATGGGGGAAAATTTTGGCAATTAAAATGATCTATATCTTGATTTTGATGGCAGATACATGATTGTATACATTTGTCAAAAGCCATAGACACACTACAAGGTAAATTCTAATGCATCTAAATATTGCCTCAATTTTTAAATAGTCTTATTAGCAAATGGTTTTTCAGAGTTAAGAAAAACATAATAGGGACACCTGGATGGCTCAGTTGGTTAAGTGTCTGCCTTTGGCTCAGGTCATGATCTAAGGGCTGTGAGATTGAGCTCCATATAGGGCTTTGCACTGCTCATCACCTGCTTTTTATTTTATTTATTATTTATTTATTTATTTATTTATTTATTTATTTATTTATTTATTTAAATTTATTTTTTATTGGTGTTCAATTTACCAACATACAGAATAACACCGAGTGCTCATCCCGTCAAGTGCCTCCCTCAGTGCCGGTCACCCATTCACCCCCATCCCCCGCCCTCCTCCCCTTTCACCACCTTGGTTCGTTTCCCAGAGTTAGGAGTCTTTATGTTCTGTCTCCCTTTCTGATATTTCCCACACATTTTTTTCTCCCTTCCCTTATATTCCCTTTCACTATTATTTATATTCCCCAAATGAATGAGAACATATAATGTTTGTCCTTCTCCAATTGACTTATTTCACTCAGCATAGTACCCTCCAGTTCCATCCACGTTGAAGCAAATGGTGGGTATTTGTCGTTTCTAATGGCTGAGTAATATTCCATTGTGTACAGAGACCACATCTCCTTTATCCATTCATCTTTCGATGGACACCGAGGCTCCTTCCACAGTTTGGCTATTGTGGACATTGCCACTATAAACATCGGGGTGCGGGTGTCCCAGCGTTTCATTGCATCTGTATCTTTGGGGTAAATCCCCAACAGTGCAATTGCTGGGTCGTAGGGCAGGTCTATTTTTAACTCTTTGAGGAACCTCCACACAGTTTTCCAGAGTGGCTGCACCAGTTCACATTCCCACCAACAGTGCAAGAGGGTTCCCTTTTCTCCGCATCCTCTCCAACATTTGTGGTTTCCTGCCTTGTTAATTTTCCCCATTCTCACTGGTGTGAGGTGGTATCTCATTGTGGTTTTGATTTGTATTTCCCTGATGGCAAGTGATGCAGAGCATTTTCTCATGTGCATGTTGGCCATGTCTATGTCTTCCTCTGTGAGATTTCTCTTCATGTTTTTTGCCCATTTCATGATTGGATTGTTTGTTTCTTTGGTGTTGAGTTTAATAAGTTCTTTATGGATCTTGGAAACTAGCCCTTTGTCTGATACATCATTTGCAAATATCCTCTCCCATTCTGTAGGTTGTCTTTTAGTTTTGTTGACTGTATCCTTTGCTGTGCAAAAGCTTCTTATCTTGATGAAGTCCCAATAGTTCATTTTTGCTTTTCTTTCTTTTGCCTTCGTGGATGTATCTTGCAAGAAGTTACTGTGGCCGAATTAAAAAAGGGTGTTGCCTGTGTTCTCCTCTAGGATTTTGATGGAATCTTGTCTCACATTTAGATCTTTCATCCATTTTGAGTTTATCTTTGTGTATGGTGAAAGAGAGTGGTCCAGTTTCATTCTTCCGCATGTGGATGTCCAATTTTCCCAGCACCATTTATTGAAGAGACTGTCTTTCTTCCAGTGGATAGTCTTTCCTCCTTTATCGAATATTAGTTGACCATAAAGTTGAAGGTCCACTTCTGGGTTCTCTATTCTGTTCCATTGATCTATGTGTCTGTTTTTGTGCCAGTACCACACCGTCTTGGTGACCACAGGTTTGTAGTACAACCTGAAATCTGGCATTGTGATGCCCCCAGCTATGGTTTTCTTTTTTAAAATTCCCCTGGCTATTTGGGGTCTTTTCTGATTCCACACAAATCTTAAAATAATTTGTTCTAACTCTCTGAAGAAAGTCCATGGTATTTTGATAGGGATTGCATTAAACGTGTAAATTGCCCTGGGTAACATTGACATTTTCACAATATTAATTCTGCCAATCCATGAGCATGGAATATTTTTCCATCTCTTTGTGTCTTCCTCAATTTCTTTCAGAAGTGTTCTATGGTTTTTAGGGTATAGATACTTTATCTCTTTGGTTAGGCTTATTCCTAGGTATCTTATGCTTTTGGGTGCAATTGTAAATGGGATTGACTCCTTAATTTCTCTTTCTTCAGTCTCATTGTTAGTGTATAGAAATGCCACTGATTTCTGGGCATTGATTTTGTATCCTGCCACGCTATCAAATTGCTGTAAGAGTTATGGCAATCTTGGGGTGGAGGCTTTTGGGTTTTCTATGTAGAGTATCATGTCATCGGTGAAGAGGGAGAGTTTGACTTCTTCTTTGCCAATTTGAATGCCTTTAATGTCTTTTTGTTGCCTGATTGCTGAGGCTAGGACTTCCAGTACTATGTTGAATAGCAGTGGTGAGAGTGGACATCCCTGTCTTGTTCCTGATCTTAGGGGAAAGGCTCCCAGTGCTTCCCCATTGAGAGTGATATTTGTTGTGGGCTTTTTGTAGATGGCTTTTAAGATGTTGAGGAATGTTCCCTCTATCCCTACACTCTGAAGAGTTTTGATCAGGAATGGATGCTGTATTTTGTCAAATGCTTTCTCTGCATCTAATGAGAGGATCATATGGTTCTTGGTTTTTCTCTTGCTGATATGATGAATCACATTGATTGTTTTATGGGTGTTGAACCAGCCTTGTGTCCGGGGGATAAATCCTACTTGGTCATGGTGAATAATTTTCTTAATGTGTTGTTGGATCCTATTGGCTAGTATCTTGTTGAGAATTTTTGCATCCATGTTCATCAGGAATATTGGTCTGTAATTCTCCTTTTTGGTGGGGTCTTTGTCTGGTTTCGGAATTAAGGTGATACTGGCCTCATAGAACGAATTTGGAAGTACTCCGTCTCTTTCTATCTTTTGGAACAGCCTTAGTAGAATAGGTATGGTTTCTTCTTTAAACGTTTGATAGAATTCCCCTGGGAAGCCATCTGGCCCTGGACTTTTATGTCTTGGGAGGTTTTTGATGACTGCTTCAATTTCCTCCCTGGTTATTGGCCTGTTCAGGTTTTCTATTTCTTCCTGTTCCAGTTTTGGTAGTTTGTGGCTTTCCAGGAATGCGTCCATTTCTTCTAGATTGCCTAATTTATTGGCATATACCTGTTTATAATATGTTTTTAAAATCGTTTGTATTTCCTTGGTGTTGGTAGTGATCTCTCCTTTCTCATTCATGATTTTATTAATTTGAGTCTTCTCTCTCTTCTTTTTAATAAGGCTGGCTAATGGTTTATCTATCTTATTAATTCTTTCAGAGAACCAACTCCTGGTTCTGTTGATATGTTCCACAGTTCTGGTCTTGATTTCGTTGAGTTCTGCTCGAATCTTTATTAACTCTCTTCTTCTGCTGGGTGTAGGATCTATTTGCTGTTTTTTCTCTAGCTCCTTTATGTGTAAGGTGAGCTTTTGTATTTGAGTTCTTTCCAGTTTTTGAATGGATGCTTGTATTGCGATGTATTTCCCCCTTAGGACTGCTTTTTCTGCATCCCAAAGATTTTGAACGTTGTATCTTCATTCTCATTAGTTTCCATGAATCTTTTTAATTCTTCCTTAATTTCCTGGTTGACCTTTTCATCTTTTAGCAGGATGGTCCTTAACCTCCACGTGTTTGAGGTCCTTCCAAACTTCTTGTTGTGATTTAGTTCTAATTTCAAGGCATTATGGTCTGAGAATATGCAGGGGACGTTCTCAATCTTTTGGTATCGGTTCAGACCCGATTTGTGACCCAGTATGTGGTCTATTCTGGAGAAAGTTCCATGTGCACTTGAGAAGAATGTGTATTCAGTTGAGTTTGGATATAAAGTTCTGTAGATATCTGTGAAATCCATCTGGTCCAGTGTATCATTTAAAGCTCTCGTTTCTTTGGAGATGTTGTGCTTAGAAGTCCTATAGTGTATAGAAAGAGCAGGATTGAAGTCACCTAGTATAAGTGTATTATTATCTAAGTATTTCTTCACTTTGGTTATTAATTGATTGATATATTTGGCGGCTCCCACATTAGGGGCATATATATTGAGGATTGTTAAGTCCTCCTGTTGGATAGATCCTTTGAGTATGATATAGTGTCCCTCTTCATCTCTCACTACAGTCTTTGGGGTAAATTTTACTTTATCTGATATAAGGATGGCTACCCCTGCTTTCTTTCGAGGACCATTTGAATGGTAAATGGTTCTCCAACCTTTTATTTTCAGGCTGTAGGTGTCCTTCTGTCTAAAATGAGTCTCTTGTAGACAGCAAATAGATGGGTCCTGCTTTTTTATCCAGTCTGAAACCCTGCGCTGGGGTCATTAAGCCCGTTCACGTTCAGAGTTACTATTGAAAGATATGAGTTTTGTGTCATCATGATATCTATCTATTAAGTCCTTGTTTTTGTGGATTGTTCCACGGAACTTCTTAAAGGGGAATTTTAAGAGTCCCCCTTAAAATTTCTTGCAGAGCTGGTTTGGAGGTCACATATTCTTTCAGTTCCTGCCTGTCTGGGAAGCTCTTTATCTCTCCTTCCATTCTGAATGAGAGCCTTGCTGGATAAAGTATTCTTGGTTGCATGTTCTTCTCATTTAGGACCCTGAATATATCCTGCCAGCCCTTTCTGGCCTGCCAGGTCTCTGTGGAGAGGTCTGCTGTTACCCTAATACTCCTCTCCATAAAAGTCAGGGATTTCTTGTCTCTTGCTGCTTTAAGGATCTTCTCTTTATCTTTGGAATTTGCAAGCTTAACTATTAAATGTCGAGGTGTTGAACAGTTTTTATTGATTTTGGAGAGGGAATCTCTCTATTTCCTGGATCTGAATGCCTGTTTCCCTTCCCAGATTAGGAAGGTTTTCAGCTAGGATTTGTTCAAATACATATTCTGGCCCTCTGTCCCTTTCGGCGCCCTCGGGAACCCCAATTAAACGTAGGTTCTTCTTCCTCAGGCTGTCATTTATTTCCCTTAATCTATCTTCATGGTCTTTTAATTGTCTCTTTTTCCCTCAGTTTCCCTCTTTGCCATCAACTTGTCTTCTATGTCACTCACTCGTTCTTCCACCTCGTTAACCCTCGTCGTTAGGACTTCTAGTTTGGATTGCATCTCATTCAATTGATTTTTAATTTCTGCCTGATTGGATCTAAATTCTGCAGTCATGAAGTCTCTTGAGTCCTTTATGCTTTTTTCTAGAGCCACCAGTAGCTGTATAATAGTGCTTCTGAATTGGCTTTCTGACATTGAATTGTAATCCAGATTTTGTAACTCTGTGGGAGAGAAGACTGTTTCTGATTCTTTCTTTTGAGGTGAGGTTTTCCTTCTAGTCATTTTGCTCAGTGCAGAGTGGCCAAAAGCAAGTTGTATTGGGAAAAGGAGAAAAAGAGAGGAGAGAAAGAAGGAAAGAAAAGAGAAAAAGAAAAAAGAAAAAATGAAAAAAAAAGAAAAGAAAAATAAAGGGGGAAAAAAGGGGTGGCGGAAGCAAACAAATCAAAAAGCAAAAAGAATAAAAACACACACACACACACACACACACGGGGGAGTATCTTCCGATTCTGTATACTTTAAGTCCCTTGACTTCCCCTGGAACTTGTCCCTCTAGCTGGTCTTCTGGTGGAGGGGCCTGCTGTGCTGATTTTCAGGTGTTAGTACTTGGGGGAGCTGCTCTGCCCCTGCCTGGTGCAGGGCTCAGTGGGGGGTGTTTACCCCGTGAGGCCCCAGGAGGAACAACCGCAGTGGCGGGGCCAGCTCTGCAGCCCTGGAGTCAGGCCCCGCATTAGCTCCGGGGCTCTCCGTCTGCAGGGCCTGGGGGCCGCTGATCTGCTCAGTTCCAGGCAGGAGCGTCCTCGCTGTCCTGGGCCCTCCCGGCCTCGCTGGCCCGGGGGGAGGCCGGATCCTGGGCTGTGTCCCGGCGCCCAGTGCCCCAGGGCCTGCGCTGTTGGATTCGCGCTCCCGCCCCGCAGCCCCCTCCGCGGAGCTGCCGCCTGAGCCCCTCCGAGCTGCTCCGGGTCCCGTTGTGCGCGCTGCAGCCCTTAGGGAGCTCGGCGCATTCTCCTGGGGCGCAGGTGCCTGTTAGTGTCCCCGGGAGCCCGAGGGCATCCCCGCCCTCCTGGTTCCTGCTCCAACTCCCTGCGAGCCCCTTTCCGCGGGGAAGGTTGGTGCAGCTCCTGCTCCTCCGGGACGGGGCTCTCCTGTCCTGGGGACACTCGCCCCGGCCTCAGCCCGGCTCCTCGCGGGGCCCCTCCCCCTTGGAGGCCTTTTGCTTCTTTATTTCTTTTTCCCCGTCTTCCTACCTTGATAGAAGCGCGAACTCTTCTCACTGTAGCATTCCAGCTGCTCTCTCTTTAAATCTCAGGCCGAATTCGTAGATTTTCAGGATAATTTGAAGGTTATCTAGGTAATTTGGTGGGGACAGGTGACTTGGGGACCCTACTCTTCCACCATTTTGCCCCTCCTCTCCTCAGCCTGCTTTTTAAATATTTTATATTTTATTCACTTATTTGACACACACACACACAGAACAAATAGGGGGTAGTGGGAGAGGGAGAAGCAGGCTTCCCACTGAGCAAGGAACCCAATGCAGGGCTCCATCCCAGGACACTGGGATCATGACCTGAGCCAAATGCAGACACTTAACTCACTGAGCCACCCAGGTATCTGCAGCCTGCTTAAGACTCTCTCTCCTCCTTCTGCCCCTCTCCACCTCGCATGTACTCTCTATCTCTCAATCTAAAAAAAAAAAAAAAGTATTAAAGTTCTTTCCTATGAAGCCTTGTCTACTCGTCTATACCCAACTTATACTAGCATTCGTTTTCCCAGACACATAGCTCTCCTCGTTCCATGACTTAGTGAAGAATTTCTGTTCATCAGTCATACTATTTTTCTTCAACCTTTGAACAATGTTTTGTTTGTTTGTTTTGTTTGTCTGGAGAGTATAAATAAACATTAATATGGCACAAGGCCAGTATTGATAGTAATCAAATTAGGTAGTTTTCCTTCTGGAAATGTTTAAAAGTTCCCAGAAGATACCCTCCCTTTCCAGCCCAACTAGCTCCCTTGGCAATGCAAGAGTTCCCAGTTGTTTAATTTGTCAAAGAAAGGAAATCAAAGTGAGAAAGAAACAGGGCAGATGATTGACAGAATGGAAACTAGATATTCCTTGGGAAATGTATGCACTCTACCCAGCATGTCAGTTGTAAATTCTTGACTTTGTAGACTTAATATTCACAGTTTCAGTGACCTGAGGTGTTTCCCTGCCAATGCAACCATAATTCATACATTTATTTTATTGAGTAGACCATCCCATCAGTTTGTTAGCATTAGTCATTATCAAGCAGTAACTACTTACCTGACCATTCTACATATACATCTGAAATAGCCATTTGTTTCCTATTCTTTGTCACAAAATGCATTTATTTTTTTTAAATTTATTTGTTTTAGAGAAAGATAGAGAGGCTATAAGCAGGGGGAGGGGCAAGGAGAAGGAGAAAGAATCTGAAGCAGACTCCCTGCTGAAGGCAGAGTCCAACAACAGGCACAATCCCACAACCAGGAGATTGTGACCTGAGCCAAAACCAAGAGTTGGACACTTAACCACCTGAACCACCCAGGCATTCAACAAATACTTTTAATTTTGAAGAGAAATTTTATAATATAGCAGTAAAAATAGGAAATGAAAGTTATATCCCTACCAATAGTGCATAAGTTACTTATTTCACAACCAGAAGTTTATACTTTTGACCTCCTTCACTCATTTTGTTCATTTCCTCCCACTTCTCACTCTGGCAATCACCAATCTATTCTCTGTATCTAGGAGCTTTTTATTTTTATTTTTTAGATTCCATGTATAAGTGAGATCATTTGGTATTTGTCCTTCTCCATCTGAATTGCTTCACTTAGCAGAATGTTCTCAAGGCCCATTCATGTTGTTGCAAATGTCAAGACTTCATCCTTTTCTATGGCTAAATAATATTCCATTGTATATATAATAATATATGTATATAATAGCATATATAATAATATATTGCATTTTGTTTGTAACATTTACGTTAGTTATACATTTTATATAATAATATACAAATATTAATTTATATTTTATAAAATATATAATACTGTTATATAATATATATAAAACATGTCATATTTTCTTTATCCATTTATCTTTTCAATTTTTTGTTTGATTCAGATAAATAAGTAGAATTGCTGGATCATATTGTAGTTCTATTATTTTTTATTTTTTTATTATTATTTTTTTTAATGATTAGTCTTTGCTTTTTCTTTTTTTTTTCTTTTATTTTTTTTAAAGAGCCAGTTGCTCCTTTTTTTTATTTATTATTTATGATAGTCACAGAGAGAGAGAGAGAGGCAGAGACACAGGCAGAGGGAGAAGCAGGCTCCACGCACCGGGAGCCCGACGTGGGATTTGATCCTGGGTCTCCAGGATCACGCCCTGAGCCAAAGGCAGGCGCCAAACCGCTGTGCCACCCAGGGATCCCTGGTAGTTCTATTATTAATTATTTTGAGGAACCTTCATACTATTTTCCATAACGACTGTACCAATTTACATGCTTACCAAGGGTATGTAAGGGTTCTGTTTTCTTCACATTCTTTCCAACACTTATTATTTCTTGTTTGTTTGTTTTGAGAATCACCATTCTAACAAATGTGAGATGATAACTCATGATGGTTTGGATTTATATTTCTCTGATGATTAGCGATATTGAGCAACTTTTTATGTACCTCTTAGCCATCTGTATGTCTTTGGAAAAATATCTATTCAGATATTCCACCCATTTTTTAACCAGATTGGTTTTTTGTTTTGGTTTGGGGTTTTTTTGTAGATTTTCTTTGTTTTTTGTTTGTTTGTTTGTTTTGTTTTGCTATTGGGTTATATGGGTTCTTTATATATTTTGGATATTAACCCCTTATGATATGCAAATATTTTCTCCTATTTAGTAGGTTGCCTTTTCATTTTGTTGATGGTATTCATTGCTCTGCAGAAGCTTTTTAGTTTGATGCAGTCCCATTTGTTTATTTTGGCTTTTGTTTCCAAATCCAAAAAAAAAAAAAAAAAAATCACTGCCAAAACTAAGGGCAAGGAGCTTACTGTCTACGACAGTAAAAAAAGTAGGTTTCCTGTACGCTACTAGATGTTTCTCAAGATGGAAATATCAACTTCCCTCTGTTCTGTGAGATCCTCCAAGTCACAAGATTAGGGAGGCACAGCAACAATCAATCTTGAGTTAAGAGTGGTATATTTAGGATTAGATGCAGGCAGAGCCAGAATGCATAAGCAGGTGGTATGATTCCATGTCTTATACTATTTACTGTTGCATGGATCCTTCTCGTTCAGCTTACATTTATGGCCTATGTGAGAGTTTAATGACCAGCTAACATAAAGGAGAAGTCCAGACTTATTTTCTGGACAGATTGACTTGGTATGAGTGTATGAATCAAAAACTGATGGCTGCTACCCTAAACCTTGCTCTGGTATTTTCCTGAAAGAGCAATGTAGAAGGAGGGAAAAGTCCTTCCAGTTAGCAGATCTCAGGGCAGTATACCTGGTCAGCCACTTTGTGTGGACAAAGAAATGGCCCAAAATAAGAATGTCCAAAATCTCATGGTCAGCAGAAAATAGGCTAGATAGCTGGTTAGAGGCCTTGAAAGAGAAATGTTGAAAGATCAAAATCATAAAGGTCTAGGGGAACAACCACGTGGATAGACAAATGGGAGTAGGTGCAACATGTAAAGATCTTTGCATCATGAATTAACTCACATCAGAAGGCATCAACTACTAAAAAATCACAAAACATCTGAGTGGACAGAATGGGCCACTCTATTGTTGGCATGATAGGCTCATGAGCATCAATGGAGGTAGGAATGAAGCCTATAATGGGCTTAATAGCATAGGCTACAACTCACCAAGACTGATCTAGTTACTGCCACTGCTGAATGGCTCAAACCAGCAACAAAGATCAGGCCTGCCTCACCAATATGGCACAATTCTTTGAGGAGACCAGCCAGCCATTTGATGACAAGGTGACTTGATTGGGCACTTTCTATCCTGAAGGGGGCAGAGATTCATCTTGACTAGGACTGACTGGAATTAGGGAGAGTTTTGTCTTTTCTGTCCTTAGGTCCTTAGCCAGCACAATGTCCAAGGGCTTACTAAGTACTAAAAACACATATACAGAATTCCTCAAGATATCACCTCAGACCAAGGGGCCTATTTTATATCTAAAGAAGTCTGGAAGTGGTCAAATGATCTTGGTTTCTATAGTGAAGCTTCATACACTGCAACCACCCAGAAGTTCCTGACTTGAGAGGTCACTGAAATAATCTCTGAAAAACATTGCTCGGGCAATGTTTAAAGATGATAGTAAGAGTATTGGGCACCATCCTTCAGAACGTGGTAGTCACCATAAATTAAGTAGGCTGGCCTCAATAGGCAGGATTCATGGGTCTGGGAACCAAGATGTGCATGTAGGGGTGGCCCCATGGAATATCACTCCCACTGATGTATTTGGGGTAGTGTTCCATCCCTACATTTTAGGCCTTGTGCATTTAGAGGACCTGGCTCTAGATGGTGATAACTTCCGCCAGAGAATTTGATAAAGTCTCATTGAAATTTAAGCTATGACTACCACTCAGGCATTTGTATCAAAAACCAACAAGTAAGGAAAGGAGTTATGAGGTTGGAGGGTGTACTTGTCTCTTACCCTCAGCAGGTGCTAGGTAAGCATATATCTGGCACACACAGGTAATACTGGAGTACCTCCAGTAAATGAATAAGTGCAACAGCCATAGCTTCAGAAGGGCATGTTAACCTATGGCTCGGGAGCTTGGTGCACGTACCAGGCAAGTCATTTAAACAAGAAAAGGTGCTGAGTGTGAGGGAAATATAAAAAGATAGTAGAGGAAGTAAGTGATGAGCTTAAGTTTTCATTCTAAGACAAATATTAGTGGTGGAGGCTATAGTGTTTACCACTAACCCATGAAATAAGAATAAGCCAAATACTGAAATATTCCCACATGGAGGAAATTATCTTAAGGGGTAAGGGGTGCTCTGTCTACATTCCTTCATCACTGAGGCACTCAACTCCCAGCTATTGTGAATATCAGCTGCTTCATTCACTAGTAATTGCTCTCAGCATCAAGGAACTGCTTATCCTAAGGTTGTATTCCTTCCTGGCAATGGCTAGAAGCCAGTGATTGCTTTGTGTGTAGATACAAAGGCTGGAGTCCTCCCTTCAACTTAAGACAACTCTGAAGGGCTAATCTAGCTTTAGAGTTACCTCCCCACAACCAACCTGTAAGTTCTACTGAGGTCTTAGGCACAACCACATTGCAGGTCAGCTTCTCCCCATTCCCACTTCCCATTTTCATATAGAATTTCTCCACAAACCTTCACTCAATTCTCTATCTCAAAGTCTGTTCCAAGAATACATTCTAAAATTACAGGTTGAATCACAGCTTACATGGTTAATCATTAATCTCAGTAAAAACTTGGTTTTGATGTGCCACCTAATCAAAAAAACATACCAGTGAGGAAGTTCACAGGAAGCAATAAAGATGCAGAAGATAACCGAGTTTGTCAAAATGAACATTGGCAATTCTGATCGTGTCCAACAGTACCATCTGATACCAACAGTCTGAAATCTGTTGGGACCAATGACTCAAAATAAACAAACTGGCAACTTTCCCATGGATTTATTTAAGTGCCATTTTTCTTTGCATTTCTATACAGAATTTTGAAAATTGAATATAATATATGTACTTGCTGCTTTGTTTAAAGTTCAGTGAGAAAGTAGCTGCTTTCTGTAGAAATCTATTCACCTTTATTCCAAAATCAGATCAAGTAAGCAGTAGATTAATTAGGAAAACATTGGTATTCCCCAGGAAACAATTCAGATTGAATGTAGGTTGAAGACAAAGTCTGGATACTTGCCTTCATGCCAAACTTCAGTGTGAAATTTAATGTGATCAAAGCACTGAAAAGAAATTTGGAAGCAATGAAGTAGAATTCTCTACCTACCAATAGAGAATCCAGAGTTCCATGGAATTTGTGATAGACTCTCCATGGATCCTAAAAGAGATTTGACAGAGAAGTCAAGGGACTTGGTACATGTCTTGTCACAGGAAATAATGGATTGCAATTATAGTACAAAAGGATTCTTAGAGCATCATGACAAATAGGGTTTCTGAGAACAAGTTTTAAACTTGAAGGGGGCACAGATTTATTAGATTGAAACTGGAAGTTAGCCTCTTAGAAGAGATATCTGTTTGAATGAGATCTGTTGACATCAGTGTGCAAAATGAAAATCCAGGAGCATTTTATTGGTTTCATAACATTGGACAAGACTCGGGGTCAGGAAATTTCCTAAGTCATCTTGTCAGGGCTGACAAGTCTAAAATTGACATCCAAATCTCACAGGAGGCAAACTGAGACAAAGATAAAAACCTAATGGAAATTATAGGCAAATTTCATTCTCTAATCATAAACTTTTCTTCCATGTAGAATTATACTGCTGCAAAACCATGTAGGTATGATGCCTCATTTTCATTTACACTAAAGTGACTGGGCCTTCTCAGAACTTATGTAAGGGGAAAAAAAACAAAACAAAAAAACCCCACTTCCTTTCTTCCATTTCCTACAGAGCATTTGTGACAACAAAAATCCTCACAGTATAGATTATATCATTCTTATATCAATTAAGATGCCATTGGCTGCAAATAAATTATCCAATTCAAGTTGGCATAAGAAAAAAGAAAATATATTCATATCATCAACAAGAAGTCTGGGGCAGGGCAATCCCAATGTTAATTCAACTCATTGCTGTCAGAGCTATGGTGATAGTGTCTTCATTGCAATTACTTGGCTATCCATCATTCTTTTCTACCTTTCTTAGATTTGATGAGATATTACTCCAAGGGCTGCAAGATAGCTCTGTTTAGCTCAAGTCCTCATGTAGCAAAATTTAAGTCAGGAATCAGTTCCTCCATTGTGTCTCTATTCAAGAATCAGGAAAACTTTCTGAGAAGCTTCCTCTATGTACTTCCTCTTATATGTCATAGACCAGGGTTATATCACTTGTCCATGCCTAGAGACATGATTGGAATTGGAAGTAGAATGATCTTGGTTGGTCTGGACTACATAAGTTTTGAGTCTTGGAAAGAGCCAGAAGCCTAGGAAATACTGGCACCTACCAATATCAGGTACCATCAGCATGAAATTCGTGGTGTTTTTATAATAGTTTTTGAGTATGAAAAAAAAGAATTCTGCCACAGTCTTCAAATTTGGGGTTATAGGCTGAATTGTGTTCTTCTAAAGTTGATATGTTGAAGTCCTAACCGCTAGCATCTCAGGATGTGACCGAATTTGAAGGGGTCTTTAGAGAAGTAATTAAAGTTAAATGAGATTAGGGTGTGCTCTACACCATTATGACTGGCATCCTTGTAAGATGAGGAAATTAGGACGCACATATGGGGGAAAACCACATGAACACAGGAAGCTGATCACCCAAAAGCCAAGCAGAATGGCCTCAGAAGAAAGCAGCCCTGCTGACACCTTGATCTTAGACTCGTATTCTCCAAAAATGTGACAAAGTACATTTTTATTGTTTAAGCCACTCAGTCTGTGATACTTTGTTATGGCAGCTTTAGCAAACTAACACAATTGGTACCCTGGTTAGAGTCCTACTGCTTTCTCTCCTTGCCTTGATCCTATGAAATCATAATAATATTAAGCATTGGTTACATAAGAGTTAATTTTACTTCGTTTTCTCATTTTTCACATGGGATGGTAAATACTGTTCTCTCCCCAATTAGTCTCAGAGCCAGAACATTCAAAGTAGTTTTATGGGAAATATAGTAATGAGTTGTTCTAACTTTAAATGGCTTAAATTTTAACTTGGTACAATGCCAAAATTTCCTGCCTTTATGCATATAAGAATAGAGGATTAGGAATTCAAAGTACATTCATAGAGTGTGTGGTGTGAGCTTTTTCTATTATTTCAGAATTTGAGCTGAATAGCCAAACTAAAGACAATGAATATTGATTTTGCTAGGACTACACTTTTCACCTAATTTATATTTTTATAATCTTTGAATTGAAGTACATCACACACATAGGAAAGTATACAAATCATAAAAGTACATATTGATACCACGTGAGCATACGTGGGTAGGTATGTTCTTGCATACTCATTCAGCTGAAGAAGATTTATAACACCTTAGGAGTTCTCTTCCAGCTTTACCCAATACCCAAGTGTAACCACTACATTGATATCTAACACTAGAAATTATATTTAGATATTTCAATTTAATATCAATGTAATCCTACAGTATATGTTTTTCTAATTCCTTTTTTTCTAAATGTATATGCAATTTGCTATTATGACAATACCTCACAAAGAATTTATCCCTCCTAATATAGATGAACTTAGGGCTATTTTATCTTATTTTATTTTATTTTATTTTATTTTATTTTATTTTATTTTATATTTTTTAACTTAGGGCTATTTTAAAGAGTGGTAGTATAATAATTCTGGTAAAAATATTTTAGTGAAATGTGAATAAATTTCTATTGGAGATATATCCAAAATAAAAATGCTGGGCCATAGGTTATACACTCAGCTTCAGTAAATACTGTCAAACAATTTTCCAAAGTATACCAATTTACACTCCTGCCAGGAGTATTATGAGAGTTTGAGTTGCCGCACATCTTAACCAGCTCTTAACATCTTCTTTCTTCTCTTGAAACATTCTTATGGTGCATAATTGTTAGCATTACAGTTTTAGTTTGCATTTCTTTAATGACTAATTAAGTCAATCATTCTTTCTTATGTTCATTGGCAATTAGATATACACTTTTGAGAAGTATTTCTTGAATTTTATTTTTTCAAAATTGTAGTGGATTGCCTGTATTTCCTTATTTCTTCATAGACTTGTTTTGTTTTGTTTTGTTTTTGTCATATTTTTGATATGACTTTTTGTTGAGTGCATGTGCTGTAAATATTTTTTTCTTACATTCTATACCTTCTATTTTCATCCTCTTAATATTGCTTTTTGAGAAGAAAACTCTTTATTTTGATATGGTACATTCTTCTTTCCTTTTTGATTAGACTACATTTTATCTTTACTTCAAGGTCATAAAGATGTTCTGTTTGTTTTTTACTAAATGCTTAATCATTTTACTTTCCAAATTTATTATCTGCAGTCCATTTGAACTTAAATTTTGTGTATGCTGTGAACAAAGATCATGATCCACTTTGTTTATATATGAGTATACAGTTATCCTAGAACCATTTATTTTTTTATAAGGTTTTATTTATTTATTCACGAGAGACACACAGAGAGGCAGGCTCCATGCAGGGAGCCCAATGTGGGACTCAATTCCGGGACTCCAGGATCAGGCCCTGGGCCGAAGGCAAGCACTAAACCACTGAGCCACCCAGGGATTCCCCCAGAACCATTTATTGAATAAAAAATCCTTTCTGTACTCAATAATATCAGTTTTGACATGAATTAAGCTACAATATTTGTGTGTCTGGACTCTATTCTGCTGCATTGGTCTGTTGGTCTGTCTATAATTCACAATATGCTGTTTTAATTGGAGTAGGTATATCCTATCATTGGTCTGAAGAGATAGTATTAGTGAATACTCCAGCTGTGTTCTATTTCTTCAAGATTTGTCTTAATTATTTCTGGCTGTTTCAATTCCTATATAAGTGTTAGAATCAGCTTGTAAATTTCAAAACAAACAAACATTCATTTATTTAATTTATTTTTTCTTAATTTGTCACAATAAAATGTAGATTTTCTTAACGTTTTGTGAATCTTTTCTTAAATTTACTCCTTAGGTATTTAATATTTTGTAATCAAACAAACAAACAAACAAACAAAACCCTCACAGGAGTGCCTGGGTGGCTCAGTCAGTTAAGCATCTGCCTTTGCCTCAGATCATGATCCTGGGGTCCTGGGATAGAGCCCTGGGACAGGTGCCCTGCTGGGCAAGAGTCTGCTTGCCCCACCCCCTTCCTTTGCCTCTCCCCGTCGCAATACCCCTCCGCATGCTCACTCACACACTTTCTCTCTCAAATAAATAAACCGAATCTTTAAAAAAGAAAAACAAAAAACTTACAACTTTGTTAAGTTTTTTAACTTCCTAATTTGCATAGGAAAAAAGTGCATCAATTTTAAAGATATAGCTTCATATGTTTTGACGAATATTTATATACTTACGTAACCACCATTACAGTGGTATCAAACGGACAAGGTTATCTTGCCACCTTTCCTATTCAGTCCTTAACCCTATTCCTATACCCAGGGTAAGGACTGATCTGCTTTTTGTCACTATAGATTATAACTATCTTCTTGGGGATCCCTGGGTGGCTGAGCGGTTTAGCGCCTGCCTTCGGCTCAGGGCGTGAGCCTGTTGGACCCTGGCTCACGGGTGCCAACGTGTCCCGGTGGACGCCCCAGAGACTCAGACCCCAGACAGGCAGATGCAACTAGCAAGAGGGTTTATTGAACCTTTGCGCAAACGGGCTCTCCACCTGAGAGGTGGCAGAGCGCCCCGATTAGCAATTACAGGCATCTTTTAAAGGCAAAAAACCGCGGGAGTAGCATAGCATTCAGGTTATGACATGATTGATTTCTTTGAAGGTCAACACAAACATGTTCAGGGACTTTCCAGTCAGGGCGAGGGGGGGATAGTTTTCTTATCTCGGAAAAACAGAATGTTTTTGTTGCTTAAATTCATGGGAGGCGCCTGGATGAGCTGCCTCAGGGTTAGGCCTTGTCCCACTCAGGGGGACGGGGGTGTGGGGTTTCTTCAAGCCTGGAGTCCCGGGTCCAGTCCCGCGTCTGGCTCCCTGCATGGAGCTTGCTTCTCCCTCTGCCTGTGTCTTGCTTCTCTCTCTCTCTCTCTTTGTGTCTCTCATGAATAAATAAATAAATAAAATCTTTAAAATAAAAGTAAAAATAAATAAAAAATAAATAAAATGGTCTTCTTAAGAGTATTATATAAATGGAATCAAGTAGTAAGTATTTATTTGTGTCTGGATTCTTTTGTTTTGCATTTGTGAGATTTGTCCATGCTATTGCAATAGTTCATTTCATGTTTTTTGCAGTATTACATTAAATGTATATATCACAATGTGTTCATCCAATCACCTGTTGATTGACTTTATGTCCAAGTTTTGGTTCTTACAGGCAGAGGTGTTATGAATATACAACTATATGTCTTTTATATATAAAAGTTTACATTTCTCTTGGATAAATACTATGAGTGGAGTGCCTGAGTCATATGGTAAATTTATATTTATCTTTATATGAAACTAACAAACTTTTTCTTATGCAGCTGTACCATTTTGTGCCATTTTGTATAACCAGTAGTGGTTGGGAATCCATGCTGCTCCACATCCTCATCAATACTTAGCATACCAATCCTTTTTAAAACTATTCTAGTAGGTACATAGTGTTATCTCACTGTAGTTTTAAGTTATATTTTTCTGACAATTGGTGACGTTGAGCATAGAATTGATGTGTATTAGTCATTTGTGTAACTTTGTGATTTTTTTTTAAGATTTATTTATTTATTTATTTTTATTTATGATAGACACAGAGAGAGAGAGGCAGAGACACAGGCAGAGGGAGAAGCAGGCTCCATGCCGGGAGCCCGACGCGGGACTCGATCCGGGGACTCCAGGATCGTGCCCTGGGCCAAAGCAGGCGCGAAACCATTGAGCCACCCAGGGATACCCACTTTGTGATGTTTTTATTCAAATTTTTTCCTAAGTTGGGGGGGGTCATTCTTTTATAGAAATGTATAATTTTACTATCTATGTGTTCTGAAAATATTTTTCCAAGTCTGCAAGTTATCTCTTCATTTTCTATATGATGTTTTTGTAAACCACAGTTTTGAATTTAATAAAGTATAGTATTATTTTTTTTTGTAGTTCAATCTTTTGATATCTAAAATACCTTGGTCTATCTCCTATATTTTCTTCTAAAAGTCTTATTTTTTCATTTTTAGACATATGTAAATAATGCAGTTCAAGTCAGTTTTGGCATATGTTTTAAGGTAAGGGTAGAAGTTCATTTATTTTACATAAGTTCATTACATAACTTATTTTACATAAGTTCATTTATTTTGCATCCAGTTTTATTTAGCACCTTTTGTTGAACACATATACTTTTTCCATTGAATGACTTTAGAACTTTAGTTGGACTTCAACTGATGTAAGTGTGGGTCTGTTTTTAGACCACTGTCTCTTGATTATTGCTGTCCAAAGTAAGCTTTGAAACCAGGTAGTGTAAGTCCTCCAACTTTGTTGTATTTCAGAATTATTTTGGCTATTCTAGATCCTTTGAATTTCCATAAAAATTTCAGAGTTAGCTTTTTGGTCTTTATTTTTAACAAGTTGGTTATGATTCTGATTGGGGCTACTTTGAATCTAGAGGTTACTTGGGAGGAAAACTGGCATCTTAAAAATATTTATTCTTTTGATTCACAAACATGGTATCACCTCATTTATTTAGGTCTTCTTTAATTTCTCTCAACAGTATTTTGTTCTTTTCAGTGTGTGTGTCATGCACAAAATGTATCCCTAAGTATTTCAGGGGTATTTTTGATGTTATTATTTATTAATGGCAATTTTTAGATCAATTTACATTTTTTTTTTCAGTTACATAGAAATGCAGTTGATTTTTTTGTACACTTACTTTATATCCTACAATCCTACCAAGCTCACTTAAGCATTCTAGTAACTTCTTTATGGATCTCTTAGAATTTTCTAAATAAACAATCATGCTGCTAATCATGCTGTTAATAATCAACAATTCAAGATAGTTTTATTTCTTCTGTTTCAATGTTAAATCATTTTACTTTTTTTTTCTTTCAGGCTGCTTGTCTCAGTCTGCTCTCTAGTTATTTATGTTTTATTTTCTGTGTTTTTCTCTTCTTTTATACCTTATTTCCTGTCTGCTTTCCAAGTATTTGTGGTATTCCATTCCTTCCCCTCTATTGTCTTTAGCTCTACCTTTGATAATTGCTATTTTGTTTTTACTGTACTGTTATTAGTAGTATTAAAATATGTTTCCTTAACTTATCACTAACTCAAGTTATTATTATAGCACTAGACAGATAATATAAGAACCTTGCAATACTACAATTCAGTTTTACTGTGTGTTGTGCTATTCTTATCTGTCTTAATTCTATATGTCTTGAATTCCACACTCTGATTTTTTGCTGTAGTCAATTGACTTAAAAGTATTTAAGAACGCAAAAATTATCTTTCATATTTACTCAAATAGTGATCATTTTCAGTGATATTCTTTTTTTTCCCTGTAGATCCTTAATTTTATTAACTTGGAACTCCCTTCACCCAAAAATAAATTTTCTTTTTGCATTACTCATTGGATTGATCTGCTGGTAATAAATTTCCCCAGCTTTCACTTTCCTTAAAAAATCCTTGTCTTCATTTTTGAAAGATATTTTTGTTAGATTTTGAATTCTGAGTTGATGGATTTTTTTTTTCTAAATCTGCAGTTTGAAGATATGGCCCTATTACCTTCTGGCCCCCATTATTTCTAAGGATAAGTCAATTGTTATTTTTATCCTTGTTCCTCTTATTGCAATGCACCTACTTTCCTCTAGTTGAGGATTTTTTTCCTTGTCTTCAGTTTTCAGCATATTGACTTGATATACATAAATGTGTTTTCCTTTGAATTTATCCTGCTAAAATTCTGCTGAATCATCCAGATCATTGAATTGATGGCTTTCATTAGTTTAGGAACATCTTTACACAATATTTTTTTAAATTATCTTTTCAGTCTCCTCTCTTTCTGACACTGCAATTACATATATATTAGGATGATTTTGTTTTAGAGATTATTGGAACTCTACTATTCTGTTAATCTCAGTCAATGATTTTCTTTTTAATTTCAGGTATTTTCTTTTTTTTTATTTCTATGATTGCCAAATACATATTATTTAAAGTTTCCATTGTTCTACCAAATGCTGTGACAAATGTAGCCTAATATTTTAGAGTCATTGCTAATTTCAACATTTATATTGTCTGTTGTGCTATTTCTGTTGATAGATTTTTCTCTTAGCTATCAATCAAATTTCTCATCTCTTCACCTATTTAGTACTTTTTAAAATGTTATCATGTGCACCAGAGATGCTACTTGGTTGAAACTCTTGATTATGCTGTTTTTTTGTTTTTTTGTAGTTTTTTTTTTTTTGTCATTTATTGTTTGTTTACTAATCAGATAAATAACAAGCAGAGAACCTCAACTTTCTGGAATCTTCATTTCAATCTCTGTTAGAATGTGTCATTTTTAAATTTTGCCTTTCTTTTTTTTTATTTATTTTTTATTTTTTGCCTTTCTTTTTTTTCTTTTTTTTTCTTTTTTTTTATTGGAGTTCAATTTGCCAACATATAGCATAACACCTAGTGCTCATCCCACCAAGTGCCCCCCTCAGTGCCCATCACCCAGTCACCCCAATCCCCCGCCTACCTCCCCTTCCACTACCCCCTGTTCATTTCCCAGAGTTGGGTGTCTCTTGTGTTTTGTCACCCTCACTGATATTTTCACTCATTTTCTCTCCTTTCCCTTTATTCCCTTTCATTAAATTTTGCCTTTAAACCTGGGGCAAATCTCTTAGTATTTAGAAATAATATTGACTTCTAAATCATGAAAATCCAACTTATTTACCAAGCCCTTCTAACCTGACGAAGCCTGAACTTCACACTCTGTCTTCTTTCACTGGGTAGCTGCTGAAATCTCACATCAAGTATTTCCATTTTGGGATCCCTGGGTGGCGCAGCGGTTTGGCGCCTGCCTTTGGCCCAGGGCGCGATCCTGGAGACCCGGGATCGAATCCCACGTCGGGCTCCCGGTGCATGGAGCCTGCTTCTCCCTCTGCCTGTGTCTCTGCCTCTCTCTCTCTCTCTGTGACTATCATAAATAAATAAAGATTTAAAAAAAAATGTTAAAAAAAAAAAAGCATTTCCATTTTCCTGCTATGGTTTACCTTGGGATAATTGGAGTCTTTGGTGCATGCAGAGTTGAGGTGTGATCTAAGGATTTAGAGAGAATTTATGTGCTTATTTTAGGACCCTCCTCTATTTGTGGCCACTTTCAATTTTCTTCTTTTGACTTACCAGTTCCTAGGATTAGGAGATTTTCACCACATCTCAAACCTGTTCTCTCTACTCCCTGTTTCCCTACTCATGTTGTAATTTCTTTCTATTGTTGCATTATCTTGTCTTGTCATGGTTATGCTGCTTTCTGAACTCTATTTTTTTTTAAGTCTCTAAATGTCTCAAAAGTCTTCAGTCTGTTGTGGGGCTTGCCAATGACACTACTGGATTCAGATATTTATTTCCCCATTTTCATATAAATCAAAGTGTGTGTATTTGCTGTCTTCTATTATAGTGTAGGCAAGAGTAATGGGAGGTTTTCTATTCTCTCCCTATTGATTAGTATGTGTTATAGGAGAATGTATGGAGAGATTAAAATATATGCAGCTATTTTTTACACTATATAAACATAGAATTATATTTATAAAATACTTGAATGTTCAAAAAGTGAATAGAAAAAGAGAAATCATTATCTTCCCAAGATAAATGTCCAGGGCATAGGGAAAGGATTTCTGATTGAAGGCAGCATTAACAAAAATTAATAGCCATATCCTGTCTAAACACTGTATCCAATCAATTTAATAAATGAATTACAGATGGATAACATGTTTGTTGTTGAGATAGGCACTTTAGGAAACAAGAAGTATAATAGCTATATTTTTCTGCCAATACTTTACCAACAAAGGCACTTTTATGCCACTGGGTCCAATTCAGGCAAGTTCTAAGAATCTAGACAATATGAGAAGGCACAGAATTTTTTTTATATTAATCATTATTGGTGTTCAATTTGCCAACATATAGAATAACACCCAGTGCTCATCCCATCAAGTGCCCACCTCAGTGCCCGTCACCCAGTCACTCCCACCCCCTGCCCACCTCCCCTTCCACCCCCCCTAGTATGTTTCCCAGAGTTAGGAGTCTTTCATGTTCTGTCTCCTTCTGATAAGAAGGCACAGAACTTCAAGAGTTTTATTTTCAGGACCTTTTTCACCTCTTTCACTTATTTTGAGAAAATGCCAATGTGGCTTTCTCCCTGCCCACATCCAGGTGAGGTACTTGCCCCAGATATGGAAGCTTCCAGGGTGAGTCTCTTTGCACTCTATGAAAACAGAACAAGATCACAGAGAAGGGCTTTAGGATGCAAAGAGCTGCTGTTATGGAGTGCCCATTTGTGGAACAAATGAGGGCATGAATTTATGTTCAAAGATTGTCCAAAAATGAACAAAGGGATTCAGAAGCTGTGTGGATGAGTTCCTGATAATAGCACAACCAGAGCAGGCAGTGACAGCCTGGAGACCCCAACAAAAATGAAACTACAACATTTCCAATTAGAGAATCAGTATCGTGGTAAACCACAGTATCTGAGAGGATTAAACGTACTGCCCAAGTGCCTAATCTTCTTTCTTTCTGTGAAGTAATGCATATGCCAGAAAATATTCATGAATACAGAAAAATTAACATATAAAGGCATAAAACATAGCTCCTACTTAGTGAAAACTACAAATTAGTTTTGGAGATAAGACATTTATACAAAGACAAGCACTAATATGAGTTAATAATTCAAAAGTTTAAGAAGTATGACTACAGGTCAAATAAAAGCAGAAGTGATAGAAATTATACATTCAGAGAAGATTTTATGAACTGACTCAAGTGGAGATTTTTCTCTTATCGTGGCTGTAGTCAGGCATCTATTCAACAGGTCTGGGGCTATTCAGAAGTATATATTAACTACATTTTCTTATGGCCTAACTAAGTATTTCAGTCGAAAAGACCTCATAACCAATTAATTATGGCCAGAGATCCCTATGGTGAGAACATTTGTGCAATCATGGTAGAAAACCAGTAAGCTATACTAATTTTATTCTCTTTTACCAGAATCTCTTAGCAAAGAGAATAGCTACTGTGTTTCTTCCCAAAGATGTTCTTGCCCCTTTCACCAAAATTTTTCAACATCTTGGTGAAAACAGTATAATCTGGGTCTTTACACAGAAAGTGAGGGAGTGAGGATTAGGTTGTAGTCACAACTCATTAATCTATTTCAGCATTCCTATATCTGGAAAGTGTTTAACTTGGGGGGGGGTGGATATTTAATTCCAGGCAAGTGCCCAGAATTCTCTTCTCCTTTATAGACAGAAATTCTATTTTATTTCTGCTGACAGTAATCTACAGAGAAAAAAAAAAAAAAAGAAAGAAGACTATATTTTTAACCTCATTACAACTTAAAGTGGCCAATAAAATATAAACAATAGTCACTGGGAAGGCTTATTAAGAAAACTGTTTAAGGAAAACTGACTTATATGTCAGTATTCCAGCTGTAGTTTGCTCTGTGATTATTGAATGCCAAGGTTCAGGGGTCAGTCAAGAATTTGGGGAGAATTTATATACTGCTCTTGGGACTCCTTCCTATTTGTGGCTACCTTCAATTCTCCTTTTCCTTTTTCAGTAACCAGTATTCTTATTCATCAGTTTTCATATCTGCTTTCCCTATCATAGTTTCCCTACTCATAGTATATTCCTCTCTTTCTACTGCTGAATTATTTTGTTTTGTCATGGTAAGGCTGTTTTCTGAACTTCTTTTTTTTTAATAGTCTCCAACTCAATCTCCAGTCTTTTGTAGAGTCATCTTATTGCTTTTATTCTCTTTTTCTCTTTTAGCCTAGGAGACTCAGCATTCATCTTAAACTAAGAATCCAAGATGGTTACTCACGTAGTTGTTACCTTGATGGAAGGACTGGAAGTATGAACTCAACTGGGACCTCTGTCTTATTATATAGTCTCAGAATTCCAAAGGGAATGTACTAAGATATCCAAGCAGAAACTGCAAAATTTGTTATGATTTAGCCTCAGAATTGCAGAAGGTAATTTGTGTCGTATTACACTGGTTAATATGCCCAAAAAGCCAGTGGCCAGCTCAAGGCAAGGAGGGATAAGACCTCATACTTTACATAGAGAATAGCAAAGAACTTATAGCCATCTTTACTACAGGTGTTTTTTTTTTCTTTTTTTCCAGAAATCTTTAAAAGGGTAAAAATAGGGATCCCTGGGTGGCGCAGCGGTTTGGCGCCTGCCTTTGGCCCAGGGCGTGATCCTGGAGACCCGGGATCGAATCCCACGTCGGGCTCCCGGTGCATGGAGCCTGCTTCTCCCTCTGCCTGTGTCTCTGCCTCTCTCTCTTTCTCTCTGTGTGACTATCATAAATAAATAAAATTAAAAAAAAAATAAAAGGGTAAAAATAACCCGCATACTATTAGTGGATATGAAAATTAACTTAGATAAAGGCAGAACAGGTCAAATTTTAGCCAAGAGTGAAAGAAGTCTCATTACAAAACAAAAACAAAAACAAAAACAAAAAAAAAACAGAAAGCAAGAATTTAAACTCCCAATAGTTATTATTGTGAAGGCTTTGTGGACCTATAAGGGGAGATACAAACTTTTAAATAGCTAATCAACCTTAGAACTCTTGAGCAAGTCAAACTTTTAAATACCTAACAAACCTCAGAATAAAATTAATCAAGTCATATCCAAACTAAGAATAATGATGTCCATCAAACGTTTCTCAAATCTCTGAACAGGAGCTCTTGAGTTTATCATAGTATGATCTTCAAGGACCATGGGGCCTCCATACATATACAGCAGGGGGCCCTCTGGCACTGAGATACCTAAGTCCTGTTGCCCAAACAGGACTTTACTGTTCTACCAAAGTTCACACAGACATTCCAGCACAAAATCCACTTGGAAATTTTTTTTTTTTTTTCCCACTGAGGGAACTCTGATTAAATAGATCTCTCACCCCTTGACAGTATCTCAGGTTTTTTGTCTTTGTTTTTGCCGGGGGTGGGGTGGGGTGCGGTGGAGGTGGGGGTGGGGGCGCGTGGAGAGTGTTTGTTTATTTGTTTTGAAGAAGAAGAAGGGTAAATAAAAATTGGAAAGAGAAAACTAGAATAGTAAACATTCCTTTTGTTTACTAGTTTTTCATTGCCTTTCTTCATTCCTGCTAAATGCGGTGTATACTTAGGGAAAATAAAATGTTGGTCCACTATCTAAGAAACTTATTTTCCTGAGTGATTCTGAAAATAATACATATGCCATCTCTTGGGCCCCAAAATGACAAACTGCATACTTTGTGAGACTGTAGTTAGCAGAAGAATCTGAGGCCATAGAATATTAATTCATGAATAAACACAACAAGATGCCCAGGAATCAAAATAATTGATTTTTGCTCTACTAACTTTATTCTCCTCACAGTATTCTTTGATCAAATATATGAAACATGACTCATTTAATTACCTAATATAAGGGATTTGAGCTTACATTTCTTCATTAGATTTTTAAAAAATTATTCTCTGTAACAATAGATTTTATTCTATTGCCTAAGGAATCAACCACTAATTAGTCTTTTTTTCCTCGCAATATATAGCTACTTATAATTTTAAAAAAAAAATCGATGCTCAAAATATTTTAAAAACTAATTACATTGAGTTTCTTTTATAATGTTTTTATTAAAAATATTTTCACTTGAGTTCCATTATTCCTTCAAGGCATTGGCTTTAATTGATATAATTTTAAATAGTTTCTCACATGATGCATGTCACAGGTTTATATTAACATACTGTCATCAACTAAATAAATAGCTTCTCCTTGGTATTGTTAGTTTCTCTATAGCTAAAATCACATTCATAAATGCACCTTTTTCAGAGTTTAGAATTAAGGTATTTTTTAAAATACTCAAATATAAGAAAAACAAATAGAAATATATGCAAATTTTTCAACAGTTTAGAATTTTACCAAAAAATCAATTATAAGAGAATTTATTATTTCCTAGACTTGGTTATGTGTTTTTCAACTGACCTAGATAAAAATTCTGGATGCTATTTACCACTAGTTTTCATTGCTTTCATTATTCAAAGTACAAATGTTCCTAGATTGTCATTAGGAAGAAGTCCTTGGTTCCTTAATACCCTCACAAATTCTGCCAACAGAGAAGATTAAATAGCAGAACAATGACATACAAAAGAAAGAGTTAAAAATGATATTTTAGACTCTGAAACATCACTTAAAACTTCTCTAGGAAAGTAGAATAAGAGCTTTAATAGAACTTTCCCTCCATTAATAAATCAGTATGTACCCCTTCTCTCTCTGTCTAGATAGAATAAACAGAATCCTTATTTTTGTATAAAGAGTATCTTACTAAAGTATAGGGAATTTGTCCAGGAAGATAATTTATAGGTGGACTGCTTAGTTATAGTTCAGTTTGGTCTCACTTGGACAAATATGGCTAGCTATTTTCAACTTCCTTGCTTACATACTAGCTAGACAATTCATTCCATTACTCAACACAGGATATAGAAGGCTTATTACCGAGAATGTTCTCTATAAACCTTGTGATATGAGAGCGAACAATAGAGTCCATGACCTCAGAGTTTGCATATAGCATTTCTTACAGAGAAGAAAATATTCTCCAGAAGAACCTGATACTCTAAACTTGACTTCTCATGGTCAGATTCCACTGACCTTGAATACAGGTCATCTCCCATTAACTAATGTTTGTTATTTTTTCATTAAAGCTTAGTTAGGTCTCTCAACCTCAGTTACTTTATTTTTCTCATATTTGACCAGACTATACCTTTCATCATACGCAGTCCACCTATCTATTTTTTTTTCTTCATACTTTTTGCTTCCAGGCTAACTTAAAGGTCAAATTGCAGCTTCAAGCTAGCTATTAATATCATTTAGGTACTTAAGTGTGTTTTTTTTTTCTTTACCTTCCTAGTCTAAATTAGGTGGCCCTCCTCATCTGTTTATAATGCTTGTATTGCAAACAAAACTTAAGCTCCCTGAAACAAACATATGTTTTTGTTTATGACAAAACGAATATAATGACAACCTGCATATAATATGAAAGATGGGATTTCTTCTGTACACCATCTAAAATCATGAATCTTGTGATTGGCCAATTAAATAAGTGAAAAACTGGGACTACAAGAGGGTACTGTTTGTGAGTGGTTCATCTCTAGATTGCATGTATGTGGACTTGAATGAATAACAACCTCACACCCTTCCTTCCCCTTGCAAAAATAAACAAACAAACAAACAGCAAAAAGCTCTATTCCTGAGAAACAACCTCCAACTTATTAGATCTATATGAGAAGGCTAAAAAAACGATAAGGACAAAAATAATGTCATAGCTCTTATGTATCTAACAACCGAACTGGCTAGTCATAGCATGCCCCCTCCCCACATATAAGTTGTTAATGTTACTGATTGATTTTATTCGATATTTTCAGAAAAAATTATTTATCATAGCTTGTTTTTTTAATAATAAATTTATTTTTTATTGGTGTTCAATTTGCCAACATACAGAATAACACCCAGTGCTCATCCCATCAAGTGCCCCCCTCAGTGCCCATCACACATTCACCCCCCCCCCGCCACCCTCCTCCCCTTCCACCCCCCCTAGGTTGTTTCCCAGAGTTAGGAGTCTTTATGTTCTGTCTCCCTTTATGATATCTCCTACCCATTTCTTCTCCCTTCCCTTCTATTCCTTGTATGAGAGACACAGCGGTGGCTGCCATTCTGCTAGGTGTTGCTGGGTTAACTTGTGTATAGGCTTCTTCCTGATTCAGCCACCGGGACTTTAGGTGCTAGAACACAGTTTCTATGTAAAAATTACAGTCTTTTCAAAAGTACTAAAGTATATATATATATATATATATACTTGAAAAAAAAATATATATATATATATTCTTGACCCAAAGAGAATTTTTCTAATTTATAAGTTTCTTTCTCCCAGGAGATTTTACTAATTTTCCCATAAGATAATGATGGTTGGATCCTATAAAATCGAGCAGAAATTACTTCTGTCAGTATTATAATAAGGTAGTTAATATTGAGTACTTTTATGAGGTAAGAACTAAAAAACAAGTTCTGTTTGAAAACATTGGATGAAATATTAGTTTATATCATTGAAAAAATAATTTATGATTTATAGTGTAGAAATCTGTACCTATCAAGTTTCCTTAGCTACAGTTGGATATTCCATGAGCAGGACTGTCTACATAATTTATAGAATCAAGTGCAAGAGGAAAATTTGGGCCCCTTGCTCAAAATTATTAAAAGTTTCAAGGCAGTGAGAGTTGACCATTAAACCAAGTTTAGGGTACTATGTGACTGCAGATTGCATGCCTTGGCTATAATTTAGAGTTTTTATATTGATTACCTTACTATATACACATAATTACAAAGAAAATTCCTTCATCTTCCAGAAGAATAGCACAAGCTATCAACATTTGCAAAGGAAGAAACTGTAGCACAGAAAAGCATGATCTAGCTAAATCTTCCCAGTCAGCAGAAGTACTCAGGCAATAACTTATGTGTCCTAATTCCAGTCTTGCTCTCTGTTTACTTTATCAGATTTCATCTCCAAATCGAACTCCAATTTCAACAAATGGCAAAGACATTTATGACCAATATACACTGCTTCCCCTCAGAACATCACCTCTGGAGTCAATTCTAGGAATTTAATTGTATGAGACAAACAACAACTGCTACTTTCGTGAATTACTTTTTTGCCCCATTCAGAGTCCAAAACATTGCAGGATTGGGGAAATGAGAAAACTCATAAAGCAGCAGCTCTTTTCTATCCAGTGCAGCTGAGAGATACAATTAATAAAAATGGAGAGACTCCACAGCCTAGCAGCACCCAAAGTAATAATTCCTTTTATGAATATGAGACATAGGTCCCAGGGTGTCTGGAGGCAGGTTTCTGCTCTATTGATCACATTGTCAGACAACACATTTCATATCACTGAACATGTCCTATTTTGGAAGACGTGGGAAAGGGACACTGGAGGAAACATAAATGTCAGAAGAAGTAGAAATGCCTGCGAACCTCAGCACATGTTTCTTGGAGCAAAAAAGCCGATCTGGCTTGGGAAACCAGTTCCAGGAGTGATCAGAAATTAGAAAAGCATCCATAGCTGGTAAAGTACTTGAACATATGCTAAGTATAGACAACATGGCATGAAAGACCAAGCTATTGCAAATATTCATTTCCTAGGAACTACCAGGAAGCTATCAATTTCTCATTCTTTCACACATTTGGCAAATTCTTATACATAGCCACACTGATTCCTATGATATAAGTCATTCTGTCCATTGTATGCAGGTATAAATTCAATGCAGTTGTCAGGTTATTCTGTGTCCTATCTCCACAAATTTTTTCTCCCATTAATCTTATTGGCAAGTTAAAAGTCAAGAGATTTCATCCGATATTTATTAAAAAGGGAAGGATCCCTGATATGACAATGAAATTATTTTTAGTGATTGTCTTCTTAAACTTTTTAAAATCAGAAAGCTGCCTGATTCCTACACTCTCTTTCTAGTGCCCCTAACCTAGCTTTCACTCTGTTTTTGCAATCCCCAGCTGAACCCTCCATCCTTTTTTTTTTTTTAATTTTTTTATTTATGATAGTCACAGAGAGAGAGAGAGGCGCAGAGACACAGGCAGAGGGAGAAGCAGGCTCCATGCACCAGGAGCCTGATGTGGGATTCGATCCTGGGTCTCCAGGATCACGCCCCGGGCCAAAGGCAGGCGCCAAACCGCTGCGCCACCCAGGGATCCCAACCCTCCATCCTTTTAACTGAAAAGTAGGAAAGGGCATTTGTTGGGGCATAAGCAATTCTAATCATTTAGAAAGGCTGTTCCAGGTGGAAACATTTCTTTGTCATTCAGACATCCTCTTAGTTTGACTAAGTCCCTTTTATTGAATCAGAAAATATATTGAACACCTACTAGCTTCTTGGTGTACATTATCTCTAGATATTTATAAACACTACACATGAAAATGCCATTCACCCTTCACAAGCTAAGTGGGATGGAGATAGATTTTGAACATAAAGATGTGAAGCAAGAGATGTAGTTTGCAGCTATGGGGATCAAGCAAGACAACCTAAATTGGTGGTACTCAATTTCTTGAAATGGGTGAAATTGCAGGTGGGACTCTCCTTATACATGGGGATTTAGAGAGTAAACTACAGTTTCAAAATTTTCTTTTTTTTTTTATTTTGAATTAAATTAGGCAAACATGTGTTCCCTTTAAAAAACATACTCTTCGGATACATCTATTTCAGAACAAGTATTACTCTATTGTGCAAACTTCTTTTCATCTCTCTCTCGAGTTTCACATTAATTGGTACTTTATTTGCTTAAAACCTAAATGTCAGTTAAGAAGAAATATACTCTAGTGTATAGATCTTGCCATTTAAATTCTACGGTTCTTTTTTTGTCAGCCTTGGTAAAATTTTATCCAGGAAACAATAGATACATATGTACTTAAAAACAAGAACCATTAGAAAATGAAATAGGAAAGAGTGATTTAAGTTTTAGCGGCCCCTGACCTTTTTTTTTTTTTTTTTTTTTTTTTTTTTTAAGTTCCTGAAAGACTGTAGCAAGATAAAAGGATCACTGGCTCCTGGTCTCTTTGAGATAACGAGTGATGAAATTTAAAACACATACACACACACACACACACACACACACCCCTCCAAACAAGGTCAGGTAACACCATTCCCTTCCTTGACCCCAAGGTAAAAAATATGAATACTTTCAGTAATAATTTAGAAATCATCTTTATCTCCTATGTGCCCCATCAATTGGGGTTTAACATCATGATTTTTTTAGATACCTATATTTATGTATAATAGACATATAAACTTGTATTAGATGACAACTGATTTTTTTTAACCCCAGGTAAAGAAAGAAGCAATCATTTTTAACTAAAACCCTTCTATGTTTTTTGATTGTGGTTCAACTTGCTACTGTTTAGGAAAAAAAAAAAAAGAAATTTCCATAGTGTTCTCAAATCTTACTGCTTTACAATTGTCATATACTCCATTAAAAAATCAAAAGATGAAGCAGTCAATCCAGTGATTACTTTCACATGGCTTTATTGGGAAAGGGTCAGAAAGAGGGATGATGGCAAAGAGAGGACTAATAGACAAGTAAATTAAATTTAAGCATTTTCTTTAAAAAGAGAGATTTTCAAGAAAAGGATAAAAGCACTGAAAGTCCATGAATCAAGCCATAGCCAAAACTATGTTCTATCTGAAGCAGATTTTCTTTTTCCTTTTTTCTTTTTTTTTCTCTTTTTTTAAATAAAATATCTCCCCCAACCATCATTACTTTTTAATCCCCCACAGACTGAGCTTCATCTTCAGACCCTTTATCCCCAGATTTTTCAGGTGGATGGCTTGCAGAGGGCTTCTTTTCTGGAGGGCTATCTGGTTTCTCCTTTTCTTTGGGAGAAGGAGCCTTTTCCTTTGATACCTTTAAAGCTATGGAGTGACCTACCTTCCCTTTGCCTCTCACAGGGTTTGGCCTCACTGTAGCCTTTGGCTTAGGTTTGGGCATTTTCTTTTATCTCAGGATTGGACTTCTTAGGGATCTTTTTGTTTTTCTTTTCTTTTCTTTTTCTTTTTTTTTTTTTTTTTTTTTTTTGGAACTGCCATAGTCACTATCATCATAGTCTTCCATTAGGAAATCTTCATCACTGCTGGAATCTTTCTCTTGGAGTGGTGCTTCAACCTCCTCTTGTTCTTCACTCCCCTCATCTTTCATGAGCATCTCTCTCTCTCTGATTAGAAGCTGCTTTAGAGGCTGCTTGCCATTGCTGACACATATTTTGATGATCTTTTTATATTCACTGTCCTCTGCTGAGTGAGAATCACCCTTCTTGGTCTCCACATCTTTTTCTTTAGTCCTCACTATCTTCCTGTGAATTCTTTCCAAATTGCCTCTTATTTTTGCTTCCTGGGAAAATTAGTGAATTTTCTTAGCTAGAGGGCCTGAATCTCTTCCATAATCTTCATCAGCATCATCAGATTCTTGAAATTCTGAAATATCAATGACCTTTCTATTTCTGACCTGCGGAGATCTGTTTGCTGTCAAAACAGAAAATGGTCAAGAAGACAACAAAGATCAGGATTCCACTCTATCCCTGGCACCCTACCAGCCCCCCTTTGGCTGGTGAGTGTACCTCAAGCTACTGGCTTTTCAAACTCTACTGCTTCTTGGTTCAGGGCCCCTTAATCAGATGAGGACTCTCAACCCCCCATCTCTTCAAAATACCATATCTCTCTCTACTAGGTTGTATACCTGTTGAAACAAAAAATATGCTAATTGTTCTTTCATCCTCAGAACTTACCATATTGTATGGCGAATGAAATCCATAACAACAATTTTAATAATGTATTACATTATTGCATCACATCAGGTATTGTGTTAAATGCCTGGTGTTCGTAATGCTGGTTCATCTTCATAATGATCCAATGATTTCAATATGTTAGTATTTTCATTTTAATAATGGGAAAATGAGGCTTATAATCACACACACTAAATTTAGGATTTGGGTCCATATACTAATCAAGGACCACAAGTTGAAAGATTCAGTTTAACTTCCCTTCAATTTCAGCAAGCAGCCATCTGAATAGTGAGATGTAAATAAAGAAAAGACTCAGGTTCATGTTAGGGTCCCTAGAAACAATCTTTAAGGTGTAGTACACACAAGCAGGTCAAGTCATATATGCTTATCTCGAACAACAGCCTTTCTTGAATGGAGGAGCATGACCACTCATAACTGAGAGCAGGGAATTCTTCATCCCAACTCACCCAGATCAAAAATGCTTACTCTCCAGGTTTTATGTAGCATGTTTTCTCCTGTGTCCAAGAACAGAAGAGGTATGGATGTGTATTTCATCTTGTTTCCTTTAGATTCTTCCAACATATAGAAATCATACCTGGGCTTATTTTATGTCCTCCTGAAGTTTTTTGGTTTTTGAATTACCACTTTAGTAGAAGGGACCAATCAGTGGCTGTATGGCTTGTTTTGTTGTACTTTCTTCTGCAGTGGCTAGTGTGTTATTTTCTTATTATTTTTTTCATACTTCAATCTGAAAAGGAAAGAAATTCTGCCTTTACCATCCTTTCTGTCTCTACCAATTGCTGACTACCTCCCCAAAAGGAGAAGAAGCTGAAGTCATTGGTCAGAGCGAAATAGTGAATGTAACGTAAGATGCACCCAACCATTAGTGGTCCCTGGTTTCAGTTCTTTCAGCCAAATGCAGCAATCTCTTTTCTGTGTCTGGAAGTTATGAGGTAGGCACACGTTGGACAGGGTCCACCAGCCTCTTCTCACTTTCAGTTCCATCTCAGATTGGGGGAGGAGGGGTGTGTGTGAAGCATACTTTTCATTCTTGTTCATATGACTTATAGGATAAAGAGATTCAGAGTTGACTCCATAGATCCCAAAAAATGGAAAGATGTAGGACAATATATTTTGGCTTTCAGGCTAATATTTCCTGAAGAAAACAAGAAATCTAGAAAAGCCCTACGTTTCTTGTATAATATTTTGTCTGACAATAAATAATGTTGGCCCTTTATTTTTCATTTACTTATTTTTTTTGTTTTGGTTTTTTGAACGTTATTAACCTGAAAAAGGTGGAATGATGAATGATGGGATTTTGGCACCAAAACACCTTAACATTTAAGGTGCATGCTTAACAACTATTTATTTCTTTTCTCTACTTTACAGTCCTCCAGAGATAGGATAAAAAATTATCCAGACAAAGAGGAGAGAGTTTGAGGAGACAGAAGGAAATCCTCAATTCAAACTTTGGACAATGATGTTTCCTCTGGCTAAGCCACCTACTTTCTTTCCTTCCGGCTGAGTATGGCAGATATTGGTAGTTGTCCACCGATATTCATACTCTCCTTCCAGAGTCTTAGCTGAGCACATGGCCAATTAGGAGCCCTTGTGGCTAGATGACCAAGTTCTAAGCAGCAGTGGTTTATGTCCCACTTTTGGATCTTAATTATAGACGACTAAGTCTGCTTTCTCCTTGACCCTCTCCTCTTTACCATTGACTGGCACATACACATCTGATGCAGATGCAGATGCCAAGCATCCAGAAATGAAGATATATCTTGAGCATGACAGAGTTTTCCTAGTGGTTATGGGCTTCTTACTTTTAACTATTTTGTGAAAGAATAGTAAGCTTCTGTAATTCTTAAGCCCTTGTCCCTTGGGTCTTTTGACTGCATTATTTTATAACATTTCCCAACTAATACATGGTAAGGTGCTCCTCAGAAACATGGCTTACTCTCTTTCCCTATATTTTCTTTCCCATGAGTCCCTGATTATACAGATCCTTAGTTCATACCATAGTTTTCAATGTCTTTGGTCATGACATTTGTGAGCTAAATTACAGGGTTTTTTTTTTCTTGATACAAAGAGATATGTATTTCTTCCTTTTTACTGGGTTCTTCTAAGCTGATATGCCTTCTTTTCATTTTAGAATCAGATAGTCATATTATTTTTAGTCTTCCTATTTTTAATCCTTACCAAAAATAAATGAAAACTTTTGGATATTTATGAGCTCCCTTTTACAAATACAAGTACAGAATGATGGATGATGCCTGACACTCCTCTATTAACAATTTCAACATGTTTTTGTTTTTCCTTTGTAATGCCTCCCTTCCCCAGCCTCTCCATAGTGAATGCATTTGCTCTTCTGGAACATTTTTCACTAAAAAGCATAATAAACATAACTCCAAAGAGCTGCTCAAAGGAAAAAATCCACAATATAAATTTCCATCCATTGCAGAACCTGGAGAGTAAGATGGTATAATTCAGAGAATCAAGAATTTCAAATTATATAGATGTAGGTTCAAATAGTTTGCTATCTATGAATATTGGTTAAGTTTACCTCTTCAGACCTAAGTTTCTCATCTATGAAAGAGGATAGCAATAATTGCCTGATGCAAGTTAAATGAGATAATACAGGTGATGTGTAGTTTGTAGAGTGAATAGTACATTGCTGACACATGGTAGCCACTAACTCACTGTTAATTCTTCTTGTCGTTAATGTTTTGATTCTTTTCTAAATTTATCTTCACAAGTAATTGACGGTCAGTGTATTTGGAAGCAGTGTCAGAAGCCAAGATGTTTGCCTGGTTTAGAGAGAGTGAATGTTTTGTCAAGCCATTGGGGCCTACTCCAAATTCACAAAAACAACACAAAATGCTTACTGAACTGTAGAACACTAATTATGCACCCTATTTATAATAATCTTACAAAGTCTCATTACCTACAGCAGTCACAATGCATTCATCTCATTTCTGTTTAGGCTGGGAAAATTACAGGAAGGCCTTGTCATTCTTTTTGGAGTTTTCTGTATTTGGTGACATTTCCCCAGCTTGCTGCAAAACAGCAGCTGCAATTAATTACTTTCTGAATCGACTAGAGGACAGCTTGTAAGTTTTCTGCTGCCCTCTGTCAATTCTGGCACAATGAATTCTCTTTTAAACTTGCATTTTACAACTTGCATTTCAAACGTTTTAAAGATTGCAGGGCCTGAATATAAAATGGAAAATGGAGGACTATTTTGTATTTAGTATTTTCCAAGAAAATATAGCACTATAAGGATAATCAATCAACTCTGGATCCTAATGTTTGCAATGAACAAATGTTTTTCCTTTTTAAAAAATCTAAAACTTTGTAGAAATCTCGTAATGGTTAAGCTTACATCACCTTATGCCTCTAACCAAAGATTGCAACCTCTTTGGGCTTGCCTATACTGACATTATCATTTTCCAAAGTTTTGATCATCTGAAAATGAAATGCAATAAGCAAAGACAATCCCAGCCTGAAAGTTCTTGTCAATCTTGCTTAGTCAGTAATTGCAAATACTCACACTGTGTTCAGAGTCTATGTTAAATGAAATGTCTTGCATTTATTTTGTCTTCAAGTTTTCAGGTTGTATACAGACACATACCACAGAACTTTTTATGTTACTGGAGCACATCTCAATAATTGATATTAAAACATGGTGAGGGGTCAGAATCACAATCAGTTAAATGATTCCCAGTTGATCATTTATAAAGGATTTTAGAAAGTATTTTTGAATATAGGTTTTACATAGGAAGTCTAATAGTCTTCAAAGTCACTTTAAACAGAACGATCATGTTACATATATAAGAAGACAATATTTGAGATGAGGTCACAGTCTGTCCTCTATGCCCTTGCTCACCACCTGCCTTGTATCTGCTCTACATAAATAGCGAAGCATCCTCAGCTTCACAGATGATAGAAGCCAGACCAATCGATACTGACCTCTTTCAGAAGTTTCTAGACATAAATATTTTGAAAATGTGAGGTTCAAAGAAATTTGCCAGCTGAATCCACATTGAGAATTAAAAGGATTTCTTAATTCAAAAGGTGTTCCAAATGTGAGAACTTGGTTTCCTACAAATGAGTCAAAAGTCAAAAGTAATCATAACTGCCTTTGTCCAGTCAGTTTATTCTTTTATTTTGTTAGTAGGAAAACAAGAAGTTAGAGGATGACTTTGTGTCTCAGGCTGACTGAACTGTCAATATGATAGTTGATCATGGAGTCAAACATAAGTGAGAGACAAACCTTCCATATGCCAATTTTCAAATGAAATGATCCAAAACCTGTTCCCAGAATCCCAAATCTTTTCATCTACTTCATGAATGTAATAAGGGGCCAGAGTGTGAAGAGAGGCTTTTGCAAAAGAGATTGGTGAACACAGTTCTTTACACAGAGCTGTTGCTTTGCTGAGATCTCACCATCCTTCTTCCAAGGGATGAGAAGCAAGGCAACACCTTCTAATTTCAAGTTTAGAAAGGGAGCTTCAAGAGTATCAAAATATAATTTTCAAAAAGTTAACTCTCACACAAAATAACAGTGAGTCTGGGTCAATAATTTATTTAATCCATTAATGAGCAACTAGCCTGGTGACAAATATATATAAAATCAATATACTGAATATATAATGCTATATAACATGGAATATATTTATGTATATAAATATATACAATATATATATAAAGTCAATATACTGAATATATAATGCTATATAACATGTAACGGCATATGTAACATAACCTATAACATACATATAAATATATAAAATATATATTATACATATATATTCAGGGGAAAAAAAAACAAATGCCAGATAAGTTTTCAAAGTTAGATAGAAAATTATATAACATCTTATGGGACAAAAAATCATAACCATAGAAATCAGTCATTTTCTCTACTAAAAAGATTGTTTGCATCTCTACTGATCAAAAAAAAATTTGTTTTAATTTAGTTAATATCTGACTTTCCAGAGTCTGAAACTTAATTATTGGTAAATAGTAAATCAAAAATGTTATCTTTTTTTAGAGTGACGGCCTCTGGACAGGTTAGTCAGATGATACTCTGATACTAATTTGAAAAGACACATGGTAATCTTTTTTGTCTTATTTGTAAAGATTCGATAACATCCTTGATAAAGAAATCACTCAGAATGTTTTGAAATATATTACCCACGGTCAAAAAGCAGACAGTAGGGATGCCTGGGGTGGCTCAGTGCTTGAGTGTCTGTCTTTGGCTCAACGTGATCCCGGGCCCCTGGGATTGAACCCACAGGGAGCCTGCTTCTCCCTCTGCCTATGTCTCACCTCTCTCTCTGTGTCTCACATGAATAAATAAATAAAATCTTAAAAAAAAAAAAAAAGAAAAACAGACAGTAGTAGTGACTCCTGCCTGAAGAAGATAAAGTGAAGTACATCAGGATCTAATCAGGTCCCTAGAAATCTAGAAGGCAATAGTAGGGCAGCCTAGTAGCATCCCTGATGATAGACTCTCTTTAGTCCTACTGCCCTGAGACGGTAGCAAAACTCCTTATGTTGTAGGAGTGTTCTTCACTGAGCAGGTCTGGGCCTTTGGTTCAGAGAGTAAGCACAGAATCTTCTTGGTCCTGACGAGTATGGTCTTCTAGATGGATACAGGGACCTCAGGAGAAAGCCTAGGAGTATGCTGCTGGATGCCTGGGGGCTGAATTAGAAGTCACAAGAGACCATCCGAGAGATAGATACCTCTAGTTAATCAGTTAATCATGACAACTATAGGAAAGAATGGCAACAAGCAGGTAACTTTTGAAGGGCCAACTAAAGCACCCCCAAAAGACAGATCTAGCTTTCATCATTAGCGAGGCCCACTCAGGATCACTAACTTAAGTCATCTGCCAACGCCCATATTGTTCACAAGTAAAGCACCTAAGAACTGGCCTAGAGACACCCCTACCTACTTCAGCCTTTGCCTGGGCAGGAAAGTGGAGAATGTGAGCATGAAGAAAACAGAGAATAGAGGTACCTCACAACCCTCCCCAAGCAGGCTTTCTGTCTGAAGTAAGCTAAATCAGAGATTTGTGTGCGCATGTATGGTCTTTATTTCCAAACACATGCTCCAGATATACTACAGTGATTCTTTTTTTTTAAATTTAAACTTAACCATATTATCCTTTTCCCCAGTTTTTTTGAGATATATTTAATCATATAACTATACTAATTACTCATATAATACTATATAATATACTAACATATTGTATTAGTTTAAGATATACAACATAATGACTCAAAATACTTATATATTTCAAAATAATTATCAAATTTAGTTAACCATCCATCACTTCACATAGTTACAAATTCTGTTTTCTTGTGGTAAGAACTTTAAGATCTACTCCCTTAGCAACTTATAAATATACAATATATATTTGAAATGCTAACTATAGTGACCATACTGTGCATTTCATCACTAGAATTAATTTATCTGTAACTGGAAGTCTGTACCTTTGGTCCACCTTCACCCATGTCCCTACCCTCTATCCCAACCTAAAGTCGACTAAGTTGGAGATCTGCCACTAAGTTAGAATTGTAATGCTTATATGGGACTGGATATTAATTTTGGATATTGACTGGATATTGAATTTCTGAATAATGACTTTTTATGAATAAAACTGACTATTTTTCTTTCCTTTTTTTTAAAACCTGAATGGGAACAGAGAAGTCATGAATCTGCCCCAGTTTTCACTGAGGGGCAGGGAAAGGAATATATCTCTCTAAATAAAACTTTAAAGGAAGAATGGGAAATAGAAGTAAAAACTCATTGTGGTTACCGTCTACATGCCATGCTTTTTCACTAGTAGCAGAAATTGTTTCCCTTATATGAGGAAATCTGAGAATGGAACTTATACACATTCCAGGACCATACCTACTCACCTCACCATGATCCCATATTACTATTTTGGGGTTTAGGAACTGAAAGTAAAACTTCACCACCAAATTGATAGAGAATAACCACAACTAAAGAAATCAAAATGATAGTAAAGGATACTTTGTTTCCCATTCCACTTTTAGATGTCTGTGCTAAACTTTTTAGGTGTGTGATACAAAGAGAAATGTACACCATTACAATAAGTAAATATTTTTGGTTTTCTAATATGACATTAAATTGATAGCCTGGAAGATATGTGATATTCCTCATAAGTAAATTTTTACTTTCCAAGGTAAAAATACAATGTATCCATTTGAACAAAACATTGTTTTGTTTTGTTTTGTTTTGGGCTTATTTTGGCTAGGGATGCTGCATAGTATTGTAGCAAACTGAGGCTTTCAAAATTAAATAGTTTTTGGGTTGAATGCCACCTCTACCACCTTTTAACTTTCTGATTTGAGCAAAATACTTATTTCAGAGCCTCAGTTTTTCCATCAATAAAATAGGGATAATATCCACTTCATTATATTTTAAATGGAATTTTACCCCTTCTGTACTGTAAGTAGGGATTAGAGAGTATACTAATAATAGCCTGACAAGGAAAAAGTATTTAACTTTCTGAAAAAAAAATACTCATAACCTTCAAGGCTTATTATGATGTATATGACTTGGTGAATAGTTTTTCCTTCTGAGTTTGACATGTAGACTGAATTTGAACTTCAAAGTCAAATGTCTTCCCATTAGGTCCACTCGGCTGAGCTCTGCTCCAGGGACCACTAGAGGGTCATTGGTTTTCCTGAGAACTCTGAGATGCTTGGCTGCAGCTAGTGACCCTTAGGTCCTGATGCCAGGCACTTTGATTTACCTCCTGCTTCAGGTCTTAATGCAAAGGGTACAATTGGTTTTGAAAATCTCTAAGCAATTTAGATCCTGGAATAGAAATTTCAAAAGTCAGCTGGTTTGAATTTCCAAGCTCTGGAGACACAACAATTTGAGAGCTATGTATAAACCTAGATGCTAGCTTGCTGTGAAATTTTGAGAAAAAAATAAAGATCCTTTAGAAAAGGACTATGAAACAAATGAGTGCTGAAGACTCTGATGTTCTTCTCAGAACTCAGCGGGAAAGAGGTAGTGGATGAATGAAGCTCCAGAACAAAGGGGATATTCTTGGGTCTCCATGACCCCACCTTGGGAACAAGGAGCAAGCACTACCTCTGATGTTGTCAGAAAAGAAGAATTTCTGGGCAGCCCGGGTGGCTCAGTGATTTAGCACTGCCTTCAGCCCAAGGAGTGATCCTGGAGACCCAGGATTGAGTCCCGCATCAGGCTCCCTGCATGAGCCTGCTTCTCCCTCTGCCTGTGTTTCTGTGTGTGTGTGTCTCTCTCTCATGAATAAATAAATTTTTAAAAAGAAGAAAAGAATGATTCCAAGGATAAATCTGGAGACAGGGTCCAGTAAAAGGTATTAATGAGGTATAGATCAGTTGTTCAGTTGGCAAAAGGCAAAAGAACCCTTGGTGGAGTGCAAGGTAAACCATTTTGACACACTGTCTGAGGACTCAAAATTCAACAATACAACCAACTTTCTACAAAACCTAAGAAGAAAATTCAGATATTTCCAGTGTGCATATGAACATTTTGGTCAAAACACCCGGAAAATGGGCTACCTTCACAACTATATAGTAGTTAGTAGAACCAATAGTCTAGAATTCCATATAGGAATGAGTCCAATAGTTCAGCGTTGTCCATCCACCTGAGGATAAACTAAAGCATTTTGCCATCAGCTCCAGACCCCATTGAATGGAAGTTGTTCCTAAAGACCTTAACTCCCTACATTCTAGGTTGCAAACATCTGCTTGATGAGTGAGTTCCACAAGGACTACAGCATAGGAGGAAAAGTTTACTCTTATAAAATGAAAGACTCTTCAAGGCAAGAAATTTGTCACTGTGAGATGAGTGGCTGAAATTGGAGGTAAGACTGTGAAGATGTCATTTTGGGATTAGAAAGTATGCATCAAAAAAATGTATACATATATACTATACATACTTTTATATACTTATATATATACTTATATATACTTATATACACTTATAGTATACTATATATACTATACTATATATATACTTATAGTATATATATATATACTTATATATATACATATATATGTCATTTTGGGATTAGAAAGTATACAGTAAAAAATGTATATATATGTTATATATATGTGTATATATGTTATTTATATATATATAAATTATATATATAATTGATATATATCCAATTAACCACAGCTAATGTCTTAATTGGATAGTAGACATTGGATGAGCATTCCATAAGCTATGAGAGAGAACAGGATGAACAAGGGTAAATACCATTTCCATCTACTGGGATGAATAGAGAATGCATTAAGCAGTGTCTGGGAATACTGAATGAGGCTCCTGACAAAATTAGCCCCCTCAGCGCCCGTTACAGTGTCTAGAATTCTAGTATTATTGCATTCCCTCCAATCTTGCATTACATTCCAGAAAACTTCATTTTAAAAACAAACTGCACTGCAGTTAGTTGTACAATTCTTCTTCATGTAGGGATGTTAGTTACCATAATTTCTCTGCCACTATTCCTGGAGATAAGGAAGTTTCATACTTCCTGACAAGAGATAATTCTTCCCAGAAAACTGGACTTCTTCCATTTCTTCCCGTGAAATTCATACATGTTTATTTTTACCAAGCACCACAAATTTTAAATTGTTTTGCTTTTGGAAAGATCCAATATATGGTTTTTCCAAAGATATTTTCCTCTATTATTTGATATATGTTTTCAGTTCATTTGTTCTCAACTCAAACTGTTGCTTAATAAAAGCCATTTGATGCTCAAGCCAACTTTGAAGATCATTGCATCTTTCCCCAAAAATCTTTTAAAAGGAAATTATGCTCTGCCAGCAAGAAATAGAACTAAACTAATGGTAAGTTTTGCTCTGTCATAAACCAGGGGCTAAGTTTGAAGGGGTTAATTAAAAAAAAAAAAAAAAAAAAAAACTAACTGCCCTTGATTAGTGGGCCCAGGAAACTGATAAACTTTTTTTTTAAAAGATTTTATTTATTTATTCATGAGAGACACACAGAGAGAGAGGAAGAGACATAGACAGAGGGAGAAGCAGGCTTCCTGCAGGGAGCCCGATGTAGGACTTGATCCCAGGATCCCGGGATCACACCCTGAGCCAAAGGCAGATACTCAACAGCTGAGCCACCCAGGCATCCTCCTTTTTTTGAAACTGGCAAACTTTTATTTATTTTTATTTTTTTTAAGATTTTTTATTTGTTTATTTATTTATGAGAGACATACACACAGAGAGAGGTAGAGACAAGGCAGGCTCCATGCACAGAGCCCAATGCGGGACTAGATCCTGGGACTCCAGGATCACGCCCTGGGCCAAAGGCAGGCACCAAACCATTGAGCCACCCAGAGATCCCCAACGGGCAAACTTTTAAACTCAAAACAGATGTGAAATTTTCTTGACTAGTGAAAGAAGATGTGATTCCAGCGAAGCCAAAACCTCGGTTTTAGATAAACATATTAGAGACTGAATTCAGTTTATAAGTTCAGTTTAAAAAAAAAAAAAAAAAAAACAGGTGAAAGACTTTAGTTCCAGCCAACTGACTTGCTTCTTGTGCCCTGAGGAAGAACAGATGGATGGAATGGTCTGAAGGTGCTTCTCTAGCTAAGGAGAAAATAGACCTTGAAATAGATCACTTAGTCAGACCTCTCATTATTTTAACTACTACTCAGTGTAGAATGGCACAATACGGGTAATAAAGTATTATGTTCCCAAAGGCAGCTTCTTGAAAGGCTAGCTTGGCAGCTGTTCATTTCACCTGGAAACTTCAATTCAACACTACAACAAATGGAGTCTGGCAAGGAACTGTGAGAGGTCCCTAATTTATTAACATCAAGAGGCAAGTTTTAAAGGGACAGTTTTCCTTTCTGTGCATAATAGTTTAGCAAAGGTCAGAATCATTTACAATCCCCAAAATGTGCAAGTAAATAACTTTGATTACACAGTAATGTACAGCAAGGAATGTTCTTCCTCACACTGATTTGGTGAGCCTAAGAAAATCTGAAGAGTAGGACATCGTAAGACCGTGCACATTTTTCCTTTCAGTACCATTCTGCCTGAGGGTCTCAGTTTCTCTCTTTCCCCACTTGTCCCCAAACATTTTTCTAGATATCTTAGTAAGGATGGGCCACTGATGCTGAAAATAGAGGTGTCCTCTGAGATTAGGTTGCCCGGAGCCCCGGGTGGACTGGTTTTCACCTGTTTATTAATAGTTATTATTAATATTGAAGCTATCTCGGTAATAATTTTTGTCAATATATAAGCCTAAGGAAAGGCTTGTTATTTAAGGTTTAGATTTATAGCTTCAACTTTCATGTTTTCTAAAAGCCACACAGAGAATTAAAAAAAAAACCCACACAAAGAAATAAACCTTTAATTAAAGTGAAAGTCTAATGAATACGAAAAAGTATCTTAATCGTGCATAGATTTATTGGATTCAGCTTTATAGGTCTTACAAAGCACAAACTTCTGGAGATTGGATATCACTGAGATTATCATTGGCACCTTAAGAGAAGCAGCTCAGTCATGATTTATAGACTGAGAACAAGCACAGTTTTCTGGAGTTCAAGCACATTGATAGTATTTTTATGAGGTTAAGCCAAAGCACAGCATAGGCTTGTATTATATAAAGAATCATATTCCTAGATCTTCAAGGATTCTGTAGGGGCTCCAGATCAGCTAAAAGGGAATCCACTGACTCCTTCATTTCTGCTAATCTCCAATCCAGTCTTTTTTTTCCAGTTTCTTACCATGCATTATTTCAGTAATGTTGTTGGCCATACCATAAACTCCTTTGCTCTTCTGTGTTTTAATCACACCTCGTAAGCAAAACCTCATCTCTCATGCAGCCCACTTTCTTCTTTCTCTGCTATCACCCAAGTGGCCAAGTACCCCACAAAAGTCCTACCGATATTATCATAAATCTGACTTCCTCAGCCTCAGAGGAGTCATCAAAAGTGCTTACCAATTCTACTCGATTGTCTTGTCTTGTGCTCTCACAATTCCCCACAATCTTGCTGCTGAGCTCCATATAATCACACACAACACACACACACACATTTTTATGCCTCATCTGTTAAATTGTAAACTGTCTAGGTTTGTTGGAATGTTGGATTGTTATATGAAGCTCTTAAAATAATGGCCAGCAAACAATAAGGGCTACATATCATTGTTGTTATTATTGTTATTATTATGATTATTATACACAGTTGCCTAATCTATGCTCTTACACCACCTGCTAAGGTCTAATCTTAACTTCTTCCTCTCTTTACCTCCACTAGGAGATAATCTTTGTTCTCTCTCTAAATCAGGTCATTTTTTTTATATCTTCTCTAGAATTATTTCCTTTTTTTCTTTTCATAAAACTACTATTAGCTTTAACTAAGCATCTTGTGGTCTGATAATGTGATTAATTATCCTCTATCTAAAATTCAAGATCCATAGATTGGGAACCACATCTGGTTTCTCTTATCTAGATAGCCATGGCAAAGGGCAAAGTACCTAGGGTAAAGTTGAAAATAAAAATATATTTTTTCCAGAAAATGGGAGAAGCAGTGCTTACAATAAAAAAAAAAAAAAAACAGAAAGCCATTTAGATAGCCAGTAAATAAATGAAATATAGAAAAATGGTAGAGAAAAATCAGTGAATCCAAATGTCAATTCTTTTAAAAGATCAACAAAATTGGAACATCTGTAGCCATATTGACCAGAGAGAAGACAAAAATTACTAACATGAGAAATAAAAGAGTAGAAATTGCTGCCAACCTTACAGAAATAAAAAGTATTACAAGAAAATACTTGTATTATATGACAATGAATTAGATTATTTAGGTGAATTTTTTTTTTTAGTTCTAGAAAGACCCAGATTACTGAAATAGACTTAGGAAGAATAGAAAATCAGAATACATATATAAGTAAAAATTTGAATTAGTAATTTAGAAAATGTCTCACAAAAGTGAGAAGCCCAGAAGCCCTTCATGGATGAACTCTAGCAAACACTTAAAGAATTAATGTAAATCCTTCAAAAGCTCTTGAAAAATATAGAAAATAAGGGATTACTTCTGATCTCATTATAGGAGAACATAATTATCATATCAACCAAATAAAGGCAGTAAAAATGGGGAGGAAACTACAGAACAATATCCTTAGATTCAAAAAGCTTCAATAAAATACTAGCACTGATTCTAGAAATGTATAAAATAATTACACAGAGTCAATTATATATCATGATGTGAAAGAATTAATTTGGACCTCCTCACCCCACAGGAAATATGTGTATGTGTGTTAGTATGTGTAGATAATATATATCCACAAGTTAAAAAAACTCTCAAAACCCAATAATAAGATTTCACAAAAATATATTGCAATAATACAATAAGCTGGACAAAAATTTAAACGATGCTTCAGAAAAGGAGATTTACAGATTGCAAATAAGTACATGAAAAGATATTCACCATAATTAGTCCTTAGGAGAATATAAATTAAGACCACAATTTGATACCAACACATATTATTAGACAGTCTAAAATTTAAAAGATCTATCGTATTAAATACTGAAGAGGATGTCTTATAGAACTGTTCTCTTAGACATCGATGGGAATACAAAATGGTGCAAACACTTTAGAAACAGTTCATCAGGCTTTTAAAAAGCTAAAAATACATCTAATACATGACCTAATCATTCCACTCCTAGGTATTTATCCAAGAGAAATGAAGCTATATGTCCACAAATGACTGGAACTCAAGTTTTCATAGCAGTTTTATTTGTAATAGCCAAATATTAAAAGAACCCAAATGGCAAATGGATAAGTAAATTGTGGTGTATTCCTAAAATGGAAAAATGTCTTTCAATATAAAAGAATAAGCTGTTGTTACATGCAAACACATGGATGTATTTCTAAATAATTATTCTGAGTGAAGAAGCCAGAGGAAAAAAGTGCCTGTTATATGGTCCCATTTATATGAATTCTAGGAAATTCAAACTCTCTGTAGTGAAAGAAAGCTGTTCTATTGATAAACATGTTAAGTTCTGAAAATTGGTCCTCAAATTCAACTTTTTTATTAGACCTAACTACTATATTGGTAAACACTAACATTATCTGTTGATGATAGTCACACTTGACTGGCTTTTAACTTGGATGTTGTTTCCCCTTTTTAAATGAAATTTCATAAGCATAAACAATGTTGTATATGTAACAGTGGTGCTTCTCCAACATGTAATATGGTAGAAAGTGTACTAAATGTCAAGAAGACATAGAAGCAAGAAAGGTAGGGTATGTGGACACCATCAGATCTCTCTTTTTGGGAATCACAAGGCTAGAACATAACATTAATAAGTGAACAACAAAATCTTGTGGAGAGATTAGAAATGCATCTTTTTGGGAACTGAAAGTCTCAGTTTTGCACTTCTAAGAATTAGCGCCTTTAATCAACAGTGGCAAATAGAGACATTAGGTAAATTGTCAAGCTGAATCTCCAATCATTTTAGGACTGCCCAAGAAATTGCTAATATTGCCAATTTAATCTTTTAAGATTTGTTAAGTTTTTGCAAATTTCTCCTCCGCAGTTAATTTAGATAAGACAAGTATATACACACACAATCGATTCTCATTATTTGTCGATTCCAAATTGTATATTTGCCTACTTGCTAGAATGTATTTATAACCATAAAGCCAATACTTGTGAGATTTTATATATGCTTGCTTCGGCAGCACATATACTAATTTTCAAATGATAGGGAGATTAGCATGCTCCTGCACAGGATGACACACAAATTCATGAAGCGTTCCATAAAGAGAAAATATTTGCAGGGTTTTCATGATCATTCATTTTTCTTCCCTCAACACAGAGAGGGAAGAAAAATTTGAATCACCTGATGCACATTTCCAGCTGAAGTCAAACGAGGCCACACTCTGCCTTTTTGTTTCAGTTCTCATATTGTCAACAAGTGTCTTTTTCATGGTCCATTAGCTATCACATTTTTTTGAATTTTTGTACTTTTTGTTGATTTTGCTGTTTAAAATGATCCCCAAGTGTAGTGCTGAAGTGCCATCAAGTGATACTAAATACAAGAAAGCTGTGACGTGTCTTAAAGAGAAATACGTGTGTTAGACAACCTTCATTCAAAGGTGAGTTATAGTGTTGTTGGTCTTGAGTTTAATGTTAATTATTTGGCAATATATATTAAATAAGGTATCTTTAAACAGAAATACAGGGGCAACCCGGGTGGCTCAGTGGTTTAGCGCTGCCTTCCGCCCAGGGTGTGATCCCGGAGACCCGGGATCGAGTCCCACATCAGGCTCCCTGCATGGAGCCTGCTTCTCCCTCTGCCTGTGTCTCTGCCTCTTTCTCTCTCTCTGTGTCTCATGAATAAATAAATAAAAACTTTAAAAATAAAGAGGAATACACATAAAACAGGGCTTTGTATTGATCTGTTGACAAGATTGTTGTGACAAGAGGTTTGCAGAAACCTAACTCTGTATTTCCCCCGGGAGCAATGATTCAGTTTGCTAACTCAGTGCTTGCAACAACTCGATAGAATGGAACTAATGAGAATGAGAATCATCTGTTTGTATTTATGCATATACATATAGTTTGCTTTAAACATACATATATACATATAAGCATATATATGTATATGCACACACACAGATATACAGACTGACTAATCAATTGACTAATACTTACCATGAAGAGTAACCTTAGTCTTCCAGTCCCTGAATCAGTTTGCATGCTATATGCTATAAATTGCATTTATACATTTTTGAGACAATAGAACCTCTCTGAAATTAGAGTTTCCCCCCAAATCTGGCCCTCACGACCACTGTTCATGATCAGTTCTGACTATAGGAGCAGTTAGCAGTTACTAGAGGAATCAGCTTCAGCATTCTGGCCAAGGAATATTTCTCAGGGCCTGAGCAAAGGGAATTAGAAAAAGAAGAGGAATGACAACTAAGAAAAGAATTAATTAATTAATTAATTAATTAAAACCTCTGAGTACTATTAAATCCCCCTGACCCCAAATCAGGATATTTTTACATCCTTCTCATTATTTTTAGTATTTGTTACTGCCCTTATGGGCCTCAGCTTTCCATCTGCCAGATGAATTTAATTGAATTCCTTGGGCTAAAAAGCAAAAATCAAGAAAGATTTCAAAGAGAGAGAGAGAGAGAGATATGCTCTTGAGTCATATGAAAAGGAGACCAAGAAAGAACAAAAACTAAAATTCAGTCAAGAAATATGTAGCTCAGACTTTGGCCAAAACAAGAAAAGTCAGGCAATTTTAAAAGCTGTAGGTATGTGGTTTCACTTCTATTCAGAGGAAGATGGTAACCAGATTTGGATTTTCATTCAAACTGATCTTTACTTTTTCAGTGCCATCTTCCAGAAACAGCTACCTCTTTGTGAATAGATGTGTAAGTAACGACACAAAATGATAAATCCTAGAAGCATGGAGTTCAATATGGAAATCACATGCATATTTTTCAGGGTGGTCGCTAATTCTTTCTTTAAGTAATCAAAATTGAGTCCTCTTCTAGGGCTATACTAAGGATATTAGGTGAGTTTTTAAGTGTAAACAATGACTGACAAAACAATGTTTTAAATTTATCCCCTGCCTCCTTAGAGAATGAGAAAAAAAACCATCTATTTTCTTTAAGTCTGTATCTGGGGATATTATTTTAATGTCAACTGCCAAGAGCATTGCCAAAATTGCAATCCTGCAGTACGACCATTCTTCACTACATTAAATGACAAGAACAAAAGTGCACTCTGTGCGTACATACTACTGGTCCCATGACAAGCTCTTCATGATAACAGGGGTGTCCCTGCCTTTCCAGACGTAAGAGGAGCCATGACAAATGATGTGCACCAAGAGACTGACAGCTCATTTTCTCCTGCACTTGCCTGCTGCATTATACTAAGTGAGGAGAGGTGTAGCAAGCTGAAAAACACACAATCCCTCCACTCTCCATAACATGTTCTCTGACATTCCTCTTATTCCTTATTTTGTAGCAACCAACCTTATACAATATTTGAGGCTCTTTTAAAGTTAATGATCTTAGGCTCTGGAAATATGAAAGGTTATTATACAGAAAATGATAGCCAGCTGTTTCTCATCTTACCTGAAGAGAGATCTTGAGCTGCTGCCATTCATTCCAGAAAAATTGAGCAAATGCTTTTTAATCATAAAGATGATGATGATTGTGATGATGATGATGATGATCAAACAGCATCAGGTGCAGAGAACCTGGATTGCAGTCTGCAGAACCTCACTCTGATAAAAGGAATGTCCTGACATTGGAAATTAGGAATTTAGTTGCTGATTCAAATTTACTCTGCATTTAACAAGAATTTGCTTACCTTCCATTGTGAGACCAGTGCTGTGATTGAACCCAGGGAATGTATAAAATTAGAAGTCAATAACCTGTCTCTGTCAAGGTGATTTACAGCTTAGTTTAAAACAAGGACTTTCTTATGTGAAATTATTAAGCAGTGTTTAAAGATAACATGTAATTACTGTGCTATTTTTTAGTTCAGGAAGTTTGACTACTCAAGGGAGTCTTCACGAAGGAAGTAAGGTTTCAGCAAGACCGTGAGGAATAGATCAGATTTGGAAGTAACTGAAAGATATGTACTGTTCTATAAATATTTATACTGTATACCTAATAATGTTCTGGCCTACCTGGAACCATAGAATGATATAGTTAAAAGGCATGTTTGAAATTATAAAATAAGCTTTTATTACACAAATAAGGAAGTGTTATCTAATCCTTATGCTCTGTGGGTGGGCAATTATAGCAAATTAGTGGTGGAGCTAGGAACAGAAAATTTCTACTTTAGTTCAATACTCATATATGAAAGACATTTCATTTCTCCTGCCCTAATTGTCCAGTAAGGTAACCAGGACCTACATTAGAAATGGCCTGAAAATAACTAGAAAGTATCATGGAAAATCATAATCATAAAATAAGGAGAAAAAAAATCCCTACATCACCTTGAAGACAAAACAAGTATCATTTCCATGTTAAGAAATTAATCTCCATATGAAACAGATTCTTTTTAAAGATTTTTTTCTTGTAAAAAACAATGCTATGATTTGTTAAACATTTCCTTATGGATTAATCTTTTAAAATCTTTTTTTTTTAATTTATTGTCTTTAGTAAAATGTCTACAACTAATTATTACAGTGTTGTCGAGTTTATACATTAGCCAGAGTTGTTAAATTCCAGGTTATTTTATTCTAACTTTCCAGACATCAATAAATCTTAGTTTATACTTTAGAATAGATTTTGTTTTTCTTCCCAGTAATGACAGCAAGGAAGTCAGATATGCATAAGGCATATTGAGAGGCAGCATACATAGGAGAGAAAGTGCAGTCACTGAGTCAGACAGATTTGGCATCAACTCTACTCTTCGAACCTGAGTCCCTCTTCCTCCATATGAGAAGAATATAATACCTAACTCACAAGATAATTGTAACGATTAAAGTAGATAATGCATGCAAAATGATTAACGATGTCTGGCACATAGTATATCCTCAATAAATTATAGGTAAATGTTAGTTACTAAGTAGCTTGAAAGTGGAGATGAGTTATATTTATGTTTGGCTACTAAATTGGTATCAAAGTTGCTGACCAGATAATTAAAGTCACATTTATGACAAAAGATTATCAATTGTGCATGAAGTTGTAAATGCATCTAATTGAGCATGCGATTGTCAGGAAAAGAAAGATGAGTAGGAGACTACCAGACTGTTCTAGCTTGAACATCTGTTAATCACACATAAAGAACTTAAGGAGACTTTAGCAGCTTTTTTTTTTTTTTGGAAACTAATTGATTCTCACCAATAAAAACCTTAGAACACATAAATATATAAAATAAACAACAAAATCACCTTTAATAATGCCATTTGAAGTCAATAAGTTTGATGGATTTTTAGACTTGCATAGATAAATAAAATGTTATTATATATATAATTTTGTGCATATACAACTAATAAGAGTTACAGTGTAAAGTAAGCAGGGTCCGAACACATGAACTTTTTATATTCCACTTTTTCACATATTATGTAATATTCAAAAGTGTTATTTATTATTTATTACATAATATTCCACTGAATGATTATTATATTGCCATTTTCAGACATCATTTTTAATGATTATCTGTAAATAGTGCTAAAATGAACATCCTTGGAAAGAAATCTTTGCCTCTGTGATAATTTCCTTAGGATAAATGCTTAGAAATGACTTTACTATATTATAGAAAACTATTTATGGCTCTATATGCTATACAGGTAAACTTCCCTCTATAAAGTTTAGGCCAGTCTATACTATCATTACTGTGTAAGGAAGTGTTCAACACCGAATTCACTGTCCTTATCCCTGGTCATCATCATTCATCATAGCTGTAATGACTAATTATCAGCGCTAATGTGGCAGGTCCTGTTCTACTTTACTGATGCTAAATTGTTTAATCTTTTCAATATTTCTATAAGTCGTATTATAATTATCCCCATTTCACAGATTAAAAACTGTGGCATAAACAGATTAAGTTAAACGCCGGAAGCTACTCAAATAAAAAAAGTAGGGACTCCAATTTAGGCAATGTGTTTTCAAAGATCATGCTTTTAACTATACTGCAGTATTATTTTCTCACAGAGGTCATCCATATAATTTTTTTAATATTTTTGCATTTTGAAAGAAAAAAATCCACTGTTTTGTTTTCTATAATTTTATTTGTAAAGTTAATATTCTCAATATGTTTATTTGTTTTTTACACTTAATTTTTTTAGTGTCAATTTTCTATTCATGTTTATCACGTTATAGAATACTTTTCCCTGGAGGCAAGATTTTTAAATAGGATTCTAATTGACTCTCTCTTTGGAGTAATAATAAATATGGATTTTCAAGATGGTGACACGATTTATTCATTTTCATGAATTTGGAGAAATTTTGCTAATTGCATTCTCTAGTGAGCTTTGGACTCCCTGCCTGCCAATATATATTGCATTTTACAGGTCCTTTTAGATGTTCTCTTTGGTTTGTAATTGATGGATTTCCTGAAAGCAAAAAGTCACAGGAGATTTAGTGAGTGTGAAATGGTAAATATTGAAAGCATTTTAAATATTGATATGAAAATAGATCTCCTAGCTGGATATCTTTTTGTTCTGCTGTTTCTGGAATGAATACATTAGTTTAAAAATTTTAAACATAACAGATGTGAAAGTGCTAGTGTTTGGATTGGTAATAGACTGTTCCCTGCCAGATTTGCTGGTAGCATTTCTATATTCTGGAAATATGAGAGACATTTACAGCCATAGTGATATTTCCAAGCACTTTAATAAATCTAGTATACTCACATGATTATTTGCAATTGCAGAAATACTCCTGGCCTAGAAGAAATTGCTGTACTTAATGGGGTTTGAGGATTAATTGTTGTATTTAAGGGCTACAAAAAAAAGAGTATGGGCATGAGGTAGGATGCAATAAAAGAGAAAGGAAGTCATGAGCCAAGTGTCTTTTGCAATAAAAAAAGATGGAAAATGAGAAATTAGAATAATTTGATAAGGCCAAAAGGAGTGACATTACTCCTTGGAAAACTGAGATGCCTTCCCCCAACCAGAAGTATGGGAGTCAACAAAGTGCTGAAGTTTGGTTTGGGGCTGGGTATGCAAGAAAGTTCTGCCAGTAATGAAAAGAAATCTCTCCCCATTTTGTCTTCATTCAAAACCCATATTTAAAATATCATCATAATAATGTATTTGTCAGAGTCCTGACAAGAGATAGATGGTCTAATGAAATGAGGTCATTGAAGAGTATTAAATAAAGGGTTATTTTTTTTCCACAAGGGAATGAGTATAGGTTAAGGGAATGAACAGGTTGGTGATGCACCCAAGGTCTGTTACACTTCTAACATAATGGAGCTATTACCACTTCTAACATGAAGAGATTGAGTTGTAGGGGAGGGAGGGTATTATGGGAATTGGAGAGAGCCACTGCTATTGGCAAGGAAGCAGTCTTTGGTGAACTGATTTATCTCAAAAACACTAATTTGAATGGATATAGGCATCCCTGTGATTATTGCAGCATTATTTACGAAAACCAAATTAGGGAAGTGACCCAAGTGTCCATCAATAGATGAATGTATAGAGAAGATGTGGTGTATATATGGAATGGAATATTAGCAGCCATAAAATGGAATGAAATCCTGCCATTTGCAGCAACATGACTAGAGCTGGAGAGCATAATGCTAAGTGAAATAAAACAGTCAAAGAAAGACAAATGCCATATAATTTCACTCACATGTGGAATTTAAGAAATAAAACAAATGAACAAAAAAAAAATGAGAGAGACAAACCAAGAAACAGACTTCTAACTAAAAATAACAAACCAGTGGTTGCCAGAGCAGAGATGGGTAGGGGGATAGGTAAAATGGGTGAGAGAGATTAAGAGTACACTTATGATTGTTGAATCTGTACACTGTACACATGAAACTAATATATCACTGCATGTTAACAACACTGGAATTAAAAACTTAAAAAATTAACAAAAATCTCCATTCTGACAGACACAGAATAACTCAGCTGGGTTGCTAGAGATGCAATAAAATATGTAAACACTTGTGAAGGGTAAGCCAAAATGATACCAAAAAAAGAGCATAGTTTATAGAATTTGCTGATTTCTGTAGTATAAGTTCTCACACATGCCCAATTTCAAGCTACCACCATGATGTCACTGAACTGAAACTGAGAAGCAATGTAGACAGTTGGCTCTTGTCCATACAGACTGGTTCCAGCATGTCAGAGGCCTCTGTGAAATAGACAATAGACACAGATGAGCCCACTTGGCAGGTACACCAATTCTTTCCACCAGCGGCTTACTATGGGTGGTTCCTTGAAGAAGGAAGCGTTCATATCCAGTGTTCACTTCACCCAGTGATAGCCACTTATCCCTCTGAATTACAAAACAGCAGAAATTAGGACTTGAGATCTTGAATCCAGAGCAGCAATTTTTGGTTAGGGCTTTGCTGGGGCAATCTACAGTTTATTGCTACCTGCCTCTTTAGAATGAATCAACAAAAGCAATTCTCTAAGTAGGCCTGGCATCTTGTATGCTGCACACACACACACACACACACACACACACACACACGGCAGAAAGAAACACATAAAACCAACATCCATGGGTTCTTTGCCAATCCACAGAGTCTGACCTATTAGAAGTATATCAGTGGCTCCACTGCCCTCTGATTGAGAGTAGGATTTGAACAATGAGAGAATGAGCAGGTTCTCTTTTTTTTTTTTTTTTTAATTTTTATTTATTTATTTATGATAGTCACAGAGAGAGAGAGAGAGAGAGGCAGAGACATAGGCAGAGGGAGAAGCAGGCTCCATGCACCGGGAGCCTGACGTGGGATTCGATCCCGGGTCTCCAGGATCGCGCCCTGGGCCAAAGGCAGGCGCCAAACCGCTGCGCCACCCAGGGATCCCATGAGCAGGTTCTCAAAGGGTAAACTGTGACTTCAGAGTATTCCCCTGACTCCATCTCAGAGGCTCCCTCAGGCTGATTGCATCCCTCCTCCAGAGGTCACAGGTTCTGTTAAGTGCCCCTCTCTACACAGCTGCTCTGCTCCAAGTTCTCTCTCTGTCTCTTTTTAAATTTAAATTAAACAAAAGCAGTGCACCCTTTTCTCCCAACTTCCACCCTCTGCTCTGCCACTCTGTGGCACCCACACTCTGTAGCTATGAGTATGTGTGTGTCTGTGTATATGTGTGTTGTATGTGTGTGTTGTTATATGTATAGAAAGAGGGATTCCATATATAAGAGAGATCACAGTATTTGTCTGTCTCTGTCTGATGCCATCAAGGTCCAACCATGTTGCTACAAATAGCAAGATTTTATACTTTTTATGGCTGAATAATATCCCATTGTGTATAAATGCCTCAATTTCTTTATTAATTTAATCCACTGATAGATATCTTGGCTACTGTAAATACTGCCACAGTGAACACAGGGGTGCATATATCTTTTCAAATTAGTGTTTTTATTTTCCTGGATAAATACCCAAAAGGTAAGTGGGTCATATTGTAGTTGTATTTTTAATTTTTTGAGGAACCTCCATACTGTTTTCTACAGCGGCCGTACCAATTTACAATCCTGCTAATAGTACACAAGGGTACCCTTTCCTTCACATCCTTGCCAACACTTGGTATTCAGTCTTTTTGATATATCCATTCTAACAGGGATAAGATGATACATCATTGTGGTTCCAATTTGCATTTCCCTGGTGATTAATGGTGTAGAGCATATTTTTATGTACCTGTTGGTCATCTGTATATCTTCCTTTGAAAAATCTACTCAGATCTTCTGCCAATTTAATTATTTGCTTTGTTTGCTATAAAATTGTAAGAGTTCTTTCTACATTTTGAATATTAGCTCCTTATCAGATAATTTGCAAATACTTTTTCCCACTCAACGTGTTGCCTTCTTATTTTGTTAAGTTTCCTTTGCTATACAAGAAGTTTAGTTTGTGTATTTTTGGTTTTGTTGTTTTAGCTTTTGGCGTTATAGTTAAAATAATCATTGCCAAGACCTATGTAAAAGAACTTACTACCTACGTTCTTCTTCCAGTATTTTATGGTTTTGTTCAAGTTTTTAATCTATTTGGAGTTAATTTTTGTGTATTAATTTGTGTAAGATAGTGGTCCAGTTTCATTATGTTGCATGTGGCTGTCCAGTTTTCCCAATACATTTGTTGAACAGATTTTCCTTTCCCTGTTGTATATTCTTGGCTTCTTTGTCATAAATTAATTTACCATATATACATTCTCTATTTGTTTCTATTGATCTATGTGTCACAATAGTATTTTAATTACTATAGCTTTGTAGTATAGTTAAATTGGGGAGGATGATACTTCTAGCTTTGTTCTTCTTTCTCAAGAATGTTTTGGCTATTTGGGTCTTTTATGGTTCCAAGCTAATATTAGGATTGTTTGTTCTATTTCTGTGAAAAATGCCACGGGAGTTTTGATAGGGACTGCATTGAATCTGTAGATTGCTTCGGGTAGTATGGACACTTTAATAATATTAATTCTTTTAATCCATGAGCAAAGAACATCTTTCCATTTATTTTTGTCTTTTTCAATTTCTTTCACTAATGTCTTGTACCTCCTTAGTTAAATTTATTCCAAGGTATTCTATTTTTTTATGGTGCAATCATAAGTGTGACTGTTGTCTTAATTTCTCTTTGATAGTCCATAGTTAGATTAGTATATAGAAATGCAATGGATTTTTGTGTATGATTTTATATCCTGCAACTTTACTGAATTCATTTATTAGGTCTAACAGTTTTTTGATACTCCATCAAAAAAAAAAAAACCCAGTCCTCAGGGTTTTCTATATATAGTATCATGTCATCTGAAAATAAGGATGGTTTTACTTCTTCCTTTTCAATTTTGATGCCCTTTATTTCTTTTTCTTGTCTGATTACTTCCAGTGCTATGTTAAATAAAAGTGGCAAGAGTGGGCATCTCTGTCTTATTTCTGATCTTACAGGAAAATTTTCAACTTTTTACCATTAGGTTAGTGTCACCATAGTGACATACATGGCCTTTACTTCGTGGATGTACATTCCATCTATACCCACTTTATTAGAGTTTTTTTTAAATCATAAATGGATATTACATTTTGTCAAATGCTTTTTCTATATCTATTAAGATGATCATATGATTCTTATCTTTCATTTTGTTAATGTGGTTTATTACACTGGCTGATTTATAAATGTTGAGCTATACTTTCATCCCTGGAATAAATCTCATTTGATCATGGTGTATGATCCTTTTAATGTATTGTTGAATTCAGTTTGCTAACATTTTGTTAAGGATTTTTACAACTGTGTTCCTCGGGGATATTGGCCTGCAATTTTCTTTCTTTGTGGTGTCCTTGTCTGATTCTGTTATCAGGGTAATGCTACCTTCATAAAATGAGTTTGAAAGAGTTCTGGCTTCTTCTGTTTTGTTCGTTTCTTTCTTTCTTTTTGAACAGTTTGAGAGGTTTAGTATTCATCTTTTTGGAATGTTTGGTAGAATTCACCAGTGAAGTCTGATCCTGAACTTTTGTTTTTTGGGAGGTTTTTGATTACTAATTAAATCTCTAAAAAGAATAAATTTTTAAAAATCTTCTTACTAGTAATAATCTGTTCAAATCTTCTCTTTTGAGGATACCTATGTGGCTCAGCGGTTTAGCACCTGCCTTGGGCTGGGGGCGTGATCCTGGAGTCCTGGGATCGAGTCCCAAGTCTGGGGATTGAGTCCTGCATTGGGCTCCCTGCATGAAGTCTGCTTCTCCCTCTGCCTGTGTCTCTGCCTGTCTTTCTCTGTGTCTCATGAATAAATAAATAAAATCTTAAAACAAACAAACGAAAAAACAAATCTCTTTCATCAGGATTCAGTCTTGGTAGATTTTATATTTAAAATGAATTTATCTATTTCTTCTATGTTATTCACTTTCTTAGCATATAATTATGCATAGTAGTCTCTTATGATCATGTTTCTGTGGTATCAGTTGTAATATCTCCTCTTTCATTTCCAATTTTATTTATTTGAGTCCTCTTTTTTTTTTCTTAGTGAGTCTAGCTAAAGATTTGTCAATTTTGTTTACCTTACAAAGAACCAACTCTTGGTTTTATTGATCTTTTCTAATGACTTTAAAACCTCCGTTTCATTTATTTCTGATCTAATCTTTGTTATTTCCTTTTTGCTACTAACTTTGAGCTTTGTTTTTCTAATTTCTTTAGGTGTAAAGTTAGGTTGCTTATTTGAGACTTCTTTGTTGTTGAAGTAGGTGTTTATCACTATGAACTTCACTCTTAGTACTGCTTGTGCTGCCTCCCATAAATTTTGGTTTATTCCATTTCTCTATTCCTTTGCCCCAAGGTATCATTTATATCTATTTGATTTCTTCTTTGACCCATTGATTGCTTAGTAACACATTGTTTAATATCCACATATTTGTGGATTTTCCAGTTGTCTTCGTTTAATTAATTTCTAGTTTCATAACATTGTTGTCAGAAAATATGTTTGATATGATTTCACTACTCTTAAATTTATTAAGGCTTGTTTTGTGGCCTAACATATAATCTATCTTGGATAGTGTTCCATATGCACTTAAGAAAAGTGTATATTGTGTAACTTCTGGATGGAATGTTTTATAGATAATTTGTTAAGTCCATCTGATTTAATGTGTTATTTAAGATCAATGATCAATGTTTCTTTATTGATTTTCAGTCTGGGTGATTTATCTATTAATGTAGGTAGGGTATTAAAGTCCCCTAATATTATTATATTGCTATGTATTTCTCCCTTTAGGTATGTTAATATCTGCTTAGTATATTTAGGTGCTCCTATGTTTGGTGCATAAATATTTATAAATGTTGTATCTTCACATTGAATTCATTCCTTTATCATTATGTAACACCTTCCTTTGTCTCTCATTTCAATCTTTGTTTTAGTTTGTTTTGTCTAACATAATACTAGCTACTCCAGCTTTGTTTTGGTTTGGATTTGCACAAAATATCTTTTTTCATCTCTTTACTTTCAGTCTCTGTATGTCCTTACATCTAAAGTGAGTCCCTTGTCCACATCATATACATGGGGCTTGGGGCTTGTTTGTTTTTTATTTGTTTGTTGTTTGTTTTTAATCTGTTCAGCCACTCTGTCTTTTGATTGGAGAATTTAGTCAATTTACACCTAAAATTATTGTTGGTAGATACTTAGTGCTATTTCGTTCATTGGTTTCTGGTTGTTTTTATAGTTCTCTGTTCCTTTCTTCTCTTACTCTCTTCTTTTCTGGTTTGATAAATTTCCTTAGTGCTATACTTATATTCCTTTATCTTTATCTTTTGTGTATTTACTACAGGATTTTGCCTTGTGATTAGTATGAGGCTTACATATATGTATAGCAGTCTATTTTAAGTTGACAAAAACTTAAATTTGATCGCATTGTAAAGCTCAATATTATTACTACTCCCTCGCCATATTTTGTTTTTGATGTCACATTTTATATCTTTTCATCTTGTGTATCCTTTAACTAATTGTTGTAATCATAGTTATTTTTACTGCTTTTGACTTTTAACTTTTATACTAGCTTTATAATCTGCTACCTTTATTGTATATTTACATTTCCAGTGAGTTTTATTCTTTCAGTGTGTTCTTGTCGCTAATTAGCACCCATTCTTTTCAGCTTAAAGACATTCCTTTAACATTTATTATAAGGTCAATTGAAAAAAAAAATAAGGTCAATTGAGTGGTGATGGACCTCTTTAGCTTTTGCTTGTGTAGCATATTCTGATAATAAATCCCTTCACTGTCTTCTTCAGGCTAAAATTAGTGAGTACTCTCCACTATTATTTATTTTCACTTTTGTTTTATTTTGTTTTTATTCACCATGCTCTACGTTCTGATTTAAAAAAAAATAATGAGGTATTTTTCCCTTCCAGGATCCTGGCTGCTACTTGTAGTGTGGTAAAGACATAACTTATTATGTTTGTAGTAAATAATAGTATATACAGTAGGTACCAATAGCACAAGAAAGACAATCTTTCTTATAGACTCCTTGGTACTGAATACATCTTTTGTCATCTTAATTCAGTTTATTCCCAATGATAAGCTGGCAAATGTTCAACAACCAGCATTTAAGTGAGGAAAAAAACTGTCTTCCTTGTTTTAATACCCTCCGTTTTTTTTTTTCAAGTCTGTGATGGATTATCTGAGGATAAATGAATCAAAGCTTCATCTACCATAATTCTCCATTACTTCCTCTCTTACATTAACTCTCTACTGCCTCTGACTATATTCTTTTGGCCACTGGGATGTCAGAGATAATAACTCTCCTTTGAGCACCAAAGATAAACATTTTATAAATTAAAAGTGTGTAAACATAACAATTAACCATAAAACTTGGCAGGTAATTTGGCATTTGCAGAAGATTACAACTAAAAGATCTTGCACACGCAGGCATATGCATGGGGAAATTTTAGCTATAGCCTATAATAGTTCCTTTATGAAACAAATCTTAGAGGAGAAGAGGAAACCCCAAAGCAACGTCTCCCCTTTTGCTGAACAAGAGCTTGGCATCCTCCTGAAAGAAAAGAAATGAGAAATGTTTGCCCTCTGGTTCATTTCACAAAGGACATGGAAGCATTAAGTCTGGTTTTTAAAGTCTAATTTGAAACTCTTCCCTCTTCTCTCCCCCATATAATGTGCTCTACAGTCCTGGAGGCTGCACTACAGCGTAGGATCTCTAGGGGATTATAGAGTCAGGGTCACAAAATGCCTAGGAGCTATTCATTATACCCTTATGAGTAAGAAAATAGTAGGCCATTTAGTTCACAATGGAGACAATAAGCTGGAATGTTATGAGGAAAAGATGTTTATTATTCTCATAATCCTTTCATAATAGTAATATAACTGAACTCATCCTAGAAAAATTTATTTCATTTACAGGTTAAAATTTCTCTGGTTGCATCAGTTTTGAAAATCCTTGTGGTTAAAAATAGTAATAGCAAATACTCTGATCCACACCTTCATTTTACTTTTTCTGGTGGGTTCCATGTGGTTCAAGTGGTCAGGATTCTATGAAGACAAACCATTGTTTTGGGGAAAAGATCAGGTCTAATATCAATTTGATCCAAAATACTAAACAATGATGGAGAAAAAATAAGACAGCTCCTATTCTCTACTGAGTAGAGATGTAATGAAACAAACTGCAGCCTGGTAAGATCAGTACACCAGTGGATTCACACGGAACAAACACGTAATACAGAGAAAGGAAAAGAGAAAGCTTTTTGGAAGAAGGGGCATTTGAGCTGGGTTTTCAGAGAAAGAAAAGAAGTTCTTCAGTAAAGAAAGGAAGAGAGCTCCAAATGTATAGAAACATATTTATAAAGGAGAGAAGCTATGAAATAACACGATGTATGTGATGAGTTAATAGCAGTTTGGAATTGTGAGCCTGTGAATATGAGGTAACGAGGCTAGATGTAAAGGGAATAAATAGATGAAGACTTTGTGTCTTGTGGATCAGTACTTAGAACTGTAATTCATAACCTCCAGTAGGGACACAGGATGATCTATTGAGCATTTAACTTCAAGTCCTATTTTTTAAAGTCTATTACAAGAAGGTCATAGGTTAGGTGTCACCTGAAATATATGAGGTGATCCTGAAGGAAGAGAGAGTTCCTCAACATAAAGGTAGAGGGAGAGAAATAATTGGACTCTTAATCATTCTTTTATATTAAGCAATTCATGTAACATACAGTTGCCTACTTAAGTAGATTTACTGCACAAATCCCTTATTTTTAATTTTTTTAAGATTTTATTTATTTATTTGACAGAGAGAGAGCACAAGTAGGGAGAGAGAGAAGCAGGTTCCCCACCAAGCAGTGAGCCTGAAGTGGGGCTCAATCCCAAGACCCTGGATCATGACCTATGCTTAGCAGCCACCAGGTGCCCAAAATATCTAATTTTAATTAAATTCTCCAAATAAAAGTTAATATACTCGTGCATGCACTCGTATAAAACAATAAAAGGAGGGAACTGACACATGTTCTTTCTTTCTTTCTTTTTTTTTTTTTTTGAGGCTTTATTTATTTATTTTAGAGAGAAAGAGAGTGCAACTGGAGGAGGGGCAGTGGGAGAAACATAGAGAGAGGGAGAGGGAGAAAATCTCAAGGAGAGTCCCCACTGAATGCAGAGTCCTATGCAGGGCTGTTCCCAGGACCTTGAGATCATGACCCCAGTTGAAATCAAGAGTTGGATGCTTACCCCTCTGAGCCACCCAGGTGCCACACACATTTTCTAAGTCTAGGAAGACTGTCATGCACATATCAAACTTTTAAAAATGTTCTAATCAGATTACACAAAATTTCAGTCTAGAAACAAAAATTATTAATAAAACTGTTTGAAATATGATTAATATCTTTAAAAAAAATTAAAAAAAAAGAAATATGATTAATATCCATTATAATAAAGAACCTTGCCTCAAATACAGATTTTTCCCCCAGTTGATTAGGTATTGGATACTATGAAGGCATCATGATAGGCAGGAAAACATTCACAAACTAAGCAGCCAGATCATGACACACTCCTCAATTATTTGTTCCGTAATGTTTCAGGTCATTATATATGCGGGCTCATCTGCAAAATTTCACTCGACTTTCATAATGAATAAGCCCTGCAGATTGTACTAATGCCAATGTCCCAGTTTTGATATATGATGTTATAATAGAGTTATATAAGATGTTACCTTTGAGAGAAGCTGAGTGAAAGTTACATGGGACCTCTAGACTATTTTTCAAAATTTCTATAATTTAGGAGCCTATAATTTATATTTAGTGAGTCTATAATTATTTCAAAGTTAAAAAAATTTTAAACTTCATGATAATTTTTTTTATTTTTTTTATTGGAGTTCAATTTGCCAACATATAGCATAACACCCAGTGCTCATCCCACCAAGTGCCCCATTAGGACCCATCACCCAGTCACCCCAAACCCCTGCCCACCCCTTGTTTGTTTCCCAGAGTTAGGTGTCTCTCATGTTTTGTCACCCTCACTGATATTTTCACTCATTTTTCTCTCCTTTCCCCTTTACTCCCTTTCACTATTTTTTATATTCCCCAAATGAATGAGACCATAAAATGTTTGTCCTTCTCTGATTGACTTATTTTACTCAGCATAATGCCCTCCAATTCCATCCATGTCGATATATAAATATTTAGAAGTTGATTTTAAGGTTTCCTGCTTAGCAGCAAAAAAAAAAAATCAAAAAGGAAAAGCTGTGTACCATTGGGCAACCACATGTTCTTCCTGATATAGTAAAAATGGTTGAAATAATATTTTATGAAAAGCAATACGGAAATAAACTAAAATGTGTTCTTCTATTAGCAAAGATGTTCGGAAGACTCAGAAATATTGCTGAAAGTTTGACAAAAAAGGGTTGGAATAAATTATGCAGTGAGCAAGATTTACTACAGAGTTGCAAAAAAATGCAGATGTTTATAACACGTCTTAGCTTTGGCATCTGTTACATTCTGTTTTAATAATTAAATCTATGTAGAACTTTTTTAGGTAAAAGAAAACATAAACTAGGGGAAATAAATTCTTAGAAACATTTTTTCTTTAATAGCAATTAATAATAGTGTATTGTGGAAAACCTATTATAAGTAACCACCATAGGAATTGGAGTTGTTGCTTTGAATATATATATATATTTTTTTCCCAAATGGCATATTACATGTGTATAATTCTAAGGCTATTTTTAAAAAATGAAAAAGAGCTTTAAAAACACTAGAATCCTGTGAATCCATTTAATATGTTGACAAGCCTATCTGATATCCCTGATGTTGGCATGTCTTGATGTCAAAACGACCATTATCCTACATCCACCACTGTATAATGTATAGTCACCACAGAGCTTATAATAGTTATAAGCATACCAAATTCAAAAAGACTTGAGCCATAGCACTGAGGAAAATATTCACAATATGCAAATCAATTTGACTTTAGCAAAACAGATTTTTACATTAAATTAATGTCGTTAATTTGACTTTTATTGGTTTTGTAGTTCCTTTGTATTTAATGTGTAAATTTGTCTTTGTTGTATTCATGTATAACAGCCATAAGCAGATGGAGCTTATACCTAGCTTTATGTTTAGAAATACTTATGTAACTTCATAATAAAAAATAACCAGCTCATTTTCAAGATCCAGAACTACTTTTTTATTCTTTAAAAGATAATGGGGCACCTGGTGGCTCAGTCAGTTGAGCAACTGCCTTTGGCTCAGTTCATGATCCCAGGACCCTGGGATCAAGCCCCACATCGGCTTCTTCATCTCCCTCTGCTGCCTCCCCGGCTCATGGGCTCTCTGCCTCTTTGGTTCTCTCTCTCAAATAAATAAATAAAATCTTTAAAGAAAAAAAAAAGATGATAAATATGACTCAAGTTTGAGAAACATAGCCTAGATCTCTATGATCTCTCTTACGCCCCAAGTAAGATTTCCTTGGAACAAACCAATAGATAAACAACTTCTGTGGGAAGGTAAATGTAAGTAGAGGTGAGAGAGGAATGAGTCCCATTAAAAGCAGAAGCAGCCCTAAAAAGATGAAATGACGCTAAGGGAAAATTTTACTAACCTCTAGTCTTATTCCAGTGCTGAAGACATGATGAGTGTTACTAACTCCTTCGACCATTAATTACGTGGATACTTGAACAGTACACAAAGACAGACAATACTGTGACTCTTCCATATAATCTGGCACAATTCCATCAGAGGTCTGCCATGTCTGAAAACTTCTCAGACAACTGTATTGTATTCCTAAAAAGTAAGACAATCTCATTTTGTGGCAGATGAAATGGCCACATCGCTGGAAACCAAGGCGGCCAGCATTTCTAACACCAACTGTGTAAAAATCACACTTCAAACAGTCTCTAAATAAAGACCATAATTATTTCAGAAGAATAACTGCAGTGAAGATTTGTTACAGCCTGAGATGAGGTCAGGATTAGGATATCCTGTAGCAGGGACTTCTTCCCTTATGTTCCCATTCTAAAAAAAGAGGGGTACACAAATATTATTATAAGGAGATATTTATACACATAAAGAGTATAATATCAACCACTACAAAATGCCTGGAAAATATTATATTTCTTATTATTTCCAAAAGCAAAAATCATATCAAATTGGCTAAGAGGCAGTAGAAGAATTTCTTTTGATTTGATTTGTTAGAGGTTTAACGTCTATTTTTGCTTTCTTAGTGCTCTTTTTATGGAGTCTCTGTTTTTCTCACGCTCAATATGCTCCCAATTTTGTTTTGTTGTTCCCCCCCCCCCACCAAAAGCAGGTTTCAGGTTTTTTCCAAATGGCATTCAACATGCTTTCCCGGGTTCCTATCTGCCTTCCAATGACTGGCACCTGGGCAGCAGATGGTGCAAATGGCCTACTATATATTTCCTGGATTGATGAAGAGAACTGTCAGGAACCTGACTGCATTGGCCTGATGCCTCATGGCAGAAAAGGCTGCTCAAAAGTGACAGTGACTGGAAATAATTTTGATTAAAATGATCTGGAGCTTGTTGAGTTTCAAATGCTGTTTTTATCCCTCCTCTTTTTTACACTTACACAACCTTGGATTTTTGCCTTGAAAACATATTGTGAATAAATTGGACACCACAATATCTTAAGCCTCAGACATAATCCACTTTTTCTGGGAGTGCATTATTTTGTGGGACAGAGGTACTTCATAGCTCACCATGTCCTTCTATGTATCAGACATGTTTGATCATATTTGGATGTGGATTTGCACATCTCTATTATGGACTTGATTGTTCCGAAGTGGCAAGGACACCATGCTGACATCTTGGATATAGGGGATATAGAGAATGATCACAGAGTCAAAGTCTTAGCCTCATGTTTAAAATAGACAAATATGGAGTTTTATAAAAAAAAAAAAAAGATTTAATTTAAAAACTGTATAATTCACTGATGCAGAATTAATTAATTATTCAGTCAAATGAATCTACTGTGAGACCCATCAAGGAAATTGTGCTCATTTATGCAGACAATAGCATTTATCACATTGCCGACTGAGTGCCAGGAACATTGCTAGAGCTTGGGTATTGCCTCAGGGGCTTTCTATTCCCTTTGCTTTGACCTCTCCCTCCCACTACTCTAGAGAATTCTTAGGTTCTGAAATCAATGTTATGCCTCTTCCATGTTCTCTTTGCTGTCATGTCAAAAGATCAGCATTACCCAAAAGAAGTTAATGTTGTTTACACCATGAAGATGAAGCTATTGAAGTTTAAGCTTCTGAGCTCCACCTTTACGTGGGCCTCTTTCTAAGACATAGGAGGAGCCTTGCCAATGTGTTCATGTTGTTCAAATGTAAGATATTTTTGTATTACATTTCTTAAGGAGCAGTCATCAAATTGTATGAGATTTAAGCTGCACAAAATCTAGGTCAGCCCTATGGAACAGTGAATGAATATGAAAGAGTAAAACATCCACCTCTTACCCCAAGCTGCTGTAGCTAGAACAATGGAAAACCAGAAAGAGGAGCAGGTCTTCCTTTCAGCCTTTTAGTACAAGGGGCAGGTCTTCCTTTCAGCCTACTTAATATCTACAGTACTTCAAATAGATGATGTCTATAGAACTTCAAATAGATGATATGTCCTATGAAGATAAAAACCAAAAGCATTCCTAGATAGGCAGTTGGACTCTTTTTACTCACTCACACTTCTGACATCTTTTCCAGCACTCCTTCGCCAATTCTCTGACACCAACTAGGTGTTCTATAATTCACTCAGCTCTGTCACTAACTACCCAGACTTAGCTTAGACCCTACCAGTTAAGGGTTCAGTTCCACAAGACTGCCTCCTCTCAGATGCCACTCACAAATGGGATGCCCAGGATACCCACACTTCCGTCTGGTCTATTGCACAATTCAGGGTTTCTCCAACCCTCCCCCCATGCTGTCTCAGCTTCAATAATTTCCTAGAATGTCTCACAGAACTCAGCAAAACACGTTACTTACATTCATTGGTTTCTTATAGAAGACACAACTCAGGAATAGCCACATGGAAGAGGTACGTAGGGTGAGGAATGGGGGAGGGGACACAGAGCTTCCGTGCTCTCTCTAGGCACATCACCTGCCCAGCACATCAATGTGTTCACCAACCCAGAAGCTCTCTACACATCATTGCTTAGAGTTTTTAAGGAGGTTTCATTTTATATGTAAGATTGACTAAATCACTAGCTACTGCTGGTTAACTTTCCCAGTCTTCTCTCCTTCTCCACAGATTGGGACAAAGGGCTGAGAGTTCCAAACTTTTTCTTCTTTAAAAAAATAAAAATTATTTATTTATTCATGAGAGACAGAGAGAGAGAGAGAGAGAGAGAGAGAGAGAGAGAGGCAGAGACACAGGCAATGGGAGAGGCAGGTTCCACGCAGGGAGCCCGATACGGGACTCCATCCCTGGACTCCAGGATGACACCCTGGGCTGAAGGCAGACCCTTAACCGCTGAACCACCCAGGCATCCCAAGTTCCAAACTTCTAGTCAAGGCTTGGTCTTGTTGGTGACCAGTCCCCATCCTGAAGCTATCTAGCACTGCCAAGAATCACATCAGAACAAAAAATGCTCCTATCTTCCTTATCACTTAGGAAGTCCTAAGGATTTTAGGAGCTCTGTGATAGTAACTGGTGACAAAAATCAAATATCTTTCTATGATGACTCAATAATGTTTGCAGTGGGCAGTACAGTTTGAAAAAAACATGAAAGAAATAATATTTTCTAAAATCCTTTGTTATGGGCAGTAGCATTTAGGAAAAGCCTAAGAAATATAGGTGAGTTAGTAGTAGTCGGGGGAGAAGATTCTGAAATTAAAATCGGATTTTTGAATAGTTTCTGTAAGAAGAGAATTTGAGACTTTGAGACACACTCAGAAGAGTACATGCACTCGATCAATATGTGCTCTCAGACATCCCCTGATAAGCAGGAACCTATTTGGGCCTCAGGGAGACTATCTAGCCCCTCCAGAATAAGGGGTTCCCCAATATCCTGTGGGAATTTATTAATATTGGTTAAAAGCATTGACTTCTTAAAAATTCAACTTAAGTTAAAATCTTGGATCTTCCATTTATTACCTCTGTGATGTAGGACAATTTATTCTCCTAAAGCCTCTATTTCCTCATTTATAAAAGAAAATTTATAATATCTACCCATAGATAGGCCAGGAAGACTAAACGTGATAATGTACGGCACATAGCAAATACCTAAGGAGTATTTATTATGACATTTTTAAGGCTCTATCTCCCACAATAGAGCTAGCTATCTGCATGGTCCCTGTAACTTGCTGAATATATTTATGCTTAGGTTGACTTTATATAAAAATTATGCATACTAAATATATACCATAGTTTGAGGGATTAATTCATGTTAACGCTTTTTAAAAATGTTTTGTAAAAGCCTGAGATAAAAGCAGCCCTCCAGGTATTTATAATGACAGGAAATTGAACAATGTGGAGGAAAGTATTTGTCATGACAGTCCTGGTCCATGGCTGAGCACCATGTATAGTATACTGCACACAGCAGCGCTCCTGAGAACTCCCTCTGGGATTCCGTAAAAGTCACTGGCTGGTTGAAGATAGTACTAATGATGCATGCACTCACGTAAAACACTAGAAGGGAAGAGTGGGATGTTTTCTAATTCAAGGAAATCTGTCAGATCGTAAATTTAAAAAAATAAGCTGGTTATCTAATCAAATTGTATGAGGTATCAGCCTACAAACACAAAATTATCAATAATGTTCTTTGAAACATGAATCTATATCCATTATTATAAATAAAGACCCTTGTTCCAAGAACATTTTCCCTTCAGTTGATTATTAACTAAGGCATAGTACAGGAAAGTATCGGGATAGGCATCAAAACATTTCAAAACTAAGAAACCAGTAGTGTTTGAGATCTTTTCGGTTACTCAAGCCAGTATTTACAAGGTTTCACTAAACCTTAATAATAAATAAGTCCTATAGATTATACTCATGCCAATTTCCCAGTTTTGATATTTGAGGTTATCCTAGAGTTATGTGAGATGCTCTGCACTATTTTTGAAAAATTCCTGTGAATCTAAAATTATTTCAAAATAAAATGTTTAAAAATATCTGAGTTTGTTTTATGTATTTGGGTTTTTAATAACATTTCAATTGGTAAGATAATTTTTATCAGTCAGCAGACACTTCTTCACAGAACAGCACCTAAAGAGAACTAGACTTCTGCCCACCTGCAAGGCTGCACCTGGTACCCCATGTTACTGAGACTTGGTCTGACCATAGTTGGGTCACACGGTGCATATTGAGTTAATCACCAGTGGCGAATGATATAATCAATCTTGCGTATAAAATGAAACCTCCATAAAAACTCTGAGCAATGATGTGTAGAGAGCTTCTGGGTTGGTGAACACATTGATGTGCTGGGCAGGTGATGTGCCTAGAGAGAGCACGGAAGCTCTGTGTCCCCTCCCCCATTCCTCACCCTACGTACCTCTTCCATGTGGCTATTCCTGAGTTGTGTCTTCTATAAGAAACCAATGAATGTAAGTAACGTGTTTTGCTGAGTTCTGTGAGACATTCTAGGAAATTATTGAAGCTGAGACAGCATGGGGGGAGGGTTGGAGAAACCCTGAATTGTGCAATAGACCAGACGGAAGTGTGGGTATCCTGGGCATCCCATTTGTGAGTGGCATCTGAGAGGAGGCAGTCTTGTGGAACTGAACCCTTAACTGGTAGGGTCTAAGCTAAGTCTGGGTAGTTAGTGACAGAGCTGAGTGAATTATAGAACACCTAGTTGGTGTCAGAGAATTGGCGAAGGAGTGCTGGAAAAGATGTCAGAAGTGTGAGTGAGTAAAAAGAGTCCAACTGCCTGTCTCGGAACGCTTTTTAGTTTTCATCTTCACGAGACTTAGTATCTCCCTATTTGAAGACCCAAAGTGACATACAGACTTGATGGTTATATTTTGGACGGTTTGTTTTCAGATATTGTCTTAATTCAGACCACTATAATGAAAATACAACAGACTGGGTGGCTTATAAACAACAGAAATTTATTTCTCACAATTCTGGTCTTGGCAAACCAGAGATCAGAATGCTGACAGGGTCAGGTTTTGGTGAGAACCCTCTTGTGGGTTGCAGACTTCCAGTTTCTCCTATAACCTCATAACGTGGAGAACACAAAGAGAGAGCAAGTTCCCTGGTGACTCTTGTATGGACACTAATCATGAGGGCATTACCTTCATGACCTTATCTAAGCCTAGCCACCTCCCAAAGGACCCCGTCCTGCTACATCACTTTGGGGAGTAGGCTTCAACATAGGAATTTGAGGGTGAGAGGAGACATACTTTCAGTCCATTAAAGATGCCATTTCTTTAGGAAATCACAGCTACTTGTCCTATGTGTATAGAGTTTTTGTTTTATTTGTTTTATCCTGTCACTAAGATAACATGTTTCACTGCAGCCAAATAAGCTCTTACCCCACGACTGTAATACTGGCCACACGCAAAATTATGAGGTAATTAAAGGCTTTCCTTAGGGCCCCCATCCTTCCCCAGCTATACCATGCTTGCTTGTGCTTAAACATAATTCTGTCACAGAAGAAGCAGCAGCAAAGGACATCCGATAAGCCACCATATTCAATGGCAAAGCTTCAGATGCTCAGTGGCTGGGTGGCAGAGCTTTCTCCCAGTGCAGCAGATTCAGAGCATGGCAGCAAATGTTGCCTTATTTGCTGTCAGTGAAGTTACTAGGATAGATGTATTTGAAGTGCGGGAGTGGGGATGAACTCCAGTGACTTTCATGTCTTTGACAATCACTGCAAATCAAGGCATCGTAACCTGACAGCAAGAATTAGCCTGTAGGATGTTAGTTCTGCACCATGCTCTCTGCTCTATGTTTCCTTAAGAAGCTCACAGAACATTTTCCACATGGCATCCTTCTGTGTGGTTTCCTTTCCTGCTGTATCTATAACTGGTTGATATAGCTCATGCCTTTCAATTTTCAGTTGCTCTTTGCTTTATAATAAAGATTGTTGCTTTCTGCTTGGTTAGGCTCCTGATCTTATGTTATTCCCACAGGCTTTTGGCATCCCTTGGTTAAAGCCCACATTTCTTAGATTCTTCCTAAGTTATTTCTGCTCCAAATTCACAGCTAAATAGGTGGTAAAATCCTTCAGGTGGAGACAGGCTGCTCCTTTATTAGCAGTAAGAAACCACACTGGAAGGACAAGGTTGCTGAGATTTAGAACCATTGTTGCCATATATCACCCACCCACCCTGCAGCCTAGGATTCCAGAAGGCACCCCTGCTTGTCTACACAAGTCTGCCTTTTGGAGTTTGGGACTATATTTTTGCAAGCACAAGCTCGGTTCAGTGTTTCCCAAACAGAATTTTTCCCCCTAACATTCCAAGAAGGTGAATAGGCATATCCATTCTTATTAGGATTTTGGTGGGTGATTTTGAGGAAATAAGCTATCAGCACTGCAAGTGTCTCCCAATTTTCTTACTCTTTCTCTTTCCTCAGAACTCATTTAGTATACTCCTTGAGACTAACATAATCAATTATTTTAGTTAATAAGATGTTTTCTGGAATCCTCCCAGTAGTATGCCTTGTTCCTTATTAGTGTGGTCCTACTCCCAAACAACTGTGTAATAGTGTGACCGGAAAACCTAGCCCCGAGAAGAGAAGACAGGACAACACAGTCTACCATGTCATTGGTCTCACTTGTGCAACTTATGTTCCTGGAGGCTTGCAAGTAGGAGGGAACTACACACATGAGATTTCTTATATGGTTAGATTTACTTCACCATTTAATTCCTCATGGGTAAAATATATTAATGGAAGTGAGGTGACGCATGGGGCTGGAACAAAAGCCACACATTTTAGTAGAGTTTTCTCCACTACAGACCCCCCACTGGGGGAGCAAGCCTGAGTGTCATTGTCCACTCACAACATAGGGTCTTACCAGACGTGAAACTATTCTTGCTACGCCAATGTCTTTTATACTTGAGGCTTACGTCTCCATCTAGAAAAGATTACACTAAATTTATTCACTGAAACCTGAATGTTTTTAAACATTGGGCTCATGCCAACAAACTCAAAGACAATGAGGCCATATCTACAGCTGACGTGTAAAAGTATATTCAGTGTCCAAATATTTCTGACTATATCTCTACCTCTAGTTCTTCAGCATTCCAGAAAATCTACTTCTCCCAAGAGAGAAAATTTCCCCCCATTCAAATGTCCCATGTCATTTTGTTCCACATCCCCACTGTATTTTCCAAATTCTCAGAGAATTATAATTTCAGTCTTATATTTATCTTTACAAAACTGAAAAAATAAAGGCAAAGAAACAAACAATCCAATCATGAAATGGGCAAAAAGCATGAACAGAAATCTCACAGAGGAAGACATAGACATGGCCAACACGCACATTAGAAAATGGTCTGCATCACTTGCCATCAGGGAAATACAAATCAAAACCACAATGAGATACCACCTCACACCAGTGAGAATGGGGAAAATTAACAAGGCAGGAAACCACAAATGTTGGAGAGGATGTGGAGAAAGGGGAACCCTCTTACACTGTTGGTGGGAATGTGAACTGGTGCAGCCACTCTGGAAAACTGTGTGGAGGTTCCTCAAAGAGTTAAAAATAGACCTGCCCTACGACCCAGCAATTGCACTGTTGGGGATTTACCCCAAAGATTCAGATGCAATGAAACGCCAGGACACCTGCACCCCGATGTTTCTAGCAGCAATGTCCACAATAGCCAAACTGTGGAAGGAGCCTCGGTGTCCATCGAAAGATGAATGGATAAAGAAGATGTGGTCTATGGATACAATGGAATATTACTCAGCCATTAGAAACGACAAATACCCACCATTTGCTTCAACATGGATGGAACTGGAGGGTATTATGCTGATTGAAATAAGTCAATCGGAGAAGGACAAACATTATATGGTCTCATTCATTTGGGGAATATAAAAAATAGTGAAAGGGAATAAAGGGGAAAGGAGAAAAAATGAGCGGGAAATATCAGAGAGGGAGACAGAACATAAAGACTCCTAACTCTGGGAAACGAACTAGGGGTGGTGAAAGGGGAGGGGGGCGGGGGATGGGGGTGACTGGGTGACAGGCACTGAGGTGGACACTGATGGGATGAGCACTGGGTGTTATTCTATATGTTGGCAAATTGAACACCAATAAAAAATAAATTTATTTAAAAAATGGGGGGGATATACCAGTAGTCACTCTATAATCCTCAGTGATGCCAGTGCTAAGGGACTCAGATTAAAATTTAATACTTAGAATCAGCAAGGTAGAATGGATGAATAATACCACAGTACTGGAATATAAAGTAGAACGGATGATGAATTCTACAGATAAATATAAATTTGAACTCTGGACCCACCAGAGTCCCAGTGGCACTACTTCTCCATAGATACTCCTGCTTTCTTGTCCCTTTCCTCTTTCTTCTCCTGCTCCTATACATTGAAGAGACTATTTGGTCAACACTTACTAGTAAATCTCTACAAGAACTTAATAGCACCCCTTTTTTTTCTAAGTAAACATCTTTCAAAGATGATTCTCTACTTCCATGAGAGATGTAGCAGATCCAGTAGGGGTTGTCTCCTCCAGAGCCATTCCCCCATTTTCCTTGAGAGAAACAACCAAGCAGTTCAGAGAAGCAATAGTCATGCCTCAGACAATGGCTTATGAATGAATCCTCCTCTCCTCCTTTCTAGACTCTGTTACAGTTATGGATGACCATGGGATCCAAATCTATTCAGTGATCTGCTGAGGTGGAAGCTGGGTAATGTTCAGGGAGAGTTTTCCTTATGCATTCTTAATAAAAAAGGACGAAATTCTTGACATAACATTTTTTTTTTCCATTCCTCTTCCTTCTACTTGAATGCAGAGATAAAATTAACAATATAATGGCAAGATTAGTCAGAGTTGCCAGCTCTGATGTAATAAGCCACCAAAACAATGCATTCAGCTCTCTCCCCAGAGATATTTTGTATGGACAGATAGCCTTCATTGTTTAATGTTAGTAGCCAAATAAGGGCTAAATAGTTGGAATATCAATGCAGATAATTCAATAATATATACCCATTAGTGGACACCCAGGCTGTCTAAGGATAAACTTAATGAGAAACTGTCCAACTCAACATGCTCTCAAGAAGTGGAATTTAAATAAATGTAAAGAATGATTATATTGCCTATCTAGAGCTCTCAAGCTCAAAAATAATTTGTCTTAGAATGGGCTCTTTAAGGGCAATTATTGCTTAAAAGTAAGCACTTAAATATTCCATTATTTTGGAATTAACCCATGAAGGTCCCATAGTTTTCTGATATTTAGTAGAAATAATGGGCAGTATGGCCAGCTTGATGCTCCAAAGATGTATGACCCCCTGCATTTTAATGTACCGAATATGGGAGATGAGAAGGGGTTGCTACTTAGAAGTATATTCTTTTATTTCTCCTGTGTCTCTCTCAGACTCAGGTGAGGAGCTGAGGAACTCTTTTTACATTTCCTACTATGACTTCCTTGAATTATCATTCCTGACCCTTCATGGTTATTTGCAAAAAATCATCAGTTAGAGATGAATGTGGCTATAAGATGAACATTCACTGTTTGTCTCCCTGCCTTTTATACTCTTTACCTAAGAACTGAAAAAGGACAGAGTATGAGAATAAGGGTAAGAAAATACTGAGGACATGAGATAAACTAGGCAGTTGAGAAAGTCAGGAAAAATATGTGTAAAACAGGAAAGAAGAGAAAATTAAGGGAAAAAGAGGAAGTAAGGGATTACAGGGCCTTCTGCATTTGGGGGAGGGAGAGTCTCCAGAAAGTTTTATGAAGATAAAGAACTGGAGAAAATACAGAGGATGTTAAGAAATATTTTTTTGAACTATTTGTTTGGAGAATCTCCTAGTCTTGAGGATTTAAAGAAAATATTTGGGTTACTTTTATATTCATTTTGGAAGCCAGTCTGTTTTCATAATGCAACACCATCTGAAATTAGATTGCATAGGCTTATAATGATCCATCTACATGTTTCAGTCCAATATATAGATAGATACATGAAATATTAATTAGTGGCTCGGTCAATAATCAAGTATACATGTAAGAAAAATCTCTAAACAACTCTCAAAACAATGTACAAATTAACCACTAATAGAACCACCAAGAAGAGCTAGAATCTTAAACTGTCATAGATGAAGAGGTGACATAAGGTTAACATGTGCATTTTACCAATACAGAAGCTCGGGCCAAAGCAGGTTAATGGACTTGTCCAAGGTCATTGCCAAGTTTTGCCCCCAGTTCTATGTCACAGTCCCCTTGATCTTCTGCTTGCAATAATCTCAAATCAGTCAGCAATTCAGGACTCACGCTTGCATTTTATACACTTTAGGCCAATGGGAGCTACAGAAACCATGAGTGACATTTACTTCAAGAAGAACAGAAGAAGTAAATTGCAGGGAAAACACAGGTGAATGTGGTTAATGATACCTGCCAACAGCAAAGGGAACATGCACACATCTGCCATGACACCAGGAAATGAAACTAAAATGAAAGACAAAAGTGTTTTTCAGGTGCTATCGTCCAACTAATTCTTCAGAGCGCATAAATATAGACAGTACAAGTCTGTGAATGCAATAGTGGTGCAGAATGGGCCTCCATCTCTAGCCCTTACAGACCCCCAACACAGAAGTGAAATATAAAATATAATTTTTCATTGCATCCAGTATAAATCTTGAGTTGCAGTAAAATGTTGGGATGGACTATCAGGAAAATAATGCATTGGTCTGCTGAAGAAAATATTGGCAAATGAGACGGAAATCTTAACTACTTACAATCTGGACATAGAGCACCAACCTCCACATGCATTAATCCTCAAGTGAAGAGCAAATCCAGAAGAAGAATTGAAGACATACAAGCATTAAAACCACATTCCTATAATGCTAGGCAAGATGAATAAGACAAAGCCCCCTCATTCATAATGCTCGCATTATGAAACTATCAACATTAAAGAAAGGTAAGATCTCCCTAGCACTGATGACATTATGGAAGCAGATAAATACACTGACTGCAAATGTCTCAGCTGCAACAAGTGCATAAAATAATATGTGCAAAAGTACTGAATGAACAGCTAATCAATCATTCAAGAGTAAAGGCAGAGTTGTAGACTTCTGCTCCTAACTATGATGCTGTAACAGGAAATCGATTGACCTTCTTGATTTAAGCAATCAGAAAACTAGATAAAATAGATGACACGATGATTTCCAGAAATTGCATCACAGGCAGCACAGGACTGCAGTCCTTGAGAGAAGGGAAGCCAATGAGAGGAGCCCAAGTGACTGCCAACTTTCTGCCTAGAGGCCATTTTGAAACCACAGGGCAGGGAGGAAGATGTGGCCTCAAAAAGAGCCTGGACAATATATCTGACTCAAAGGGTCAAGTTTTGAGAGGCCAACGATACTCAATTTGAGAGGCAAGGTACTGGAGAAAAGAGCGCTGCACAAAAAAGGAGTAAGCTCTGGGGGATCTATAGGGATGACCCTTGAGTACAGATACACACATTCACAAGAAAAAACTACCCAAGTTCAGAGAAGAAACCACCAAAAAGTAGCAGCTAAACAATACTCCAAGTTTTCAGATGACCAGTTAGCAGGAAATATCTCCTCAGTACAAGGGGCATTGGAAAGAATGTCCTTAAAGGCATCATTTGAGTAGCGTGACTAAATTAACCCAGAAAAAAAAAGTTGCACTTAAAGAATCCCAACAGAACTTAAACGTAAATCTAGGAATGACCGAATGATCCCAAACAATATGCCAGAAAATCAATATTATTTAAAGGAACACAACAAAGTCTAGCACCTAACAATGTAAAATTTAAAATGTGGAATATCCAATGAAAAATTACAAGGCAAACAAAAAAGCAGAATATGTGGACCAAAAGCAGGAAAAATAATCAATGCAAAAAAGCCTCCCAAATGGTAGCGGCAATGAAATTATTGAAAAAAAACGTTGAACAGAGACTCCAAAAGTGGTCCACCAGTTCAACAATGTAAAAAATAATATGACATTAATGAAGAAAGAAATATTAGATATAAAAAAAATCTTCTACAGGTGAAAATGCATGTTTCATCTCTTGAAAAGATAATTAATTATCTACCTAAAGCAAAATTAATCACAATGCATTATGAGGTATACCCAAAATTACCCTGACAAAAATAAAGAATGCTGTGTGTACAAAACTATTCATCGCCACTGGACTGTACAATAAGTGGATCTCTAAGAGTCAAAACTTTAAAAACAATTCAAAGCATTTTTTAGCTTAAGGCTCAAAATAGGAATTGACTCAATTGACCTAGTCCATGTCTCCTTTTTCATTAGATCCATCCAAGTCCTGCCTCTCCCTCTAGATTTTGCCCCTGTAGTGGTTAGAAAAGGAAGAGAGGGTTATTCTCTCCAAAGTTACTAACAGCTATAATTCCTTGGATGTTTAGAGTGTGCCAGTCAAGAGCTTTGTATGGATTATCTCATTTAATCCTTCCAATCATCCTATCCTCATTTAGGAAGCCAAAGTTAAGACGTGTTAAGACATTTACTCAAGATTTCAGATGTGATCAGTAAAATATAGGCCTCTCTGGTGTCAGAGCCATGCTTTTCTAACCATTAAGAGCAGAATGGGCCTAAGCCATTCACTGCATTCCCTCTTTACTTCACCTTGTACCTGACCTTCCAGGAGTTAGGAAATATCTAAGAAGCATGTTTATGATATCGGGCCATACTATATTGTCTACAGAGAATGAAAGGAGACAATGAGCCATAAAGAGGAAGAAAACTTTATACTCTCCCCAGATGCCTCTTTAAAAGTCAGTACCTATAATAAAACCAAGTTGTGCATCACTTAGGGTTTCATGTGGTCCTTGACCCAAGTTGGAGTTGTCTTGGTGTGAAGTAAGGAGAGAGACCATGAATTCAAACCGTGGGACTAACTTTTCTCTTTTTCAAGTTTGTTTTCCCATCTTATATTTTATACTTCCTGGAAGCAGTCTGTATTTTGTATTATTTTGAATCATCCACTATGTGCAATATAGAACTAGGCATGTATCACAGAGAAGTCACATAATTTTTTTTTAAATGTGAATACTCTTTGTAAACCACTCAGAGTATAGTAAAAGTAGGGGGGGGAAATCATTATTAAGACGAGGCATGAGGAAAATATACTGGCTGATTGAGGGATGTTGTCATTATGGTAATAATACCCTGAACTTTTAGTTTATGAAACCTGTGACTTATCTTACCCACCTTACAGTATGCTGGTGAAGTAGATACAAGATATTAATATCTCTATTGCATAGATGAGGAAACTAAGACACAAAAGGATCAAGCGACTTGTCCAAAAAATCACAAAACTAGATAAGGGATGTTGTCTGACTGGGCTTCAAATCCAAGTCTCTGACTCCACATTCAAGTGTCTGCCACAACACTGCGCTGCTCTCTTGACAGCTAATCTAACATTGGTTTATGAGCTGGTTTAGATTTTCTGATGCTTTGATTGCATTCACATTGGCTAGACCTCTCACTTTCAACCCTGTTAAGTGGCTTTTCCTTTGTTGGTACTATGTTTTTATAAACTTCTTTATGACCCTCAAAAATATTTTAAATTGCTCTCTAGAAGCAATTTCAAAGTAACATGCATCTTTGAGGGATAGTCATAGAAAAAGAGGGAAAACTAATATATTCTGGATAACATTTTATGTGTTAGTAAAAGAGGTAATTAATGTATCCACCCCCCTTCCCTGGGAGATGGGTCCTCTCGTCCCTGCCTCATAGGTGAGATCTTAGAAACCCAGAGCCCTTCAAGTAACTGCCCAGGATAACCCCCTTTGAACCTCTCTCTGGGATTCAACATAACTTGCCTGATTCCTAAACCCACGTTCTTTTCACTCTACTACTAGAGGGGTTAGGATTTAATTTCTGGTTGATAGACTTGATATTTTGTGGGTATGATGTTCATTTCTTTTAAGGTAAATACACAGGGGCTCCTGGCTGGCTCAGTCAGTGAAGTATGCAATTCTTGTTCTCAGGGTTGTAAATTCGAGGCTGAGTTGGGTGTAGAGATTACCTAACAATAAAATCTTAAAAAAAATCTTTTCTAAAAAGATGGATATTATACATAGTGTTTGAATCTTTTAATATTTTTGGACCTTAGTTCTATTTAAAAGTAAACTAACCAGGTCATATCCGTCTGCTTCTATCAGGAGTGTTGCGATATTTTAATATGACAACCTTATACTTATTTGGCAACTTCAATTATCTGAAATGTTTTTCAGAACAAATAAAGTAGCAAAAATGGTACCAAGTGTATGAAAGTACATTATCCATAAGACAGTGTTAGTTTGTTATTCAGAACTCATTGATACTTACTTTATGTATACTTTCAGCAAGTAGTGTGAGTTTTGACTTCTCAACTCATGGCAGATTAATAACCTCATATTAGACAATAGAGAAAAGAGTTATTTGAAGTGGATTGAGAATTATATAAAGATATAAATGACTGTTTCATGAGAAGGTAAAAGAAACAAGATAAACACAAGTATTTTACGGAGGGTACCAGGCTGGTTGCATATCATGGAGGAATGTGTATTCATTTGTTCCTTCATTGAAAAAGTTTATTTATTCCATAAACTCTATACCTATTACTCTAATAGTAACTGAAATAACAACAGATGTGGTGGCCGGCAGGACCATGATAGAGCTAATGGTACATGTGATCCAGAGCTGCCTACCATGAACAACTCAGGAGGGAGTTGTCAGCCATCTGGTTCTGATCTTAGATATAATCAAGATGATTTCTGTGTTCCATTTCTGACATTGTGAACATCTCTAGGGAAAAAAAAACAATTATGATAGTAACTGAGGTTCATAATAACGAAAAGGTCAAAATTAAATCACAGAATACAAGAGTGAAAAAAGCTCATAGAAATGCATCAATTTAAAGCTCTCATTTTTTAGATGAAACCAACAAGTCTCAGAGAACTTAAGTAACTGTGCAAAGCTGCACAGCTTGACCTGAAGAGGCCATCAGAGCTAAGAAAATAACGCAGGTAGGCGGAGGGCTCATCACCACTGCTTTCCTTTTCCAGCTGCCATATGCATTGAGGCTGCTATTTAGTAAGTGCATCACACAATAATCAGTCTCACAAAGATTGCATTTGAAAAGAAAAAGTTATTTCTTTTAAATATTGGTGCTTGAAAAGCAGTATCTTTAAAAATCACTTCCGTGAAACACCTCATACCCTTAGGAAAGGAGGTAAATGTGCTGTTACCATATGCTAAATTTTTAATCACCATGGACAAATAGGTCACCCATTTCTTGCTCCCTTTGACTAATCTTGATGGGCCTCTGTTATGGAAGAAAATGAAATGAAGAAATTTGTGACTGAGCAATACCCACTTCGGCCCTCTGAAATGAATGGAGGTGACTTAATTTTCTCATAGCAGTCTGGGGGTGTCAATTAGAAATGAAGGAAAGGTCAAAATGAGAAAGCAGAAATGATTAAAATACTGGGGAATTTAGCTTGTGTGCCAGAGACTCATCACTGAAGCTGAAAAGGAAAGTATGCAAAGTGAAGAAGAAGCAGAATGGGAATAATATTAATATTAAATAGGAAGCAAATACAGGACGAGAAGGAACACATCCTTGTGATACCTCCTCTTTCACTTCTCAAGTCTTAACAGTTTGGTTGCAGCGCTGTTGCTCAATAACAACTGCTTTTTCCTCAGATCTGAATCTCTTTTCAGGCCCTACCCTACCTGCCCCTTCAATAATGTAATGTGGGAAGGGAAACAAATCCCAAGAAGTGCAAAAAAAATTTAGGAAAGCTTAGGTTCTTTTCTAAATTAAGTATTGTACAGGCATTAGTAATTTTAAAAGATTAATTTTAAAAACTAAGGAAGGGGAGAGAGGGAGAAAGAAAGGGAAAAGCATATACCATTTTTTCCTTTGACAGTATATTTTCTAGACTCTCCTCTGAGCATCCTCCCCAAAGAATTCTGTTTTCTTATCAAGCCCCAAACCACTTGCCCTGCTGCAACATTTAGATTTCCAGTTTTAGTGAATTGAACCTTAACCAGGAATGTCATCAGAAGTGTGGAGGACCCAAATACTCTGGCTCTGGTCAGGACTCCTGCTCTTTACCACAGGATTTATTTTACTAGAGTCGCTTACCTACAACTCAAGCAAGAGCCAGAGCCACAAACAGCCTTCACAGTGATGACGCTGAGTTAGAGTGTAAAAGCCCTAAAGGAAAGTGACACTGTACTAGTAATGGGGGGTTTAGGAGACAGAGATCAGGAGGGAGAATATACACAGGAGTGGAAACCCAGATCTTACTTTTGGCCATAGGTATAATGTTCATATACAGGAGGTAGACTTGATTAAAATCAATCAGCTGTTCCAAAATAGCCTGATTGTTCAAGCTGATGAAGGTTCTATGATACCAATCATATACTATTTTGCTTTAGATTATATAGTCTCTTCTCAGACTTTACCTGACTGACACCTTCAACAGCCTAATACTGGCCACATCCTTTTTTCTTGAAGTTCTTTCTTTCTTAATTTCTATAATTTTTCTTTCTTCTGCTTCATCTCCTGTGTCTTTGATATTTCTTCATCACTAGATAAAGAGAGTCCAGTCCTTTTCCTTCTTTTTCTCTCATTCTCAAATTGTTGAACAATTTCTTTGGGGTAACTTCATCCATATACTGATAGTAAGATGGTTCAGAAATTTGTAGATCCACATTAAGTTAAGACAATGTTGAAAGGAAAAAGTGAACCATCTTTTCCTGATTCTTTTTAATGAGTAGATAAACTTTTCCCCAGAAGCTAATTAATAGATTCTGTTTTCCATTTAAGTAGCCAAAATTGGCTCACATGTCAACAAGTATTTGTTGGACCAATGACAGATAAGAAGGATAGAATTTCCATGTTGGCTCATCATCTTGAGAAGGGATGATATTTGTCACAGTCCTAGCAGGAGAGTTTAATAAAGGACATTTTGCTTAAATGTGGTTAAAGTGGAGAGAAACCACTATCCCTTGTATAGTTCTCTGGGTCTAGTGACAGGGTGCCCATGAAAAGGCAGGGAGGTTTGCCACTCTTAGATGTAAGGGGAAAAGGGAGATAGCTCTGTGGGGGAGAATCTCTGAGTAGATGCATGGTCATTGGCACAATTATTTTTGATGCACGTTGTTGATCTTTTGTGTGTTGATTTTTAACATCATCTTGTATCCATCATATTCATGGACTTTATTTTTAATTTTAATAATTTGTGGATTTTCTTCTGTATTTGTGTATCTCATTACATCATCTGTAATCACAAACTTGTCTCATCCCTCCAATCTATATACATTTTATCTCTTTCTAAAATTACTGAATTCACCAGAATCTCTATGCTGTATTGAAAAGTAGTAGTGATATCAAGTACAGATGGCTTATACCAACTTTAAACAGAATACATCTAAATTTTCTCCATTACGTTTTCTATTTTCTGGAGGTTTCTGTTGTTTAACCTAAGAATCTCCTTTCTATTCCCAGTGGCTTTTCTTAGTTTAATCCCTCATTATCTCTCCCCGGGAATATTCCAATAGCCTCCTAACTAATTCATCTGCCTCCAGCCTCACCTCCCACAAATTCATCTTCTGCATTGTGATCAAGGTAATAATTGTGGAATGCAAATCTTATCATAACTCTACATGCTTACAATTCTTTATTAGCCCTGCAAAATGTATAAACACACATGTCCAGGTTCCTGATGGAAAAAAAAAGTCAAAGTCAACTCTGTTATATTAAATAAAATTTCATCTTATATAATTTCTTGTTCATTAGAAGAGTATATGGTTTAGGCAAAATGAGGATGCCTTAACATTTACCAGACAAGTCCTGCCCTTTTAAGTCTAAATTGTCACTGCCCTTTATGAATAAACTGCTGAGGAGAGCTTTTCATAGGATTTCTCTCCTGTGTTTAACCCAAGAATCCTCTTCACCCATATTACAAGTTATACCTCCATCACCTGTATATCACAAAGTGTCCATTCCACTGCTGGCAAAATCCAATTCTCAAATGGATCTTAGGTTGTACACTTATATAAAGGAAGTCTAGATGTGAGGGCAATCTGACTGTGTCATCTGTCACCCCATCAATCGCTAAGGTTGACTCTGCTAATCTGGCTGGCAAAGCAGGTATCCCTGTCCTCACTCACCACTCCATTCACATCCCTCCCAAAGCTGCAAAGCTGTGCACTTGGTTGGTGGAAGAGGAGGACCATTCTCCCATTGGGAGTAGCTGCATTCCCCTGCTAAAACCTCCAGACAAGCTCTCAAGTATAAAAGAACATAGGATAGTCAGGCTTCCAAGACTCCAGACACATCCAAATGAGGTGCTACATGTGGCACTCTGCTTTTCTTGAAAGAAGGAAAGAAGAAAGAAAGAAAGAAAGAAAGAAAGAAAGAAAGAAAGAAAGAAAGAGAAAAGAAAGAAAAAAAGAAAGAAAGAAAGAAAGAAAGAAGAAAGAAAGAAAGAAAGAAAGAAAGAAAGAAAGAAGGAAGGAAAGAAAGAAAGAAGAAAGAAAAAATCTGTGATTTTTTTTTCCAGTTTTATTGACTTACATCACTATATACATTTAAGGAGTAGTTTGCACACTGGGTTGACTTACATATATTATGAAGTGATTATCACAATAAGTTTTTCATTTTCAAAATAATACAAATTCATTATCTTAGAGTTTCCGTGGGTCAGGAGTCTGGTATGTCATGGCTGGGTTCTGTGCTCAGTGTCTCATATGTTGAAACTGAGGTATCATCTGGGTTTATGTTTCATTTGAAGCTCACGATCCTCTTTCAAGCTCTTTCACAGGGTTGGTATAATTCAGTTCCTTACAATTGTAGGACTAAGGGCACTATATTTCTTTTTTTTTAATTTTAATTTTTGATTATTTTTTTAGTTTCACATTGTTATTTAAATTCTAGTCAGTTAATATACAGTGTAATATTAGCTTCAGGTATAGAATTCATAAGCATCCATTATCTTATTTAGACACAATAAAAAAAAAGAAAAAAAAATAACACAATTTTTTTTTCTCTTTGTGATGAGAACTCTTAGGATTTACATTTCTTAACATCTTCCATATATCCCACATAGCGGTGTTAACCTTAGCCATCATGTTGTACATTACTTATTTGTTTTATAACTTTCTTTTGACCAGAAAGCCTGTGATTTCAATCTGCAAAGGAATTGAAATGTGATGAGGAGCCCAGCCACCAGATGATGAGGTTTCCCTCCATCCTTCCTTGGTAAGCAACATAATTTTATTTATTTATTTTTAAATATTTAATACATAGTTCTAGATTAAATTCTGTGTCTTTGGTATTATTTTAGACAATACCCCCTTTCTAGCTTAAGCTATTTTCACAATCCCTTTCTACATGTCAGGCTTTTGTAATATCAACATATGGACATTTCTATAACTAGCTATGCCAGACCAGGCCGCCTGTATTTTCATTTGTAGGTTTCCCGTGCCTGAACTATTCTTTCCTCGGGAAGCCTTTTTTCTTTCAAACCTCAGTTCCTGTGTCATTTTTTCCAGGATCTTCCAACCCTAAAGAGTAGAAATTCCTTTCTCTGTATAATTTCTCTATATTTTACACATTGTATTGTGTTTTTAACTGTGTTGTAAATTCTTCTCTGAAACTGTCACACACAAGTTGCCCCAGAGGTGACTTGCAATAGCTTTTGATGAATAAATGAATGAGCACCTGGAGGAATGCATGAACATCTCAGTGAGTGTTTTGAGGCACAGAGCTGACACAGTTCTTGGCACGTGATCAATACATGTTTCTTTCCTCTTGGTTAACTGGGCAGTTGCATTAGGTCTCTGTCATCCAAAGCCATTCCAAGAAGACCACCAAGAGAACTATTAGAGGCAAAGCAGCCTCAGTTACTCAGGGACATACAAACTGGGTCATGGAAACATCTAATTCCTCATCAGTCTGTGAATTACTGGCACCTTTATCATCCTGAGTGAGGATACTAAGGCCGTGCAGTTGATGTCTGATGTTGGGGGAACTCTCAGCATTAAACAACTCTCATTTCAGAATCATCAAATTGGAGAAGGTAAGAGCTTAGAGTAAACAATTCTCCCTGGCTTGGACACCTGAATGTGAGGCTGGATAGTATCCTAGGCAGCAATACTGTTTGGGAGGGTGGAGAGGCCTGAGAAAGCTATCCAGAGGTAACAGATAAAGTTTCTGATTCTGTACTAGCCTTGAACAGGAGAAGCAACAGCCAGGCATTTTGCTAGATGAAGTGTGCTAAAGTGCTTCATTTTAATTATCACAACAGGCCTGCAAAGTCAATATTATTCCCATTTTATAGATGAAGACCCTAGGGCTGAGTGAAATTAACTCATTTAATGAAGGTTATATAGATAGTAACTTTCTAGGCCACTGTTACAAAATTAGGTCTGGTCTTCCTCCAAAGAATTCACTATTTTACAGCTGTTATCTTTTTACCCTGTATTACAACACATTTTTGAAAGCAAAAGTAGCTTCCGCTCACACCATCCTCCTAGCAACTACCTTTGCCAACATGCATTAACTAGCAGCATATTACAGTGCAGTATATCAAGCTATTTCTGTAAAAGAGGAAACTCAGCAAGCATTTAATGCCAGATGTCATACAAACTGACCACCTACCTTTCATACACCAAGAAGCAAAGAACAAGAACAATTAGACTGGTGATTTATGTCAGGCTAAAGAAAAGAGGCAAGAAGGTGGTGCAATACTCTTAAAAGAGGGTAGCTTTAGTTTAAAAACAACATGAATCAGAATTTAAGCTAAACTATAATTTCTATAATTTCGCGAATAAAAAAGAAATTAAATTTCTATTCACATCCAGATCAAAAAGGTTTTGGCTGTCATATTATATTTTTATGTCACATAGAAATACAAAATTGGGAATTCATTTCTGATTTGCAATAGTAATTCAAGACTGTCATGTGAAGGAGATACTTGATGTGTTTTGCTTTACCCCAGTGGCAGAACTAAAACCAATGAATGGAAGCTTCAGGGAGGATAATAAAAGGAAACACTTTGCAATAGATAGAGTTGTCCAGAGATGTAATTATTTGCTTCCAGCCGCCTCAGATATTCAAAAATAAGTGGTACAGGTAGGGTATTTCCAGAAGATCAAAACTCCAGTGCAATTAAATCAAAGGATCTCTGCGGGTCTTTCTCAACCTGTACACTTTTGGTTCCAGATCAGTTGAAAGGGTTTCCACTTCCTCTGATATTGGCTAAACATCTTAGGTTTATTTGGAAGTGTGGTACTATTACATTAGTAACTTATCATTAAATACATCCAAGTATCTTCTTTGCATCTATAGTCTCCATTTTGCCCTACATTAATATTAAACATTAGGTCTTTACCAGTGCCAACTAGCTGCAGTTGATTTATTCTGTGCTATAGTGAGCTTTAATCATCTTGATGAACAAGTCTACTGCTAGACTTAACTAAACATTTATAAAATACAAAGTCAGGGATCCCTGGGTGGCGCAGCGGTTTGGCGCCTGCCTTTGGCCCAGGGCGCGATCCTGCAGACCTGGGATCGAATCCCACATCGGGCTCCCGGTGCATGGAGCCTGCTTCTCCCTCTGCCTGTGTCTCTGCCTCTCTCTCTCTCTCTGTGTGACTATCATAAATAAATAAAAAAATTAAACAAAAAAATATTTAAAAAATAAATAAATAAAAAAATAAAATAAAATACAAAGTCAGGCTTGAAGAACACAGTCATTACATTTTTTCCCTAAAAGTCAAGGTATTTCTAATAATGGCTTTTGGCAGAAATTTGAAGTCCACTTATACTCTCATATTATTAGATATCGACCCCCAAATCTTACCTTGTTTTTGAAAATCTGTTTACAACATTTGGCGGTTGGTTGATAAGCCTTAGTCTTATCTCCATTGTTTATTTTTATAGATCCACATAATCTTAAGTCTGAAGAAATATAAAACTTTCCTCATCCTTTTATTTGTACAGATGATAACATTTAAGCCCAAAGTATTTGGGTGTCACACATAAGGCCAAACTGCTTTTCAAGGACAAAATTTCACGTAGAACTCTATATCCTAGTTCTTAGTCTGTTACCTGTGTGTGTGTGTGTGTGTGTGTGTGTGTGTACACTTACAGTAGTCCTCCCTTATCCACAATTTCACTTTCTGTGGTTTCACTTACCTACAGTCAACCACAGTCTGGAAGCAGGTGATCATCTTTCTGAGAAATCATCAGAAGGTTGATAGTAGCCTAATGCTACATCACAATGTCTACATCATTCACCTCACTTCCTCTCATCACATAGGCATTTTATCATCTCACCTCATCCCAGAAAGAAAGGTGAGCATAGTACAGTAAGATAGTTTGAGAGCGGCAGAGAGACCACATTCACATAACTGCTATTATGGTATATATTGGTATAATTATTCCATTTTATTATTAGTTATTATTATTAATCTCTTACTATGCCTAATTTATAAATTAAACTTTATTATAGGTATGTATGCATAGGAAAAAATATACTATATGTAGATTTGGTACTATCCATGGTTTCAGGCATCTACTGGGAGTCTTAGAACATATTTCCTGTGGGTAAGGGGAGACAACTGCATATGTGTGTACAATAACGTGAATATGTATATAACAGACAGTATAGAAATATATTTATACCTATTATATATAATTATTTACTATTATGTCATAATTGATATATAAATTGGCATATATGAATATATGTCATTAATGAATATAAAGATTGAGAATTTGGGCCTCTATGTTTTTTGTTTTATGTTTGCTAGATAATTTTTAAAATATTCAATTCTACTAATATGTATTTAACTTTTATTGTGATTCTTTAGGCTCAATTATTAACAAGGCAAACATTTCTTCTGTCTGGTGGAACTTATAATATAGAAGTGGAGACAGACAATTAAGGGTCCAATTTCAATGCTTTGATCAGCACTGTGATAGAGGAAGTAGAAGCACGTGAAAGCATTACCTAATGTGGGCCTGGAGAGCTTAGGAATGGCACAGGGCAGGGCTCCAGAGGAAATGATGGCTAGGTGGGAAACTATAGAGTGAGCCAAGGAAAGAGGATTAGAGGGAAGGAGAAGAGCACTCAAGTAAGAAAAACATGTTCAAAGTCACAGAGGTGATATAGGGCATGGAACAGTCAAGGAACTAAAAGAATTGAAACGCAAGTGTTAGGGGATGGAGAAAGTGAGGCAAGTGGGCATGGAAGTGTACAGAAAGAAGGCTGGAGAGAGTCACATAGAATTTTAAACAAACAAACAGAAACAACTGAGTCACAAGTATGCACTCCAATTTAGGATTTCGGTTGAGTTTCTCATGTATTCTTTACTGGCTCTGCTTCCCAGTTACTCTTGACCCAGCTAACAACTTTTTTTTTGTTTTTTAGTTCCGTGAAAAATGCTGTTCTCTGCCCAGTTGCTCAGGCAAGAATTCTCTGTTTAATTCCCACAGCCAATTAGGTCACCAAGACCTTTCAATTCTGCCACTTGAATTGTTCTTGGATCTTCAACTTTTTCACATCTCCATAATCACTATTTGCTTGGTTTATCCTAGTTCTTTGGAATGGCCAGAAGGTCTTCTTGTTTTCCCTTGCCAGTCCCTTTTCAACATGGCACTTGCCTTAGCTGGAGGCCAAATGGTGCCATAGGGAGAATACTGGGATGCACGATGGGAAAGTGAGAGAGATTTGCCACCAAATTCTGACATATGACTGGCAGACTTAATTAATATGGTGAATATACCCAGCTGAGTACTATAGAGAAAACATGAAGACGCTGTCTTCCCAGTATTCCCTTCAGTACCTCCCCCAGCACACGCGCACGCGCTCACACACACACACACACACACACACACACACACACATTCTTGTTTCTAGAAATAACTGTTGCTAAGAACACAGCTCTGATAAGGAGCCTAAGAAGGGTGACTTTGGGCACTGAGTTTAGCAGCAGGCTCAACCTAGATCCTCTCTGTCAGATCTTTCCTGTGCTCCTGCCAAACTATCCTAATTGGCTGTAAACACTGTTAGGAAACTGTCAGCAGCTTGGAATTGCCAGCTTCCTGTAAGTGAGGATTTACTAAAAACCAAAAATCCCATTTTCCCCTTTGCATTCTACGACCCCTGGTACAAAAAAAAATGGTAACTCACAGCTTAAAAAATATGAGAGTACTCACCTCCTGAATTCTCAGGGATACTACTAAGATACATTTTGAATTTTTCATCCTTAAAATAATTTTTTTTAAAAAAGCATTGTGGGTAGGTTGATCCCACTAGTCAAATGATTGCCTTTTTAGCTTCATTTGTCTCTCAATATAGACAAGTTATTTCTGTGCCTCATTTTCACCCATTCAGATATCAACAACTGAGCTATTTCTCCTTCTCTGACTCAGAAGGAAGACAGAAAACTGTGAAAAAGCACTATGCAACAACTTCTTGCAGAAGCACTTTGATACCATAAGGTACCGTCAGCAAGAGGGAAGTTGGCCTTTACTTAGAATGGATTTGGGAACTGTGTATTTAAAGGCACACAGTCCATTAGCAATTTCAACGGGAGGAGGTTTTACCATGACTGAGTAAATATAGGACTGAGTTTAAGCAGATGTTAGTGTTTCCTGAGACTTGCAGTGCTTGTGCCAAAGTAGAAGCCTGGTTTCCATTCTTCATCTTCATGTTTAGTGGGTTTTTATACGGCTATAGTTTCTATGATTACTCTTGTTGTTTTGTCAGAATCAGTACTAGGGAGAAAATGAAACCTCCCACAGAAGATAGATTCTCAGTATGTAAAAATACAGTCTAGATGGTTTTTTTCTTAATATGCAAAATCTGCCCTTTTAAAGTATCTGATTTTATACGTTTTGTCATAACGCATAGCTATGGTATGGCTTCTGCAATCACGACACAAAGCATCTCCTTCATCCTAACAAGTTTTCACTACTCTTTTGCAGCCAATTTCCTCCTCCCACCTACTGAACCCTGGCAATTGCTGATCAGCTTTCCATCACTAGATTATTTTCCTTTCATAGAATTTCATATGAATGGAGTTACAGAATGTGTAATATTTATTTCTAGCTTCTTTCCTTAATACAATGCTACTGAGATTCAGCCATGATGTAAGTATCATTAGTTTCTTCCTTCTTATTGCTGAATTGCACTCCATCTTATGGATACTCCAAAATCTGTTTACCTATTCTCCAGTTGATATTTAATTGTTACCAATTTTTTTATTACTATGAGTAAAACTGCTATGAACATCCCTTTACGGGTCTTTGTGTGGACAGATGCTTCTCTTTTCCTTGTGTCAATATCTGGGAGTGAAATTGCTAGGTAATTGAAGAAGTATATGTTTAACTTTGCATTCCCACCAATTGTTCCATTCCCTTGTCAGCACTTGGTATTGTCAGTGTTTTTCATTTTAGCTATTTTGATCAGTGAATAGTGGCATCCCATTGTGATTTTAATTTTCATTCTGCTAATGGCTAATAGTGTTGAGCATATTTTCACATGCTTACTGGCCATCTGTATATTTTGGTGAAGTTTCTGTTCAAATTTTTGCCTCAATTTAATTGGATTGTCTTCTTATAATTGATTTGTTCCATTTGTTATTTTTCAAGTTAAAAAAATCTTCTATTTTTAAACATAATACATAAGCAATTAGATTTATTTTTTTAGGTAATGTATATTAAAGAATTGAGCTTTTTTTAAAGGTTTTTATTTATTTATTCATGAGAGACACAGAGAGAGAGAGAGGCAGAGACATAGGCAGGGGGAAAAGCAGGCCCCCCCCCACCCCCAGGGAGCCCGATGTGGGTATTGATCCCAGGACCCCAGATCAGGACCTGAGCCAAAGGTAGACGTTTAGCCACTGAGGAACCCAGACTCAATACCCCAGGAATTGAGTTTTAAATGATTACTGGATAACCCCTTTCCAATCATTGTCATGTTTCATCTTACTATTTGTATTGCATATCAAATTATTTTTAACTTTTTATTGTAGGAAACTAAAAATTTATTAAACAGTAAAAAAAAAATGGTATACTGAAATCTCATGAACCTAATATCTAGCTTCTACAGTTATCAATACTTCTCCATTCTTATTTTCTCTATACTTTCATCCATTTTCTATCCACCAATTTATTATTATTAATAGTAGTAGTAGTATGTTAATTTCTCTTTTTTTAGGTAAAATTCATATACCAAAATACAGTAGTCCCCGACTTATCCATGGGGAATACTTTCCAGGACCTCCAGTGGATGCTCAAGACCGTGGATAGTATTGAACACTATGCTATGTTTTTTGTTATCCTATGCATACATAGCTATGATAAAGTTTAATTTATAAACTAAGCACAGTAATGGATTATAATAGCTAATGATAAAATAGAACATTTATAACAAAATACTATAATAAAAGTTATATGACTGTGGTCTCTCTCTGCCTCTCTCAAAATGTCTTATTACTGTATTCATACTTCTTCTTGTGATGATTGGAGATGACAAAATACCTATGTGATGAGAAAAAGTGAGGTGATTGGTGTGGGTATTGTGATATAGCATTAGGCTACTACTAACTTTCTGATGATATCCTGGAAGGACATCAGGTGACCACTGCTGACTTCAGGTAACTGAAACCAGAAAGAGTGAAACTGCGGATAGCTTTATATAAATAATGGTGTACAATTTTAAAAAAGTGGATACAAACGAATAACCCACAATCCACACCTCTATCATAATATAGGGCATTTTCATCTCCCCAGAAAGTTTTGTTGTGTCCGATTCCACTCATATGCCCTTTACCCCAGCCCAGGCAAATAGTATTCTGATTTTCTTTTCACCTTAGATAAATTTGCCATTTCTAAATTTAACATAAGTGGAATCATTCCACATGTACTATTTGTGTCTTACTTCTTTCACTCTGCATATTATTTTGGAGAGTCATCCATGTTGTTGAGCAAATCAATAAATCATTATGATTATTCAGTGATATTCTGTTTTATGGCTATACAAGTAGCATGTTAACCATTTTTCTGCAGATGTACATGGGAATATTTCTACTTTTTAGCTACTGTGATTAAACCCACTATGCTGATCTATTTGTCTATCTTTAATGACAATGACATGCTTTCTTGATTAGTATAACTTATAATAAGCCTTGAAGTCTGTTAATGCAAACCTTACAACTTTTTTTCTTTTTAGTTTTCAAGATCATTTAAAAAATTCTAGGCCCTTTGCATATTCATATAAATTTTAATACAGGATTATCAGTTTCTATAAAAATACCTGTTGGGTTTCTTATTGAGATTAATACAGTCTGTAGATTAATTTGGGGGAAATAGACTACCATATATTAAAGATATTAGGTCTTGGGGCATCTGGTGGCTTAATTGGTTAAGCATCTTCCTTTGGCTCAGATTATGATCTCAGGGTCCCAAAATTGAGCCTTGAGTTGGACTTCCTTGCTCAGCAGGGAGTCTGCTTCTCCCTCTCTGCCAGCTCCTCCTCCCTGCTTGTGTTCTTGCTCTCTTCAAAAACATAAATAAAATCTTTAAAAAAATATTGGATCTCTCAAGCTATGGCTATGCATCTCCATTTCTCTCAGTAATGTTCTGTGTTTTTAAAAATGGAGCTTTTGCCTGACTTTAAAAATTTATTCCTATGTACTTTATGAATATTTTTATATGAAACAAATTTTGAAATTAACTTGTGTATGGTCTCAATTGTTTTTTGTTTCCATGTGAATATTCACTTGTCTTGGGACCATTTGTAAAGTGAATTTTGAAACTTTTCTTCTCCAATTGTTGACTCCTAGTATATAATAAATATATATTTTTTGTATATAAATCTTATATCCTCAGGTTTTATGAACCTCACTTATTGGTTTAAGAAGTTGTTATTGTTTTTAATTCCTTAGTTTTTTTTTTCCTACCCAAAGTAGTCATGTTATCTCTTAATAGGGATGGTTTAACTAATTCCATTCCAAACTACATGCATTTTATTTATTTTTTCTTCACTTATTGCAATGGCCAGGTCCTACAATAAAACATTGACTAGAAGTGTTAAGAGCAGACCATACATAAATCCCAATCTTAGGTACAATATTTGGTATGATGTAAGTTGTAGATTTTTCATAGATGCCATTTATCAGGATGAGGAAGTTCTCTCGTTCCAAGCTTGCTAAGAGATTTTTTTTTGTCTATATCATAAATGGGTTTTATAATTAGTCATATGGTTTGGCTTTATATATTAAAATAATGATATTCAACACATCATAGTGTTTTTCCTCCTTCATTTGGCCCTATAGTGGATTATACTGGTTGAAATTTATATAATAAAACAATCTTGAATTACTTAGAAAAATACCACTTGGCCATGATGCATTATCATTTTTAGAAATTGCTGCATTTGCTTTGCTAATGTTTTGTTAAGGATTTTTACACCATGTTTATGCGGGTTATTGCTCCATTGGTAATATTTGTTCTTTGTCAGATTTTCTTATTAGAATTGTGATGTCCTCATCAGATTAGTTAGGAAACATTCTCTCCTCTTTTATTAACTAAAATAATTTAAAATTATTTTTTGGTTTTTGGATTTTTTTTACTAAGTATTTAATAGGATTCATTAGTGAAATTTTGGTACAGAGAGAGTGGTTCTAGAGAAACAGACTTTTAAGAATGAGTTTTTCTAAATTGGTTCTGGGGTTTCTGGAATTGGCTCTGTAGTCTGATTAAATTTAAAAATGTTAATGACTCTATTCCCAATAGTGAAGAGAGCACTGATAGCCCAAAGTGTTATCTGACAATAGACTTACACAAATACCACCATTGGATACTGCTAATCATCCACCTATAAGAAGCAAGGATCTGGATAGCTGTGCATGTGATACTTTTAAACATTTTGGTCCAACTAACAAATAACAAATATAATGAGATTGTCTTATTGCTCCTAATGTTGTTAGACAAAACAGAGAAAGAAAAGGATGAAGTCAGAGATTCAAATTCCCAAATCAAGTGCTGTATAAATGACCTAAAAGTTTCTGTGTTCCCTGAAGGAAACCTTTATCTCCTGAGGTTGAAGACTGAAATTGCTGAAAATCAAACCCAGAATCTCATCCAGCACCTGGCTAGATTATAATATAAGTGTCTACTATTAAAGTGAGGGCATTGATTGAGAAGGAATGGGAAACTAAGGGTTGTAATGGGGATATATGAGAAGATGCTGATAAAACTGGAAACATTGAACTCCACATTCTGATGCATTTTCTTTGCCAGTGGAAATAGCCTTTTCACCCACTCTGAGGGGATTAATTCTGCATTGCCTGAGGAACCAGTAGTGGCTTCCCCTGAGGTAATTGCCATGCAAAATAATGCTAATTCTCCCTGGGATGCACCCTTCTTTGCTTCTAGACCTAACTACACTCAAATCCCAACAGGTCCCTTAAGGTCAAGTACAGAGTGTGACCTGTGAGGAGATACACTACACTCCAAAAGAACTACTTGAGTTTTCTAACTTAAACGCACAAAAATTGGAGTACATGTGTGAGACTGAGTACTAAAGGTGTGGGATAATGATAGAAGGAACACAAAGTTGGACCAGGGAGAATTTATTAATAGAGGCTCCCTAAGCAGAGATTCTGCATCTAATGTTGCATCTCAGTGAATTAGAAAGGGTTCTAACAGTTTGGTTTGACTAATACATGGACTAAAAGGTACCCACAGTGAACAAGTTAGAAATGCCAGGCTTGCCTTGGCTTAATGTAGCAGTAGAGATTCAAAAGCTTAGGGAGATTGGAATGTTAGAGTGGATTTGTCATTTAAAACCTATTCATCCACCCTGGGAGGGTCTAGAAGACAAACCTTTTACAAGACTATGAGAAATAAATTTGGGAGGGAGTCCCAGCATTTTTGAAGAGCTTTGTGATTCATCTTCTCTGTACAATGCCAACTGTAGTTACTGAATTGTGAATTGTGAAACTTAAATGCTTAAACTTAAATGTTGGGACCAATTAGATCATGGGGTGGCAGCACTCAAACACCAAAGGCAAGGTGGTTGTGCTTATCTTAATGGACAGCAGGGTCAGAGCAGCAATCAGAATAGTCTGACTCATGCAGACTTATGGGGTTGACTAGTCCATGATGGTGTTACTAGAAGTAAAATAGATAAGAAGCCTACTAAATTCTTACTTGATGTGTATAAGTAGAAAAGTTCTAGGCCAAGTGCATGAAAGTCTAATCAGAATCATAAAAATATAGAGTCATGGCTCCCCAGTCAATTCCCAGATTTAAGCCTTGAATGAAGGGGGGGGGCCAAGTTCCCTTAAGGACAGACAAATTCAGGTACATTGCCAAAAATGTATACTATTACTCTTTCTCCCAGTCTTCCCCAAAGGCACCTAAAGCTTCTCACTGAGGAAACTGAACATTTGAGAAAAGGACATAGGGACTACTAGACACTGGTTCTGAACAGACATTAATTCTAGGAGACCCAAAATATTACTATGATCTGCCAGTCAGAGTAAGAACTGATGGAGGTCAGGTGATAATGGATTTTTAGCTTGGGTCCATTTCACAGTGGGTCCAGTGGGTCCACGAACTCATCCTGCAGTTATTTTCCCAGTTCCAGAGTACATTATTGGAATAGATATGCTCATCAGATGCCAGAATCCCCACAATGGTTCCCTAATTTGTGGAGTGAGGGCTATCATGGGAAAAGCCAAGTGGAAACTCCCAGAATGCCTCTACCTAGAAAAGCAGTAACCCAAAAGCAATAGTTTATTTCTAGAAGAAATCAAGGGATTAGTGCCATCATTAGTATAGGGGTGGTAATTCCCACCACATCCTCATTCACCTCGCCTATTTGGCCTGTGCAGAAGACAGATGCATTTTGGAGAATAACTGTAGATTATTGTAAGCTTAATCAGATGGTGACTCCACTTACAGCTGCTGCACCAGATGTGGTTTTATTTCTTGAACAAATTAACACATCCCCTAGTACCTGATATGTAGCTAATGATCTAGAAAATGCTTTTTTAACCTCATACCTGTTAGTAAGGACCACCAGAAGCAGACTGCTTTCAACTGGCAAGACCAGCAATATGCACTTACTGTCTTACCTTAGGGGTACACATTCTCTTCAGTTTTACATTCATAATTTAGTTCACAAGAATCTTGATTGCTTTTCTCTTCCACAGGATATCACACTGGTCCATTATGTTGATTTGGCTGAGTGAACAAGAAGTGGCAATGACTCTAGACTTACTTGCATGACAGGGGGTAGGATATAAACCCAACAAAAATTTAGGGGCCTTATATCTCAGTGAAATTCCTTGCTGTGGGGCCTGTCGAGATACTCTTCTCAAGATGAATGATAAGTCGTGGCATCCGGTCCACCCAACAACCACACACACACACACACACACACACACACACACACAAAGCACAATGCCTAGTGGGCCCCTTTGGATTTTGGAGGCAACCTATTTCTCATTGAAATGTGGATCCATGCTCCAAACACTGGGTGTCCCCACCATCCTGAAGCAGCCTGGCTTGACAGCATGATGGAATGGCCTATTGAAGACTTATTTATAGCACCACCCAGGTGGCAATACCTTGCAGGGCAGGGGCAAGGTTCTCCAAAAGACTATATATGCTTTGAATCAGTAACCAATATATGGTGCTGTTTCTCCCATAGTAGGACTCATAAGTCCAGGAATTAAATTGGTGATATTTATAAAGAATTGGTTCATGCTATTCTGGTGACTGGCAAATCCCAAGATCTGGAGTATAAATTGACAGAGAAGACATCTCAGGAGAGCTAATGGTTTAGTTCCAGTCAAAGTCAAAGGCCTTAAAATCTTTTTAAAAAAAGAAAAAAGAAAAAAAAAAGGCAGCTCCAGGTAACCCAGTGGTTTAGCACCTGCCTTAGGCCCAGGGTGTGATCCTGGAGACCCAAGATCAAGTCCTGCATTGGGCTCCCTGCATGGATCCTGGAGCCTGCTTCTCCCTCTGCCTGTATATCTGCCTCTCTGTGTGTGTGTGTCATGAATAAATAAATAAAATCTTTTAAAAAAAGAAATAAAAGGCCTGAGAACCAGGAGAGTTGATGGTTGTAGTTCATTTCTGAAGGGCAGTAGGCTGAAGACCTAGAAAGAGCTGATATTTCAGTTTAAGTTTGAAGGCAGGAAAATGGCTAAGGTGTGAAGGGAGTTAGGCAGGGAGAATTCTCTCTTATTAAGGGGAGGGTCAGTCTTTTTGTTCTAGTCAAGACTTCAGTTTAAATGGATGAGGCCCACACACATTAGGAGGACAATCTGCTGCATTCATTCTACAGATTTCATTATTGATCTCATCCAAAAGCACTATCATAGAAACATCCAGAATAATGTTTGACCTATTTTGTTCTAACTGGGCTATCATAACACAAGAATTACAAGGGTCACTAATATTTAATAAAATGCTTTTAGTAAGTGTTCAAGACATATTTAGCAAATCATGAACAACACAGAAAGAGCCCCAGGGACCTAGTCATCTCTCTTTCATGAGTTTTCTTTAATTACAAACAGAAGATACTTTATCTATTATTCTGTGTATTTTTCCCTAGACATTTGACTAAAGAATTAGGACAAATCTGATTTGACTTTTTTCAATTTTGATAGAAAAAGATGATTATGGCCAATGTATGAAATCCTGTCAAACACTAGTTTTTCCCCACTTCTCTATTTCCCAGGTATAGGGAGCTAAAAGAATCAAGTTTATATAAAATTCAAGTCTGCTATTGAAATCTACAGGAATGACCTATTTCACCACTTTAAGTCCCCCAGTATGTGAAAACTGACATAAAAAGAATTGGGACCAGCTGTCCCTTCTTTGTACTGAGGCCCTAAAAGGAAGAAATAGATAAACTGCTGCATTGGAGATTAAGATCAGCTATATAAAAAAATATTTCTCAGTGTTGAAAGTGATTAAACTCCTCAATGGGTAACCAACTATGGTATCTGAGGGAGTGTTTGTGGGAGTGTGTGTGTGTTTGTCTACATGCACATGCACGTGTGTGACATGTGATTGTATCTTTCCTGTGTTTAAAAATGATAGCGTATGCTTTGATCTTTGTGAGTTTTTCATCAAGGCATTGTCATAAAGGGTTGTGTCAAATATTTAAAAGATACCACTTAAAAATTGGCCTCATTTTCCAGAATGTATAAGGAGTACCCAGCATAATAATGTAGCAAGATGCTGCATTTCAATAATTTTGGACTCTGGAGCCCCCAAAAGAAAAAACAGTAAAGTTCAATTAAGTGTCAATACTACTTAAGATCCTTCTCCCTTTACTCCAAAGCACAATACTTACTAGTCATATTAGTATTTAGTAAGTACTCGAATGCCAGAATTCTCTAAGATTTGTTAAGCCTGTGTGGTGAAAAACTCCATGGGCATCAGGAGAGCTTGTTTCAAGATCCAACTCTACCATAGAAAGGCAGGGCTATTCAAAGGTTATTCTCGGGATGCCTGGGTGGCTCAGCAGTTGAGTGTCTGCCTTTGGCCCAGGGTGTGATCACAGAGTCACAGGATGGAGTCCCACATCGGGCTCCCTGCATGGAGCCTGCTTCTCCCTCTGCCTGTGTCTCTGCCTCTCTCTCTCTCTGTTCTCTCATGAATAAATTAAAATCTTTAAATAAATAAAAGGTTATTCTTCATACTGTTACCACACTGAGCCAAACCATGGGTGGACCCAGAGACATCCATGGCTATGGGATACTACAATATCTAGTAGTTCCTACATTTGAAGAACACTGAATTTCATGCAGATAGTTCTATAAAACTCATCTTCTTCTGCTAGACACTCATCATAGGCTTTCAGCCTTTTTAGTAAATAACCAAGATGAAATTATGTGTGGAAATAGGATCTAGGTCTATGATTTTGACCACTTTCAAGATATGTGTCATAAGGACATATTAAGACCTGTTTTTATCCTCAATGCAAACTTGTTTGAGCCAAATAAACAGGAATGGGCTACACTGAAAATAGCTAATACCTGTGTTTTCACTCTCTGGCTCTTGAATTAGAACAATACCACAGATTTGGGTGACTTAAACAATTGAAACTAATTTTCCAACAGTACTAGAGGCTGGAAGTCCAAGATCAAAGTGCCAGTAGGCTTGGTTTCTTCTGAGGTCACCCTGGCTTGCAGATGGCCACTCACTACCTTTTCACATGTTTTTTCCTCTGTGCAGGTTCCTATGCTTTTGGGGTCTGTCTCTGTGTTCAAATTTCCTTTTCTTAAAAGGTTATCAGTCAAGTTGGATTAGGGTCCACCCTCAGGGCCTCACTTTAACTTAGTCACATCTTTGAAGACTCTGTCTCTGTACAGTCTTATCCTGGGGTTAAGGGTTAGCACTTCAACATGAATTTGGTAGAGGTGTTGGGGGGCACAAGATAGCCTATAACAGGAATGAAACCTATCATTTGCCATTTTGGCATAATCACGAACATAACTAAAGACCTATCAAATAACAACCACTTATGCAATTGAAACCACTGAGAAACTACACAATAGAATTTATACTTATCATATACCTATCCCCTGCTATATATTCTGAATTTTCTCTGCTCACTCTTTACAAAGGAGAATTTCCAAACCCAAGTCTGTAATATTGGAATGAATGAACAACATCACAGATGACCCAAACAACAGAATGTCATTAGTGTTTAAAAGTCAAATAAAAAAATTATGTAGGAAAATGCAAGCAAAACAATATTAATTACAATAAATAGGAGAGAAAGCTTTTTACATATTATACTCCTATTAACTACATCATAAGGTTTATATCAGGATTAACTTAGCTAATATATTAAAGCACTTAGGAGATTTTGTGGCATGAGGTAAATGTTCCATACATAACAACTTTTATTATTTTTTATATTATCATGTGGAAGAATTTAAGATTTTCACTGTTCACCTGGTTGCCTTCTTCTGTGCTGCAGTGCATGACCTTTTGCTGTCATTCATATTCCAGATTCCCTTGTAGAAGCTTCCTCTTTGGTATTCAACGTCTCTATTGAAGCAAGAATGTCACCAGTGAGTCTGATGTTTTAAGTCTAGCCTACTTACCAGACTTGAGAACTTCCTTAGAGGTTACTTGTGATTGAAATTGAGAGAAATACTTTTCTTCAGCAGGCATTATTGACCGGTCTGTCAAAAACACATGAGATACAAAGGACTTGAATTACACAATTGTTTGGGGAAGGCTACTGCAGCCTGTACTATCATTAGTCAGTAGGAAGTGGTTCTTGTATTAATCAGGCCCCCTAAGGATGTTGACAAGGATAATAATTCTTTCCCAATGCGTGGATATAATTCTCAATTGTTTCATATTAAAACAAGAGAGGAAAAAGGCTTTGGGAAAGAATACACATTTTTAATAGGAGCTATAATTCTGTATGAAGGGTTATCTGAATAGTTTGCACAAGAAATGAAATTATAGCACTTATTCCACAGATATAGCCATTGAGGGAATGAAGCCAAAGTCTCATCATCCTTTGCAACAGAGATTTTTAAGGACTCAGTTAACCCTATGAAACTTCTGTTCATAAGTTCATGGTCTTTTGCTTTGCTCTGAAAAGAACAAACTGATATTATTAACCTTTGCTTAATCTGACTACATAGCTTTATATTAAAAAAAAAAACATTAAAAAGCATCATAGCCACTGAATCCTTCCAGGTATTAATACATATTTAAAATAAATGACAAGTCACAAACATAAAAAGGATATAGCCTCATGGATAACCTTAGCTGTATTGGGTACAGACGGTTAATGATACATCTTAGTATAGTTAATTCTGTTTACTTAGCATCATCTGGGCTCTATGAAATATATAAAATTCTACCCTAGTTTATTTAAGCATATCACAAATGTCCAACTTTCCTGGATAATTTTTAGTCTCTCCAGCCTCTAGAAAATTACCAGAGGCTTGAGGAGGGCTGAAGCTTGTTCTAGTCAGAGCCCTCCAGGGAGCAGAACTATATCTCCTTGTTTAACTATAACTTCTTTTGAGTACCTAGCCACTGCTGAATCTCATAGGGAAAATGCAAAATCCCCAATCAATTTAGAAGCAAATTTAGACCCAGAAGGTAGCCAATTAATGCATCTCAACTTTTTGGGAAGCCTGAGTACAAGCCAGGAGCTCCCAAGGCCCTAGGTAATGATTGCTATTTCCATCTTCGTCCAGGAGAAAAAAAAAAAAAAAAAAAGCTGAAAACAGCCTCCATTCCTAGAGTGTTGTGGGCCACTGATTTTTATCACACAGGTAAGTATCATTTGCAATTAACACATAGAGCACTGTCTCTTAGAGCTATAAGGATCCATAGAGAAAACCTAATCTAATGCTTTCATTTTACAGATGAACAGACTGAGGCCTATAGAGGTTTAGGGGTTTGTCTGAGGTCACATGCTTGTTAACAGCTCTTCTGGGATATTGATCAAGTGTTCTATTTCTAAAAGACTTAATGGTGCTTGAAAAACAGTTGACTCTCCTAAATAGCATAAACATTTCCCCTTCAAAGGTACTTACACTGTTGTTTGTAGGAAGTACACAATTATATTTTAGCCCAACTCCCACTTGGAATAAATGAAAATGAAAATTAAAACCCAAATATTTTTGTTTAGAATTTGATTCTGCTCTAAGCGAAGCAGGGCTTAAAACACCTCTGTTGGTGAATGTCTCATTGCTTACTTCTAGGGGTAGGAAGGGTAGGAGTAGGCAGACAGATGTTTGCCAAGTTCATGGATAAAAGAGATTGCTGGGTCTTGAGAGTTTATCTCTCAAAGGCAGAGAGAGCCCCTTTCTCATTTTGAAGAGCATTACTATTACTTAGCTTCTTGGACATGGGGGGACTTTCTCCCTAATCTTCTGACTGGTAGATTGGGGAGGCTATGGCTATCACCCAGCATCCTAGCCACTTCTTGTTTGCACTCCTGTTTACATTGGAGAATAGGAAAGAAGCACCTGGATAGGAAAAAAAAAAAAAAAAAAGTTGACTTGTCTGTTACCACTTAATAAATTACTATGGTATCTGGAGTCATACCAACAAAATATTCAGGCAAAATTAAATATATGTAGATAGAGATTGTAAAAAACAGCATTGCTGACACAGAGCAGAGTTATAAATTAGTTGAGCCATTTTGATTACTGGAGTCATGTTAGTAATAAGAATCGCTGGATATTCTGCAGATTTAGAGGGTGTCGATGAAGTGGGAACCTTATAGAAAATCAATGTGCTACAGAGTAATAGAGGTCTCGGCTTCTCTGTACCGTCCTTAATTGAATTAGGAATTTCATTTGAGAAGGGAGGGCTAGAGTCACAGTCTCACATTTGGTCCCAAGTAAGCATGGAAGCTGGAATATTTGGCAGGTTTTCATCATCATTGTGGCCATTGTCCACTGTCCCTGGAGCACATACTGTCATAGGCCAGAGAGAGAGAAGCTTAACTTGGTGAGAGGTCAGCAGTTTGCAGGGCATGGGGCTGTGTACAGGAGGTGAGAAATTACTACAGCTGTTCCATTGCATTGCTTTCCCGGCTGTAAATGAGGCTTCTCATTAATGAATCATGCATACGGACTGCCAGGGTCTCAGCATTAATTGACACTAATGGGAACATCTTATGGTTGAAGGGAGAGCTATGGGAGCCATTTTCAGTCTGATTTGATTTGGAAGGAAGCTTGGACAATTTACATTTTCCACGAAATGCTAGAGCAGCCTCACACACCACATTTGCACCCCAAACCACAAATAGGTTGCTGAGTATCTGCAGAAAAGTCTATCAAACTCTTCATGAGGGAGAAGCAATATCAACAAGTGCTTCAATGAGATTTTCCTTTTTCTGCCAGGCATGGTACCTACAGAGAATGTTTGAATCTGCTTTTGGCTTGTAGTATGCATGCTAAGGCCTAATGCAGTGTATGTAATTTACTTTAGTCCTTTGAGATCATTCAGCAGGGACTCAGTGCAAGTTAGCCCTGAGGAAATTTCAGTCAATAATTTTTGTTTAAAAAATGTGTCCTCCCATGATAATGTAACTATATTCCATCAAAACAGGTAGATGCCAAAGTTTAATCTGAGCTGCCTAGAATGTTTTACCCCTTAAGTGGAACTGATATAATCATTCCTTTTTTAGCCCCAAAGAGAAATTTCCCTGTAATTAGTTTTTGATACATGTTCAGCATTAGGAAATGGATGTTCATAGTGTTGGTATAGTTCAAGCCTTTTCATATCATGGAACATATGGGTGAATCCCGCCTCCCAGAACACCCAAAGCCCATACCACACCTTAGAGTGAATTAGAAAGTCATGCCTGCTTTCAAGTGGATGCATCCACACAAAGGCACACTGCTTGCAGCCCCACTTGCTACTTTGGTTCGGCGCTCTTGTGCAGTCAGTGCACAGCCTGTACAAGGTACATAATAACCTTAGTGCTATTCTAGTGAATGTTAACATTTCGCTAAACCAACAATGACTCTGTGGTGGGGTCCTGGAATAAGCAAGTTGATCTTCTAAAGAAAAATATAGGGCTTAGAGAAGAAGATATTGAACAGGCCTATGGGGAAGACACAATAATGACATAATTTTTAGTAGAGGAGAATATAATAATTTGAGATCCACATCTCTAAAAACTGTTTTTATTTTTAGTCAATATGACCTCCGGGTAACTTCTGATCCACTAACAGAAGTAAATATTTTCTTTAGGATCACGTAATTTGTTGCTGAAAAAGGATGTAGGAATCATTGAGTCCTACCCCTTCGTTTTAAAGATTTTATTTATTTATTTTATTTGAGAGTGAGAGAGAGTTAGGGAAGGGGCAGAGGGAGAAAATTTCAAGCGGACTCCATGCTCAGTGGGGCTTGGGGCTTGATTCAAAACCCCAAAATCAGGACCTGATCTGAAACCCAGAGTCAGACACCTAACTGCCTGAGCCACCCAGGATCTCCCTACCCCTTCATTTTATACATGAGAAGTCTCATGTGCAGCTCAGTGCTATATAGCTAGCTAATAATGTAACCTAGATTTAAGTCCAGATCTCATGACAAGAAGTCCAATTCACATTCCATCACTGCCAATCAAAATGTCACAAGCACACAGCCATCTCTTGGGTTCAAGAAGTACCTTTAAGTCTGATATTCTGCTCTCAGGAGACTATAACCATGTTTACCATATCCATAGCCTTCCCCTGTTAGTGTTTTTATTTCTTTCCTCTTGGTCTTCATCTTTACAAAATGAGGAATGATTATCTTCTGATGTAGCCTTTTGATGATATTTGATACTCCCTGAGAACAATGGAAATGGCATTCCATGTGGGTTAAAAAGTTGTGTTAACTGACCTCTAAGTTTCCTTCCATCTTAGGATCTAGTTTTATTAGTATGGCAACCTCTTTCTCTTTTGCTTATTTAGTTACCCTTCCCTTTCTCTACTCTTATGTCTTTCTTGAACGGCAGCACCAAGACCTGTCTGTTAAGGTATGAAAGCAAGATTAAAATAATGTTTCCAGTCTACCACTCTGCTTGGACATCCTTGCCCTTATCCTACTATACACATCACACACACACACACACACACACACACACACACACACGTGCATGTGCAAGCAAGCGCACATGCACATGCACACATTTTTGGTTACATGTAATATTGTGCTGATACTTTAAATGTAACAGTACATTGGAATTAGTCTACTATGACTCCTTAAATTAAGCCAGTAGATCCAATTAGAATTTAATAAAGTTGTGCTTAAAATTACTCTACTGATGAAGGCTTCATGCTTATCTATGGGAGCAAATTCTATATGTAATTGGACCACTCATAAGATTTTGAGCAATTGCCAGATCCACAGGTCCCTTCGGGGAAAAGCTGCCAAGGCAGATCCTTAGGCAAAAGTAGCTAAGCTTTCTAAAATGTAACTTTAACAATCTGATCACAATTTATTGGACCAAGGATTGTTAGTCAAAAAAATATATTTATAGACTTAATATTAGATTATCAGCCTACAAGATGGCCAATAGGTTTCTCTATATTTGCTAGTGAATCATAAGGTTTTCTGTCTAGAAGGGAGTTAATGCAAGACACATAGGGAGAAAGTGTTAGATACAGGTATTAGAGGAAAAACAAAGAAAGCAGCAAAGTCACATAAACAACCTATATACTTTGTATCCTAGTCATTATGTTAAAGTAGGAATTGAGTAGACAGATATGGATTGAAATCCTTTATTCATTCTTTGAGCCTCAACTCCCTTATTTTAAAAATAGTAATAGTAATACCTGCTTCATAGGATCATTAAAATTATTAAATAAGAAGATGTTTTAAAATATAGACGGTGTATGTCACATAGGTAAATAACCGACAAATGTCAGCAAAAGAGAATAGCTTGTGAATTTCTTGAAAGGATTAAATGAGGTAATATATGTTGTGCTCCAGACACAGCATAGGCATCTATTTATAATAAATGTTCCCTCTGTCCCGTATGAGTCTAGAAAATATAAATACTTCCTTTAAATATCTAAGTAGATTTAAATTTGCTGGTCTTCATTTGTTCATGTACTCAAAAAATATTTAGTAAACATCTGTTGTATGCCAGATAAGAAAAGAAAGATAAGTCAGAAAGAGTTCCTGATAACTGAGAATGTGTGGTATGGCTTTCAGAGAGACAGGAAAGTAGATAAATGGCATGTTAGTGTAGTAAGTACTATTATAGGGTGTTATGGAAGCATGCATGATTATCCAAATCCTTGAAGATTTTAATAGATCAAGCAGCATAATTGCCCCTCCTAGAAACCAGTCAGAAAGGCATACTATTCCTAGAAATGCCAAATCAGCTACTACATCCAAAAGGTACATGAATGAAGGCCACAATGTCTGTGAATACAGAGAAGTGAGGAAATGTGTCTTGCTAGCAAAATTCAAAGGAGATGCCCATCAAGAAGAAAACAAAAAGCTTTCCTCTGACACCATCTGGCATAAGAAAGGTCTGAGTTAATAGTAAAATAGCATCTTGATGTTTCGTATGTTTCCCCTCTTTTTAGATGAGACTGAAATGAGAATATTAGCTGCATTCATCTCTCCATTCATCCAAATGCTCACTCCCTGTAAAGCATGCCATATGTGAAAGAAAAGCTTTAAAAATACATAATGCTTCTATTTTCATCTACTTCCATAAATAAGCACTATAAATTATGCCCAGCCACCAAGTAATATTATTGAGCATCTGTTCATGGCATTTAAATGTCTAAAGGGGCTAAGGTTGTTTAGCCGAGAAAGGAGAAAACCAGAAGTAGCGTTTGTGACAGTCTATTATTCAAAGGGCAGTAAACAACTATTTATCATAGCCTCTTAGGGTTGAATAAGAGAAAAGAAGCTTGCCAGTATAAGAACTTCTTGAATTTGAAGTTTCCAATATAATAGTGAAGTAGCTATTTCTACATCTCTAGATTTATATCTATAGGCCCGTATACATATAAAATTATAGAACCAGGATACCCCAAATTTTATGAGAAGGCAAAAATTTGGGGAGGACAATCAGAAAATCGAGAACTTGTTACTTTATAAACATATCATTTTCCTTAATCAGAAAATATCCATCGAATAAATAACATATTATCAGGCCAAGCGCTTTGAAGAATTACAAAAAGTCTGAATTGTAATGCCTGAATTGGAGTTTATAGTTTGGTTGGGAGACAAAATGAGTGGATAAAGCAGTACACAATACAATGTTATTCATAATGATATCCCATATTGCTTATTGTAATGTGGGTGGGACTATTACAGGTGTTCTACAGATAACAGGCTTACACTAGTTTGGAAGTCTTAAATTAGCCTGGGGGCAGAGAAATTTCAACTGATCTTTGACTATCAGATTTTTTTAGGAATAAAGGAGGGGAAAAGAAAAAAAAAAGAGAAACAGTGTGAGAAAAGGCGGTGAAGTAGAAATTAATAAGGTTTTTCATGGAGTCAATTAAAGTATAGACCTAACCCAAGGAGAAGGAATGTGATAGAAGTTAGTGGAGAATAAGTTCTAGCAGATAAACTGGGACAACCCACCAAATTACTTTCCATTCATGGCCAGGAGCATGTCTACCTATACTACTTGTCATGTGCCTTCTAGTCATTTGCTGTCCAACTGAACACCCTATCCTAATCAGCCTTCTTACTTACTTTCATTTTTTCAGTACAGCAAACATATCCAGTCAAATGGTCACATCATAAGATGGCACTAGAACAAAATCAGTGCAATTTTCCGACAAGATATGCTTTGTATTCTCAGATTAAGTGCAGATGAGCTCTTTCCAATAGTACATTCCTTCTCATCATTATTGCTTCTCATCTCTGCTTTCTATTTCTTTTCATTGTTTGTTATTCATTTTTTTCTTTAATTCAACAAACATATTATTGAGTTTCTACTCTGCCTCATGCTAGACACTGGGAATACAGAAATATGTAACATATTCTCTTTACCTGCAAGAAGCCTTTAGTCTAGAGAGAGGTATAGACAAATCCAATAGAGTTGAATGCATGTTATGTATTATAATACATATGATAATATGTATTATAATATTTCACTTAACTCCCTAGGGAAGGTCACCTAAACTGAACACTCAGGAGGACATGCAGGTTAAGGTAGGTGGAGAAATAGGTTGGCTCCAGTCAGAAAGAACAGTGTGTGAAACCGCAAGTGAGAAAACACAGCACACAGGGAGGACCACAAGAAGTATGACATGGGCTACAACTCAATAGATAAGAGATCAGTGGTGGACAGGGCACCCTGGAATCTGAGCCCCGTTATCATAAATCCTTAATAATCCCATTCAGTCACTGACTCATTGGGAACACACTTATGAACACTCATGTGTCAGGAATTGTGCTGGAGACAAGACATAGAAGATGTAAGGCACAGAGTTACCTCAGAGGAGCTTCAATCTAGCTGAGATGTCATAGCAGTAAACTGATAGTTTATGAGGGTTGGGATGAATGTAGAGAAGAGGATTCATCCCAAATTCATTCTGTAACATTCTCTCTGCCTCTGATGTCTTTTACTTCTCTTCCAAACTAACTTTTTTTTTTAAGTATGTGTGAGGTTTGTTCAGTTCTGCTGATTTACTCTTTATTTCATTCTTATTCCTTTCATTGCTTGAACAACTGAAATGGACATATTCCCATTAATATTCAAAAATATGTTCTTCCAAATAAATCACATTGAAGTATGTGCTGAGATTCATTGTATTCTTAAATTTGCTGAGAAATCTTTATTTTAGCCTAGTTTTTATTTAAACCTTTTATATTTTATATTTATTTTTTAAAGATTTTATTTATTTATTCATGAGAGAGAGAGAGAGAGAGAGAGAGAGGCAGAAGCAGGCTCCACACAGGGAGCCCGACGTGGGACTCGATCCCGGGACTCCAGCATCACGCCCTGGGCGGAAGGCAGGAGCTAAACCGCTAAGCCACCCAGGGATCCCCTAAACCTTTTATATTTTTTAATAAAATAGAAGCAAGAGTTGGAAATAAATGTCAAAAGTTATATAGCTGTTGTTTCCCTTCTGTCTATATCCCTTCATCTAGCCAAAGTAAAATGTAGAAATATAAAGAAATAAATATGGAATTAAGAAAATAAACTTAATAATAGAAAAAAATCACAAGAGCACAAAAACAGTTTATCTCTATAATCTAATTCAACATTTCTTCAAGGAGACAGGAATTTGTCATCAAGCAAAGTGTCGCTAATGGTTAAGTTCCTAGAGAAAGACGAAGAGCTGACGGAAACAAATAAAACACTAATAACACAACTGAGAAGAGGTAAATAGGATGTTGGAGCAAACAGTAAAAAGGAATAAGATAGGGAAGAATAAGTAATCAATGCTGAGAAAGCAACGTTTCGGGATTGAACGTAACAAAATTAAACTCAGAGAGAGATAGAGGATAAGAAAGAGAATAAGCACAGTTTTCTATCTCCTGTTTTTCTATCCAAGAGAAATAACTGTCAGATACAGGTCATAAAGTTTTATAGACTAATGACCTCTGACCTTGGACCCTGCGATCTATTTCCTCTGAGCAGATGTGCAACCCCTCCTCCTTCTGAGAATAATTAGGCAACATGGCTGGGTGACTTCTCTCATCCATCAGGCAATGAAATGTGTCTCTGGGTCTCAATTTTCCATCAGTACTCTTGCTCCAGGCCAACTCAAGACTGGTTTACAGACCAATACAAAGAGTAAGCAGACACATTTTATAAAAAGAGAAATACAGACAGACATATACACACATTCAATTTATAAATCCTTTCAACTGAACCACAGAAAGCAGGAAGTTCCCAATTTAATTAACCGACAAATTACCAAGAGTCAGCAGAACCAGTTCATAATTGGCCAGAGCTGATCTGCCCAATTTGCAAAAAGAGAGAAAGAGAAAGAAAGAAAGAAAGAAAGAAAGAAAGAAAGAAAGAAAGAAAGAAAGTCCTTTCAATGTAAAGGAAGAAGAATTCTATCATTTGCATTGGCCTCTTCTTTGCAATCTGCCCAATTTGCAAAAAAGAAAGAAAGAAAGAAAGAGAAAGAAAGAAAGAAAGAAAGAAAGAAAGAAAGAAAGAAAGAAAGAAAGAAAAGTCCATTCAATGTAAAGGAAGAAGAATTCTATCATTTGCATTGGCCTCTTCTTACTTGGCAAGTAGAGGTATCCTTTTTTAAATGAGCACATTTCCACACAGAGAGCATCAAAAAGGTATTTCCAGAAGGGCAGTGATAATTAAACAGAGTACACACACCCTCTTTGATGCCATTTGAAGCAGCAAGGAGACTGATTGGAGTCAGGGAGGGGACCTGGGTTAAGTTGTTCTTTTATGAAGCCAAGACTGCTGGTAGCCAGAGTTGGCTCTAGCTTTTGGGGGAAAGGAGACTGAGTCATCTCCCTTCATGGAACAGATTTGTTGAAAGGGCACAAGAAGTTCCCATAGATTTCATGCTGCTTTGAAATAACCTGCATTTCAAATGGATGAGAAAGGGGTGGGGGAAGTGGGTTTTGTTGCTAGATCTCCCAAAGCCTTGCCAAAATTTTGCCTGTTTCATTGTGAACCTGGTAACCACCCCAGCTGGGAACCCCATCTTTCTAAACAGGAAATAGATGAATATGCCCATCCTTTTCAGCTTGCAGATGTGCTCTAGTAAGGGCAAACATGGCCTTGTTTGTTCTCCCTGGGGAACAAGTCAGGCATGAAGTCCCTTTTGTTAGGCTAAGAACAACTTCCCCTCTTTCCCAAGTCCCAGAGGGACTAGCAACTTAATCTGGAAATGTGAAATGAACCTTACCTGGGAAGAGCTGGGCTCTTTGAAGTTGCCCAGGAGTTAGGATCTGTCTGAGGCCCCAGGGGACATATAGAATGATTCACAGGAGAGGCCCCCATTAGTAGTGTACAATTCTATAGAGGGATTCTCCTCAGTATACAGAAGAGCATTGAGCTGATCCAGCCATGTCTCTAGTCTTAGTTTACAAAAGGGTTATGAGCTGAAAGACTGAGACATGTCTTAGATGACATAGGAATATAAAAGTATAGCCATAATTAGTGCATTAGTGTTTGTTTCCTGATAAATATATGCAAAGAAAGATAACAGAGGAATGGACATTTCGCTATTCTTCATGGAGTTAGTGAGTGCATAAACCTTATGAAATATATATATATATATATATATATCTTATATATGTATAAATGCAGGTATATATATATCAGGACATAAACCTTATGAAATATATATATCTGATATATATATAAATGCAGATATATATATGAGGACATAGGAAAGAGAATAAGCATAGTTTTCTCTATATATATTCAATATATATTCTCAATATATATTCTTAATATATATTCAATATATATTACCATATACAAAGGGAGCAATAGTTGGTGCTGAGGTAGCGTGATAACAAAAATAAGTAAGGATGATTTAAAACAAATTTACAGGAAGAGAAAAAAGAGTATAGAGTCATATGATAATAATAAAGGTTGAGTACAGTTTTGTTACTGATGCATACTATATGAGAGAAACAAGGATTGCTGGAGACTTAAAAGTAGGAGAGATCATATTTCATCAGGTGAAATTAGAAAAAGCTTTATGGTGGAGGCAGGCTCTAGATGAATCTTGATGCATGGGACGGCTTCCAACATATGAAGAAAAAGGATGGAAAGGAGGACACTAATGGAGGATAGTGTAATCAAAAGAGCCCAGGAAGAAAAATATAGGACTTACTGATGGAATACTGTGGTTTGAATGAAGTATCACATTCTTATAGGAAAATCGTAAGAAATAAGGATGAAAAGCCAGATTAGGGCCATACTGATGAACGCCTTAAATGTTAGGCTGAGTTAGGTTTTTAACTAAATAGAGAATAGGGAATCTTTAAAGATTGTGAACAAGGAAGGGATATAATTGGAACTACACTTTACAGAAATTAATCTAATAATGGGATAGGTTGGAAGGAGATTAGAGACAACCCCATGAGACTATCTATTTTAGTCTTCTAGTCAAAATGCAACAGATCTTTTATATAAGGATTGTGGAAGTGGGAATAGTAAAAGAGAGAGATTGGAGAGACTTTGAAAAAGTAGAATCCACAGGCTTGACAACTCACTGATGTGGCTGGCAAGGGAAAGAGAGGAGTCAGAGATGATGCCAGGGTTTGGAGCCCAAGGGACTGGAATAATAGTGTTGCCATGGAAAGAAAAAAAGTCTAGAGTTTTGAAGGAAGTGGAGTTCAATTTGAGGTGTATTGAAATGAAGGTAGTAGCTGGAAACTGAGTTAGAAATTCTCAGCAGGCAGCTAAATTATAGGAAATAGGCCAGGTTTAATACAGAATTGGCAGTCATTGATTTAGCTAATTGTTATGAGGAACCTGATGTATGCCAGGCACTGTATGAGGCATTGGGGTTTCAGAAATAAACAAGGTCAATGGCTTCTAATATCACAAAGTCTATGGTCCAGTGAGGAAAAGACAGGTAAATGCACAAATCCTCTTCAAATGAGAGCTGTTAAAGGGAAGGTAAAGAAGCAAAGGATGCTATGGCACCCAGAAAAGTTCCAAAACACTTTACCTAGACTTTGGGGGTCAGGGTAAAATCCTAGCAGAAAGAGACCTCTAAGTGACAGGATATTGGGGGCAGGGAATTAAGATAAGCATTTCCATGCAACAGGAAAGTCCAACTTGGAGTGAGAACAAGCTACACGAGAGCAGAAACACAAGATGGAGAAGAGCAAGAGAGGAGGCTGGAAAAATAAGGCCAATTATTTTGGGTGTGAGGGTCACATTAACTTCCTGTGAGTATCCAGAGAGTCATAGGAAGCAGCTGATGGATTTTAAGTTGAGGAACTATCAGGTTTTAATTTTTGTAAAAATCACTCAGGTAGTCATGTGGTAATAGAGAAGAAAGGAGAAAATAGGGCAGTGAGATTCAGGAGACCTCATCCTAAACACTATCCATGTGGATTGAGAAATGTAAATTGATTCAAAAGGTAGAGGTAGAAGATTTATTGGATGCTTTGATGGGATAGAGGAGTGGAAGAGAAGAGGCAAGAAAAATATCCAGATTATTCTTGGCCACAAGGCAGCTAGTACTACCATACACTAAGTGAAAAACACAAAAGGGCCTAAAACAGGTCCTGAATAACATCAATATTTAGAGGATAGGTGAGAGAAGAAACAACAGTGAAGGCTGAGAAACAGCCTACTTCTTTGCCATAGAAGTAGGAAGAAAACTCAGAAAAGATCTGTGTTTTAGAAAACAAGGGAAGAGTGCCTCAACTGCAAGAGGTCAGCTATACTGAAGACCAAATGAAACACTGCAAAGGGGATCCCTGGGTGGCTCAGTGGTTTGGCGCCTGCCTTTGGCCCAGGGTGCGATCCTGGAGTCCTGGGATTGAGTCCCACGTCGGGCTCCCGGCATGGAGCCTGCTTCTCCCTCCTCCTGTGTCTCTGCCTCTCTCTCTCTCTTTCTCTCTCTCTCTCTATGTCTATCATAAATAAATAAATCTTTAAAAAAAAGAAACACTGCGAAGAAGTCAACTGAGAAAGCATTATTGGACATCGTAGAAGGGAGTGATGGGTGTCTCAGGAAAGAGCAGTTTCATTGGAAAGGGGGAACAGAGGTCAAAACATAGTGGGTTGCCGAGCCAAAAATCTGAAAGGTAGGAGTTGACTAAGCAAGTCAGTGCAATTAATTGGTCTATGCTGGAGAGTTGAGTGATGGGAACAGAGGCCAAAGAGCAAGGCTGAGGAATGAGTAAGGTGATGGGGTGGAGGAAGGAGTAGAGGCCACTCATTCTAGAAATTTGTTGAGGAATACACAGATAAAAACCTATAGCTGAAAGGGCTACCAGCCATGTTTGCAGGCAAAGGAGGAAGGTTTAATGAGAACCTGGTTCCTTGCTCCCTCATCCTCACAAAACTACAGGGACAAACGAATCGATGCCAAAGTGTGGTGATGCCCTAGGAGATAGCTCTTTTTTATCTTCTAAATAGATTTTTAGAGAAAAACAAGCAGCAGTGTTCTGCAGAGTAGAAAGGAAGTAGCAGAGAGTTGAGTCTAAAATATGCTCGCATAATATTGCAGCTGGAAAAGCATTAGCAAACACATCTTGGAGAACACAAATGTTTCTTTGAAGGGTTAAGATCCTTGGGCTATGAATTATTTACATTTTCGTGTAAATAACATCGGTTCTGATGAAAGAAATTCTTTTGGTGTCTTAGTCTGTTTGGACTGCTATAACAAAATACCATAGCCTGGGTGGTTTATAAACACCAGAACTTTATTTCTAACAGTCAGAAGACTAGAAATAGGAGATCAGCTTTGCAGCAGAGTTAAGCTCTGGTGAGGACCCTCATTCTGCTTGCCAACTGCCTACTTTTCATTATAACCTCACAACATGGTGTGACTCTTAGCACTAATCCCAAGTGTGAAGGCGCCACCCTCATGACCTCAACTAATCCTAATCATTTCCCAAAGGCCCTTCTAATACAATGACATTGTTGGGGAGGGTTTCAAGGTATGAATTTGGGGAGGCACCCAAATATTCTGTTCATAATATTGAGTCATGGTTGTGGGAATGGGGGCCATGGGAGGCAGAAGGGGGATTTAGGAGAAGTGAGAGATGGGTAAAAATGGAAGCAACAGATCAGTGCAGGTCAGGACAGCCTCTCACATGGATGAGCCCCCTCTCCTTCTCAAACTCTTCATGCCTTCTGGTCTCTCTCCCCATTTTCATTGTTGTTAACTGACAAGCACTCAGGTTCTTAGAAACAGTATCTATTTACAAGTTTTAAACAGCCTAGTAGCAGAAAGCAGCTCAGCAGCCAGGACCATAAATAGGATCTAACATTGAGATAAGCCTCCCTAAAAGTAGGTAGGACAAGACATATTTTATGTAGATCATGGCAAAGCAACCAGAAAGATGCACAGCTCCAAGCTAGTCTCACAGAGTAACTGCCGGACTTCAGCATGGACATTATGGTGAATAAGGAGGTTAAATACCTTGATTTTTTTTTCTGGGGAAAAAAAGGGTACGCTGTTGTCCTTCCTTTGAATATAAATAAATATCTAATTAGTTCTAATGGTTTCTTTTACTCTCGTGATTAGTTACAGGGACAAGAAACAAGATATCTTAGTTTTCAGAACCTTTCACAGTTTGAATACTCAGTAAATACTAACAAAGCAATCCAATATGTGAAAATAAAAAGCCAGAATAAATCTGCCTCCTTTCTTGAATGCTGAACCTTTAAGCACTCAACAGGGAGAAAGCATTTTTCCCAATATAGAGATAGAGAGTTATTTGTTACAGAAAGGAGAAAAAATCCAATTAAAAAGTGGGATTTGTGAGTCCTCTGCTTTGGCATGAACCTCATAGCAGAGTTGATACATCAGCTCTAATGCCAAAGGCATAGATGCCTGATATTGGAGATGATAAGCCAATTTCCAGTCTGTTGACTTTCTCATCATAGAAGGTAGTTTAATGTTCTGATTTCAGTAATAAATATTACTGAATAAACTTAAGTAGTAAGGCCTAAACTTCTTTTGCCTTAAATGCTTATGCAAAAATGTTTAAAACTTCCTAAAGTGTTCAACCAAAAAGTGAAAAATTAAGTCATACTGGTTGTTTTATATCTTGCAGAATGAAAATGATCATCTGGCTAAATCATCTACAATTTAAGCCAAAAACCTATTATGTTCAGTAAGACCATTTCCAATGACATTCATGTTGCTCTTTAAGGAAAATGAAATAATGTAATGAATGCTTTTGGAGCAGGTATTATCAGCCCTTTGCTCATTCCCCCTCTGATCCCTTTTCTCTTCTCATGTATACCCACCATTGTAGTGCTCAGGCTCCTCCTTAGGCAGCCAGCACCTGCCTCTCTTTGTTGGAGAGCTGCTCTGAGCTGCTGGTCCTGCTTTGCCTGAAGAAATTGGGACCCCTAAGTACCCTACTAATAATACATAATGTTTACAGAGTGCTTACTACATACTGGTCCTTATATTAAGTGCTTTATCTGAATTACCCCATTAAATTCTCACAGTAACTGTACAAGAGTATAAATGAAGAAATTTTTGACTCAATAATTTTCCTTCTATGAAGTTGTTGCATTAGTATTACTATACTTATGTAATATGTTGTATGTACAAAGATACTTACTATAGGAATGTTTTCGTTAAAGAAAACAAAAACACTGTAAACCTAAATTTTTATCATCAAGAGACTGGTCAAAGAAATGCTGGCACATCCCTATGCATCCAGGCAAAACAATGAGGCAGCTCTGTGTTCACTTTAATGGGACAAATACTAAGACATATTGTTATTAAAAAACCAAGATGCCAAATACTCATATATACATAGATGTGTAGGAGTGTGCATTGATTATTTCTGTAAAGAGAATAAGAAATTGGAAGAATTTAGTAGAAAGATGTACCTCTGGAGAGGAAGACTGGGGGTTTGGGATAGGAGGGACACTAATTTTTGTTTTATACTCTTATTTAACTGTGTGCTTATAATACCTTTTTCATTTGAAAGTAAATAAATCCAAAATTAAGTGGAGAATTTCAGAGACAGAGGGAAAGGCTGGTGGGTAAGCTCTCTGAACATTTGTTCAGAGATCAAATGTTTCAAAGGCATAGATTTATCAATCTTATCTACAGGATCTCAAAAGTAGGTGTTATTATGTCCATTTGAAGGAAAGGAAACTTAGAGAATGAACTAAATTGTTCAAGTACACACAGCAGGTGAATAATAGAGCCAGGATTTGAATTCAAGATGGTTTGATTTCTAAACCATTATTTTTTATTCTATATTATTTTCCTTTCAAAATCCAAAATGAAAAAAAATTTAAAAAAAACAAAAACAAAATCCAAAAATAGATAAACTATTTTAACAACTTTACAAAAATGAAGTAAATTTGATCAATGAAAATATCTCAATTTTAATTTCTTTTTAATTATAAAATTTGCTTGCTTCAAGCAAAGATTTAATAATAATATAAATATAGCCACAGAAAAAAAATTTTCTCTTTAAATACTAGTAAAATTATAATTAATTAATTTCTAATGAAAATATATCATAAATTGACCAGAAATTAATGGAACAGTAGCACAAAAATTTTATATCTATTTTCCCAAAAGAAATAGGAAACTTATTTACCAGATAAAAGAATCCTTTCTCTGAAAGTGAACTATTAGGATTCACTTAGAAACTGTTTATAAAGTCAAGTAGTAAAAGCAAAGAGATACAAAAAGACCTAATTAGTGATGCTCTGCAGACACTCATATTGGCTCATGAGAGCCAATCACTAAGTTGATTGTTAAAGGCAGCCATTAATTAACAAATAGTTATATAAACCTATAAGTAATTAAATTATATTAAAAACAGGTAATATACGACTGAAAAGTCGTCACTTCCTAATTAATATTAACTATGTTCTTGAGGTTATTTACATCTAATGAATCTGTACGGTGGAAATACATATAATGGTGCACTGCTATGACTCTTTTTCCAATTCCCTGTTTATTGACATCACACTGGTAGTTGGAAAAGAGCCTTGGAAGGAGTATTACACTATAGAATCAGCAAATGCGAAAAATGGATTTTTTCTTCCATAAAGCCAATAATTTTTTTTAAGATTTTATTTATTCATTCAGGAGAGACACAGACACACACAGAGAAAGAGGCAGAGACACAGGCAGAGGGAGAAGCAGGCTCCATGCAGGGAGCCCGACGTCAGGCTCGATCCCAGGTCTCCAGGATCAGGCCCGGGGCTAAAGGCGGCTCTAAACCGCTGAGCCACCCAGGCTGCACCCATAACGCCAATCTTTAAACACTTATGAGCACAACCATAGACTGATCTTCAATATTAGCATAAATGTATAAAATTCACAATTTATAGCCTTTTAGGGGGAAAATGACTTTTGCAGTAAAAGATGACCATTAAAAACTTTAATGATGAAAATTGGCCATTCACATGGTTGATCCTAGAAACCATCATTTATGAAATGTATGCATACAGGTTCTTTAAAAAAGACGTAATAAAAGACTATAAAAGGCAAAATATTTCCTTCTTTCAGGAGGAATTTTGGTTCTAGATTCATAATCTCTTCTTTAGAAATTGCATATGGGGTCCACAGAATGGATGGATTTATTCTCTGTGTTATCCATGTATATAGATTTTTTTAAAATTTAGTGGTGTCCTACTCATAATATAGACATTTTTTCATATTTTCTGTAACACAATGATAGATAGAGATGCCAAAGATTAAAATGATTTGAAACCCACGAAGCTACAATTATGGAAACCAATCTAAATGGAATTGAAATGAATGTCTGCAAAGACAGTACTCTAAAAGAGACTGTAATACATGACTGTCATATTTGCAAGGACGTGGGGAAGCTTTCTAATGGGCTACTGGGTAAAGATTTGAGATCTTAAAATATCTTTAAAAGACAAAAAAATGCCTAAAAATTACTAAAAAAAATAAAATCAGTACCTCATAAGTACGTAAGATAAATGATCTTATGGATAACCATCAGGTTTCAACATTATAGTTAGAATAAAAATGAAGTTTAGTCAGTGGAAAGGCCTGGCTTCCTCTCCATAGAACTAGCTTGCAAATCCTTGCCACTAAGTCATTTGTTTTAAGAGGGAAGTGTTACATAAACATACTTATATATATTTTAAACCATTCTGACTTTTCACACACAAAAAGAAGATTCTAGTTAAGGTATTTGAGGGCTCTCCAAGGACAATAATATGTATTGAGAAGCATAATTAGAAGATACTAGAATAAGTTATCTAAGGATAACTCCCTTATCACACACTTTCTAGAAGTTATTCTACTGACTAGGGCTCAATGATCTCCTTATTAAACAGAATTTTAACTTCTTTATTTGTAAGACAACTTAAAGGGAGCAGAGCTGAAGCTTTTTAATTGGAAAAAGCACTTGTTCACTATACCGAGGCCTGCCCGTGTAAGCTCCATTAACTTTGTCCTAGGTATACAAAACCTGCTTCCACCATCTCAGCAGTATAGGTAGCCAACCATATTACGACTATAAGGAACCCAAAAGAGTTCCCTTGTTTAAAAAAAAAAAAACAAACTGTTACATACTTTAGCCTGTTATTCCCAAAACCCCACTGTTCAAATTACAGCATTGGATGAATCATTGCCTCCAGGGGAAAGTTTTGATGACCAAAGAGATCAAAGCCTTAAATGTGTCTTTAAAGAAAGAAAAAATAAAGGAAGCCTGGAAAAACTGAGTTCAGAAATCACATTAAGAAACTGGAGAGAGGGGATCCCTGGGTGGCACAGCAGTTTGGCGCCTGCCTTTGGCCCAGGGCGCGATCCTGGAGACCCAGGATCGAATCCCACATCGGGCTCCCGGCATGGGACCTGCTTCTCCCTCTGCCTATGTCTCTGCCTCTCTCTCTCTCTCTCTCTCTCTCTGTGACTATCATAAAAAAAAAAAAAAGAAAGAAAGAAACTGGAGAGGGATCCCTGGGTGGCGCAGCAGTTTAGCACCTGCCTTTGGCCCAGGGCGTGATCCTGGAGACCTAGGATCGAATCCCACGTCCGGCTCCCGGTGCTTGGAGCCTGCTTCTCCCTCTGCCTATGTCTCTGCCTCTCTCTCTTTCCCTCTATGTCTATCATAAATAAATGAATAAATAAAATCTAAAAAAAAAAAGGAAAAAAAAGAAACTGGAAAAATAGACAAAAGGGTTAAACATAAATAAAATAGCAAAGTTACAAATAGAACAGCAAAAATTAATGAGAAGAAAAGATTGGAGAGAAAAAAAGATTAGAGAGACACTGTCACCAAAGCATAAAAAGAACATATGATAAGCTGAAAAAAATATTTGGAACTCATATCACAACGGGCTTATTGGCAATCAGCAAAGTGCAAATTAAAAAGTTGAGTTACCACTTCACATCTTTCACATTGACAAAATTAAAAAACCTGATAATAAGTTTTGGTGAGGATGTGGGATAACATGAAGTTTCATATACCATGATTTAAATTATATGAACACAATGGAAAGCAATTTGATGATCTCCGAAGGTCAAAGATACTCTTCCCAGAAATTCAATATCCTAACTCTCTTCAGGTTCCGGAGCACATTTCTTGCAAATGTGCTCAAGGGAACATGTACAGGAATAATCATTGTCTGATGGAGTAGAAGAACAACATATTTACAAATAACTTAAATGCCTATCAATTTGAGAATGGACAAAAATAATATTTTATTCTTTTACAGTGACCCCTACCTAGCTGTTAAAATGAATTCACTAGAGCTATCAATATAAATATGTATCAATGTAAGTAAATCTCAAAAACATATCTTAAACAAAGAAAGATAAATATGGAATGACATTTACAATAGGATATTATTTCCATAAAGTATAAAAGTGTACAGATAATATGTTATATGCTTAACATGATTAAATAGTAAAAGTATAAAATAATGAATAGAAAGGTTATAAGTCTTCAGGATAGTGGTTATTGGTGGCGGGGGGTGGGGGGGGGTCGTTACTTCCAAGAATGGAAATGAGTTTGTAAGAGAGTCCACAGAACCTTTACCTAAAGTAACATTATTTTTTTTTTAAGTTGATATAGCCAGATGATAGATTTAACTAACCGGTGGTAGTTCAAGGTGCTTGTTTTATTTTCTCCAGAGATTTTGTGAGCTTTAAATAGATCATAATTGGGAGTGCCTGGGTATCTCAGTGGTTGAGAGTCTGCCTTTGGCTCAGGTGGTGATCCCGGGGTCCTAGGATCAAGTCCTGCATCAGGCTCCCAGTGAGGAGCCTGCTTCTCCCTCTGCCTATGTCTCTGCCTCTCTCTCTGTCTCTCATGAATAAATGGATAAAATCTGTTAAATAAATAAATAAATCATAATTTTAAAAATTAAAAAAATAATAAAATGCACTCTGTAGAATTTCTTCTAGTTATTATAATTAGAAATCTATTCTTGCTACTTTGAAAAAAATGAGAGAATTTTACTCGATTTTGTCATGAATTTCTATGCATTGTTAAATTCTTATTTATTTATTTTCGAGAAGGAGAGAGTGAGAGTGAGGAGGGGGAGGAGCAGAGGGATAGAATCTCAAGCAGACTCCCCACTGAGCCAGAAACCCCACGCAGGGCTCAGTCTCATAACCCATGAGATCACGACCTGAGCTGAAACTAAGAGTTGTTCACTTAACTGACTGAGCCACCCAGGCACCCCTGTTAAATTCCTATTTTTTCAAAAAAATGTTTGATGTGATAACAGATCCCCCTTTTGTCCTTAAAAAATATTTAAGCAGGTTGCCTTTTTTTCAGAAAATATATATTTATCTATTTCATTTATAATGAATAAGAGCACACTTGAAAATGCACATACATACACATACAGCCTCACATCTAATTAAAACACACATACATACAAACACGCATAGGCACACACATATGCTCATACATATATTCATTCACACACACATACATACTTCTAATTTCCCATATTGATGTGGTGTTACTGATCTTAATAAAATTGATTATCATCCTCTTATTTTTATACTTATCTGAGTTTCCTCATATTTAGCTGAAAATCACATTGTAAAACATAAGTACGCTGAGGTCTATCTCTGGCATTGCTGGATTATGTACTCACAGTTCAAACAACATTGGCTTTTTTCACAATTCTACAAACGTTTGTGTACTTTGTATGAATCTAGAATCTCTTGGATCTGAAAGTTTTGGAGGTCACTTGAGTGGCCACTTTTTCTGGATAAGTGCTTTCTCTTCTAATCAATTTATTTCCTTTTAGCCATCCCTATAATCTACACTTACTACTCATTTTTAGCATTGACATACAGTTCCTTTTTAGGGTGGAAGTACATAAACTACCTCCAATGATTTATGACTTAGAAATTTGCATATGCTGCATTAGGAATCAGCTTTAATGACAATTTTCATGATACTGTTCCATTTATGGTTAATATAAAATATGGCAATAGTTCAATGTCTGTATGTAAACAAAATTTGAAACGTAACAGAAAATTAAAGTATTGGAAAATGAGCTTTACTCCTTTTTTTAAATGGCCATCTAATAAGATCCATTTGTTGAACTTATTGTTGTTTCTAGTGATTAAGTTAAGTTTTAGTATTGCCTGAAGTGTTTCTCTTGTGGCAAATGATTGAGAAAATAATTATAATGGTCTATGTCTTTGACAGAGTCTATAAACACTGGGATGGCAGCACATGATTAAATTTATGTTTAGATTGTGGAAATCGTTGCGGCTTAAGAAGAGAACAAGCATATTGATCTTAAAGAGTGAAATAAGGCAAGATGAAAGGAATAATTAAATCTGCCAGTATTGGTGTTCCCATCCATAGCACTACAATTATACAAATTACATCTTTCCTCACCTTGCCCCTCCTTCATCTCCTCTTTAGGTTTAACTCAAGACCCCCTGAGCAGATGTCATGAAAAGGATTTTGTTTTCTTTTGCCTTGCTAAAGCCTGTTTTCAATATGAGAAAGACTCTGGGCTGGTTCCTAAATAAGGTTATCTTGTAATCCCTGTTTGGGATGGAAATGTGTACAGTGCTTAAACCTATTTCAGTCTTTGAGCATAGATCCTCTTTGGCCCTAAAACTCTGTGAGTAATCTAGGTGTTTGGGAAGGTAATAATGAACTAGTTTGGACAAGAAGGGATTAATTTAATGCCAAGGCAGTCATTGAGCCACTGTATGGTAGGGGAGAAACAAATGGAGCTATGATCCATCAAGATGGAAAAACTAAATCCTTATGGGTTCAAGCCAAGCCTTGTTTGAGATGAAAAACTCCGCATCCCTATTGGATTTCACCTAAATTGTCAAGGAGTGACTTAGAATGAATGTATAAGGAATTCTGAGAGTTTAATACTTTCTTTCCTAGAATTGCTTTTAATTGGAAAAATAACTAAATTTAGAGAGAATCACTATTCCTCCTAAGAGCCTCTGTACTTGAGACCTTCTGTTTGGATACTAGGATCTCACCTCCAACACTGTACTTGGCGCGCTCTTCGGGCTTTTGCTCTGATCATTACTTACCCCCTTATATTTGCTGATATGTTACATTCTCATTTTCCTTCCACCTGCTCAACATGGCAATCCAGTGCAATGTCTGTCTACTTCTACGTATAGGTCAACACATCAAGCTGTGATACCTGTGTTATGCTAAGTTAATATTAAGAATAGCCACACAAGCTTCATGTTTGCTCAAATCTCATAGCTTGATGACATTTTCCCTCTCCTCACTCTTATCTTGCATCTGGTGATATCTCCACTAGTCTCCTCCATCAATGAGTTTTTCTCAAAATGTAGTTCATGAAATACATTCCCTCCACATGTTCCATGAAAACTAAGCCATAGAAAAGCAAGTTTGAGAAGTACTGCATAGTCTAGCCCTGTACTATCAAATGTGGTAGCCACTCACTATACAAGTCTGTTGAGCTCTTGAAATGTAGCTAGTCTAAATTGTGATGTGCTACAGCTGAAAATACACACTGGATTTCAAACACATATGGGCAGAGAGAATAGTGTAGAATATCTTATTAATAATTTTATATAGGTTGTATGTTTAAATGATATCATTTTGGATATATTGGATTAAGAAAATATGTGATTAAAACTAATTTTACCTCTTTCATTCTAATGTGGCTTCTGGAAAATTAAAGAATACATCTGTGGCTCATTATATTTTCTTTGGATAACGCTGTTTTAGCCCCTTTTAGAAATCTACAATTTGTAAGTACACAGTAAAATTTCTGAAAGGTCTTATAGTAGGGAATCCTGTTTAATTTTGCTAAAACCAGGGGCACCTAGGTGGCTCGGTGGTTTAGTGTCTGCCTTTGGCTCAGGTGGTGATCCTGGGGTCCTGGGATCAAGTTCCACATTGGGATCCCTGCCGGGAGCCTGCTTCTCCCTCTGCCTATATCTCTGCCTCTCTCTGTGTGTCTCTCATGACTAAATGGATCAAATCTTAAAAAAAAAAACACAAACCTTTGTTAAAACCTGTCAACAGGTACATAAAGAAATGTTCATTACCACCAGTCATCAAAATCGAATCAAAACCACAATGAGATAACATCTCTCACCTATTAAAATGGCTATTACCAAAAGACGAGAGATACATGTTGGCAAGGTAGAAAAAGGAAACCCTTGTATACGTTGGTGGGAATGTAAATTGGTACAGTCATTATAGAAAACATTATGGAGTTTCTTCAAAAGCTTTAAAAATAAAATTACCATTGGATCCAGCAACCCTACTTCTGAGTATGTAGCTGAAAGAAATGAAATCACTCTCTCAAAGATATATGTGCAGCCCCTGTTTTCATTGCATTATTATTCACAATAGCCAAGACATAGAAACAGCCTAAGTGTTCATTGGCAGATGAATGAATTAAAAAGTTACATATATAATAGAATATTATGCAGCCAAAAAGAAGATCTTCCCATTTGTGACAACATGAATGGACCTTGAGTGCTAAGTGAAATAACTAGGACAAAGAAAGAGAAATACTGGCCTATCTCACTTATCGGTGAAATATAAACAAGCTGAACACACAGAAACAGTATACTGGTGGTCGCCAGGGGCTGGAAGAGTAGGAGAAATGAGAAGATGTTGGTCAAAGGGTACAAAATTCCAGTTATAAGATGAATAGGTTCTGGGGATTTCATTTACAGCATGATAACTATAGGTAACAATACTATATTGTATACTTGAAAATTGCCAAGAGAGTAGATCCTACATGCTCTTTTGGATGTGTTGGATGTGTTGGATGTGTTGGATGTGTTGACTAATCTTATTGTGGATGTGTTGGATTGTGTTGGATGTGTTGGATGTGTTGGATGTGTTGGATGTGTTGGATGTGTTGACTAATCTTATTGTGGTAATCATTTCAAAATACAATCATGCATCAAATTATCACATTATACACCTTAAGTTTATACAATATCATATGTCAATTATATCTCAACAAATCATATATTCCTTGAACCTCTTTGAGCCCATTTTCATATAAGAACTATTTATGATCTTCAAGAACTAGTAGTTTTCAAAATCCACTTTGGAAAATATGGCATGAGGTACAAAATAGAAGAAATTTTATCCTTTTTTTTTTTTAACATATGGCATTCTTCCTGATTCTTAGTAAAAAAAAAAAAAAACATAAAGTATAGATTATATAGGAAAAATGTCTATTGCATCCAAATACCACAAATATTCCTGGTATCCCTGACAGTAATATAAATTAATTACTTGCATTTCCAGTGATTATTTTTTTCAATAAATCTAACTGGAATTCAAATTCTTTAATTTTCAAAGGTTGTTCTCTGCCAAGAACATTAACCTTCATTCAGGATTTGGCAATATTAAGTATATACATAAATGTAATACTTTGATGGCATTAGAGAATAGATTTCCTATTATCTCCATAATCATGAGCAAGAACTTAAAACTTGGTCTGTAGCCATCCTGAATCATGGGAAAGAAGTCAGAAAATCAAGATCGTAGTACAGAGGACTACAAAGAGAACCAAAAGAAGCCCACCATTCTATTATGCTTATCTAAAGACTCTGATATTTGGAGGGTATCATACAAATATTTCAAGTAATAATAATGAAAAATAGCTAATTTGGGAGCATTTTTCATAACCCAGCACTTCATTGAGCACTTTATTGCTCTCACCTCACTTAATCCTCCTTGCAATAACTTCATTAGTTAGAGACATATTCTCTCCATTTTACATACAAGGAAATTGAAGTTTGGAAAGGTTAAGTAACTTGCTCAGGGTTTCATAGCCAATAACTAATGGAGCTCTGAATCCAGAGCCTAAACTATTAACCACTAGGATATATTGTATGATGGTATGTGCATGCATAAACCTCCTTCCAGGACATATCCCAAGAACTGAAAGAGGACAAAGAGGAAAGAGTCCTTCCAATTTCTTTTTCTCCTTTACAAAATTTGTGCAATACTGCCACAAATCTCTCTATATACAATGAGTAGGAGAGGTTAAAAATATTTGTTTGTACTCCTTGGAAATTTTTCTGGAGCCTCTTCCACTAATATAAGTAATATATATCTTCACAGTTTGCATTTTCCCAGTAGACCGGAGATCCTGAAAATTAGATGAGATACAAGGTTGATTTCAAAACTTGTAGTACTATGAATATGTCTTGTACTCTTGCACCTTACTGCTTTGGTAAATGCTGATCCCTTGGCTAAGAATGCCATTGTTTTTTGTTTTTTGTGTTTTTTGGGTCTTTTTCCCCCTTAATTCATGCTTATTGCTCAAATCCCATCCCAGATGTCTCTGCCTTCAGGGATCCTTACTTTAATCATCCTGCAACCCAGGGTAACTTAAATGAGTTACCATCACCACCATGGACATCTTTAACCCAATATGTTTTCCTCTACTACAAAGCCTATCATACTTTTCCAAAATGTAATAGTTAGAATGTCTAGTAGTAGTCATTTGCTACCTGTATCTAAGCTCTTTTTCAATATTTAGGAAGTGCTTCACTTTATAAGACTTGATGGAAATCAGAGCTCTGTAATGAAGCAGTTTAACTGTGCTCATGGTGTCTTTAGAAGATTTAAATGTGCCTAGAGCAAGTTTCCCCGAAAATAAAATTTCAGGAAGGGTCCTCAGGATTTGAGAATGAAGCCACACTTATTTAGGAAAGGGAGTAGACTCTTTAGAGTTAGCTGTTACTCTTGTAACTAAACACATGATCATGTATTAACTAGTGACAGTATGATCTGAATAATTCATTGTAAACTGATTTTTATATAATACACTAGCCATAAAATCAGGCAGGCTTTTAATCACTGCATCATCAGGTTGCAGTGGTACCTAGAAGTTCTGGCTTAAGCAAGTCCTGAAAGCACAGTTATTTTACATGAGCATGAAGTTTCCATTTCAGCGCAACTAATCTTTACACATATTGAAACATCCTTCAACCTCTACCTATGGATCAGTTCCTAGACTAGTTGCCTGAGAAGGAAAACATGCCATCCTGATTTATACATGGTATCACAGGTTAGGTTCTTGAGGAATAGATACTGAAATGGAGTTTGAAATGGAGAACATTTATTTGGAATCAACACCTGAGAAAGGAACAGTAGAAAAGCAGCATTGATCAGAGGAAGAAGTTGGATGGTGTTGGTGGACCAACAAACCTGGTCAACCTCATGGAGAACTCTGGAGCATATTCATCAGCATTGTCCTGCAGGTTTCAAATGGCCAGGCCCTTACACTTCTACCTCAGTCAGTCATTGGATGGGTAGTGCCTTGGGAAAGTTATGCCCTTGGGCAAGGTAGCTTTTGCAACTGAAGCACTCTATGGGAGCTGACTGAAGCACTCTGTGGGAGCTGACTGCCTAATGACAGTGGAGGCAACTAATCCTTCCTTAAAGGATTAAAAGATCCTCCTAAGTCAGAAGTTTAAGTTATGTATCTGATTATTTACTTTTCTTTGAAGGAAATATGGCCTGAATGAGTCTCTTTATCCTTAGATAACAAAATTGGAATATTGGTGTCAAAGAGGTTTGATGAAGCATGGATAGAACTCTTGGAATAGGCTCAAAACAGGAGAACCTTGTTTTGAGGGTGAATATTGTCAAAAATATTCCTTAGGAAGGAAGCTTTTCAGTAATGAACTGGACAAGATGACTCTCTTTGTCAATGAATGTTGGCAAACCTCTTTCCATAGTCACCACAACCCTTGCTCGATAGTCTCAAAAACAATGTAACCTTGGTGTCAAGGATGAAGATTTTATAGAAACTCACCATTATGGACCACAACTCTCCAAAGCTGAGCTATTTATATCCATTGATGAGTAATTAGTCAATAAGCAACAGGAACCAACATTGAGTGACACTGCCTCCTAACTTGGGATAATATCTCAGGGGAACCAGCCATCCAGTTGAACTTTAATTATACTGGATCCTTACCATCATGGAAGAAATGGTAATTGGATATTTTTAGCTGGCGATGGTTTTGCATTTTCTGCTCACCATGCTTATATCGGCATCACCATCTTAGGAATCACAGAATGCCTTATTAAAAACATCACAGTGCACTACAAACATGTTTCTAACTGAAGAGTACTCACTTTATAGGAAGAGAGGCAAAGACAATGGACTTAGAGCCACATTCTTTAAAAACAGCTGGACATGTAAAATGATGTGATGGCCTCCTAAAGACTCAGGCACTGCACCAGCAGCAAATTCTCTGAACTGTTGCCCAAGATATAATGCTAATTTTCCCATCACCCAAACAAACATATGGGTCTTGAAAACAAAGATCGTTAGTGGGAGAACCTCCTGATTGTATTAAACCTAGCGTCTAAGGATCCACTTGAAAATGTTTGCTTCTCTTGCCCTGTGACATTGGTTTAGAGTTCTCAATCTCTAATGAAGGGAGTTTTTCATCAGCAAATGGAGCACTTATCTTGGTTTGCTGCTACAAAATGCGAAAGGAGGGAGAATGGATAGGACCTGTAGAATGTCCCGTAATTCTCTTTCCAGTGGTAAGATTTAATGGAAGATAATAGCAAATCTGTACTGCAGTACCATAAAGCTCCCAGATCCTTCAGTGATAGCACCTTAGTCAGAGAACCCTAACCAAGAGGTGGTGGCTGAAATCAAAAGGCAAACAGAATTGTTAATAAAAGAGAATAATCATGGCCAATCACTGCCTCTAAACCAGCTTCAAAGATAAAAAGCTATAGCTCTTACCCATACTTATTTTTCTGTTCTGTGTTTTATGCAATTATAAATTTTAACTTATTTTCTTCTTTCTTTATAAATCTCCCTTTCCCCACTATCTTGTATAGGTATGCTAAGTGGTGGTGAGGCTTCCAATCTAGCCCATACATTACAGTGGGCCGCGTGACAGAACTAAAGGAATTTTTACTAGCACGAAAAATTGTGAGTTTTATCCCTCTTGGGGAGGAGGTAAGAGCGCTTGTGGAATTATAAAAGATTTTTGCATCATGTTAATAATGGGACTATTTTTTCAAGTTTAAGTGTTTATACTATAACTGGTCTACATGTTCCTGGAAACCTCATCTCCTAGAAAATCATTTTCAAATAATTACAGGGGCTTATCAGAAACAGTAGATTGAGACAAACACTCAAAACTCATGCAATTTTGTAACTAGAGCAATAACAAATACAATAACTATTCTAGTCCAGTACAAATACAATAACTATTCTAGTCCAGTTTTTTAAAGATGTTTAAATACCTAATAAATACTATGGAATATCTTGAATTTTATTATTAAGTGGGTTGTATATAAAGAAAGATTTGAGGCTACTATTCTATGGAGATATAAGCGAAATACACAAAGATTGGAGAGAATCACACAATGAGCTTGTTGAGCAGAGCACATGCCCAAAATCAAGGAGGAATAAGAGCATGAATGGGCACCGTATACAGTACTGTGCTCCTCCTCAGCTTACTGTGTTTAGCCGTGTAAGCATTCACTAGCTGTTACCTAATGTCACAAAACATTTGTATACTGAGAAAAATCACAAATGAACCAACACAACTTCTGTGTTAGATTGACATCATTCCTTTGCCAATCAATCACGTGAGCTCATTTTTTATAGACACACACAGTATCAGAATAGCTGTGTAAGTAAGGAAAGAAGAAAACATATTAATTGGAGGTAACCAAAGTAGGGACTGTAGTGAACATTTGTCACTATGGCTATCCTATATGCCCATACCCTTCTTAAATTTGGAGAATTCTGCTATAGAAGCTGAAAATATCAGAAATACTTCCCTGGCCTCTCTCTTACCTAGACTTGGGCACCTAACCCAGGCTCACCAGTTTATAGACCCATAGGAACTTTTAAACCAAGGCTATTAACGCAAAGAAGCAGAGGCTAGGAGGAGGTCTTCAGGGTGATGATGATAGCAACTGCAGTAAGATCAGGTCTGGAGTGGCTGCAGGGACAGAGGCAAAAGTGTCAGCCGCCACCAGGTGTTTTTCCAGGGCAAGCTGTAGGGTCTAATGCTTGTGCTGGCAGCACAGATGCCCTCACTGCTTCTATTGTGATATCATTTTGGACTTTGTCTCTGACTATTTAGACATGAATCTGATTCTTTTATTTTCTGGGTGATTTTTTGAGCTTCTTCATGTCCTTTCATGAAATTCTATTCCTGCTTAACTCATGTAGCGTAACTCCTGTAGCTTGTAGCTAAGAGCTCTGACTGTCAAAGTCAACTAGACTGTGAAAACTTCAGAGGATGGACTCTGCCTCTTATCACTGAACCCAGAGCGCATAACCTTGGACCTGGAAGGCAGGAATGCTCAATAAATGCTTCTTGTGTGAATAACTAAAGAAATGTGGTTGTGAGAAATATATTTGTCCTAAAAGCAATGAGATCCAAGTAATTAAAATAATAACAAATATATTAAAACTAGACTTGCATTAAAATGCTAATATGATCTTAATAGTAAATATTATAAATATTGTAATTATTAAGATATTATAAAATTATAAATGGGGTAATAAATAAATATTATAAATGGGAGTACTGCCATTTTATTTTAGATAATTATTTCATGTTAGACTTCTATTAAGAAAAGATAACTTGCCTACTCAGTTATGGTTTTCTCCCCCCTGCCTTGTGCTAAGGTAGTTAGTTACCTTCATTATGCTTTCAGCTGCTTAGTGTTTCCTGATGCCAACACTGGGAATTTTTACTAATTATTCAGACTATAACTTCTCTCAACTAAAAAACAGTGACTCACTCCAAATTGTATAGCATTCAGAGCAAAACATAGCTGATGTCTAAAGCTCTTTATACTTCAACTTTGCTTCTCATATTTTCAGAAAAGTAAAACAACTTTAAAAATATAGGAATTCATAACAATAACAGAATGAAGAGGAAGTTAAGAAATTATAGATTATAGAGTGTTGATATTTACATGCAGGATTTCCTTGTCTTTTAAGTTTAATGATTAATAATTAAGCAGATTTCATCCAAGGTATCTAATGGCTCCGGCAGCCCTTCCTCAGTATTCCAATCAGAAAAACTTGTAAGTGCATTTAGAGGCCAGCCTTTCTGATCTCTGGCCCAGAAGAGGTCAAGGTAAGAAGACAAGGTTAGAAGGGAATGTAAATGGAGTTGGGCTATAGGATATATGCTGACTTACTCTTTTTCATTGCAGCCAACAGCAAATGACTAGATAGCCATTGATCAGCTTTTTGTTTCACAAAAAGGGAATTGTTGTTATTTTTACTGCTTTAGTCTTGACAGAAGACAAAAGAGCAATTAGCAACACACTTTTAGCAACATACTTTTCTCTAAGCTTTTTTCTCCCCCCTCTCCAAAAAAGAGGTAAAAGCGATATAAAAGAGGAAATACATGTATAAATGAAATGTATTCATTTCGGATTTGGATTCAAAATTTGAGCATCACTTTGTTCCTACCAGCTTAGGCTGAATGGCATTTTAGTGAAGCAATTTCCCAGGCCTCGTTCTACATGTAAATGTCTTCGATTGCTACCCATCTATGAAAAATAGAGAAACAAAAGCAGAAAAAGGCCTACTGTCTCTTCAAATGGCTGACAATTTTCTACTATAGTTTTCATTTTAAAATGTTCTTATAGAGTCAGTTTCCATGCATTAACCTGGGAGAGCTATTACATTTGAATGAGTTCCATGCTGGCAAACTGCATTTTGGAGTCACCAAGGGTCTCTTGATGCTTTATCATCAGCTGACTAAATTAGTCTCCATGCCTATGGTTTTACACTTGGATTGATGGATGCATTACCTCACACTCTGGAACTCGAGGACTGTTACAGGTTTTGAGGAATAGTGTAGGACTCACACTAGCAGTAAAATAGGCCCCCAGGCCCACTTAGGCAGATACTCATACTGTGAGGCTCTTCCCTGGACTTTGGTCAGTTCTTCAGATATGAAGGAATCTCAAGACGGTGAATTGGTTTGAAAGTCTTCCTAGACATCCAAGATCCAAACTCCAGCTTCTCTGTGCTTTACCTCTAATAGTTTCCACCTGCATCTGTCTTTGGAGCCTTGGGTTACTGGAGGAGCTTTGCCTACAGGAACAGAGAATCAGAAGTTCCTACGTTCTTTCCTGAGAACACTTCTTAATGACCACTTGCTTGAGAATCCTTGTCAGAAGGCTTGCTGCTGAAGAATATGACCTAATACAGCTCATGGAGGAGTCAGAACTTGCTTGTGCCTAAAGGAGAGATTACATTTGGAAGTGAAGAGGGAGAGGTTCTCTTCCCTCCACAGGCAGAATGAACAACATGAGAAAAGGACCAGCCTGGGGTCAGGGACTGGCATGGCATGTTGGAGTACAATGAAGGAGAATATGGTTAGATTAAAATACTCTACAAGGAAAAGGAGGAAGTGTCCCTTCTCTTCATCGTTACATTCCCTATAAGAGTGAGCTTTTTAAAAACAGTATTTCCCTACCCAGAAGTCACAATGTAATTTGTTTTTTTCCTCTCAGAAAATCTGGGAGAGAAAATCATAAGTACTCGTCTCAAGTTTAAAGATGTGCAAAATTAATCATCTTAGGAAACAGGGAGGAGAGAATTTCTTTTTGGCTCTAACTGCAATGTGGATTGCTCTATACAGATGCAGAGTATATGGGTAAAAGGGATTCTAGAGGAGTAGGGCAGAGCAGAGACAGATCCTGGCAGAATGGCATTCCTTCCCTGCTGCAGCCAGACCAGTTTGTTCTCTAGGGTTCTTCAAAAGTTATTTTGTCTGCCACTCAGACAGTGAATCTGTGGGGTTTTTTTTTTTTTTTTTTTTGGATATCCCTTGGTGCCTAGCCTATTACTTTGCACATAGAATGGAAACATTTTTCCCCAAGTGATCTTGGACTTGGGCAAATTAAAACTCTAGATTTGTCATGCACATATCTGAGAGTAAATGCTTAAAAAAAGTTAATTAAAAAATATACACCAAAACCATAATCATGGTCTAATCCTTAGCATGGCTGCAAGAACCTTCATAATATAGCCCCATGCTACATTTCAAGCCTTCTGCTACTCTCCTCCATGTACATAACTGGTTAGTCCTTCACTGAGCTCCTTCCCGTTATTCAAACACACACCATACTGCTTCATTCTCTTATGCTTTGTTCTGCTCCTTGAAATATCCTTCTACTTTTTCTCTGCCCCATAAACTTCTGCTCATATTTCAATACCTAACTCAAATTTGACATTCTTTATAAACTTATCCTACCTTTTCAGGAAGTTTATCATTTTTGTCTCTGTTTTGATCATACTTGGAGTATGCCTTCAATATAAGTGCTTAGAATATTACCTTCAAATGCAAACAAGTCCATGGGACTCTGGAGAAATGTGTTTATTTCATCTTTGTTTCTCTTCCCCACTGTCGTGCCTGGCACACTTATAGCTCTCCATAAATATCTGTGGATTTTGAAATGAATTGAATAAATTTGGATTAATAAGGAAAAACCAAATTACAAAAACTCTTGGATGATAAACTGACTTGAATTGTAACTTAAATATAGGGTGGAACATTTGGAATTATTTGAGTAAGGGAATGAAAAACTGTGTTAAATGTCTGGTGAGATAATAAAACCATCACTATTTGCTGCCGCCTCCAGCCTCTCCTAACACCCAACCAGATTGTGCGTTATGTTTCCAGCAACATGAGCCAAGTGAGAGAATGTCCAAACTGATCAATACCATTGTGATTAGTTTAAACATTTCTTATTTCATATATTCGCCAACATATTTGAGAAGAGAAGGGATTTCCTAAGAACTTAATGGTCAAGAACAAGGGGCTTAAAATGAGAAATTTAGATTAAAATAGTGACATTGCCTATTACAACTGTGAGACTTTTGGCGAGTTGTTTTTCATTAGTGAAATAAGGATAAAGGTATTGGTCTCTTACAGTTGTAAAGAATAGCGCTGTGCCTCAAAAATTAGGTTTTATAAAGAGTAATATTATTGCAGTTTTCTCTGACAATTACTCCCCTTTTCATTAGGGAGCTTTTCCCCCAGGATGCCTCATTCAAAATATGCCAGCATTAAGTTATTCCATAGGTGGTTAAGAGGAGAATGGAAATTCCAGATTGAGGGACCAGCCATGTAGAGGCATAAGAGCACATGGCATGTTTAGGTAGTGAGTATCATGGCTGTTTTCTGATCCTACCCTCACCCATCTTCTCACAGACTTAAGCACTGTCTGACCTAAGTTGGTAATCCTCAAACCTCAATGTCTCTTTGAAATATTATGGGCTTTCTGGACCTGGTTTAGTTATCAGAAAATGTCTTAAAACACTGACTGGTTTTCAGTTCTCCCTCTACCTTCTACTGCATAGATCTGACCATAGGTCCTCAGGTTCCCCTGGGCAGCAACATCCTGCTGGGTCCCTTTGTGACTTAGGTAACATCTAGGTGTCTGTGAACACCATAGGATCATATGTGTTTCTTCTCTGAAGATTATAATCTCAGTACACAGAGTCTCATCTCTTCTATTTTAAATTTTGATTATCCACAGGGACTAATACTACAAAGCATAGCCAGGAATTTTAAAATCTGAGGGACTCTCAGACTCTTTCACATTAGGAAAGAAGCTCTAGCAGAGCCTAAACTTTTAGATTCCTCTTTCACTCTTTTCATATATTTTCCATTAACCTAAGGCTAAAGCTCTTGGTTGATAAGAAAACAGTCTTTTTCTGGTTCCTGAGGCTCTCCCTTTTTTATGCAAAATTTGTTTTCTATAAAAGCCCAGCAACATGGTAGGGTGGTTTCACATACTTCTGATCATAGAATTCACTTGTGATCATGGAAGTCTATCTCAATTTTTTCAACTCTTTTTCAGCATGCCCATTCTATACCACTAGGCTTGCACTTATCATTGCTAAAGGGGCCAACTTTACTTCCTAGACTCTCCATCTAGGATCTCTAACTTCTTCTGAGCAACATTGACATCAACCTACTCCTCAGTAAGTGGCCCCTCTGGACATTCAGTTCCTAATTCATTCTCCCTCTCTTCCTCTCCCTCTCCCTCTCTCTCTCTAACACACACACACACACACACACACACACACACACACACACACACCCCACTACACCTTCATACAAACACAAATATCAACCACATGGATTGATCCCCTGTATATAGCCTATGCTTCCCGTTCTATCATAACCATAGAGCAAGATTCATAATACTTTTCATACGAAAAGCTCTGTACTACTTGGGGTAATAAGAAATACATATTCAAAATCCATAGGGGTTATGGGAGTACCTATGGAGTAGTTGTAATATAACATGTATGCAGCACTTCACCAAAAATTTAATCATTAGATATTTCTATGTCTAGCCCCAAGGTCACTTGCTTGTCATACTATGATTACTTCTCTGTCTCACAATAGCTTCCATAGCTTCCATAGCTCCCTGGACCACAGTCATATGCACTTCCTTCCTTCCTGGCGTTCTATAGCAAGTACCATTTCTTACACATATGTTTTCTTCCTCCAAACAAGCTCTCTTTTAATAAAATCTTTAAGTTTGCAAAAGATCGAATGGTTACTAGGATTGACCTGCCTTAGAAAACAGGTAAGGAGGGCACCTGGGTGGCTCAGTGGTTGAGCATCTGCCTTTGGCTTAGGTCGTGATCCTGGGGTCCTGGGATCAAGAACCACAGGGTTCCCACAGGGAACCTGCTTCTCTCTCTGCCTCTTTCCACGTCTCTCAGGAATAAATAAAATCTTTTAAAAAGAGAAAAAGAAAACAGGTAAGGAATTATAAATTGCACATTTCTGTGTTAAAATTATTCTTTCCAATAACACAATGGCAGATGAATAAGATTTTAGTATACATGCAGATAAACTAACAGGTAAAGTAACAAGAGGTTCAGGGAGTTTATGTCAGCAAATCCCTGAGGTGTTTTTTTCTCTCTCTCCCTCTCTTTCTCTCTCAATTTCTACATTTTCTCCAAATTTTCTCCAATTGACTTGATCACTTCCACTTACAAGTAGCTTCATAACATTCAATGACAATATGCCTAAAAGTGAATTTACATTTTTCACCCAGTCAGCTCTCATGATCAGCTTCCATTTATAACACTTCCATTTTCTATAGTCATTCAGGCTTGAAAGCTGACAATCTTTGGGTCACCTCTATTCTTTATTTTGTATATCTAACCTATCACTGGTTAATTATTCTTCCTAAATGTGTTTCAATATGAAGTCCTTTCCATTTTCACAATGCTTGGCTATTCAAAATCCTTAACACCTTCTGTCTGAGAATTATATACCCTATGAATGAGTATACCACCCCTTAATGCTAATTCTTGCTACTCACCATTGACCCATGGATTAATCTTTCTAAAAGATCACTTTCCTGGATGCAGTTCTCTGCTTAAAATTCTCCAGTGATTCCCCAGTGACTATTTGTTGAACAAGTAAGAGCAATTAGTATCACTAATTATTCTCCTATGACTCTGATTCAAACAAGCAAGGAGTGGGAGTGGAAGTAGGTCTGACTTATCACAGGCACCTTAAGGTATCAATATGTTGTCAACAAAATTAAATGTCTTCTAGAACTACTTAGCCCAACAAGAAGAAAAGGGGAAAAAAAGAATATCGGAGGGAGAAGGAAAAGGAGGGAGAAAGAGAAGAAAAGAAAGAGAGGGAGGAAAAATGGAAGAAAAAGGAAGATAGAAAATGGATGAGAGGAAGAAACTCACCTAAGAATAATGCATAATTTCTTCTTTCCAGATTGCTTTTTTGCTTTCAACATCTGGATTTCTCTTTTCATGTAAGGCTAGTTTTTAATAGAAAACAAGTTTGTTCTAAGTCAAGGGAAAAAAGTAAAACTCATGAAACTAAATAAAAAACACATGATTTGCCTTGATTTTTATGCTTTCCTAGAAGATATTAAACCAAGATAGCTCTCTATTCCAATTTTCCAATTTAGAAAAGGAAAGTAGAAAAAATATCTTTGTGGCTTTCTCTCATAAAAGTCAGAACATCCTGTATATTTGAACCTTGCATGGCTCAGATCTGGCGCTTAACATTTTTCTTCTTTTAAGATTTTTTTTTCTGCCACCTTTGCTTATGTGATGATTAGTTTGCCAAAGAGAATATTGAGGCTGAGAAACGGTAGTCTATGTTTAGACTACAGTAAGGTGCTTTACTGGCACAACATATAGAAAATAAACAACGTTAAAACTGTTAAGCAAGTTTCTCAATTAATCTGTGCTTTTAAGAGTGAATACAGAAGCAAAACTGAGAGAATGAAATTAATGATAAAAGTATCCTTCAAAAAAAAAGTATCCTTCAACCAGAAATAACTTTGTTTTAAAGAAGAAGGAATAATAAGTAATAGCTGCTTCTAATTTTAATATTGAGTTTGGTTCTTTAAGTCACCCTGTAGAAAATCCATTGGGAGGTAGACCCTAATGTGAAAGAGTGGAGTTAAGGTCTTTTAATTAAATTTAAAGATTTTTCTACCCATGGGAAAGGGCATAATTAGCTGTTTTCTAATGCATTTGACCTGAAGATGCTTGAATCAGCAGATAATTGAATGTATTAAAAGAAGTCGCAAATTCTAATTATGAGACTTAGTTGTTGGAGTAGGAGAAAAAAGAAGTGATTCATTATTTATTCAAGAGAGTTTATACAAATGTAGAAAGAAGTAAAGAAACAGGCAATTACCAAATGTCTCAGGCCCAAGACTGTGCATCTTCACATGGTGACTCTTAGGAGGGGAATTGGGCAACTTAGAACTCCAGTCTAATTTGTTATTTCCACCCAAGATCTCAATCTGAATGCCAAATAAATCACCACTTATAGAGTGAAGTGCTCACAGCAGTAGAACGTACCAGCTGGACTGATGCCTGCATCACAGATTAACTGTGATATATTGGGCTTTGGTATGTTGCTGTAATGTTTCTGAGGGCACATACATCCAAATCTATAGGCTAACAAGCTGTGCTCAAATGGAGTGCTACTGAATAATTACTTGGGTCATAGGATGCTTACAGAATTTGAGTAAGGCATGATCTCCTTTCAAAGGAAAACAGTGGGGCAGCCCTGGTGGCTCAGTGGTTTAGTGCCACCTTCAGCCCACGGCATGATCCTAGAGTCCCGGGATCGAGTCTCACATCAGGCTCCCTGCATGGAGCCTGCATCTCCCTCTGCCTGTGTCTCTGCCTCTCTCTCTGTGTCTCTCATGAATAAACAAATAAAATCTTTAAAAATAATAAAGAAGAAATCTTCTTAAAAAATAAAATAAAGGAAAACAGTATTATAAATCCTGTGGGAAATTATTTTATCATATCACTTAAATATTGATACATGTTAAAACTATGAACTTAAATATATATTCTTACATGTACTAATTTGGGTACAACTTAAAAAACAAAACTGTCTATAAAATAAATACAAACAATAAACTAATAAAAGTCAAATTAAAAATTTGATGTGATAGATAATAGTGTTTTGTTGAAAATGAATCTCCATTCAAAACCCAGATGCCCATGACACAGATTCTGTTGTGTTTGTTATGCCTAACTATTCTGTGTCTTGTGGTGATTCAATTCTTCATCACTCTTCCTTATTTAAACTAATGAAAAACTGATCTTTCTATTATATGCCATGATGATATTTGGCTTTCACTGGCATTAATAAATCATTTAAGTGTTAAGTCAACCTTTCATCTCTCTTATTGGTCCTATATAATTACTGTAGTAATATCACTCCGAATAAAACTAAAACAAACATAAATTCAGATGCTAAATATATTGTGTAAAGCAATATTTCATGATTTTGTTCCCTTAGCAGATACAGAGGGTATTGTTTCATTTCTATGCATTCATTATTTTGCTCTCTCAGCAGATACAGAGGGTATTGTTTCATTTCTATGCATTCATGCATTCATTTATTCAACAAATAATGCTTTCTATGTATTAGCCACTACAAACGATGATGATGATGATGATGATGACGATGACAGTGATGAGAGTGGTGATGATGAAGATTAGTGTTGCCCAATCTCTGGTCAAGAAAATAAAAAACCTTAAAATTAGATATTCAGTGATAAATCATATATCCAAAGAGCTATAATTTCAGGCTAAGTTAAAGCCAGTATAGAAGTGCATGAATATGGTTAAGAAGTTTGAAAGTAGCAAATCATATCTCATTGGAATGAGAAATATGGCTCAAAATTAGAAATGACTACAACAACAATAACAATGATGATGATGATGATGATGCTACTTTATACATACTATTGAGTTTCTATCAGTCACTGGTTAGTCATTATCTTATTTAATCTTCATAGCAACCTAATGAGATACCTATTATATTTAGCATTTTCTAAATAAAGTAATTGATACCTAGAAACACAAATTTAGTAGTGATAGAAGTAAGACTTTAAAACAGGCAGAATAATTCTAAAGTGTGTTTATATTTCTACATGAAACAGTTGGTATTTGAATTGGACATTTTTCATTATTAACAAAATGAATTGAGTACATACAATATATTGTATGGCCTGGGATGCCAAGTTAAGTAGTTCACATAATAATGGTCTTTAAGGGGATCCCTGGGTGGCGCAGCGGTTTGGCGCCTACCTTTGGCCCAGGGCGCGATCCTGGAGACCCGGGATCGAATCCCACATCAGGCTCCCGGTGCATGGAACCTGCTTCTCCCTCTGCCTGTGTCTCTGCCTCTCTTTCTCTCTGTATGACTATCATAAATAAAAAAAAAAAGGTCTTTAATAAATTATATGTCACATATGTATATATTAAAAAACCATTAATAATAAAATATAGTGTTATGCATTTAATAATAGTATGATAAATTATATGTGTCAACTTGATTAGGTCACAGGGTCCCCAGGTATTTGTTCAAATGACATTCTGAATGTTTCTATGAGTTGAAAAGCAAACTAAAAACTTGAAAGACATCCAGTTTACTCATAGAAATATTTCCTAAGTTCCACTGCTGAATTCCACTGTGGGCATCTGGTTAGCTGGGCCATATTTTCTAGAAGAGAGAGTGAAATCTGCTGCTACTGCAATTTTTTTTTCCAAATCCCACTGACCCTAGAGACATTTATCATATTTGAAAGCTCATTGCACAGGAAGCTAAAGAACTTGGGTGAGAATTTGTGAAAGGCAGATCCACATTCCTAAAGTCTTTAGAACTGAGAAGACTTACAGGAAAGACACTTAATACATATCTCATGAGGGACATGCCTAGAGTAGAGGATGAACAAAAATAGTGTGAGTCTTTCTAATCCTACAACCAAGTTTTGACTCAGCTCAATTTCTTGTTGAATTGAGATGATCTGATGTTCATCTTATCTGTGGAACATGGGAAGAGAGAAACCATCACTGGTGCAATATAACATCTCCAGATTCTCTAAGGCTCTTTGGTACACAATGTCTAGTACATAATTTTTAAAAATTAGAAATAAGAAAAGACTAGGAAATATCACAGGAAAAGAAGACAAATAACATCAAAAACATCATAAACAGAACCACATATGATCTAGATATTAGAGTTAACCCACAAAGACTTAAAAATAGCTTTGATTAATATGTTCAAAAATAAAGGACAAGGTGTACACAATAAATGAATGGATCAAGGGCTTCAGCATAAAATTGGCATCTATAGAAATAATTGAATGGATATTACAGAACTTTAAAATTTCTTAAATATATGTATCTGCAAGTAATAACTATGTTAGATGGATTTAACAGAAGATTAGAGACAGCAGGATTAGTAAAATGAAAAACACTGGACAGTAAGATAGACACATGGGAACATGTCAAAGGCACTGATAGTTGAAGGCCCAAAAGGAAAAAAAGTGAAAGAATGAGGCAGGAATGATATTTGAAGAGAAAATGATTGAATATTCTAATGAGGAATTCAAAGGCAGAAAAACATGCAGAATATCAAGGATAAAAAGAAAATCCTAAGAAGTGACACAGAGTTTTTAAAAACATTACTTTTGAAGTAGTAACTATACGAATGGCAACTAAATTCTCAACAGAATTAGTGCATACCAGGAACAATAGAATATCACTTCTAAGTGTGGAAAGGATAACTGCCAACTTAAGATTCTATATGTAATAAAAAATTTACTTCAAAAATGAAGGTAAAATAAAGCCATTTTTAGATAAAAATTCTTTTTCTTTTCCTTTGTGTGTGTGTGTGTGTGTGTGTGTGTGTGCTAGAGAACCCACACTAAAAGAAAATCTAAAGGGAATTCTTCAGACAAAAAATCATCCCAGTTGAAAACTTGACAAAGCAGAAAAGAAAGAAAAATATTATTGGGTCATTTTGAAGGAATATTAACTATACAAAATTATACTGTCTTTTCCAGTTGTAATACATGTAGAAATAAAATACTAAACAAAAATTACTTAAAAGAGAGAATAAATAGAGCTTAAAGGTCCTGAGGTTCAAGCATTATCAGGTTTGGGATAAAAGTAATAATTTGTATTAGATTTTAATAAGTCAAGAATGAAGTATTATGTATTGGACATCTATCAATATAATATAAAACTAGTTTGTCAATAGAAGTGAAAATGCTGTTACCAGTTATTTCATAATTTTAATACAATTGAGAAAATATGAATGGTAATAGTTATGCATGGGCCTAATCAGATACCTATTGGGCCTTAGATTATCAATTACATATTCAATTATATCTGAGAAGAATAAAATTTAAAAAGTCAAGGAAGTCTCAGTATATATCATTGGAAATTATCTCTAAAACATAAGATGTAACGAGATTTTATAATGTAATTAGCAATCTGGGAACAAAAGTACATCTCATCCTTTCAACATAGAGTCACCTTTCAATACACAACTTCCATGTGCAGATTCAAAGATCCACAAAAAAGCAGGGTACTCCCAGTAGTCAGGATCCCAAATGCATAATGAAAATAATAAATATAAGATTTTATAAAAGGGAGTATGCCATGCTAGAATTATCAAGGAAATCTTCAAGAAACAGGTAGAATCTAAAGTAGGCCCTAAAATATAAAAAACACATTTCATTTCTTGATAAAAATGTACCGCGAAGAAGAGAACAAAATGCATCTCCCATAACCTTTGGCTAGAAATGGAAAATGAAATAGAATACTAATAATAAAGATCTAAAAAATAATAAAAATCTAAATTTGGATATTTACCTCATAGTAATATTAGTTCTGAGAATGGGCAATTGGACAGGATGAATGACATGGGATGGAAGTTAATTTTGTTTGGAAAAGAGACCTTCTTAAAGTTTCCTCTCACTTTATACTTTGCCGCAAATAGAGGATCCAAGTTGGGAAATCTACATGGATTCTTTCTCCTGAGAAACAAGAACATAAGAGAACTGAATACCAATTTGCAGAGTGAAATGATTAAAAGAGTAAAAAAGAAACCACACAGAGGTCCTAAGTATCAGAGCTATGTCTTCACAAAATGGCTTTTTATTCTTGTAAAATTTTGAAAGTTAATTATCTTACTCAACCTGAGAAGTAAAACTAGAATTATTTTAAGCAGTGATTCTTAATGTTGATGATTAATAAGAAAGCATACAATTGTTTTTAGGTGTCTTTATTTTTTCTAGTCTTGTCCTTAAAACACTATTACTATTCATTATAGATTGGCTCATAGTTCTAATATGTTCTTTTAACATGCAATTTTTTGTTGTACTTGTAAAAATTGTAAATGAAAGGAAGCATGAGTTCTAACACCAGTCTCAATTAACCATGGCTATAACCATATTCATTAATTTGAACCATGAATTTATTACGCAGTTATCACTATGCAACTGTTGATAATTTATCTAGATATAGTTTATGGATAAAAAATGATTCTATTTGTTTGCTTGGAAAAATCCAAACTATGAGGAAATATTCATTGTCCCTAATAATGCAATGCAAATACTATGGCTAGATGTGCAGCATGATAATATAAGTAAATAGGTGATTACTCATGATCCCCATGGCTTAAGGGCTGGGGAAATAAATCTAGAGGTAAGATATACATTGCTGAATTGGATCCTCCAGAGAACATATAACAACTCTAGCATAATTATGCAGTGAGACTTGGAGTGGCAGCTATGGAATAACTAGCACTTCCATTTTCAACATTTGGCTATCTTTAAACCTAACTTTCTCTTATACCAAATGTCTGAAAGTCTCTACAAAATGTTTAGCATATTTTAAATACAGTAACTTTACAAATACTTGATAATTTTAACTAACTTATAAACTTCAGATACACTTTGTAACTCCATGAAAACAGTTTTGTTCCTGAAACAAATCCTCTGTGACTCTAAGTCCCTAATTATATCTGGTTTTGTTTTAGATCTCAACTAAAATTTTTAAAAATACTTTCATCATGTTTGAAGTAAAATAATTAATGAAATTTACACAAACAGTAATCTCTGAGGCATTGCTAACCAATCACCAGCACACAAAATGTTTCTTAGAAGTTGCATGACAACACATCATTCTAAATTTGGTTACTCCCAGAGAGTCTAAAGGAACATTATCAAAAGATATGGCTCAATGATTATGTAGCCTCAAGTAACTGAATAATTAAGTTATGATTTAACCCAATAATATCATTGTCTTAATTTACTGTATATTTTGCAGCTTTTCTTTCTATGTGGAGCATATAAGGTACATGAAACAAATCTGAAGCAGTATTCCCTAAAGCATACTGTCCCAGACCTAAAAGCCCAATTCCTCCAAAATTCAGTATTTATTCTGATAAGGTAAATCCAATATGCTGAAATCCTCTATTTTAAAAAATCCTATAACTAAAGATCAATAAGCACATATGATAAATTACAAGATAGCAAAATAGTAGTGCCAAGGTAAATTATTAAAGTAAGTTATGGATATTTGTAATATCAATACTCACTCTTGGGGTTTTTTTGCTAGCCTTGCACATTATTGAGTGATTGTTTTATGGCTAATGTGTTAACCCTAAATGTCCTGAAAAGTCATTAAGAATTGGCACTTACAACTTAATCAGTGGTACCTGGAATATCAGACGTAGTGTTACCAGAGAAATGGGACTCAAATATCAAGGGAACCAACAGTGAAACTAAATTCATATTGAACCAATGAACAGCTTCTATAGGGTTTATATCTTGCTCCTACCCAAGCTCAGGATTGTCCCTAAAGTCTACATGGGAAACAGTGAAGGACACCCAATTGCCAAGGTTACAGAAATGTGCCCAAGAGGAGTTAGGCATTTGCAAGAACCAAATCTATGAGTTCTCCACTCTTTCAACTGATCCCGTCCTCACCCCTTAGCCCTGATATGCTTCATTCTGCTCAATCCTTAGGTGAGAGTAGCAAGAAGTTGTAACTGCATAACAGAAACAAAATTATTAAAAATGAATAAAGATTCATAGCCTCAACCCCCTCTTGCCACCAGTTAGGAAAAATCCTGGCATTGCCTCTTTGGCATTTTCTTCTCTGATTTTAATCATAGAGGTGAATGAATATTAAGAAGAATGTTCAGAACGAGTGATGGAAAAAGAGGTTTTGGAGAGGTTGAGGAGGTTGAAAGACACAGAAGAAAGGAATGGGGTGTGGAGACATGCGGTGCAGAGGATGAAGGATTGGATATTCTTTGACATTCTGCAAGGGAGGAAGCAAGAAGTGACCACTGGAACTGTATGAAATTACTTTTGGTCACTTAACTGTGCTTCCTTAAATGTGAGACTTCACCAAGACTGGGATTTTCAGGCAAAGCCCCCCGCCATTAGCAAAACAATGGGAGATAAAGACAGAAGCAGAACCCTAATGTTCCCCTGACCAGCAGCCACAGGATTGGGTAGAGCCTATGAGAACAACTGAGGAGAAATAGGTTGACTGGAGAATAGAATAAATATAAACAAAGAAAAATTCAAAATAATGACCAGTGTTCAGAAACCGGTCAGTTTTACATTGGGATTGGGACGATAATTATGCAAAATTTTTATACATTTTCCCCTTTTATATATCACTGAAACCATGGTGTACCTTAAAATTAATACATAGTTTAATGTAGCTTTTTCCTTGTAAAGCTGTTATTGAATCAATGGTGAATCATAATCTACTGTAAGCTCCATGAATATAAGAGAACTATTTTGTATCATCATTATTATTAACTCTTTATTCAGCTCAAACTACTGTACACTATTGTGCACAAAGCTGTAACATAATAAATGCTCAACAAATATTTATTGAATGATATTTCCTAGAAATTTTTCATTTTAATGTGTGTCACATGGGTAAATCTGTTATAAATGTTACTGCATTTAATCCTTTCAGTACCCCTGCATTATAGATATTATCATGCTAATTTCACAGGTGCTGGAAACTGCATTCTCAGAGAGGTTAAGAAACTTGGTGAAAATTCCAAATTTGGAAAGAGATGGAGCTGCTTTCAAATCCATGTCTAAGGCCTCAAAAACACAGTCTTAACGTTATACTATGTTGTTTCAAGAGAAGAATTCAGTAGACAAATTTAATGAAAGTTCAAAGGAGGAGAGAAACAAGCAGAATCCAAGAACAGAGTCTGAGTGGAAGGGTTATAGTTGGAGTCAGAGAGCAATGAGAAAAGATAAGGGACCACATGAGGAGCTGTCCCTGCCCTAAGCTAAATACCAGACAAAATGGGTCCCTGACTACTAAAAAAATCTGCATTGTCAACACCATTCTTTAACCATATAATACTCAATTCTATTCCTCCTGAGGAATGCACAACACCCCTACTCCAAATTTCAGATCTGTGTAAACTCACCAACTAGAACTTACTATATAATTTAAGGCATTAATTTTTCAAATAGTGATTTATTGATCCAATGACCAAAATAAGTTCCCAAGAGTGTTTAACATACTCCAAAGGAGTAATTTGTTATACTGGAGGAAAGTAAACCTTCCTTCTCAATCACTGTGACTTACAGAGATACATACTTTGCATTTATATTATATGAGCTAAAAGTATTATGTTGAAGCTCACAGATGCCATTCACATAAACAAAGGGAATTGATGCCAGTCAACTCCTGCTAATGTACAATAAGCACAGAATAACAAAGAGGACTATGGCCCATATTCAGTAGCCCCCTAGCCAGTTGTAAAGAGGCATCATCTAAAGTGGTAAGCAGTGATATCACTTCCTTCTGCACACTGTCTGTTCTGCAATTTCATCCATTCCATGGGTCCTCCCCTTGTAAACTATGAGCCTTCTTTCTCCTGACTACAATGCATCCTACAGTTGATAACAAATTGCAGCTGTCCACTAGCTTATTACATCTTCTCAATGACCAAAATAAATCCATATTCGTGTAAATGTGCCTTTTCCCTCGTAGAAGTTGAAATCGGTTACACAGTTAATCATACTAGTGTTACCTCTACGGTCAGAAACCGTCATTAAGTGTCTCCTTAGCCTGCTTCCAAACTCAGTAATCCCAATGAGTTCAATTTTTCCCAATCAACCCTCTAATCATTTTCATTTTTATTCTCATTTCCTCTGGAACCTATCCAAATTCTCTATATCTCAGATCAATAATATGATTGAAATTAATCTCACCACAATAGCAGTTAAGACTAAAACCACATGAACTAAACTGGGAGAATCACTTTATATTTCCAATGCTTGCCTTTTAGAGCTTGATGTGAAATGTGTTATTAACTTTTCTACTTCATAATGTATGCCTTATTCCACTGTATTTATAGAATCTAACTGAATCACATCAGCTCATGTTCAAGTTCTACTTACCGCCTCAAGATGGTGTTCTGGATTTTACTTATTTTTTTCCTGAGTGAATGATATTGAACATGTCAATTAAAATATTAAGCTTAACAATTTATCCAATTTCTAATGACATTTTATTTTTAATTTCAATAGGCCTAGTCTAAGTTATACTGTCCATATTGAAGTATGTTTATATATAATATATATACATATATAAAATATTACAATCCTTTAGAAAGGATTTCTAAGAGTAGCTAATCATAGAATCATGTAATCTTAGAGGTAGAAGAACATTATTTCAGATTCTGTTCCTTCAGAGGCACAAGACTAGTTGCCTTGATTTTCAGAAAAGGGAGATGGCAAATTCTGTGGTCATAAGGTATACATTCCATCCCACCATCAAGAATGTGAATTCTAATGAGCTTGACATAGATACTATCATAAGGAAATAACATAAAATACAAAGATTATTTAAAAGATGCATCAAAGATGCTCATCATAGAATAGACAGAGGAAATAATTATGAATGATAAATTATAATTATATTATTATAAATTGCCTAAATAAAATTGCCAACACTAAGAATATGATTAAATGCTTCTACTAGAATCAGTCATTTTTAACTTAACAGAGGGAAATAAATCCTCCATATATAATTTTAGTGTACCTTTTTTGATGAGTTTGCTTCCAGAACACAGATATCATGAAAACTACTGCTAAATCTAAGCCAAAACAGGGAAAGAAATTAACATCAACATCATTAGACATGTAGATCCAGGCAAGCCCACCACTATGGCCATCTGATCTACAAATGTGAGGAGACTGGAAAAAAAAATTGAAAAATTTGAGAAGAAGGCTACTGACATGGGAGAGGGTTCCTTCAACTATGCCTGGGTTTTGGATAAGCTGAAAGCTGAATGTGAGCACGGGATCACCATTGATAACTCCATGTGGAAAATTGAAACCAGTAAGTATTATGTTTTTGTCATTCATGCCCCAGGATACAGGTACTTTATCAAAAACATGATTCTAGGTACATATCAGGCTGTGCCTAAAATTTTCTGCCTGATTGTTGTTGCTGGTGCTCGAAAATTTGAAGCAGGTATATCCGAAAATGGTCAGACCTATAAGCATGCCCTTCTGGCTTACATACTAGCTGTGAAACAACTAATTGTTGGTGTTAAAAACAAAAAAAATGGATCCCGGGACACTTGGGTGGCTCAGCAGATAAGAGTCTGCCTTCAGCCCAGGGTGTGGTCCTGGAGACCCGGGATCGAGTCCCACATCAGGCTCCCTTGCATGGAGCCTGCTTCTCCCTCTGCCTGTGTCTCTGCCTCCTTCTCTCTGTATCTCTCATGAATAAATAAATAAAATCTTTAAAAAATAAATAAAATAAAATAAATGGATTCCACTGAGACATTCTTCATCCAGAGAAATATCAAGGAAATCATTAAGGAAATCAGCACCTATATTTGGAAAACTGGCTGCGGGCCAGACACAGTAGCATTTGAGCCAGTTTCTGGTTGGTATAGTGACAACATGCTGGAGCCAAGTACAAACATGGCTTGATTCAAGTGATGGAAAGTCACCAGTAAAGACGGCAATGCCAGTGGAACAATACTGCTTGAAGCTCTGGATTGCATTCTGCCACCAATCCATCCAATTGACAACCCTTAGGTTTGTTCTTCTAGGATGTAAACAGAATTGGTGATGTTGTTACTGTCTCTGTGGGACTGTGTTCTCAAACATGGTATTATGGTCATTTTTGTTATCATCAATGTTACAACTGAAGAAAAGTCTGTTAAAATGTATCATGAAGTTTATTTTTTAAAAGATTTTATTTATTTATTCATAAGAGACATAGAAAGAGAGCAGAGACATAGAGGGAGAAGCTGGCTCCCCATGGGGAGCCAGACGTGGGACTCAATCCCAGGACTCCAGGATCAGGACCTGAGCTGAAGGCTCAACCACCAAGCCACCCAGGTACCCTGTACCATGAAGTTTAAATGAAGCTCTTCCTTGGGAGAGTGTGGAGTTCAGTGTCCAGAATGTGTCTGTCAGAAATGTTCATCATTGCAGTTGGGTGGTGATAACAAAAATAACCCACCAATGAAAGTAACTGGCCTCACTGCTCAGGTGATTACCCTGAATCACCCACACCAAATCAGTGCTGGCTATGAACCTGTGCTGGATTGTCACGCAGCTCACGTTGCTTGCAAAGTTTGTTGAGCTGAAGGAGAAGATCAATCACCATTCTGGTAAGAAGCTGGAAGATGGCCTTAAATTTTTGAGATCTGGTGATGTTGTCATGGTTGATATGCTTTTTGGAAAGCTTATATGATGAGAGCTTCTCTATTCTCAGGATCATTTGGCCATTTGTTATTTCAAATGGACCATTGCTGTGGTTATCAGCAAATCTGTGGAGAGAAAAGTTGCTGGAGCTGGTAAGGTCATCAAGTCTTCCCATAAAACTCAGTAGGCTAAATGAATATTATCTCTAATAACTGCCACCTCAGTCTTAATCAGTGGTGGAAGGTCTAGAACTGCTTGTCTCAATTGGCCAATTAAGTTAAATGGTAAAATCTCGTTAATGATAAAAATGCAATGTAAAAACTTACAGGGAAAAGAGGATGTTTTATGTATCATTTGTTTTTTTTTTCTATAGCAATTTTAAGTTAGTTTTTAAAATCAGTACTTTTTAGTGGAAACCATTTGACCAAAAATCTGTCACAGAATTTTGAGACCTATTAAAAATAGTTTGAGAAAAAATTCAGTGTAAAAACAAAATACAAAACTATACATATAAAATCATACCCCTAAATCAAAAGAAAATGAAGATATATAGATACCTGGATAAATATATACACATATGGAAATGTAGAAAAATGGCTATAGGTATTCAATCAATAGCAGTAATTGTCTCTTGATATTTACAGGTGATTTTTGTTTATTTCTTACCTAACATTCCCTGTTTTCCACTTGTATGTGGTATTTTTTATTTATTTTATTTAGTTAGTTATAGTATAATTGACAAAAAATGTTAAGTCTCACGTGTAAAATTTAGTAATTTGACAAGTAAATACGTTATGCTATGTTCACCAGAAGTGTAGCTATACACCAGTATTACAATATTATTAACTGTATTCCTTATGCTGTGCCTTTTATTCCCCTGACTTATTGGTTTCATAACTGGAAGTTGTATTTCCCTCTCCCCCCACCCATTTTGCTCAACTTCCCACCCTATTCCCCTCTGGCAACCATTAGTTCTATGTATCTATAGGTCTGATTCTGCTTTTTGCTTGTTTATTCATTTGTTTTTTTTTTAGATTCTACTGCATCTGCATTACATCTTTAACTTGCAATTAAACTATTTTTATTTTGGAATTTTGTAAATCCACAAAATTAATCAAGTCTTCTTTTTGCAATCCTTAGCTTGATTGCTGGTAAGCCAAGGAATTTAATTTCATGGCTAACCCAAATCACCAACTTAAAATAATAAAATAAAACACACACTCCACTCCCAAAATTGTATTTCTCCATGGGTGACATTAGTTCTCCCAAACTAATATCTGGGCCACAATAAAAGACAAAAAGATCTATAGAAAATCTTGGAAATATGAGGAAGGTGAGTTGGTTCAGGCATGGAAAAGTCTAAACTTAAAACAGAAAGTCCAGGAAAACTTCTGTACAATTCTGATTTCAAAGTAGAGGGTAAATAAAAATCACAGAAATTACAGTGGAGAAACCTGAAAAACATTATCTGAGTCAATTGATCAAGATCAATATCATTAGTAGTAACTCATGTTGATTGCATGAATATGTGACTCTTGATATAATGTGATAAAAGTGGTACTTTACCTCTTTAGTCTTTTCCCTCCAAACCCATAACCTCAGTCTAATAAGGACAAAAGCATCATACAAATTCCAGTTGAGAGACTTTCTTCAAAATACCTGACTAGTACTCCTCAAAACTGTCAAAAATAAGAAAAGTCACCAAAAATAAGAAAAGTCTGAGAAACTGTCACAACCAAGAGGAGCCTAAAGAAACATGATGGTTAAATGTAATGTATACTGTATGGGGTCTAGAACACTAGAACAGAGAAAAGATAGTAAATAAGTAAATACAAATAAATAAGAAATCTGATATAGCATGGAATTTAGTTAATAATAATGTATCAATGTTGGTTCATTAGCTACATAATAGGTACCATAATGTAAGGTATTAACAAGAGAGAAAACTGGGTGTGGGATATATTGAAAGTCTCTATATTATTTTCATGACTTTTCTGTAAACCTAAATCTATTCAAAAATGGAAAGTCGATTTAAAAATTATACATACAGGGGATTCCTGGGTGGCTCAGCGGTTTAGCGCCTGCCTTTGGCCCAGGGCGCGATCCTAGAGTCCTGGGATTGAGTCCCACGTTGGGCTCCCGGCGTGGAGCCTGCTTCTCCCTCCTCCTGTGTCTCTGCCTCTCTCTCTCTCTCTCTATGTCTATCATAAATAAATAAATCTTTAAAAAAAATTATACATACATACAAAGAAACCTTGTATGCACAGAGTATTCTACTAGTGCTGACATCATTGACACCCCTACTCAACTACAAGCTCTTGAAACAAGGTACTGTTTTATCCACCTTTGTATTTCCTACAATGCTGAAAGCCTGTCTTTTATACAAGTACAGGATAAATGTCCACAAAATTGAAAGACAAGAAGATCCAATGTCTGGGGTCCTGCTAACTGCATAGTAATAAAGCAAAATTTTATGTTAAGATGCGCTTTTTCCACTCCTAGCAACTATTGCAGAATTTAATCTTACTTTGAGAGAAAGACTTATAATAGTGGCCTGAAATTGAAAGAAAGGCAAATAAACACAGATTAGTAGCCTCGGGACTACTGACTACATATAAGGAATCTCATAGAACCTATAGGTGTCTTCATTTACAAAATTACCTAACAATGCTGTTGCTTAAAGCTTGAAACTCAAAACAGAGAGACCATATCAAAGAAGAAAATACTTAAGACCTGAATTTTGAAGGTTGTTCTGAGAATTAGCTGAAAAAAATACACGTGAACGCCCTTTGAAAATCACCGCACAAATAGCAGTTCTTAAATTTCCTCAGGTGTGGAGCACCTGAAAGTCATAGTGCTCCTTGGAGATCACAATGAATACTAATGTGTTGAATTGCAGTAGAGGAACCATTTTAGTGGCAGAAAAGAGAACAATGTGATGCAGAATGAGATCACAACTATATGTACACGCAATACACACAAACATGCACAAATACACACACACACAAATGGTTAGACTCAGCTCAATGGTGCCTTAATGATTTCTTCCATTATTATTCATTTGATATTTTGTTCTTTCTTTTTTCTGTATCTGCTTGTTAATTGTACGTATGTCTTCAACACCAAACTATAAGCCAGCACATATGTCTTGCCAGTTCTCGTATATCATAGAGTTTGGCACATAATAGACACTTATTCAACACGTTTCTTGAGCACTTACTAGAAGTTGTGAAATAAGAGTTAAAGGCCAAGATTGCTGTTCTCATGGTGCTAACATGGTAATTCTAATAGGTTAAATGGGAAGAAAGTAGACCTGGGAAAGAGGGAATGGGCGTTGGAAAGGGAAACAGCAGTATAAAGCAGAGTGATTGCAACTGAGAAAATGAGATTTGAGAAAAAAATGGAAAGAAGTAATGGTTGAAGCCAAGCAGATATCTGGCAACAAACCATCCTGGGCAGAAAAATAGAGTATGGCTTCTAGGGTATGAGTTTACCTGGCATGTTGAAAAAACAGCCAGCAGGCCAGAGTGCATGGAGCCTTGTGAATGAAAGGAAGAAGGGTAGGCAAAGTCAGAGAGGGCCAGGCCACACTGGGCCTCATAGTTCATGATAGAGATTTGTGCCTTACTCAGTAGTGAAATGGGGAACCATTGCTGAATTTTTAGCAAAAGACATATCACCTGACCTACATTTTCAAAGGCTCACTCTGGCTCCTGGGTAGAAAATAGACTAGGTAGTATCAAAAGCAGAAGCAAACAGACCTCTTGGAAAGTCAGTGCCATAATCTTTGGTGGCGCAGACCAAAGCAGTAGGTGTGGCCATGATGAAAATTAGTTGAATGCTGGCTACGTCAAAGTAGAATCAATAGGATTTTATGATGGATTCAACAAATGGTTTAGATAGATAAATACTGGGCAATATTCATTTTTAGGCAAACACTATCATGTATCAAAATCTTAATAAACTATGGGCAAAGGAGCTTAAAATAAAACAAAATCATATCTGCTGTATTGACATTATGTCTATTACATTTCTATTATTTTGACAATGACTAATTATTGGTCTTTAGCCTTGGAATATTGGCACCTGGCTTGCAGACTCCGAGGGCTTTTGAGGGGCAAAGTTTGAGAACGATGAAGCTGCACAAAAGTGAGGAATGATGATGCTGATATTGAGATTACTTCTCATGGGATTCTGGGAGAGGCATCTAATCTGTTAAAAAAAGGATGTCATCATCTGACTGCAACCCGACGTTGGGGAGTGCATCTGGAGCCATGCAGGTGGAAAGGTTCACAGTACTGAGTCCTGGATCTGACTCTGCTTACCAATCAATACCACTTTCTGGTGTTCATTATTTTGATAAAGTTATTAGCAAAGCAAGAGTAAAAATTGAAGTGCTCCATAATCCTCAGCACCCACCATTAACTTCTGAAATATTATTGCACGTTAGCTTTTACTGTTACTTTACAAAAGCACTTACTGAAAGGCAGGGGAAGCCAAAAAAAAAAAAAAAAAATCTGCTAATCTGCTGCTGGTAGTAAAGGGGAGGATGAGCACCTCTTCACAGATTGTGAAAATTCCTCCCCCAGAGCAGTAGGGGGCACAGAGATCTTCTGAATCTCCCCCCACACACACACTTTTTTTTTCCCCCGACTTGGCCAGAAATTGATAGATATCTTCTAGACTATATAGGGGACAGAACATGCCCCTCCAAAGATCAAGAAATGGGTGAGATGTGCTTCCTGCTTTCCTTCCTAATTCTTCCTGTGCCTTTCTTCTCTCTGCTTCCAGGCCTCCCAGGGATCCTAGCCTGCTCATAGAAAACGAAGGGAGATTAGCTGCACACATTTCACAGGCTCTCTGGTGAAGGGATGCTCACTACAGGCATGTGTTGCAGAATGTCACTTCGTCCACCTCTCAGCTATCAGGTGGGGGCATTATTTTATTTACTCAGAAGATACCGGAAGCAGATTTCCTCAGAGGGAGGGGGAGGATTTTGGTGCTTGGGGTACATTCAATTTCCCCAAATCGGCCACCAGCAGCAGCAGCAGCATCATTGTCCTCTAATTCCCTGATTCTCAGTCATGCTGAGAATGTAAGGCCCCAGTTTTTCTCTTAACAAAATGGTATCGCTCTATATAAACTCTTCCTCACAGGGCCTTTCTGAAGACAAATGAAATAATGTCATCTGTTCAATACAAGCCTGTCCCCCCACAACTCAATGAAAGATGCTATGTGTTACGAGCAAGCTCTCCCGTCAGCTGAATTCAGGGACTGCAGCTCACAGTGCTTCCTATGTTTATTCACGGTGCTCTCACATGGGAAAGTAGGGGCCTGGGCATTTGCATTTCTCCTGTGGTTCCACTCTCCTGGCCAAGAAATGCATGAAGAAGGGGCTTCACTGGCCCAGAGCCCCTGCTGGGATTGCATTCACGCCCACCCCTCCCTGCCAGGGAAAGCCCCGCACAAGAAGGCTGGGCTCTCATGAGGGGGCCTGCCAGATTCAGGAAGACGCGGCTGTTTGTTCGGCACCACAGGACCCTGTGTGACACTCCACGGCCTGGGCGAGGGACTGTCACAGCGGCCTTTCACAATTCAAAGAGGAAAGGAAAATAGCCTGCCTTTGAGCGTCAGGGATGTGGGAGAGGCAGGCATCAAATCATGAATAAATAAATAAAAACACCAACAGCTGGGATATTTAAAACAGACAATCACTATAACAGCAAATGACAACCCTGCAGCCTGCAGAATCTGCTAATAAACTGTCTGCTGTGACTGTTATTAAAGATAAACTTATGAGCCATGATTATTCAACCATTAAACCTAAGTGGAAATCAAAGGAAGAACTGTGTCAGATGATATATTTGGTGCTGCGTGGCCTAGGAAAATTACTCATCAGATTTGAATCCTGATGTCTCTGTCCTCTAAGGATTGGCCCCTTGAAATTTTGGCACTGTTTATGCAGAAGCTTTCTTCTCTTTTTCCTTTAATTATAATTTTAGTTTGCTAATGTGTGACATTTTGTTTTCAATAAATTGCTGTGATAAACACATCTCATCTCATTATCCAGAGAATAATGGGAATGCCATTCAATTCAGCAAGGGCACAGCTACTAGAAGGCAAGACTGTAAGACCTTCCTCAGAGCCATCTGCTGATTGGAGCACCTTCGATGCTGAGAACCTTGTTTAAAAAAGCTACCAAGAAGTCTGGATGGTGGGTAGCTCTGTCGAGAGGTATTAGCTAACGTAACTTCACAAGAATCCAGCAGAAGTCAGCTGATTCCCGGGTTCACTTGGATCTCAATCACTGTCATGGCTATTACAGTCAGTGACACGGTTAATAGGAAGAGTGGCTTATTTTGGCAGAAACAACATTATAGAATAAGATTATTATATGAGTGTGCCATTTTGAAGACATAAAAGGATGGCCCAGATTGAAAATAATCTTCAGTTAATGTCCTATATTATTATCATTATACACAGGATGCAGCAGAGCATAACAGTGGAATCTGAGCTATTCACTCTGGTAGGATTTTCAAAGGTTGCCTTTTAAATCTCTGTTTGATATTAATATTTCCTAAGAGCTTTGAATGAGGAATTTGAAGTAATCCTCAATAATAAGGGTAATAGTAATTTTATTTTTTAAATAAGAAACACAACACCAGCTACTAAATTTGTACAACCTAGAGAGATACAAAGTGTGTGATAGGTCAGGGGATAGAGAGACAAAAAAAAAAAAAAAAACCTTCACCTTTTTTATATCCTGCAGTTTTGGTCCTGTTTTTGACCTTTCCACCTCACCCACCTGAGTCTCCATTTGATATCCCCCTTCCTCAGAGAGACTTGCTGTGGTTGGAGGTCCCCCTCCTCTGCACTCACATATGAAATAAATGTGCTTGCTGGGCACATATCACATATTCAGCAGATCTTGAAAGAATAAATTAATAAATGGCCTAAGCACTTAGGTACACGCCTAATTCTGAAATAATTCCAGGTTAAGGAATCAACTGGGGAAATAAATAAACATGGTATTTACAGCACATATGAAATAGAAGTCAAGAGGCAAACTACCAGCTCTCTCTAAGTACCATGAGGATGAACTAGGCCCACATAAACTAGGACTAAAAATGGACTAGGGATGCAAAATGTTGGTGCTGGAACTACTTGATCACATGAGTTACATTTATCCCGAATTCACAGAGGCCTTCAGGAAACTATAAGACAGTAATTCTCATACATGGTTGGACTTTAGAATCATCTGGAAAGGGATTTTTTTCTCCTTTTCAATTCAAATTCCCAGATCATTTCCCCAACCAGATAAAAATATCCAAGGGAGGGCACCCATGAATCTCTGTTTATATTTGATAACAACTTCTGAATAGGTGACTTAGCCTCCACCTGAACCTTACCTACTCTGTGAGCCACTTTGTGAGAGGAATGAGTTCCTTGAAGTAGCTTTGCTGCCATTATTTTATCAAAACCAAGCTTAACCCAAACATCTACCTAGTAACATAACAAGTAATACACAGAACAATAGAACTCAATCATATGCTAAATCCCTGAATACCACAAAATAAAAATGGAGCTGAAATAAGCCTCTTTAGATTCAATAGGTAAATGCTACAGTATGATCTAGGAAATAACCAAAAGCTTATCTTTTATACAATGGGCATCTTGATAATGAAACTTTGCTCAGGAGAAGTAGAGCCACATGCTGCCTCTAAAGAGACTCTCCTGCTCCCAAAGACCCAGCAACAATCTAAAATGCTGTTTTCATTTTGTGATGTGAGAGCAGAATGTGCCTTGTTCTCATGACAGATGGGTTTCTTAAAAGTTGTGTAAACTTGGAGTTTTTTTAGGTAGTTGAGCTGACGAGCTCACTATTTAAAGAAAACATGAAATGAATTTTGTTTGCATTAAAAATATTTTTTAAGTTTTTATTTAAATTCTGTTTAGGTAACATACCATGTGCATTGAAAAATATTTAGAGCTCCTAAACTACCTCTGAATGTGTGTTTTATCTGAGTTTTTAATACTTTAGAACTGTGTAATAACTAACTGTTAGTCTGTGGGCTTAGACATTATGCTGTCCTCTGAGACACAAAACCACATGTAACAAAACTCTGCCATAACCTAGAAATCATTAGAAAACCAGTCATAGTGAAATTTTGGAAAAAAGGACACATCTGCTCTATCAGAAAACTATGTTTCTAAAAACATAATTTAATGGTTGATATTACACTCTAAGGTCAACAGTTTTTAATGTGGGTACATCATTATTTTAAAAATGGAAAAGATTATGATGTGCTATACTTGATACCAAATTTTCAGAAATATGCAAGTTCCTTACTGTGAGTCATGCCATTGAAACTTGCACTTACATGAAACTTTAATTTTCCAACTTTATTTGCATGATCCATTTAATTGTATCATCCTCATTAGAGAAAAAGACTTTTTAAAAATTATGTATGGGAAATTAAGCCATAAAGCAAATATCCACTATTATTTTTATCCCCATTTTACAGATAGAAAAAATAGACTCAGGGAAATTAAGAGTTCTGTCCAAGGTCACACAAGGAGTCAATGACAGAAATGGAAATTCAATTCACAATTTCTGGCTCCCAAGTCATTTTCATCAGACCATGAATACAAAGAAGCAGCTTGCAAATGTTAATGAACAATTCCCTTCGGCTCCATATAAAGTAGAGCCAAGAATGTCATTTCATAGGGACCAGAAATGAATTCTTGGCCCCAAATAGAATTGCCATATTTCTATCCAAAATTTAGCATATATTTAGACCAAAGCCAGCAATAATGGCATTTTCGCCAATAGTGGTTTAAAAAAAAAAAAAACGAATAGAAAAAAAGAAAAAAGTTTCTCAACAAAGCTATCCTTTGCTTTGAGCAAGATATATGAGTCAGTTGGTCTTTGGGCAAAAGGAAATGAAAAATTCATCACCTGGGATGACTGTTCATATAAAAGGCCTTACAATCAAGAAGCAATTATAGTCTGTATGTGGTAAACCTTCATCTAAAACTATAAGTAAAATGATAAATATCAGATTCTTCTCACTGGGAATACCTTGGGAAAGTGGAATGGGGAGAGAGGCAGGAAAGATTTAAAACCTGCACCAGAGCAAGGCACTTTGCCAGGGGTATATGGTACATGACTTTGGGGAAAATGCTTTTTCTCCTCCCCTTTATGTTTCTTTTCATACAGATCACTATGTGTTAGCATTGCAATCCTGGTCTCTCTATATCCCTTCATTCACTCTGCTCTCATTTAATGTGTTCAGAAAGAGAAACTGTGCAGGCATACCTAGTCTTCCTCTTTTGGTCTTTCGACAAAAGATCTGTCCACAAAGATCATGGACTTCTAATTGAACTCTACTATAGATAGGACCTCTCTATTCAGATGCCCTGTCCGCCCCCCTCTCTTTTTTTAGCATTCCAGAATAGCCCTATCCCCTTAATAGAGATGTCTCAGGTGAATTCTCTGAGAAGCAGACTCTGAAACAGAGATTAGTCTCAGGATTTTAAGTAGGAATCCCCTTTTATAATTTGGAGACAAGACCAAATTTTTGTGTCAATTGCTAAGGCCACCAAACTTATAAGAAATTAATCTATCTATATTTCTTATAATTGTTCACTTGGAAAATAGTATATTTAATCTAAAATTTAATGAAATAATTTAATAAAGGATAAGTAAGTATGTGTTCAAACATGCATAGTAACCATTAGTACACATTCGTGTCTGTGGTGCCAAGACAATTCAATACAAAAAGAATAATCTATTCAAAAATGGTGCTGGGAAAACTAGATATCAACATGCAGAAGAATGAAGTTGGATCTCAACCTTACACCAATATACAAAACTTACATGAAAATGGATCAGAGATCTAAATATAAGAGCTAAAACTATAAAGATCCCAGAAGAAAATATAATCAATCTTTTCTACCTTAGGTGAGGCCATGGTTTCTTAGATGTGACACCAAAAGCACAATAAGAAGAAAAAAATAGATAAATTATACATCAGCAAAAATGCAAAACTTTTGTGCTTCAAAGGACATCATAGAGAAAGTGAGAATATAACCCACAGAACTGAGGCAAATATCTGTAAATCACATATCTGATAAGGGTACATGCAAAATATACAAGGAAATCATACAACTCAAAAATAAAAAGACAACCCAATTTTTAAAAATTAACAAATGATTTGGAAAGATTTACTGAAAGAAGATGCAAAATGGCAAAAATAAGTACATCCAAAGATACTTAACATTATTAGCATTAGAGAAATGAGAAATAGAAACTATGACAAGGTAGTACTTTACATATACTAGGTAGTACTTTACATATACTAGGAAGACTAAAATAAAACCAGCAGCAATAGCAAGTGCTGGTAAAGATATGAAGAAAATTAAACCCTCATATATTGTGCATTATTGGTGGGACTATATAATAGTGCAGCCACTTTGGAAAACAGTGGAAAGTTCCTCAAAACGTTAAAGACAGAGTTACCATGACATAGTTCTCCACTCCTAGATATATACCCAAGAGAAATGAAACATATCCAAACAAAAATGTGTCCATGAATATTTTGAACAGCATCATTCATAATAGGGAAAAAGTGAAAACAAACCAATTATCTATTAACTGACGAATAGATAAGCAAATTGTGATACGTCCGGCCAATGAAATATTATTCAACTCTGAAAAGGAAGGAAGTACTGATACTTCTACAACATGGATGAACATTGAAAACATCATGTTAAGTGGAAGAAGGAAGACACGAAAGGCTACTGTGATTGTTAATTGCATGCGTCAACTTGACACGGCTAAAGGATGTCCAGATAGCTGGTAAAATATTTTTTCTGGATGTGTCTGAGAGGGAGTTCTGGAAGAGTTTGGCATTTGATTCAGTAGACAGAGTGACAAGACCCACCCCCACCAATGTGGGTAGGCATCCTCACTCAAATGGAACCAAAAACATTAAGAAAGGGTGACTCTCTTCTAAAGAGGGGATATCCATCTTCTTCTGCCCAACGTAAGTTGCTTTTAGCTCTTGACCCTCTGGATTCTGGAAGTAACACTATTGGCTGCCCTGGTTCTTGGGTCTTTGGACTTGTACTGAATTTTACCACTAGCTTGCTTGTTTGTAGGTAGCAGATTGTGGGAGGGATTTCTCAGCCCCCATTACCACATGAGTCAATTCCTATAATATGTTTCTTCTCATATATAAGCATACATACATCCTGTTCTGTTTCTCTGGAGAACCCTGACTAATACAGCCACATATTGTATAATTCTATTTATGTGAAATGTCCACATTAGGCAAAGCAATAGAGAATAGAGACAGAATATAGATTAATGGTTTCTTGGGACTGGGGGTAGGAAGAATGGAGAAGTGATACCTACTGGGTATGGAGTATCTTTTTAGGGTAATAAAATGTTCTAAAATTAAATATCGGTAACAATAACATAACAACTCTGTAAATGTGCTAAGACCTGCTGCATTGTACAATTTAAAAGAGTAAATCTTATGGTATGTGAATTATATTTCAATAAATGTTATAGAAATGTTTGTATTCAGAAGCAGTTATAGAGTGTCATATATAGACACTCTGCTGAATATAGAGCACCTGTTGAATAGGACATTAATCATCAAGGAAAAAAATAATTTGCCCACACGCATTTAAGAAGACTAAGAATTCAAGAAAAGCTGATCAGAGAGATCTCCAAGGATTTTGCTGAAGACTCTGAGACCTAGGTCATTTGCACTCAAAAGTGACTTTGACATAGCCTCTGGTTTAGGGCAGACTGCATGGCAAAACAGCATGTTTCGCATGAAAGGTGTACAAAAGCCTTAGTCTGGCATTCAGAGCCTCACAGCATTACATCAATCTAACTCAAGCTTATCTATCCATTTTCCTATTCAAAGTCTATTTAAAACTACTCAGCATTTCCCCCAAATCCATCTCATTCTTTACCACCTGCTTGTGCTCTTAAGATCCCTAAAATGCCCTACCACCTTATCTCCCTCCTTACAGGTTGATTCTATCTTTCAAAATCCTCCTTAAATGTTGTCTTCTCTATGGAGCCATTGCTAATTTTCTCCAATTTTTTTTTTTTTTTTTGCTAATTTTCTCCAATTAAATGTACTTCTCTGATGCTTTGTTTCCGGGTTTACTCTGCCTTGAATTAGTTATCTATAAATTTGTATTATTCTGTCTCCTCCTAGGGCCATTGCAATGGATGTCCACTGAGTAAGTTTGTGAGAGCAGGGGCTATATATCACTCCATCCACTGGCATCTTCAGCATTCACTACTAGTGGCAGAGATACAAATATTTGTTGATTTAAAGAGGCTGTCTATTTCACAGTTTTTCAATTTTATTTGTGGGTATAGAGATAAAACATGACATTTGATTACTTGACATTTAAATAATTAGAACTTTACCCTGATAAAACTGTCCCTTTATACTGAATATTCTAACACAGAAACATCATGTACATTTATATATTTATATTGTGATTTTATCTTAAAATTTAAAAAGATGAAAGATGAAATTTGTTTCCTAATATAGTAACATCCAATTTATTCAGCATCATAATGAAAGAGAATTTTCCGGGTGATAAAAGCTTACTTCTTCAAGTTCCAGAATTGTAAATAATTTTTATGTATTTAGGAGTGAATATTTTACTAAATTATACTGCATATATTAGAATATGGCAAGAGAACTACTTAATTGGAATATTTTTACCGTAAACTGCACTTTTATGGAGGAGTCATCCTCAAAATCATGATGTTATATTAAGCCTAGAACCTCTATTATCAGCACCTAAGTTGACTAACGAACAAAGTGACTTTGAATTGAAAACTGAGGCAGGTCCAGTGAGCTGGATGCCAATGACCTATGTGTCCTTATATCCCAATTGCCATATATTTCTTCTTCATAGAATGTCATGTCTCTGAAAAGAGAGGCTGTGTCTTCCATTTCTGTGTCAATTTATTGTGTTTCCGTGTGTGCAGAACACCAGATATTGCTGGCTTTCATTTTGTAAAAAGAAATAGATTACCCATTAAAAGGAAAATCCTTCTTTTCAAAAGGTTGAATAAGAGAGTAGTTTTTTAAAACTTTAAATGAAAATCCAGCTGGTTAAACTAAAATCTTTGAAAAGAAGCTTAATTAAGGAATATTTTTTGGCTCTAAGCCCACTATCTTTTCATTTGATTGTAAGTTAGATACAATTTTATTCACTTCAAGCTCCTGTCTTTCAGTATTTTATTCCACTGAGACCAGTAAATAAGTGTTAATGACCATGTTGAACTCTGTTTGATTACTTTCTCTACTTAAATTATCCATTTTGGTTGTAGTATTGCCAGCCAGACTTTTGTTGTTGATGTTTTTATTGAATGATTACACAAGGAATGTTGATATCTTCATATATTGTTTTGACCCTTCACTAATCCTTTTTATCTGTCATTTCTTTCATCTGAAATATCTTCTTCTTCCCCCCACACTTTTATTATCCATCCATCAAAGCATACCCTTTTTTTTTTCTCTTGTAAAATAATGCAGACTTGTGTCCTTCAGGAATCTTTCCAGAGAATGTGTCTTCTTATATTTTAAGAGTCACATAAGCCAGGAGGACATTGAATTTCCATCATGGCAGAGTTTTATGTTCTTTCTTTTCCACAATGTTGTGTTGTTTTTTGAAAACAGAGGACAAAATTGGTGAGGTATGGAAACATTTGAAAGCAATGAATGACTGCTTGAGACCTTCTGGATAATTTAGGCTTTGTTAGTACAAAGCATTTGCTAATAAGTAAAGCAGCTGTCAAATAATGACAACAATCGAGACCTGATTCTCATGCCCACATTCTTTTCCTTACAATTCCAATAGCATTTCTACCTAAATTTATGACCTGGAGTCATACTCAAAATCCAGGTCCTTCATTGCTCTTACCTAGTCTTTTTTAAAATTTTATTTATTTATTCATGAGAGACATAGAAAGAGAGAGGCAGAAACACAGGCAGAGAGAGAAGCAGGCTCCCTTTGGGGAGCCAGATGCAGGACTACATCCCTGGACCCCGGGACCACACCCTGAGCCAAAGGCAGCCGCCCAACCGCTGAGCCACCCAGGTGTCCCACCTAGCCTTTATTCATATGAAATATTCACATACTAATATATTTGAGCATGTGCTGTGTGGCTAAAACATGGAGATATAGTCATGAAAGTGTTGAAGCATATTCAGTAGGCTGAATAAAAAGAAAACATAGCATACAAGTGGGTTAGGTTAAAGAGAGGAAAATTCTCTATCTTTTGAGCTTGAGGTATTCAGGGATGGAATTAGCCAAAATGCAGATGAATATACAAATTTTAGGTGTGAATAGGATGAATAGGTATTGGCAGACATCTAATAGCTAACATTTATTGAGTACACATTTTACCACTATGTATTTTTTCTACCCTCCCACCTTTATTTCCCTATGCACCAAAATACCTCTCACCTCTACTGCAAACCATACTCATCTCCTTCAGATAGCCTTTTACATAATCCCCTGCTTAACCCACTTCCATCTTACTCCCATTATAAATCAGCATGATTGCTCAATATGCATAAGCAATTCTGTGCAGATGTTGCTAGAAACAAATGTTTATCTGTTTCTCTAATTTTGTTTATAAAAGATCAGAGAATGGGGTTCTCTAGTTCATCACAGCTTCCAGTTACTAGAGATATGTAATATATATGTTGCATGAATGGCCAATTGTCTAGTAGTCAAATTTAATAATAGCCTCAAGCCTAAACTATACTGAAAATACTTTAATCTTTCTTTAATGATTCTGAAAGCACTTCAGGGTTTTGCAGAGTCTCAAGGTTATCATTATCATTGTCCTATATATGTAGAGAAGTAATAAAGAGTTCCAGTTCAGAGGTTATCAGATTGATCAGTTTTTACTGCATTTCTTTAGGTTTGCTTCACCTCCCCATTATATTGCATGATCTTTAAGAACCAGAATCATATATTCTATTTATTTTGCATTTCACATAGGATTTTATAAAATGGGTGCAAAATTCATATTTTTTATTATCTGTATTAGAGATCAGAGTGCACAGAGAGACCCTTATTTTAATAATTATCTATCTTTTCCTTATACTATATATGTCAGGACTTATTTTTCCATGCTAAAACTAGAAGAAAATACAAGCAGTGGCCACTCTGCCCTCTGCTACTGACAGTGACCCATAGTCTTTTGACTATACCTCTCTCACAAAGCATACATGTGCACATGTGTAAATACTGCAGGAGTCAGCATTTTTTACCAATACCAGCTTTCCTCGATTTACCAGCCACAAAAGTAAGCCATACACCTTTCTTGGGCAGTGAAATATGAGTGGAAGTGACAGGTGTCATTTCCTGGTAAAGTGTTTAATTCTGATGCTCTATTCTCTAGCTCTCTCTTCCTCTGTCATGACGATTCTCAAATCACCTGTTAATGTGAGATTGTCAGGAGACCACAGTAGCTAGAACAATAAACCAACATATGGAGGCACTCAGACCCACAGCAGGCAATGCATGAGAGAGAAATAAAAATGTGTTGTGCAAAGCCACTTAGATTTGGGTGTTGTGGTTTGACCACTGCCTAACCTGATATAGCACTTACCTTATAAGTGTTTATTATGTATTTATTTCCATAAACAGTATATTGCTTAAAGGTAGGGACCATGTCTGAATATTTACTTGCCCTCAGTATTCTGCCAAGGTAAGTTTTTAGTAAATTGTCAAATAGTATTTGTAGAATGAATAAGTGAAAAATAAATAATCTTTATTTTTATAACAAATATAATAATATTTTCCATCTGACCACTTTTTTACTCCTGTCTTTTCGAGTTAGAGCTTAGCCTGAGGAATATGAAGTTCTATTGTCTGTCAATCTGGTTTCTTCCAGCCGTCAAGTGAACATAAATTACCCCTAGGTAACAGTCCTCCCCAAACCTAAAAGGTCTTCTCAGCCCTATCTTGATTCACTTTGTACCTCTTTCTTTTTTTTTCTGAAGCTAACTTTCTCCTTTTTAAGGATGTTGTCTGCACTATTGTTTAGGTTATTCCCCTCCAAGACTAGCTTCACAATAGATGACCGTTTTCTCAGCTCCTCCTGCCATCTTGACCCGTTCAACCAACCTGGTGGAACATCTCACAGGAAAAGGTTCACACTAACTCTATGTAGAAATAGTCTGGGGGAGCTGGATACACTTAATGTGGCAAAATTACATAGAAGTTTCTAAAGCTCTGATTTTATTTATTAAAGATCAGAGAATGGGGTACTAGTCCATCACAGTTTAATGTTTCTAAAGCTCTCATGTCTGAAGTTTCTAAAGCTCTCATGTCTCCTATTATATAATTATTAATTTTCCTATTAAGTGATTCAAGGAAAACTTCTCAGGATTCTTCTGAAATCCAATATAAGTAATTTCAAGTGTAATCCAGGGTAGATTTGAGATAACCCGTACCCATCTCCTACCTAGCTAAGAAGGAAGGAACCAGGCAAAGGTCAATGCATTGGACCAACATCAATTGATCCAGGTTATAAGACCAAATGTGTCACTTTCTCAGCTCAACAAGCCAGAAGTTCTTGAAAATCAGGCATTCCTTAAGCATACTAAGTAGACGCAGACAGGTGATATCATGTATTGGAAATAATAGAGGACTTGGAAATATAACAAAACTAGATTCAAATTTAAAATCTAACATTCCATGGCTGTGTGACACAGTGGAAAAACTGCTTATAGAAAACAAGGAGAATTTTTCCTTTTGAATTTGTTTGCTTCATACACACAGGTACACACACATGCACATGTAATATATGCACAAAACACATGATTTCAATTGAACATATATATGATATATCTTTTTATTTGTTTTAGCAGTTTGATTTCTCTCTGCATGGTTTTATAGTTCTTACTATACAAATCTTATACATATTTTGTTAAATTTATTCCCAAATATTTTATATTTTGATGCTATTACAAATGTTATTTTAAAATTTCAATTGTTGGACTAAATATTTCAACCAAAAGTAGGTATTGTCAGACTAGTTCAAAAACCAAAACCAATTATATTCTGTCTATAAAAAATGCACGGTAAATACAAGGACACAACAAGTTGAAAATAAAGGAAGAAAGCAAGTGTGTACTGTCAAGATAAGAATGTCAAGGTGGCTACATTAATATTAGACAAAATAAGGAAAGGAGAACCTTTTTAATAAATGATGTTGGAACAACTAGATATCCTTATAGGAAAAAAAGATCATCAATCCTTACCTCACAACATAAACAAAAACTACTAAAAATAGAATTAAATGTAAAACTAAAACTCAAACTTATACAAGAAATTATAGGGGAAAATCTATGGTATTAAAACAACATATTTAGATAGCACTCAAAAATCATGAACCATAAATTGGATAAATTCAACTTCACAGAAATTAAAACCTTCTGTTTTTTTAATATGGTGGTTAAGAAACTGTAAGATAATGGAGCACCTGGGTGGCTCATTTGGTTAAGCTCAGGTCATGATCTCTGGGTCCTAAGATCAGGCCCCACTTCAGGCTCCCAGCTGAGTCAGGGGCCTAGTTCTCCCTTTCCCTACTGTTGTTGCTCTCTCTCTCTCTCTCTCTCTCACTATCTCTCTCTCTCAAATAAATAAATTAAAATGTAAATTAAAAAAATAAATTGACAGACAAGCAAAAGGATGGAGATTTTATATATATATATGTATATATATATAAATATGGAATTATATATAAAACATATATTTATTTATAAATATATACACACATATATGAAATGATGAATGGAGTGGTATCCAGAACATATAAAAAATTCTTTCAACTCAATAATAAGAAAACAAAAAATTAAAGATGGGTAAAAAATATTTGAACAGATACTTTAGGAAAAAAGAAATTCAGATGGCCAATAAGCACAGGAAAATGTTCAACATCACCAGTGATAATGGAAATGCAAATTAAAACCAAAATGAAACACCACTGTCAACCTTTTTAAATGAATAATACTAAAAAGACTGATAATACTAAGTGTTGATAAAGATATGGACCAACTAGAATTCTCATATAATTTTGGAAAGAATAAAAATAATAAACTACTTCTTAAAAAGTTTGGCAACGTCATCTAAGGTAACTTACTATATGATCCAGAAAGTCTCTTCCTATGTATTTCCTTTTTTTTTTTTTTTAAGATTTTGTTTATTTATTCGTGAGAGACACAGAGAGAGAGAGAGAGAGAGAGAGAGAGAGAGAGGCAGAGACACAGGCAGAGGGATAAGCAGGCTCCATGCAGGTAGCCTGATGTGGGACTGGATCCCGGGACTCCAAGATCATGCCCTGGGCTGAAGGCAGCACTAAATCACTGAGCCACCCGGGCTGCCCAAGTATTTTCTGAATAAAAATAAAAATATGTCTATACAAAGACACATGCAAGAATATTCATAGCAACTTATTTATAATTGGCAAAACTTGGAAACTACATAAGTGGCAATAAACTAAGTGATAGATAAACAAGTTGTGATACATTTACATAACAGAATAATATTCAAAGGAAGAATAAGTTTCTGATATATAAAATAAAATTATGAATCTTTAAAAAGAAAAATAATTCCTGAGTAAAAAAAGTCCAGATGCCAAAGAGTAAATACTCTATGATCTATTTTTTAAAAAGTATAGAAAACATAAAAATAATCTATATTGACATTAAATAGATTAGTGGTTCACTGGGGCCAAAGAGTGGAGAAATTGCCAGGGAAAAGACATAAGAGAGCTCTTCAAGAAATAAAGTCATGGAAAATATTCTATATCTTGATTGTAGGAGTTTATACCCAGTAAATAAGTTTGTGAAAACTCACCAAAATATAGTTAAAATATATGCATTTTATCATATACAAAGTGTACCTCTATAAAGTTAAAGAAATAAAAATAAATATTGATATTTTAGATATCAATAAGTTGAAATATCTAATCATATCCCTCTGAACTGAAGATGAGAATGAAGTGGTTCTTCATTACCTCTATTCATGAACTAGGAAAATATTTTTATCCCAAACCCACAACTTTGAGTCTGCTAGTCCAGAGGGCTTAGTTCCCAAAGGAAGAATGCTTGCACCAGAGAACACAGCCATGGCTCCATTAAAACTGGAAGTTAATACTGTCACCAGCTACTTTGAGCTCCTCAATGCTCAACAGACAAAGAAGGAAATAACCTTGTCAGCTGGAATGATTGATCTTGACTTTCAAGGGGCAAGTTGGACTGCTATTCTACAATGAGAATATGAATGAGTATGTTTGGAATACAGGTGATACCCTGAGGAACGTATTAATTGCAATAGTTACTATGTCTAAGCACTATGGCTGCTCTTGGACACTTTCACTTTATAAGGCTCACTTTGTGGACCTGGGCAGCACCCAAACCTACAACTCCTCAATCTCTGCCCCCCGCCAGATCATTTTTCTTAGCTTCTCCAAGTCCTGGTCCAGACATCTGTGTAACACTGTGTCAAGATACACCAGCATTACTGAGGCTGAAAGTAGAGAAAAACAGGAGTTCCAGTGTGCCCTCGTGGGTTCCTGCTTCTCTTTCTCTCTCCACTGCACATCCAGCTTTCCTTCCTAATTGCCACCCAGCTGACCTAAAACTATACTCTACCATCATGATGCAAATGTAAAATTTTGATTAATTTAATTACATAGTGAAAGCATCTTTTTATATCTGGGAAGATATTTCACAGTTCTCTGATATCAATTATCATTTGAAAAGTTGGCATGCATTTCATGTTTTGCGATATAATCTGCGTGTAGAACAATTTTTAAAGTAAGAATTAGAGAAACAGAGTGTGTGGATGAGTAATTGAGTAACTGATAACTTCCTCTAAAGATGGGAGACAAGTGTCACTAGAGAAGAGTGGCTACCAAGCCAGGACTATGGTGAAACAAATAGATATCAAATCAAAAAGAAATATATATAAATGCTATGTAAATTAGTATTGCATTCACCATGTTGAGATAGCTAATGGCATTTACCAATACATGACCCAATGATTATTTGAGAAGATGTACTCAAAAAATACAGTTCAGACCAAAGTCCAAGGGAAAAAAAAGTTTCTTCTCAAAAACTGATATAATTTCTTTCTCCTTATTAAGAATAAAATTATATAATCAATCATATTTCCATTTCTTTTGCTCTGGCCACTTGGAAGCTCTAAGCTACTTGTTAAAAATTAATTTTAGGAAGTATTTTTCTACCTGTTATGTATTTTCCTGGTCTTTCTTGGGGCAATGAATTATATTTTTTCCAAATTATAATTTACAGCAGTCTTATAAGCTGCTAGAAGTATTTATTTTAAAAAATTGAAAAAGAGGGATCCCTGGGTGGTGCAGCGGTTTGGCGCCTGCCTTTGGCCCAGGGCGCGATCCTGGAGACCCAGGATCGAATCCCACGTCGGGCTCCCGGTGCATGGAGCCTGCTTCTCCCTCTGCCTATGTCTCTGCCTCTCTCTCTCTCTCTCT